>NC_059073.1:208743687-209382549 GCF_020497125.1 Mauremys mutica
AATTAAGTGTTTGAAAAGCTTGCATTATGTTGCAGAGTAGTAAGGGCCTTCTTGGTAAATATTATTGATGGCAAATACCTTATCAAAATGATAGAGCTAGTTGAAATTAAAAAAAATATATCCATGGGAAAATGTTATTTTCAATTTATTTGTTGAAAATTCTAAATGAAACAAAAAAATTCATAATGCTTTCAATGGAAATTTTTGTTTTTTTATAGCTTTTGACAACTAATTTTTTTTCAAAAATTTCTAATTTTTGTGTTCCCAAATCTTTTTGCTATAACAAAATAAATTATGCCCAAAATGGGGTGTTTGTTTTTTGTGTGCTACTCCTCTCTACTTGCTTTTGGTTTCTAACTTTTCAAAGCCTCTCCAGTTTTGAAAACAGAGTGACAAAAGGAAATATGAAACAGTATAACTTTGCCACTGTAACTTTTCAGAAGCTCAGGACTTCCTCCCTCATGTCATCATTCATTCTACTACATTTGGTGACAAAAAAGAAGAAAAAATGAAAACATGGAATAAACAAACATCTAAATTTTGAAATTTTGCATAATTTTCTAAAAATGAATCAAAATGAAAAATATTCCATTTAAACTGAACAACTGAAAAATTTCATTATAAAAAAAACAAGTTTTTCAACCAGTTCTATAAAAGGAACTGTAAAAGCACTTAAATTGGTCCTTTGTTTACACTGTTTTAAAATCAGGATTATGGCTAATGAAATTATTCAGTCTTTAACTATAGGATGTTTTATTTACTATTTTTGAATAAATGTAATAATAATGGCCTCTTATACATGCTTTTCATCCTTAAGTCTCACAGCACCACGTACTTGTAAATTAGTGATTAATTAATGGAAATCTGATGTATTTGAATTTCCCCCCAATAAAAAAAGAGAACAGTTTACATAAGCTTTAACTTAGATTGAACAATGTAATGGTATTTTCAAAGCCATAATCACACTCTTTACAGATTCTAAGCCCAGCTTTGCTAATTTTAGCAACTGTACTGAGGAATGAAGGCTTTAAATTGTTAATCGATTGAAACATATTATTTACACAGCGGCATTCAAACAATGTGACTCAGAGGGCTTTCTGAAAGAGGCAACAGAAATGTTGAAAAGCTTGAACACCAAATAATAAAAAGGGCTTTTGGAAAGAGACAAGGCTAAACAAACTGATTAGCAGGTGGAAATAAATGCAAAATTACTATTTTTGTTTAATGCCAATAATGCTCTCAGGACAGTCTCTGCCCTAAAGAGGCCCCAATCCTGTAAATGATTCCACTTGGTGAGCACCCTATTGGCTTCTCTGAGGCTCCACATAGGCACAGGGGTCTATCTGGGTGGAGAATGTTGCAATATTGGAGCCTATAATGCAGTAGAAGCCAGGACACACTGGGAAACTCAGATGAAAGAGTTAGCTTTGATTTTTTTAAGTGACTCAGCAACCTCCTTTTGACTGTCCAAGAAGTGAGCTCTTGTGACAAAGTGAGAATTTTTGGTACTGTTTTTATGAAGCCTATATGTGCCTCGGTTTACCTCTGTAACGTAGTAGGCATTGCTACCTAGTGGGTATAAAATGGTTTACACGGCTTCTGCAACAGCACAGGAGACATGAAATGTGTGTCACCTAGCTACCTGGGTGGAACGAATGAGTTGTTAAAGAACTGCATGAAATCAACCTATATCAACAGAGAATCTGAAAAAAACAATGAGAATGAATGAATAATCCACACCTAAGAGCAGGAAATCCCGGCAGGAGGACAGAGGGGGGCAAAAGGTGTCAGGTGGCTAGAATGAGGGCTGCCCTTTGGAGGGATTCAACAGCTCTCACCTGGGACTAAGGACAAAGAGTGGGAGATGGAGCCAGTAATGGAGTCCATAACAGCTTGGCTGGCTTATTGCACTGGTTTGGCCAGGACAGACTATGACTTAACCATTGTCTCTCTTCACTTATCCTAGGACTTTCGGATTCTGTATGCCAGGTGACTAAGTAATTGTTACTTTGGTTTGAAAATGTTGCCTTCTGTCACTGCAAATACTCACTGAGAGCATTGTGCCCTGAAGGGTTACAGCAGAAGCCTCCTGCAGGAGTTTGGCTTGGCTTGGCTGGATTCGCTGCAGGGAACCACAGAAAGAGTCAGGGATTGCTGGTGCCTGAAAGCCCAGTCTCCAAGTCTTGGAAGCCAGGGGCCTGCCCCTGTGGAACTGTGTGAACTTTTGGGGTTCAGCACAGTAAAAGGGGCCACTCCCAAGGGACTAGTTATAGGTTGGGACATAGACTAGATCCTGTGGCTCCATGACAGCTCCTATATGTGTTTTAAATAAGAGGAATGTGGTGGTTTAATACATGGGGATTCAGAGGATGTTCCATGCCTGGGGTGTGGCATGGGGAAATTGCATGGACATGGAAGCATGAAAGAGAGAGAAATGGAGTACCCTGGCTGTGGGTGCAGGGGGGATGCATGTGTGTGGGGTTGGTGGTACAGAAATGGTTTGTGTTTGGGAGTGGGAGATGGGTGGTAAGAGACAAGGCATCAAATTTTCAAAGTGATTTAGGAGCTTAAGTCCATTTTCCAAAGTAATGTAAGCTCTTAAGAGCCCAAGTTTAGGGTGACCAGCTAGTAAGTGTGAAAAATTGTGGTAGGGGGTGGAGGGTAATTGGCACCTATATAAGAAAAAGCCCCCAATATCGGGACTGTCCCTATAAAATCGGGACATCTGGTCACCCTACCCAAGTTTCACTGAAAGGCTGAGAGATTTAGGGCTTGTCTACCCACAGAAGTTGTAGCATGTGAACTATACTTGAACTATAACAGTGCTCCCACCCCTGCTCCTGAACGTAAACACAATTATACTGCTGTAAATGAGATTATACCCATATAGTTTATTCCTGTAAAGGGATGAGAATCATCTATACCCACATTAGGCACTTTTATACTGGTCTAACTGCACCCACTCTAAGGGTTGTACTGGCATTACTATATGCATAAAAAATAAAATAATAATAATAATAAAAAAATCACACACTCCCAATAGTTGTATCATTAGAAAAAGGTGAATGCCATGCCCAAGGCTCTTCAGAGTGCCTCAGTTACTTTGGACAATGGGACTTCAGCACTTCTGAAAATTTTACGCAAGGTCTGTGATGTATCCTGAGGCAGAATTGAAAGTGAGAGTGAGAAGGTTAAACTTGAGGCAGTGTGCACCATGGGGAGTGAAATAGGATTCTCAAAAGATTCATTGACAAGGGTGTAATTTTTCTCTTATTATGTATATAAGTATGGGTTATGGTTTTACATTTTTCTGACTAAAAGTCCAAAAGAAAACTAGGATAGTTGGCAGTGCTGATATCAAGACTCCCGCAGCCCCCTGCAAGCTGCTACTACTCTGCTTCCTAATGGCCAGGTCCCTGGGGTTTCTGTGCTATATCCAGATGATGAAGGGAAATAACCATTGGGACCCCACAGTGACCCAGTCCCATGCTATGTGTGTATGTATGGAGAGAAGAAGCTTCCATTGCATGGGAAGCATATTTTAAATACCAAAACATTCAATTTCCTCAAGCTTTGCATGGGCTCATTAAAAATGCCAGGACTAGACAACACGGTAGTAAAATGGTGAGTGCCAGCCTACACTAGACCTCCCAGCCTTGCCACCACCATTGGAGTTGCACCAGTAGTAACAAGAGTAAGAATTTTAAGCAGCGATGGGGGGGCTGTAGAAAAGGGACATTTGTTATTGTAGTTGTAAGGTGGGAAGGAAGAAGGCAATTCAGTTCTCATGATGTGCTCTGACATTTCTAGTCACAGAATCATTTAGCTGAGCAGTAAAACATAAACCACCAGTGACTTACAAGCCTCTTTTTCACAGCTTCTTTATGGAGAATGCTAGAATTCCAAAGTACTTTCCCAAATTAGAGGCAGTAAAGTATGTTCCAATACTTATTTTTTTTAACCATCATCAAAGCAGTGCATGAATGCCAGACGAGGTACAACAACATAGAGTTAGTGCGCAGGTGGTCTACAGTGACCACTGGCAACTCATGCATATTGTTGCCAAATGTTCCAGGTTTAAAAGGGACATTCTTACAATGATTGGTCTCTGCCTCTCAAAGCTATATAAGAACAGGTGATCCTATGACAATACACCTCTTGAAGAATGCAGACAACTAACTCTTCCTATTGTTGCTGTATAAATGGAAATACGGATGGTTTTTCAGGTCACTGTTACCTATTCACAACTATTCTGACATGTTTCCGTCCATGTGGCTTGCCAGTGACATGCAGGAGTGATACAAAGATGTGCCCATGGCTGAAATGTGAAGTGGGCATTTGGAGGCCAATGCTTCCCTCAGTCACACCTGTGTAATTCCAGTAAAGCCATTGGCATTTAAAGGCTTCAAAGGCCGAGGGCAGGATTTGGCCCTTGGTATTCTAAAATCCCTAAATAAACAGCTTGATGAGTCTTCTCCTTTATTCCAAGCACAATGCATGCATACTAGAGAAATGGATAATGCAGAACTTCTGAAGAACTGTAAAAGGGGAGGGATAGCTCAGTGGTTTGAGCATTGGCTTGCTAAATCCAGGGTTGTGAGTTCAATCCTTGAGGGGTCAATTTAGGGAACTGGGGTAAAAATCTGTCTGGGGATTGGTCCTTCTTTGGGCATGAGGTTGAACTAGATGGGTCCTTTCTAACCCTCATATTCTATGCTGATAAATCTTAGGACTACAGATCCAAGTATTCATTCCACTTAGCAAAGGTACCTCACCTTCATGGTTAGCTGCTTTATCAGGAGTATGGTACATTGTGTGTTTTATGCTACTTTGCTTATGTGGTCATGATAGATTAATAGATTCCAAGGCCAGAGGGGACCACTGTGATCATCTAGTCTGACCTCCTGTCTAGCACAGGCCAGAGAACATTCCCACAATAATTCCTAGAGCAGATCTTTTATAAAAACATCCAATCTTGACTTATAAATTGCCAGTGATGGAGAATACACCATGATCCTCAGTAAATTGTTCCAGGCTTTCATTACCCTCACGCTTACAAATGTATGCCTTATTTCCAGTCTGAATTTGTCTAACTTCAGCTTCCAGCTATTGGATTGTGTTATTCCTTTTTCTGCTAGATTGAAGAGCCCATTATCAAATATTTGTTCCCCATGTAGTTATGCATAGAGTGTAATCAAGTCACCCCTTAACTTTCTCTATGTTAAGCTAAACAGATTGACCTCCTTCAGTCTATCACTATAAGACATGTTTTTTAATCCTTTAATCATTCGTGTGGCTTTTCTCTTAACTCCCTCCAATTTATCAAGATCCCTCTTGAACTGTGGACACCAAAACTGAACCCGGTATTCCAGAAACTGTCGCACCAGTGCCAAGTACAGAGGTAAACAATCTCTCTGCTCCTACTCAAGATTGCCCTGTTTATGCATCCAAATGTATAAGCTTTCAGTGATCAATACAGACTTGTTTTAACAAATCCAACTTTCTTTACAATTTGACATGAGATACAGCACTAACCTTGCCTGTATAAACAAGTCTTGAATTGAGACTGAGCCATCTGTGGGTCCAGTTCTACCTTACTAGCTACCCAATACAACACAGGCTTATGGCAGGACAAGTAAAAGCCACCTCCCCTAAAAAAAATAGGGGGAGATGCAGAAGGGGAGACACTATGGACACAAAAATCATTGCGAGTACCCTACATAGCATGGGAATCCAGGAATGGAAAGATCTCACCTCTCCCCTCCTTAAATGGTATAAAGACAACCCCCATGCCTCTTCTGAGCTAACCAAATGGCTGTCCAGCATGACACTAAAGACCTCCAAGCTCCTGATTCTCAGACTCCAATGTCCACGAAGACTAGGTCTGATATTTAGCCTACTGGCTGACGAGAGCAATCAAAGTGTTCCATACAGTGAGTTCCCGTGTTCTCCTTAACTGCATAGTAGTAATGAAAGGAAGAAGAATACTAAGAGAAGTTTATCATAAGATGAGCATGTGGGCATCAGTGTTAATATCAAATTTGCATTCAAGCTATAAGAAGATAGGGAAGCATAAAATATTGTGTGCCCGGAGGTGGGAGGGAGGGAGTGTTTTGCTTGCTGGGGAAATTCAGAGATGATCATTCTTAAAAACAGATAGTAAAGCTCTTTACTAACATTGGTGAGCAGTTACTTACACAAGTAGTTCCACTGAAGTCAATGGAAACACTTATGCAAGAACCTGCTAATCAGAAGGAGTAAGGAGTTCACAGTCTGGCCCTTCGGTATTTATTTCTGCATCTGAAATAAACAACATTCAGTGTCTCGCATTCTCTCTTCCATTTTTATTTGAAAATGTCTAATGTGTCCATAAAAAAAAACCCCACACTCGATGTGACAAACCTATCAAGTATTAGTAAGCAATAAGCATTAATAAGTATTTCTTTACACGGGGACAATTCAAATATTTTATGGCTGTACCTTTCCACACTTGTTCAAATAAATGACTGAATTTCTGACCAGCTCACTACATATTACAATACTGCCAAAAGGAACCATAAATAACACTGTGAATCAATTAATAAGGTTAATACCTTATCTTAGATACTTATATCTGTGCAACTGAGGTCTCCTGAGTGACCTATCAGGGATAGATAACAGTTTTAGATGACAAAATTATTTCTTCATTTTGATTATGTGCTTTGAAGAAAAAAAGTCAGAAGTATTAAGGACCCAATCCACCATTTATTGAATTCAATGGGAGTCTCTCAATTAACTTCCATGGACATCGGATCAGGCCCTAAAATTGACAAAAATAACAAAGGGGCATTGACAGCCAAAGCCATTCTGTCGTGATGATGTGTGAAAAAGCCTTGCTTAAATTTGCAGCAAAAGACAAAAAGGTGAAACATTTGCTGCTCTACAGAAGCCTGATGAACTCGAGACGTTCTGCCAATAAATCATGGCATTTTAGATGTGACTTGCCAACTAGAATTCAAGGCAAGATTTTCCAGTAGGCTTTCTAAGCAGAGAAATCTTGCCAACAAGTACACAGTAGCTTGATTTAATGATATTTAGGGTGAATAGCCTCAACAGGTTTTTTCCCTTCTTTTAATGCAGCCATGCTACCAATTTCAATATGAAGAACAGCTTTATTAAAACAGGGATATGCTTTTTGATCAGTCCAGAAGTTTGCCATTCTACAGTGACAATCGTTGCCCTGAAACAATTATGCTGACTGTTTACCAAGCCTCATAAGCAATCCTTTATATGTTATTTGAAAGAAATTATTCCACTCCAACCGAACTGTCAGAGGGTCATGCACATTTCTCTACTGTGTCATAAAGTTTAATTACTTGGATTTCAATATTTTTTTTCAACTTTACAAGGCAGTAATGAATATTTGCATAGGTAGATCAAATATCAGGCTTCAGTCTAAATTTATTTAAGTTAAATTGGACAGCCAATAAATTAGGGTTCAGAGATCAAGATTTAAAATAGCAATGCTTGACAACAGACATTAGTTACTAATAGGGCTTACGCAAGAAGTCAGAATAACAGTGCAAGAGACGGAAGGCAGTTGACTGAAAGGTGATTAATGACTAAAAGACCATGTGCCATTTGGCAACTTCTTCTAGTATAGGTATGAGCTAAGGATTTAGAATGACAGCTCTTTGTTAATGAGGTTTCCTACTTAGGAAACAGATTAACCTTTCAAAGACAGGTTTCTTGGTGCTATCACTGTCTGTCTCAATCGTACTTGCAATCAGAAGAGCTCTTGAAGGTTATCATCATTAGAGCTGAACAAATAATTTGCAACAAATAATTTATTCTGTGACTTTAGTTCTAAATATTCAAAGAAGTGTCCACTAATTTGGCTGTTTCTGTTTTCAGATGCCCAGCTTTAGACTCTGATGATTTGATTTTTAGAGGTGCTCAACACCCACACCCACAACTCCAGGTGAAGTCAGTGGGAACTACAGAAGCTCTGCACCTCAAAAAACCCCACAGGCCCTAATTGTCTCAAGTTGGACAACCAGAAGTCAAGACACTCAGAATTAATGGACATTATTTAAAAAAATCTGTCTTTAGTTTCTCTGCTTGTGGAATATCCAGAGCAGATTGCAATTTCCCAGACACCAATTGGTTATTAGATTATTTAAAAAATCGATTGACCTCAAAGAGTCTGCTGTATTTGGCATACAAGCTGCATTGTTTAGTTGTAACTGATCAGATAGTCACATGACATTGTCATGCGATTTCTTCACTGACTTATCAATTTTGCAAGCACTTCCAGTGCACATACTCTCATGTGTGAATTGAAAATTTGTTTTTTGTGAATGTGCTTTTGGAGAACATTCATGCTGGCTGAATTTGATCATTCAGATGTTTATGAAAAGTGAATGCTGAAGCAATCCACGCATAGAGTCTCAGATTTTTAAGACCAAAAGAGACCATTACAATCATATAGTCTAACCTCCAAGATAACACAGAACGGGACCCGTTAATTCTTGCCGTGGAGGGAATTATTCTTCCTTACTATTAGTTATCAAGTCAAAGCAAATTCATTAAAAAAAATCAAGAGACTATTCCTGGAATATTTTGTGGAGACTAGGTGGAGCCATGGCTCCCCCCTCCCCCCCCCAAAAAAACAGCTGAGACCCTTTGGAGGGGTTTAGCTGTTGCACAGTCCTTCACTCACAGGGATTCTCCTTTGGGGACTGTTCTGGTTCCACCCCACTTCAGCACTGAGTGGTACCTTCAAGGCACACTCTAGCCCCAAGTGCTTTAAGATAGCTTGAGTAAGAAAAGTGATATGACTATAAAACCAAATTCTATTCTAAACAGAACACAGCACTGGAACCCCACTCTGAATACATTTCAGCCAGCCTCTTAGTCCCCTGCTTTGCATTACAGGTCACACTGACAATGTATATTGTTAGCCCACATGTGACAGCGTGGTTAGTATTTTCAGACCAGCTTCACAGTATTCAGGGGAGAGGAGAGTGACAGAAATGACTCATCATGAGAAGCTTCAAACTGTAAATTTTCAGAACACCTTGAAATTTTAAAAAGACAACAAACAATAGATACCCAGGCCTGCCTCCTTAAGTTTTACTTTCTCTAGCTCTGAATTTACATGTGACCTGCTGGAGTTTCAGCCTATTTCCCAGCCCATCTCACAGTTTGCACATAAACAGCTACTGTGCTTATGTGGAGCTCCATTCTTGTATTTGTCGGTTTAGTTTATGGATTTTACCATGACAGTGCAATTAGTAGATAATGTGCATGTTTCTTGTTTAGTAATAGACAGCAGGAGCCTTAATTGAAAATATGCTAATTTCAAAATGAACTGTTATTTTTAGAGATGCAAATGCATTCATACCAGCCAATTCATTGAAATAAATTGCATGAATTCTTAGAGATAAACTCCCTTGGCAAGTAAGTTAGACTGACCACAACTCTGTCAGCTTATTTTGGAGCTCAAGCTTCTCAATCAGCTAAAGCATGATCTCCATGCCAGCAAGATGTCCCCTAAGCATTACATCCCTTCATTGGTCACATCACATCAGGGGTAGTTGTAATCTTCATCTGGTATTTTACTTACCATATTGTAAATACATCACAAAAGGGACAGCATCTTCAATGAGTTTATACTGCATCTAGCAGATGAGGCTTTGATCACAATTAGGTCTTCAGGTATTACCACAGTATAAATAATGATTAGCATGAGAGATATTTTTTGAGATAATGCTAATCACATCCCTTAGACTGCCCCAAAGTGTGTGTAATGCATAATTTTTTTTTGAGAGAGAGAGAGAGAGAGAGAGAGGAGGGACATGAAGAGAAAACCCTTGTGTTGGGCCATGGCTAGAGCTCAGAAATATTAAAAACACACAAAAAATTGAAAATACAAAACAAAACTTCACAAAACTCCATGAGATGTGGTGCTTTCCCATTGTCCTGCTGTGGGGTGAGGAGCTTGATGTCTGGGAGAATGAGCTGAAGTGCCGATAAACCTGTTTTAAAAAAGCAAGGCTAGCTGGGAAGAACAGGCCAATGGGAGATGAGGATGCCCCTCCCTCCTTGGGACAATTAGTGAGGGGCAGTCCACACAACCTCCTGGATGGTCTCCCACAGGTGTTTAATATCGGTAGCCAGCCATCTCTCCTATTCCTCTCTGAAGTTCTTTGCAGAGTGTGACATTGCACTTCATATGTTTTTTAAAAATATGTTTATAAGTATGAATATGATGCAACTGGAATATGCTTTATACAAAAGGTCTCTTGTAAGGTATCATTACAGAGCTTATGATCTACTGAGTGTGTTCATCCTATTTGTATGAATGTATCATTCTTGTATCTGAAACTAGGAATATGAAGTATAACTCTGAGGTCCTATTATAATTATGCAAAGTGTGGGCCATTAATTGTGGTTTAGAATCTTGATGGCTCCCATTAACTAGGATAATTGGTTGTAAATGGCTCTGTTTACTTGTAAGCCTTCCTGTGTGTGTGTGTACCAGCCAGTGGGTAATGAAGTCTTACAGTGACATGTGACCAGGTCACCTGAACTGGAATCCATGTTAAACCTGGTGCTTTTCCATTTAGCAAGAGGGATGGGAACCCAGAGAGACAAAAGATTCCCGCCTTGGGCCAAAGCTATAAAAGGGTGGAACAGAACAAAGGGGTCCCAGTCATGAGAAAACCCCTGCTTTTTACCTAAGATGCCTGCTGGAACTAACAAGGTCTGTACCAGGGAAAGGATTGGGCCCAGAGAAGGAAGGAGTCTAGTCGGTGAAAGAAGCTCATTGGAACATCTCTGAGGGTGAGATTTACCTGTATTCAGCTTCTTAATGTGTTAGGCTTAAACTTGCATGTTTTGTTTTAATTTGCTTGGTAACTTATTTTGTTCTGTCTGTTATTACTTGGAACCACTTAAATCCTACTTTTTATACTTAATAAAATCACTTTTGTTTATTAGTAAACCCAGAGTAAGTGATTAATACCTGGGGGAGAAAACAACTGTGCATCTCTCTCTCAGTGTTACAGAGAGTGAACAATTTATGAGTTTACCCTGTATAAGCTTTATACAGAGTTAAATGGATTCATTTGGGGTTTGGATCCCATTAGGAACTGGGTGTCTGGGTGCTGGAGATAGGTGACCTGTTGAGCAGTTTTGGGTTAAAAGTCTGCAGCTTTGGGGGTGTGGACCAGACCTGAGTCTGTGTTGCAGCAGGCTAGTGGGTCTGGCTCAACAAGGCAGGGTTCTGGAGTCCTAAGCTAGCAGGGAAAACGGGCTTAGAGGTAAATTGAGCACGTCAGGTGACAGCCCCAAGGGGGTCTCTGTGACCAAACCCATCACGCAGAAATTCTGTCCTTCTGCTAGAGTTTTGTGGTGGCTTAGTCCAGCTCCCACTGAAGTCACGGAAAAGAGACAACTTGTCTTCAGTGGGAATTGGTTCTGGTCTATTATCCGCTTCCCAATTTGCCCCGGCATGTTGTAAAGCTAAATCCTGACCGCACATACCTGCCAAGTTATGTCATACACAAAAAAAACCCAACTAGTGGATAGGAAATGGGAATATATTTTTATATACATTTCAGATACGAAGTCGAAGTATGTACCTTCCTACGTTTAGCTATTGTAACAAAATTCCAATAATGGGAAAAAGGTGAATATATTTCCATACCATATTTCAAACATTATTCTTATTCTCTCTGTCATGACGACACATCCTAAGAAGGTGAATGGTTGGGGGTAATCAGTGTCTGTGATAGCATTACCCATAGCTTTATCATCACTTAATTTACCCTGATTAATGTCAAAAGAAAACAGAAATGTCAAAGCATTTTCAATAACTCTCTACTGGTGTGATTAAAAGAACTGGTAATATCACCTTAAAGATGTAAACTGGAAAGGCAGGAATCAAAATATGCATTCCAGTTTATTTTTTTCTGCAAGGGGTTTGCCCTCTCACTCCAAGGATCAACATCAACAATCCCAAGATACTGTAGCTCCCAAGATGAAATTTCAAGCCTAAATGTGATGAAATGTGAAGAGAAGAAATGTTGACACTAAAAACCAAAAATTAAAGGCAAATACTTGAATGGAATTAAATCATGGGAGTGCCAGGAGGAAACTGAATGTGGATAGTCTAACTTATTACAAAAGTGAGGGAAACAAAGAATTGCTTGGAAACATTTGAGTAACAGATTTCCATTCACTCACATTTCTGGTTTCATATGAAGCCAGCCTGGACCAAACCCAGAGCTCATTCCAATTCTCAGCACATGTCTCAAACTGAACTTTTTCATAGGTTGGGAAAAGTCCAGCTAATATTTTTTTAAAAGTATACTTCATTGGCCTCCACATTTCAGACCTCTTTATGTCTTAATTGCAACCTAGATCAGAGACAGAAGTTCCAAAATAGCACAAGAAAGATAGTAGTTGCATTACTTCCAGCTAGACTGGAAACAGCAAGGAGTGGCTTCAAGTCTTGTAACAAAGCCCATCCTTATATTTCCAGCCAAAGTGTGCAGACCTCATGGGTTCAGTTATACATCTGGGCTGAGATTTCCAAAACAGTGCTCTAAAATTTAAGTGCTCTGCATAATGGAAGGTGTGTGGTTAAATATCCTGCACTGATCTGAAAATGTCAACCCCTAGATCTTGATTATTTGTTTCATTTCCTGTCTAATGTCCAGTTAAGAGCCTAGTTTGTCAGAAAAAGATGACTATTTAGAAAGTTTGAGACTTTTAGAACCACTTAGCCAATACATTAGTAAATTATTGTTTTACCGCATTTTCAAATTACACAATGGTGGGGACAGAGGGTTTATACTTTGATCATTTTGTCATACTTTATATTAAAGTGGTGTCTACACAATTGGGTATATTCACCATTGCCAAAATACCAATGGATTTTCTTATCTATTACTATTATTTCCTCAAAGTATTGGAAACCTTCAATAAATGAGCTTTAAAAAGGACAAACCCAGGGAAGTTAATGAGTTCAATGATGTAACTTTGGAAAGCCACAGCTCAGCTGAAGACCTGAAGAAGAGCTCTGGGTACCTTGAAAGCGTCTCTCTCTCACCAACAGAAGTTGGTCCAATAAAAGATATTATCTCACCCACCTTGTCTCTCATATATCTTAGATGTATTTTGTAATACACACACACTAGGGTGACCAGATGTCCCGATTTTATAGGGATAGTCCTGATTTTGGGGTATTTTTCTTATATAGGCTTCTATTATCCCCTCAGCCCCTGTCCTGATTTTTCACACTTGCTGTCTGGTCACCCTAACACACATGCACATACAAGTTCCCATTATTTTCATATAGTTACTTTACATAATATACCTGAACTTTCAGTGCTCCCTGCTTAGTGTGACTCAAAGGCAGGACACAAAAAACATTGGACTAAATTATTCTTGCACAAGTCAGCGCAGCTACACTGAAATCACATGCATATCTGGAATACGCAGTACAACTCCACAGATGTCGCTTCCATCAAAGCCAAAGAAGGGGTCAAATAAGTTCAACAGCAAGTCTCTTGCTTGCCTTCAATGATGACTTACCCCAATATGTATTTGGGGTATGTGCAAAGAGGATTTTAGAGCACTCAGTTTGAATGATCACTAAAGACAATGGCAAGTTTGTTAAAAGCATTTTCCTTCTATAAACTGTGCTACTGGATTCCTTCCGCCTGTATTCCTGTAGCCTTGTGCAAGTGTTTAACCTAACATTTGCATGGATTTAAGACTGCTCCCTGACCATTAGTCTTGTCAACAGAAGATGGTTGGTATGTGCATTCATTTTACTAAACCTTTACTTAAATAGATTAGGGGAGAAAATGTTGCTGGAACTAAAAGGAGATTACCTATATGTATGTGAATCATAAGATGCAACAGGTTTTATTAGGCAATGATACCACCTTGAAATTGGGTACATTTTCCTGATCCCCATTACAATTTATCATGAACAAAGAGCAGCTGGGCCAGTATGTATAGGGAAGAAACCAATGAAATGCAAATTTGCAAAGGACTAATTACCAACCAGGCAGAAAAACTTCCATTTTGAGTCTGTTGAATAAGGGATTAATTTCTTAGGCCATGTAAGGGAACATGAAATCTGCCAGATCAGGCTGCTGTATGCCCACTGTTTTCAGATTCTTACTGAACCACTCTAGAGTTGCATGAATTTCAGCTGAAAACAGAGGAAAAGAGCTCCCAATTATATACAGCATACTTCGCTAATGGTCTGTCAAGCAATCCTAGAACATCTTCAAGTAGTCTTAACAAATCTTTCTAATGAAGACATACTTCTCAAGTATGAAATAGAAATGCAAGGTTCTTATTTTGGCTCTCAGCAGACGCTGAAACCTGGGACCAGATTCCACTAAAAAAAAGAAAGAAAGAAAAAGCATCTCTGAAGTGTTTATTTTCCTTGGATTAATAACAACTGACACACATTTAATGAGCATGTTTTCATTCTATTTAGTGATAATTGCTTGCAATGCTTGAAGTTAAAGTGAAGTACATCAAGAGACCTACCCGTAGGCAGAATGGCAGGAAAACAGCTACTTTTCCCAAAAAAGATCTAAAGAACTGATCAAGTAAATAGCTTCATTTCAGAAGGATTTCATTGTAGTTTTACTACCACGCTAAATCACAGAGGGCATGCTACACTATAATACCTTAGATTTAGGAGGCTCTAGTAACTGTATTTCTAGCTAGCCACATGAACCATATTACTGTACCTTTAATCCCCTGCAAAATATTCTATTTTTTAAGGCTATAAACTATTTTATTCTGTTACTTTCTATGAGGCCCATGAACTTATAGAATTTAACCCACCCTGAAGTTCAAAGAGCAGCATTACCAACTTGACTTATTCCATTAGTGTTCTAGATCTCCAGTAAAGAAAGAAGCAAAACAGAACTCCATGATGCTGAACTATTCTCCATGAACTCAATGAGACTTGGATTTGGCCCTATTTGCACTGAAGTTTTGCAGGGGTTGTAAATCGTTTGGATTAATTTTAATATTTGTGAGCCACTTGTCTGTCACTTCTACAGCATCTGGGGTCCCTGCACATCCTTTACTAGTGCAGTTTAGGCCTGAGGGTTCACACACAGCTGCATCCACTGGCCACTCCCCCATCTGCTTATCTGGAGTGAGCTGGTGTGACAGCACCCGCTTTGGTCAGAGAGACGTGCACCAAGTTCACTCGGTCTGGCAGGGCTCTTCTTGCCTGAGTCTCCATGGTAGTCCCTTTCTGGCCTATGAAGAGTGTAAGTTTCAGTCCTGCTGGGGTGTGTGGGTATTCCCTTTATACTTGGTGCGGTCAGCTGACGCTGGTACTCAGGGAGTCTGGAAACCCCTTCGGTCCTTAAGCCTCTGAGGACAGGTGACCTACAGATATAGAGGAACCCAGGCCTACCCACACTGCTGGATTCCAGCTCAGGGCCCTTAAATCAGACAGGTGGAATCAGGCCTCAACAACTTCTCCTACTATGGCCTGAGCTCCTTCTTACCTCCTTGGGTTTCTGTAGGCTTCTGCAACCTGTGGCTCTGGTCATCCCTTTCCTGGGTGCTGCCTCTGAGCGGCTTCTCAGCAGCTTGTTAGCAGGAGTTTCCTTCTCCAGACTGCTTGCTCCTCTGACAGCCACTCTGCCCCTCAGCTCCTTTATTTTCCCAACTGCTGTGAGGCTGCCAATCAGCACTGGCCAGCAGTTCCTGCATTCAGCCCTTGGTTGTCAGGCCTGCACCCCATGACAGCATGTTTCTAGCGCCCGAGAACCCTACACGTACGTGTTTATCTTCAACACCCCTATGAGGTAGGGAAATAATAAACAACAACAACAGCTAACTCATATATTATTTCCATTTTACAGATGGAGATTGGAGGCAGAGATACTTAAGCGACTTGTAAAAAGCGACAAAGAGTCCTGTGGCACCTTATAGACTAACAGAAGTATTGGAGCATAAGCTTTTGTCAGACGCATGTGACTTTGTCAGCATCATACAGGCAAACTCTGACAGAGCCAGGGACTGAACCGAAATCTCTTGGATACACTCTGGGCCTCACTGAAGTTAATGGTAAACTTCATTCCTGGAGTCCCATTCCAGCCTCTTAACTGCACTACCATCCTCCTATATGCCTGTTCTCTAGCCATGCCTTCAATATCCTTAGGCAACATTATGGAGAGAGACACCTCTGAGCAGCATGTTGCAGTGAGCACATGGTATGAAGACCTCCCCTGCCCTCTGTCTGCTGCCAACTCTGCCAGTGGTGACAGCCCTGTGACAGTTCCACCACATTTAAGATGCTACGAGAAAGATGCAGGATGTTGCCCAAGGAGAACTGGAGAGAGAGATGGAGCATGCAATGAATGACATGTCACCAAGCTATGCTCTTCTGAAGGTATTGTGAAGGTCAGCACAATAGCTATGAAAACATTTACTCTCGTTTCCAACATATGATTCTATGATTACTGATTTTAGGCCACAATTCAGAACAACAACTAAGCATATGCTTAAGTGCCCTTGAAGTCAGTGGGATTTAAATACTGTGCCTAGGTGTTTTTCTGAATTGGGGCCTGTAACAGAGGTGCCACCCCAGCACACCCTCTTGTGGAGCGGAGTGGTGACGCAGCATTTCTGCCTCAGTTTCCCCATGGGGACTTCAGCCCACTTCTGCTGTAGATGTGGTTTAGCCAGCCAGCCAACTTGCTTTACAGAGTTCTGCCTCTTCTGGGGTAGGGGAGTCCTTTAGTCTATAGCCAACAGAAGCACAAAACAATAGCCAATCCCAGCTGGGCCAAACATTCTATCAGTCCCTTTCCTTGCAGGCAGGCCCCAGCTGCAATGGCCTGTCTCAACACCCAACAACAGGTTCCTGGGATTCAATCAAACCAAACATCTGGACCAGGCCCACCCTCCTACCAAGAGGTTCAGGCGGTCTGCAGTCTCCAGCCACCTCCTGGCCCCAGCCAACCTTCTTGTCCCACACAAAGGCTGCCGGTCTGCTCTCCTTCACCATTAGGCTTCAACTGTTAGGCCTGGGAGCTGGACTTAAAAGGAGAGAAGCCTAACACCCAGTGCAGGTGAATAGGGCTAACTGAATCAGTATTTAACCCCATCTGGTGCGGGGTTTGTATGCCCCATCACAGGGCCTATGGGCACAGTGTTACAGCTCAATGTCTAACGAGAGGCAACTACCAGCAACTGTTTGGAAACTCATTATTTTAAAATGTAAACTCCAAAGAAAATGGTAAAATATTTGGTAACCATGGTTTTATTAAACAGTCTGGATGCTATGATATCCTGTGGCCAATATTTTTTACTGCCTATTTTAAAATATCTTATTTTAAAATAATATTTTATTCAGAAGTTATAGGGTAGTTATACAGAAACATTTATAAAATAATATTTTTCATTTAAAATAATTAGAAATCCAGTGCCACAGTCTGGGTGTATAAAACAGATTGTATTATTGATAAATTGTCTTCTTTCCTCTTCTCTGAACATTTATCTTCCCTGGAGAAACAGGATGGTACAGTTTGAAATTCCAAAGTAATTTACCATTATTGTCAGCAGAGGTTTATTATCTGATGCACATCTGTTTCTCTCTGATATTTAATCCTGTTTTGTGTTGCCGCCTCTTCCTTTCCATAAATGTTATTTGCAAATAAATTACTATCCTCATGATCTCAATCTCTCTAGAATTTTCTTCCTTTTGCTATGGAAACTAAATTCTATATGCTCCTTCAGTGACTTAAGATGTACCTGTAGGTTACCTGTCCACTGAAGAGTACTTAATGTTCTGCCTATGCTTCTATGGCCATTTGAATTGCAATCCAACCTCATAGATGGTGTAAAACAATTTGTCTCCAGGCAATTCTCTTCTACTGAGCTATTTTATGTGTGAGCTGTAATGTTACTCAGATTGCTGATTTCTTTCATTTTTCTCCATGCCACTTTTATATTTTTATAAGCTCTTTTTTTAATATCGTCCCATATGTGGCTTAGAGGATAACCTACGTGTGATGGAAAACAGTAGAAATGAAGAGGGCGGGCTATACAGAAACACAGAAATCAGAGATAGAAAAGATATCAGATATTGCAAGCACCAGAAAAAGTAATGCACTAAAATAGAACTACCCTGATTATCTCATGAGCAAAAACCCATATCCATTTATAAAGCAACCTGTTATCTAGAAACCAGGATCTATACCAGTCCTGACTGAATAAGATATTTGCAAAGCTAAAATGTAACTTCTTTGGTCCATCTCTACATCCTGTGTATTGTTGAACAGATGACTTTTATGCCAACTGTTTCACTTCTACCTACATTTCAGGTTTTGGTACAAATCCTTACCCAAGGAACTCATGGGATGGTACATCTGTAAACCCTTCCCCTCCATGGGAGCACAGAAGAAACACAATCTATCCCTTAATATGGAAGAGGATGAATAATGAGATGGCAAAATTTGTGGATAACAGAAAATTATTTGGCTTTATCTGGAGTGGATTATGAGGAACTTCAAAGGGATTGCAAGCATGTGGGCAATACAATGGCAGATAAAATTCAGCATAGGTAAGTGAGACAGAATGCACATTGGGAAGAACTATTTGTGCTACTTACACACATTGATGAGTTCTAAATTTACTGTAACTACTTATGGAAAAGAACTAGGCATCACTGTGGACAGCTCAGTGGAAATATCTACTCTATTTGATACTTTATTGGCCATGGTCAGAGGCATTATACAGGACCAGATGTATCACTGGTTTGAGCCAGGGGTCGGGAACCTTTCAGAAGTGGTGTGCTGAGTCTTCATTTATTCTCTCTAATTTAAGGATTCGCGTGCCAGTAATACATTAACGTTTTTAGAAGGTCTCTTTCTCTAAGTCTACAATATATAACTAAACTATTGTTGTATGTAAAGTAAATAAGGTTTTTAAAATGTTTAAAAAGCTTAATTTAAAATTAAATTAAAATGCAGAGCCCCCCGGGCCAGTGGCCAGGACTCATAGACTTTAAGGTCAGAAGGGATCATTATGATCATCTAGTCTGATCTCCTGCACAATGCAGGCCACAGAATCTTACCCATCCACTTCTATAACAAACCCCTAACCTATGTCTGAGTTATTGAAGTCCTCAAATTGTGGTTTGAAGACCTCAAGCTGCAGAGAATCCTCCACCAAGTGACCCATGCCCAATGCTGCAGAGGAAGGCGAAAAACCTCCAGGGCCTCTGCCAATCTGCCCTGGAGGAAAATTCCTTCCCGACCCCAAATATGGCAATCAGTTCAACCCTGAGCATGTGGGCAAGACTCACCAGCCAGCACCCAGGAAAGAATTCTCTGCAGTAACTCAGATCCCATCCCATCTAACATCCCATCACAGACCACTGGGCATACTTACCTGCTGATAATCAAAGATCAGTTGCCAAAATTAATTGCCAGAATTAGGCTATCCCATCATACCATCCCTTCCATAAACTTATCAAGCTTAGTCTTAAAGCCAGATATGTCTTTTGCCCCCACTACTCCCCTTGGAAGGCTGTTCCAGAACTTCACTCCTCTAATGGTTAGAAACCTTCATCTAATTTCAAGTCTAAACTTCCTAGTGTCCCATTTATACCCATTTGTTCTTGTGTCCACATTGGTACTAAGCTTAAATAATTCCTCTCCCTCCCTAATATTAATCCCTCTGATATATTTCTAAAGAGCAATCATATCGCCTCTCAACCTTCTTTTGATTAGGCTAAACAAGCCAAGCTCTTTGAGTCTCCTTTCATAAGACAGGTTTTCCATTCCTCGGATCATCCTAGTAGCCCGTCTCTGAACCTGTTCCTGTTTGAATTCATCCTTCTTAAACATGGGAGACCAGAACTGCACACAGTATTCCAGATGAGGTCTCACCAGTGCCTTATATAACGGTATTAACCACCTCCTTATCTTTGCTGGAAATACTTCGCCTGATGCATCCTAAAACTGCATTAGCTTTTTTAACGGCCATATCACATTGGCGGCTCATAGTCATCCTGTGATCAACCAATACTCCGAGGTCCTTCTCCTCCTCTGTTACTTCCAACTGATGTGTCCCCTATTTATAACTAAAATTCTTATTATTAACCCCTAAATGCATGACCTTGCACTTTTTACTATTAAATTTCATCCTATTACTATTGCTCCAGTTTACAAGGTCATCCAGATCTTCCTGTATGATATCCCAGTCCTTCTCTGTGTTAGCAATACCTCCCAGCTTTGTGTCATCCGCAAACTTTATTAGCACATTCCCGCTTTTTGTGCCAAAGTCAGTAATAAAAAGGTTAAATAAGATTGGTCCCAAAACTGATCCCTGAGGAACTCCACTAGTAACCTCCTTCCAGCCTGACAGTTCACCCTTCAGTATGACCCGTTGTAGTCTCCCCTTTAACCAGTTCCTTATCCACCTTCCAATTTTCATATTGATCCCCTTTTTTTCCAATTTAACTAATAATTCCCCATGTGGAACCGTGTCAAATGCCTTACTGAAATCTAGGTAAATTAGATCTACTGCATTTCCTTTGTCTAAATAATCTGTTACCTTCTCAAAGAAGGAGATCAGGTTGGTTTGGCATGATCTACCTTTTGTAAAACCATGTTGTAATTTGTCCCAATTACCATTGACCTCAATGTCCTTAACTACTTTCTCCTTCAAAATTTTTTCCAAGACCTTACATACTACAGATGTCAAACTAACGGGCCGATAGTTACTCGGATCACTTTTTTTCCCTTTCTTAAAAATAGGAACTATGTTAGCAATTCTCCAGTCGTACGGTACAACCCCTGAGTTTACTGATTCATTAAAAATTCTTGCTAATGGGCTTGCAATTTCATGTGCCAGTTCCTTTAATATTCTTGGATGAAGATTATCTGGGCCCTCCGATTTTGTCCCATTAAGCTGTTCGTGTTTGGCTTCTACCTCAGATGTGGTAATATCTACCTCCATATCCTCATTCCCATTTGTCATCCTTCCATTATCCCTAAGCTCCTCATTAGCCTTATTAAAGACTGAGGCAAAGTATTTATTTAGATATTGGGCCATGCCTAGGTTATCTTTAACCTCCATTCCATCCTCTGTGTTTAGCAGTCCCACTTCTTCTTTCTTTGTTTTCTTCTTATTTATGTGGCTATAGAACCTTTTACTATTGGTTTTAATTCCCTTTGCAAGGTCCAACTCTACATGGCTTTTAGCCTTTCTCACTTCATCCCTACATGTTCTGACCTCAATAAGGTAGCTTTCCTTGCTAATACTGCCCATCTTCCACTCCTTGTAGGCTTTCTGCTTTTTCTTAATCACCTCTCTGAGATGCTTGCTTATCCAGCTTGGTCTACAACTCCTGCCTATGGTTTTTTCCCCCTTTCTTGGGATGCAGGCTTCTGATAGTTTCTGCAACTTTGACTTGAAGTAATTTCAGGCCTCTTCCGCCTTCAGATCCACAAGTTCTTCAGTCCAATCCACTTCCCTAACTAATTTCCTTAATTCTTTAAAGTTAGCCCTTTTGAAATCAAAAACCCTAGTCACAGATCTATTTTTGTTTATCCTTCCATCTAGTTTGAACTGAATTAGTTCATGATCACTCGAACCAAGGTTGTCCCCTACAATCATTTCTTCTATGAGGTCCTCACTACTCACCAAAACCAAATCTAAAATGGCATCCCCTCTTGTTGGTTCTTCAACTACTTGGTGAAGAAATCCATCAGCTATCACATCCAGAAAAATCTGAGCCCTATTATTGTTACTAGCACTTGTCCTCCAGTCTATATCTGGGAAGTTAAAGTCTCCCATGATTACACAATTCCCATTAGTGTTTACTTCATTAAAAACATTAAAGAGGTCTCTATCCATATCCAAATCAGATCCCGGTGGTCTGTAGCACACCCCAAGCACTATCTCAGGGAGGCTCTAGTAGCTTTCTTTCCCAGTGTGATTTTTGCCCAGACAGACTCTGTCTTATCCATTCCATCACTTCTTATTTCTTTACAGTTAACCTCATCATTGATATACAATGCTACTCCACCACTTTTGCCTCTATTTCTGTCTTTCCTAAACAGCACATAGCCTTCAATACCTGTACTCCAGTCATGACTACTATTCCACCATGTTTCTGTTATCCCTATAATATCCGGTTTCACTTCCTGCACCAGTAGCTCTAGTTCCTCCATTTTGTTACCTAGGCTCCTCGCATGAGTGTACAGACATCTAAATTTTTGCCGTTTGGCTTCACTGACATTCTTTACCCAGTTAGGCACAGACATTCTACAACCAGCATCACCTATTAGACTGGTATATACAGTACCCTTCCTCCTTATGTCCATTCTCCTCCCCACGGCTGTATCCTTTCTTACTTTGGTTTTCTTCCCTTTCAATGTTAAATTCCGGCGTGGAGATTACCTGGACATCTCCCAACCATCTCCCCCAAATTCATAGTTTAAAAGCTCTCTTAATCAGTTGGGCGAGCCTTCATCCTAGAAGTCTATTTCCCTCCTTACTCAGGTGAAGTCCATCCTAAGAGAACAGTCCTCTGTCCATGAATGCTTCCCAGTGGCCGTACATCCCAAAGCCCTCCTTATAGCATCACTGCCTAAGCCATCTGTTGATCGCCATAATCTTGTCACACCTTTGTTGCCCTTCTCTAGGAACCGGCAGAATCCCACTGAAGATCACCTGAGCCTCGATTTCCTTAAGCGTCTTCCCCAGCCTGGCATAGTCTCCCTTGATACATTCCAGCAAGAATTTAGCCATATCATTCGTTCCCACATGAAGGACAATCAACAGATTCTTTCCCGCTCCCGTTAGGATCCTTTTCAGCCTCAGGTCCACATCCCGTATCTTAGCACTCGGCAGACAGCACACCTTTCTCTTCTCTGGATCAGCTCTAGTTACAGGCCTGTCTGTTCCTCTCAGTAAGGAGTCCCCAATCACGTAGACCTGCCTTTTCCTGGTGACAGTGTGATTCTCTGGTCTATCCCCTGCCCCCACTGGCTGCAAGTCCTCTCAATTCCTATTCACCCTTGCAATCCTCCGCAACCCTTTCTGTATCCTCCTGGGGCGCATATTTGGTGTTGTCTCCATTGACTCTTCCCCTCTTCCTGTAGGACTAGCTGCTCTTCTCTTTTTCCTTGCCCTCTCACCTTCAGCGACCAGCTGCTGTGCCCCTTCTTCATTTTCCAACTCTGCAAACCTGTTCCTAAGCTCTATTTCTCCTTCACTAGCCCATCTTTTCCTCTGCCTGGTTCTCTTAGTCACATGCTTCCACCATCCACTTTCCTCACCCAGCAGTCTCTCCTCAGAATTCTTTGGTCCTGCTGCCAAAGGGATAAGCAAGTCTGAGCTTATCCCTTCAGCCTCCTCATGTCTTTGCTCCATCATCTGCTTGAACCCCCTTCTAAACTCTACCAGAGTTTCCACCTGCATCTCCAGTCCTCGGATCTTTTCTTCCATCAGCTCTATCAAGCGGCACTTCATGCAGACAAAACTCTTTTCAGGTATCCCCTCCAGGATCATGTACATGCCGCAGCTTCCACATCCAGCCATCCACATTGTGTCTTTCACTGCTGCCTCTGTATCGGTCATAGCCTTCCCACCTAAAACCTGTTAGTCCAAGGAACACAAAACAAGACAAACCCCCAGCAGGAACCAGAACACTGGCAGACCACCACCCACTCCCTTCACTAGCCTGTCAGTTCCTCTGCCTAGGTCTCTTAGTTTCCCCTGCAAACTCCCCCTGGAAACTCCCCTTTTTACAGCTCCATTTGCTGGCTGCTGTGCCGCTGGAGCTGTCTATGCCGCTACCTGACTGGCTGGCTACTTTTATAGGACCCCTAAGCAGACAAGCCTGCCCCCTAAACAGGGTTCAGCTTCTCTCCCAGCACACTGCCCCTAGCAGCCGCCACACATACAAACTACAAAATACAATACACAAAATACAAAAACCTGCTCCTTCAACAGAACTCCCTCTGAAACTCCCGTTTACAGCTCTGTTTGCTGGCTGCTATGCCACTGCAGTGTGAGTGCCACTGAAAATCAGCTCGCCTGCTGCCTTCGGCACCCGTGCCATAGGCTGCCTACTCCTGGTTTGATCTAATATGCAAGTTACTCTGTGCTCATGCACAGGACTTTTATGTGGACAATTAATCTCATAGAGTCAGCCCTCTCTCTGTAAAACTAACGGAGCTGGAACTGTCTCCAGAAGCACACATATTGAATATAAAGAGGCTTTGATGAGTCCATGCCCCAGTTCTCTCTCCAATCAGCTATGACTCGACCTCTCTAGCTTCCTGGTAATGCTAAAACTTTCTTGTTTCTTAGCAGGAATGACAGCACCTTAATGTTTTCATCACTGGCTTTTTAACTTATTACACTGGTACACATTTTCATTCACAGGTTGAAATTAGAACCTATTGATCCAGGCTTAAAAACCTCCAGATATATGTTACAGTCATATCAATGCTTCAGAATGATGGATGTTTTTGAAAAATACTGGTAAACTCTCAAATAACATTGTGGGGAGGGGGACACAACTGATTTGGGGTAGTTCCTCTAATAAAACAAAATTAAATCTATTTTTTCACAATGCTGAATACAATAGTAGTTCCTTAAGGGAAGTGGTGTATAGCTTATCAATAGATGCATTACAAATTAGAACAGACATAGCACTAAAGAATATATCATTGGGAACACTTCACAATCTCTGGCTCTTCAACTTCTGCAAAACATAAAAAGCTGAAAGCTATGTTCAGGGATGGTGGGTTTTTTCTAAATGATTTATATAAAATTACATAAGCAGGTGACCTTATATTTTAAAAGATAAACCCTAAAATAGATCTGGAAACTATAACATGTTCAGCTGCATTGTAAGAAGAGAATGGTTGAAGTGTAATGGTTCTGGATGTTGAATACTCAAGAGATCTTCAAGGTGGTTATTGGCACAGTAAGGATTATGCTAGCTATAGCTTATCCAAGTGATATCCATGTCCTTGGAAACAACATTTTTCTACATTATCCATCATAATCAAGGCTTTCATCATATTTGATATAGTAAATAATATAATGTTTTCAGTTTAAAAGATTTGGGTTTTTTTTTATCTGAACACTTGAAAAAACCATTGATGCAAGTGGCTTATATAAATCTGTGTTAAACGTATCAGAGATAAGCATTAAAATACATGCTCAAAACCTCTCAAAACTTTGACTGAGTCACTGCAAGTACTGAGTCTGCAGAAGGGGAAAAAGCTTTGGCTACATAAACCACCAGGACACACTGCAAAAATGACATTTAAAATAGGGCTGTTAAGCTAAGAGGCTTCTTTTGGATGTACAAAGAGAAAGGGAAAGGGGAAACTCTTTATGTGATACAGTGGACTTCATTCTTTTGAGTTCTATCCTGCTGCCCCTTGCTGTATGAAGTATATCTTGGTCTTGTTGACTCCTAGGGGAGCATGCTTGGGCCCTATGCTTGTAAGACGGGCCAGTGCCATTGGGATTGCTGCACGGGCAGACAGAGTAGACTAGCCTTGAGGTAGGTGGCTTGATAGTCTATAGTTTAAAGCTAAATTACTCCCTCCATAGAAGAAGAGTCATGATGAATTTCAGAATGTTCCAAGTTGGGTGAGCTCTAAGAAACTCAGCTACTTGCTTTAATCACTAGAGTCTACAAGAAGTGGCTGGAAATTGCATAAGAACAGGAGCTCTCACAGGATTTCTGATACTTGTTTGCAGTGAGGTCAGAAATACCATGACAATAAGAAAGGAAAAATTATAGGAAAACTTAGGCAAAGTTTAAAACACTCACCAGCTGGGAGGAGAGGGAGATGCAGTAGCCAGTTACAAAATGACTACATTAGGGCTGCAGCTTTCTGCTTCTGCTAAATTTAAAGGGCCAGCCACAGGAAGGCAAGCTGAGAAAGAGTCCCTATAAAAAACAGCCCTGTGTGAAAGAAAGTAAGTAGGGACCAGGCAAAGGTAAAGCAAGGGTCTTTTGAAGAAAGAGCTGCTTCTGTGTTTTGCATACCGCCACTACATCACCATACATATAATTAAGTAATTAGAGCATGTGCCAGTTGTGACAATTTGCCTTCAGACTGCTTATGCACAAAATAGATCAAGAGCAAATATATCAACCACGCTTAAATTTGAATAGCAATGGCTACACATCAGCCACTGCCCCCAGAAGCAGCATATGAAGTAGGCATAATACTGTTATATGACCTCACGGTCTCCTGACTGGTAGGCTAACACAAACAGGCAGAGTCCCTGGAATAACAATAATAAAGAACCATTGGCAACATTTTAAAAAGCATCTTAGTGTCTTAGGAGCCTGATTCCCATTGACATTCAAAGTCCCTTTTGAAAATTTTACCTCATGATTGTTTATTACTGGAGGAGGTTACAAAGTCAGCTTCCCTCCTACTGCTGCTGCCAGTTTCTTTTTTCTCTCAAAGGAGAGGAGGACAGACACACCCGTAAGTTTCTCAGTTACTTCCTAAAAAGTACTTCCCACCTTGAAGGAGCCACACACCTTTTAGGGCCTGTGTGGGTGTCACAAGAAACACCCACTCACCTAGTACAATAACTCTGTTATGATATTTCCAGGAGAGCTGGGGGAACATAGCACGTACTCCTCCAGCTCAATGCTGAGCCAGTTTGGCTGATCAATATACAGCAGGCAAAGCCAAGACCCCACCCCACCCCTTCCTGGGCATCTGGAACAACTGTCAGGGATACAGTCCCTCTGATTTTGTATAAGAAGAGCTCCAGCTTGGAAGTTCATATGGCCCTGTCAGATACACTGGAGATTGAACTAGGGACCTCTAGAACTACAAGCATAAGCTACTACAGCTTGAGATGAAGCTCTGAAGTATGGGAGGAGATCTGGGCTCTAGAACAACTCATATCCTCTGTGGATTGGCACAGATGTGAACCTGTAAAACACAATCACCAGTGTGTAACTTATTTCCTCTGCTCAAAGGAAGCTCACCCCAGGTATCTGAGCCCCACAGAGCTTCACATCAGCGTTTGTATAGTTCCCACCACAATGGGGTCCTGATCCATGACTTAGGGCTTCTAGGTTCTACAGTAATACAAATGATAAATATTAATAATCCCAGACAAGACCTGATTTATGATGCTGCTATCTGGGCCGACACATCCGGGATCAAACAAGGGAACTGACAGAGTTAAAAGCATGAGCAACTACCTCTTGAGCTGAAGAGGAAGGCTTGGAAATGGGGCCTACAACAGACTCAGCCCTTCTGTGGCATAGCACAGATAACACACACTCACCAGGAGGTTCCAATCTCTCTTTCCTTCTTGAGCACCAGTGTAGGGATAGAAATAATCTAGCCAACAATTGCTATAGATAACACAATAGTGTAGGTTATTTGGAGACCTCCTTTGGACTAAATCCTTTACTGATCACTGACAAAGTCTAGGGGATCCATTATATTTATCTGTTTTAAGAGATTTGTTGCCCCAACTGCAAGTATGTGCCACCTCAGAGAATACTACTCCCACCCATCCTAGGCTTGCAACTTAAAGAAAAAATAAAAACCAACAACACAGGGTCAAATTCTTCACTGACAACTCTACTGACTTTAGCAGAGCAAAGCTAGCAGAGAATTTGGCAGTGACATAGTCCTTTCTCCATGTAAAACACTTCAACTTTGAGCCAGATCCTCACTCAGAGGTCCCAACTCTTGTTCCTGCAAAGGCGAATGCTCTCCTGGCCTGGCTGATTTTTCAGGGCAACCAGGAAGATGTAATACGGTGGCAAAGAACCGTGACTCAGAGGTTGCATGGCTGTGACCCAGAAACATCCACCTGGGAACAAGATGCTCATACCAATGAGATTCACCTCTCTCTCTCCTCAAAGTGGTTTCCACAGACCTTTCCTTCCCAAGTCCCACATTGTGAGGGGCTGCAGGAAATAATGCCACAGCAGTAACCTGCATAGAGCAACCCCGGTAATAGAGAGGTTCAGGGACCTCAAGTAGAGCCCCTAAAAATAGTAATTGGAAGGAGTCATGATGATTTCTTTTGCCTTCCAAATACACCTCCTACCCTTACACTAGGATGACCAGATAGTGAGTGCAAAAAATCAGGACAGGGCTTAGGAGTAAGAGGCACCTATATAAGACAAAGCCGTGAATATTGGGCCTGTTCCTATAAAATTGGGACATCTGGTCACCCTATCTCACACCATTCCCCAGGCTGCCTCTGTGGGGAAAGATGACTTCTTGGGAGGCTCAGTCCAATCCCCTTCATGTAATAGACACCAAGGGGTGGAGTTGACAAGGGTCAGTGATGCTCACCTCAGTCCCCAGTTACCTGTGAAAAGGTAGCTCTTCAGCCTCTTTTCCAAGTGATAACTCCGTTTCAGATTTGACATTCCTCTCCTGTGTCATTCAGGGGTGATGTTCCATCCACTTACTCGGTGCTTGAACCAAAGTCCATTGAACCCTATAGGGTCTTTCCGTAGATTTCAGTAAGCTTTGGATCAGGCCCACTTCGCACCCTGAGACATCCCGTCCGTATATGCATATAGATATATAACAGGAAAAAAATAAATGGTTTCATCTGGGGTAAAATGAACAGTTCCTAAAGACAGTAAAAGAATATGGACTACTTCTGAGACCGCCCTCAGAGATTCCTTAGGGGGTAGTGAAATAGTATCCAGAAGGGCAATGATGTATATCAGTACCACAGTCTAGTTACAGATGCATTTCTCTCTAGGAAATAATTACAATATCAGACCCAAATTGCGAGAATGATTATACACGGCACTCCTCTGGTAAATGGTAGTAATGAAGCGTAGAGCCCTCTTCATTTTGCATTAATATTGAAGGAACTATTTCTCAACTAGAGGAAAGACTAAAGCAAGAATAAGGACCTAGCTTATTATTTAGTGAATTCCAAGGCATGTGCCATCCATGCGAATAACCGAAAGATAAGAGATTTGAGTACTGCAGTCCAGGATCTTAAAAATTAATGAGACATTCTATAATTACATGGCATGCACTGAAAACAAGGTTGTTTCCCCAGTCACTGGGAATCACAATTATAGTGGCTCTGTAAACAGCACACCCACTGAATTCATTTTCTAAATTTTAACATTCAATGATAGGACTGTACATTTTTCTTTAATTCAAATCAAATTTTTAACATGCATTGCTGATTAATACTTGGGGGAAAGCAGCTGTGCGCTATAATGATTAGGAGACAAATAGCTCATTTAATGAATACATTGAACAAAGACAAATTAAGATATGTTGAGAGACTCTACTGTATTTTCTGCAACAAATATCTTCTGACTCTCTTTGCTTCTAGTCACCTCGATGTGCATGTGTATCTCCTATTAACGTTAATAATGAACTGGGAATGAGGTCTGCGATTCCATCAGGTTGCATGCTGGGGAGGTTTGCTTTAGCTGATATAAGAGTGTTTACACCATCCAGATCACTGCTCCCATTTTCATCTCATTTTCCTGCTGCAGAAAGTGTTCGGACAACAGACAACCCGAGGAGATTAGATACTAGCAGTTAATAACCTAAGTGCCCCACTAATTTATATGTTTGTGGAAGCACCCATGATATGGTAAGTGCTTTCCAGACATCCAAGAACATTCAAACTGAACCTCTATGATGTGTCTGAATCTATCACCAGCAGCACACAGGGAGACCGAAGATAACATGGCAAGAACTGAAGGCTTGGTCTATGCTACCAACTTAAGTAGGTATAACTGCATCACCCAGGGGTGTGGGAAATCCAGTTATACCAGCTCTCCCGGTCGACATAGGTAGTGTTTTCACTACGCACTGCAGCTCCCTCTGCTGCTGCACTGGTGCAGCTGCTCTGTTGCAGTGCTGTAAGTGTAGACAAGCCCTGAGCTTTTGTTGTCAGTTAGCTCCTATCCCTGTAATATATAGATGTCAACACATAAACTGGCATTTACAGGGTGTCAATCACCAAAGAATTAGGCACAAAATATATTAAAATCAATCAAAATCAATAGTAATGAATTCTGAAGGAAGCTGATCTTGCCAGAGCAGTTGCTCAGGTGCATTTTTCCCTTTCTTTTTCTCCCACCTGTGATTGCAGATAGTCTCCTGTATATAAAAATGTTTTGGGTCGGGTTCCAAAAATGGTCCAACTACTTTTAGGAGGCTATTCCATAGGCTAGGAGCCAGCACGCAACTGCATATTCACAACAGTCACAATGACTCCTCTGTTGTAGTTGTGAGACTGCAGTATGATTAGATCAGGTCTATTACTATCTCAATTTGGGACATTTCAATTTTTGTGTCAAAATTTTGACTTTTGAGGGAAAAAATTGGAAAAAAATGTGAAAAAAACACCCCAACAATTCACCCTATTTACCGATCAGCTATAGAGCCAGTCCTAAAATTTCAGTGACAAATGTAATCAAAATGTCAACTTTTGACAAACAAAGGGATGATTTTTTTTGTGAAAAATTGTCCTGAAAAAAAATTGCCAGTATTTGACCCATTCATTTTATGTTTAATTTTCAGATATATCAATTCTTCTGCTAACCACAGTCCCAAGCCTGCATCCATTATTCATGCACGCAGTTCTACCTGGGAAGACTTATTGAAAGTCAACAAACTGATGCATATTTTTTTAATTCCATCTCCAGGCTGTTCCAGGACTTTCAGGTGCACTAACCATGCACAGTCATCCCAGCTCTCAAAGCCTGATTTGCCACATTTACATTAGCAAATGTAGGCCTACTCTGATACACTAATATTAGGCATAGAACAACTTTTAGCACTTTGCTTGAAGAGTCACTCCTACAGAGCCGGATTCACAGAAGATAGATTGCAGTATTGCCAACCCCAAATGTTCAAAAATCATGAGTCAGGCTCGCCAAAAATCATGAGATTGGATTTAAAATAATGAGCTTATGTAAAAACAATAGATTTGGTGTTCTTTTAATTTGTCTTTTGCTTTTTGAGCCTTTAGGGTGCACCGGGGTCACATTTTGAAGCTTTCTCCAGAACCACGAGGGCTAGAAACTTACTTTTTCTTTTAAAAATGAAGGCCAAAATCATCACATATCCACTTGAATCCAGGAACAGGGACTTCAAGGAAAACAATAATTATCGTGAGACTCACGACCAACTCATGAGAGTTGGCAACACTGTAAAGATTGTCAAAACAGCCCATGGATGTTTCCTTACTAATGTTCAACCTGTTTCCATGTTCAGTTTTCTAGTTTACTTACCATCAATTTGTCTTAATTTGTTTCAAAATGAGGATAGTCCTCCTGAGTTGTTACCAAATGTTATTTTAATCGAGTGAGACAGTTTTAACACTTTTTAAAGAACAATTATAAAAAGCAGCACACTGTGCGGAGAGGTAATAGTGCGGGAGTTATTTCTAGAAAGCTGCCATTCATTTTGTTTACCTGTGTGAGTCAAGAGCGTGGTTCATGTGGAGAGACGTACAATTAACATGCGTTGACTGATTTCCATTATACTTCTTCACAGCAGGTTGCAACATTTAAAAAAAATAAATATAACAGCAGCAATAAACAGCATGATTTATAGACAGAGCACAAAGCATCTCAATGGTGTTAAGCGGAAAAGAAATGGTAAATAAATGAGTGTGTCTAGATTTAGCAAGTCAATTAGAATTAAATAGAGTCACTTTTGTAGCAAACTGAAGCCTGTGGGACCAGTCACTGAAAGCCCCATCACCATTCCCTGTCTTCTTTAGGGAATGCCTTCTCCTAATTCCAGTTTTTATCACGGAAACAGATCTCCTACTGAATGAGTACTTGCACTGGACACCTGTCACTAGGAAGTGCCAACAATTTGCTCAGTAGTTTCCTCACTCATCCCTAGCTAAATAAGTTGCAACAGCATGAGCTAAAGAGTCAAAGCTTTCTGGCTAATGCTGCAACAGACTTATCTCCTCTGTGGATCAGGCACAGAAGGAGACCCACAGCACACACTCACCAATGGGTTATATAAACATCCTTAAATAAAGGCATGCATTTGGCCTTTAAAAAGTTTTAAATAAGGCCAGTGACATGTGATCATAGCCATTGTCATGGTTTGGGCAGGAGCTGTCCTTGAGGACAGAGCAGAGGAGAACGTCCTTTCTTGTATGAAAGACAAAGAAAGTCAAAGGAAAGCTCAATGGGAAGGACTACTGCTTTCTCCATTCTGTTCCATTTTGGCAATAGAACTGCTTTACCCTAAGGTAAAGTGAACCTCACTGAGACAGACATTGCTAGAGCAACAATGCTTTTTTAATTGGCTGTTACTGAGAGGTGGCCATGAAAATATTTCAGCCTTATTTTTTGAACAGAGATTAAGGTACTGATTTACACTGACTTTAAAGTGTTGTTTCACTGTCAGAGCAGTGTAAATGGGCCTTAGTGTAAAAAAGAATAAAGCCCACTACATTTATAAAGCATAATTTCATCTTGGAGTACTGATTTGTCTACTTTTATTTACTATAACAGTGGAGTAGGGACATGTCATCTGATGATATATATACCGTACCTAGCACAATGGGCCTGATTGGGGTTGTGGGTATGACTGTAATGTAGATATTAAATAATAATGTAAAGCCCTAGAGTGTTTTTTCCAGTGTCAAGTGATAAGGCTTTTTGCCACTTTCAATGTCAGATGAATGTACAATCTAATAGACCTCACCGCTGCAAAATTTTCCTTGATATTTTTAGTAGCTTAAATATTCACTCACATCTAATGTAGTTTATGCATCTAGTGATCATTTAGACAAGTGCATTTAAAGTTCAGATATTTTTAAAGCTTTAAATGTCAGCAACATATTATTTTGTATTTCCACCTTGTAGACTTTCTGTAACTACCAAAGCTATCGTTACAATATTTGGTGTACCTAATAATCTCCATGTCAAGAAAGATTTACAAGTACATTAGTAAAATTCACAAGCATAACAGATTTTAAAATGTGGTCATACAAAACTAGGCCACAAACATTCTTCTGTTGGGTTTTAGTTTGAATTTAAGAATAAAAGTCATGTCCTCTCTTCTTGTGACCCTTTTTGTTCCATTTCAAGGCCATTATTGCAATAGAATTTTACTCATTTCATGTATTATGGGAAATGAATGCCAAGCTTCCATGTCTGAGTATTTGCAGAGGAAGCTGCCTATTTTATATGGGAGGTGCCTTTGCTGAAACAGCAAATCCCTCACCAGAGACCTGCCACAGAGGCAATTCAATGAATCAGATAAGGGTCTGACTACACCTTTTGCAAGTAGGACAGCAAACCTATTCACAATAACTTTGTGTGAATGTGACAAGAGAAAGTTTATATTTAAACTCTATGCCCATCCGATAAATCCTACATTGACCTAGTTTTTGGTAGAAATGATGCCTCGGGCAAGGTCTGCATGCCCCAGAAAATAAAAACCCCATTAAAATGTTCTAAACTTTCCTAATCCTATTTTACTGCTACCTCTCCCCGGGTGATTTAATACCCCAGTGCTTTCTTCCAGCGCTTCTGGTTATAAGAACTATGCTCATTTAAATGTCAAATAGGAACACCATGTGAATTCTGTGACCCATTGCAACTAACCAACACAGCACAAATTTCAGACGTCAAATGCTGAATCCTTGCAAGCTTTCCAAAATTCAACTTAAAAAAAATGTCACCAAGTAAATTTGAATAAAAAATTCCTTGAGAAAAACTGACCTGCTTGCAGACATTGTACATCAGAACAGGAGATTTAATTCATTGAATAACCTATTTGCTGTAAATTATTCATTCAGTTCCATTTAAAATGGAAATACTTGTACAAATTGCTTGCCTTAGGCACTTAGAAATGATGAATGTGTTTGGGCAGGGTTAGATTCTGACCAGCCCCTACATGAGTATGCACAGGTGAGTCCTTGAAATTTTGTCTCTATAGTTTATTTAAAAAATACCAAAAGATTTTCTTTTGAATAATTCTACTCTGCAGAGATACTCCTTGTATTGCAAATGGAGAATACCGGTAGGTAATCCCGCTCAAATAGCTAGAATATTTTAAGTTCACCTATTACAGTCTATAGTCTGATGTGTAATGTTGGCAAACAGATACATTCCACAAATGAATTTGTTATTCAAATTCTGTAGCGGCATGTTCCCAATATATGTAGGGTTAAATCTATTAGCATGCACAAAGAAGTGTTTCCTTGCAGACACCCCATAACTGCAAACAGCTAGCCTAGAGGCAAAGGAAGGTCTTGTAGTAAGATATGGTATTAGGACTCAGGAAATCTAAGTTCAACTCCTTGATTTTCAAAAAGCTTCCTGTATGACCTTGGTCATAGTATTTATTTCTGCTTTGCCTCAGTTTTCCCATTCGTAAAACAGGGATCGATAAAGGGAGGGGAAAAGGAAGAATGACTATTTAGGTTGTAAGCTTTTTGGAGTAGGGACGGTCTCTCACTACAGCTGGTACACTGCCTGGTAAAAGGGGGCCTTGAACTTGGTATTGGTCTCTGTGTATTACTGTAATACAAAATAATAATAGAACTATATTATATGGAAACTGTAGATCTAGCCAGGGAGGTTTATGCACAGTCACCAATCTGCACATGCAACGTCTGGTTTGCTTTCACAAATGCAGGTTTTTGCACATGCCTATGTATTTATCCCTCCTCCCCATCCCCCCAACCCCCCCCAAACAACCCCCAACCCCCCCTCCCCAAATATCAGGCTCGAGTGATTATTTTTACAGAAAAGTCGTGCTGAGAATTGGTCTTACCATACTTCAGAAGATAAACAAGTATACTTCACCTTCATCCTCTAAATCCATTTACCTCAGGAAATTGAGATGATTATTAAAAACAAGAGCTTTTCTAAATTACTAATTATTCCTATGCCTGGTGTTTCTTGAGCGTGAACCCTCCGCATAAGGAAAGCTGTGAAGGATAATGGATTCATTTTCTTTAAAAAAAAAGCTCTTTGGCTTTTAAATGTTTATGTTAAATGTGGTTTGCCCACACACCAAATAAACGGAGCAGTTTAGCTATGGAATATTGTTTTTGTTTTTGGGTAGTGCATCTTTTAACCTGCCAGCCACCCAAAATGTTTCTTTGATTGAACCAAAGAAATAATCTTGGTAACATTCCAAAATAACAGCCCAATTAACACCGATTTATAGCGAGACTCTTGTAGAATGATTTATGATCTCCATATGGCTACAAAATGGGTTCAAAAGGATTAATGCTTTGAGTATAAATTCTGAAGGATGCCAAATCATTTAAGCCATTGGTTTATCCCATGGCACAGTACATTTCTTGCTGCAGAGCAATCCTGAAAATTTAGGGGAAAACTATTAAGAAGCTGCTTGGGAATTTAGCAACATCACTTGGTCTAAACTACATACCCTAAAACTCTCCTGGGTAGCAAGGTTGTCATCTAATGTAGGTAATAATTCTTTACACAGGCAAGCCAACAGCCTCTTTCTGCTGAATTATTTATTAGTAGAGCTGGTTGTTTGTCGAGGCAGATAATGGGAAAAGTGTGCTCAGCAAAAATACAAGTCATACTTTTAGTTTAAAAAAATAAAGCCTTTGCACACAATACGTTAATTACTACATTTATTTTCCATTTGAAACATTTTTCATAGCTGACATGAATATTTTAGAAACCTATAAAGACCACAAGATGCCAAAATAGATGTAATATATATGTAATGAACTAGCTAGTACGTTTTGTTTTGATAAAGCATCTTATACATTCCTGAATTATTTGCTCTTACAGCTCTCTCATCTCTAAACACATCATTATACAAAGAAAAGGGGTGGAAAAATGATGACTTTTTAATGAAAACCCCCTAAGTGTCACAGAAGCCATACTGCTTAAGTTATTGTGAAGCATAAAAGGGAAAAGGAGGAGCAGTTTTCTCATATGTAATCTTGGAGATCTTGAAATATCTGCTGGTAAGGCTCAGGGCACCTGCTGAGTAATACACCCTCCCCAATAGTTCTCTCCTAATGCTGTCATCCCTGACTCCTGCTGTGAGTAAAGGCTCGGTGTGACATTGGAATCCAATGTAGCTTTTGATACGCATCTCTCTATGTACCATTCAGAGTATCCTACTATGACTGAAGGAAGGATGCCAACTTGTGATCCCTGATTGAAAGTGAAGTCGTGTGGCTATGGATCAATGTCTTTGTTAACATCTGTCTTTTTTGTGGTAATTCATTATTCGTGCTCTCGGGGCCTGATGCAGCTCCAATTAAAGTCAGTAGAAAGAATCCAGATGACTGAAGTGGAAGTTGGATCAGGCCCTAGAGTCACAGAGTCCAAGGACAGAAGGGATCATTGTGATCATCGAGTCTGTCCTCCTGTAGAACACAGGCCATAGAACTTTCCCCAAATTATTCCTAGAGCAGCTCTTTTAGAAAGACATTTTAAAATTGGCAGTGATGGAGAATCTAGCATGACCCTTGGTAAATTGTTCCAATGGTTAATTACCCTCAGTGTTAAAACTGTACATCTTATTTCCATAGCCTGAATTTGTCTAGCTTCAACTTCCAGCCATTGGATTATGTTATACCTTTCTCTGCTACACTAGAGAACCCATTATAAAATATTTGTTCCGCATGTAGGTACTTACAGACTGTTTTCAAGTTCTCTCTCAACCTCTTTGTTACACACTACAGTGATACACTCAAGGAGCTCAGACTAAGGCAGGTTTTCAATTCCTTTAATCATTCTTGTGGTTCTTCTGTGAACCCTCTGCAGTTTATCAACATCTTTCTTGACCATAACTAGACACAGTATTCCCGCAACGGTTGCCTCAGTCCCAAATATACAGGTAAAATAACCTCTCTACTCCTACTCAAGATTCCCGTTTACGTAGCCCTGGATCACCTTATTACTTTTGTCCACAGTGTCAAACGAGGCGCTTATGTCCAGCTGATTAACCACCAAATCATTTTCAAAGTCACTGCTTCCAAGAATAGTCTCCCATCCTGCAAGTATGCTCTGCATTCTTTGTTCCTAGATGTATACATTTAGCCCTATTACAAAGCATGTTGTTTGCTTGCATCCAGTTTACCATGTGATCCAGACAGCTCTGAAACAGTGGCCTGTCCTCATCATTATTTACCACTCTCCCAATTTTTGAGTCAACTGAAAACTTTATTAGTGATGATTTTATGTTTTCTTCCAAGTTATGTTAAATAGTGGAGGGCCAAGAACCAATTCCTACAAAACCCCACTGGAAACAAACCTGCTCAGTGATGATTTCCCATTTACAGTTACATTTTGAGAACTATCAGTTAGCCAGATGTTAATCTACTTAATGTGTACTCTGTTAATTTTATATCATTTTAGTTTTTTAATCGAAATGTCAAATGCCTTACAGAAGTCTAAGTACAGTACATCAACACTATTACCTTTGTCATACAAACTTGTAATCTCTTAAAAAAATTATGTTCGTTTGACAGGGATATATTTTCCACAAACCCATGTTGATTTGCATTATTTAAATTATCGTCCTCTAATTCTTTATTGATCAAGTCCTGCATCAGTTGCTCCGTTAACTTGCCAGAGATAGACATCAGGCTGCCAGACCTATAATGACGCAACTCATCCCGTTCACACTTTTTAAAAATTGGCACAACATTGGCTTTCTTCCAGTCTACTGGCACTTCCCCAGTGCTCCAAGTCTTATTGAAAACCAACATTAATGGACCAGCAAGCTGCTTAGCCAGCTCTTTTAAAATTCTTGGTGGGGGATAGCTCAGTGGTTTGAGCATTGGCCTGCTAAATCCAAAGTTGTGAGTTCAATCTTTGAGGGGGCCACTTAGGGATCTAGGGCAAAAATTGGCCCTGCTAGTGAAGGCAGGGGCTGGACTCAATGACCTTTCAAGGTCTCTTCCAGTTCTAGGAGATTGGTATATCTCCAATTATTATTAAGTTGTCTGAATCTGCTGATTTTAAAATGTCTAACTTTAGCAGCATATGTTTGTCATCCTCCAGAGATACTAGAGAAATAGAAAGAGTATTATCATCACCCAATGATGAGACTATAGCATCTATTTTTCCCTACATACAGAACAGAATATTTATTGAACACATTTGCCTTTTCTGCATTATTACTGCTAATTCTACCATTTCCATCTAGTAATGGACCAATACTATTGTCAGGGTTCCTTTTATGTATTATATATATATTATATATTCCTAATATATTTTAAAAACTCCTTATTGTCCTTAATTCTGCTGGACATAGATTTTTCTTTGTATCTCTTTGCTACCTGTATCAATTTTCAACAATTCCTAACTAATATATATATATATATTAATTTTTTATAGCTGCCTTCACTTCCTCTCTAGACCAAGTCAGTTTTTTAATCAGCACAGCCATTTTCCTAAATGGCGGGATTGTGGCTTTTTGGGCATCAGTAAGGTGTTCTTAAACGATTCCCAATTATTATTCACATTTTTCTGATTAAATTCTTCCTCCCAGCCGATTTGGCTCATTACTGTTGTCAGCTTTGTGAAATTGGCCTTATAAAAGTACCAGGTGTATATATATAACTTGTATGACTTTATGTTATTTGCACATTAGAAATATGATCAAGTCATGATCACTTGTTCCTAGGCACTGTTAATTTTTAGTTCTGTGATAAGTTCCTCTTTATCTGTTAGGACAAGGTCTAATAAAGAATTCCCCCATGTTGGCTGCAACATATGGACTATGCAGAAATTTAGATGTTCTCCAGCTATGCAGCATATGGCCACAAGGTACTTAAACACCTAATTTAAAGCACATGAATACTCCCCATGAAATCAATGGGACTCCTCATGGACTTCAAGTAATTTCATAATCACTATTTCCTGAAACTAAATATAATCTCAGTTTTTTTCACTGTCTCATCACATATAAGAATCATAATTTGTTGCCCAACATTACTCCATCCAATTTAACTATAACCTGTTCAAATATTAGCTGCACAGTTCTACACTCTTGGGAGGCGCTTCCCTTCTCTCCATGAGATATCAGAACACCCTCAAAACCAGTGGTCATTTGGCTCTGAAAGGGTACATATGTAGTCCTTAACATCCGAAAAATGAGCTGTGACATAAATAAAAGGGACTTGGCCCACAAAGTATTCTTCAGTTCTATTTGTCCACTGAAACCAGTGCTGTTGGGTGCAAAGCGTACCTTTGCATGCTTCCAGATAGCGAATCCTTAGCTAATTTATACAGCACATTAAAGTTATTTGACTTAAATGAGCCCATGCTACAAAAATCAGCTTCAGAACTTGCATATCCCAAATTCCAAGGCTGTATGAATCTGAACATTTATTAATTGTGTTATTGTAGCACTTAGGAGTTCTCGTCACAGTTTGGGTACAAACACAGAATGAAAAGATGGTCTCTACCCTACTTCAGTTCATTAACATAGGGACCATGTTCAGAATTACATTCTGAATTTTGGTTTAGTTTTCAAAGTCCACTCTCCCCACACCACAAATTTCTGGTGTTTGGGTGCCTGGTGTTAGTTTGGGCTCATCTGTAAACTGAACTCAGAACTAGTGGAGAATAAAGATTGAATTGAACATAAAGTTGTTTGCAATGTAAGTTTCTGTTTTGCCAATAGAGCCTGCTTTTCTTGTCATGCAAAAAATAAATTGTTGTTAAGGAACAGGTGGACTCTCTGTCTGTGTGTGTATCTTTCCAACGTATATGCCTATACACAGATGCTGTATTTGCCATTTTAATAATCCATAACACTCATTTTGTACAGATTGCTTTACATTTACCCAGTGCTCCACTTTATTTCCTGCCTAAAATAAAGACAGAAAGTACCGTAGTTACCATATTTTCATGAAAATGGCAACACAATTCTCTGAACAAGCAACCTTGAATTTCCTTAGTTTTCTATTTTAAGATTTAGTGGCTGCCTCCAAGCTCAGTCTTTAGTTTATCAATCAGTTTCACATGGACACACCTCAAGCATCACAAATGGCCCTTCTTTGGATGTTAAAAACATGGTACTTCAGTCACCAGTGACATGTTTGAATCACTGACTCTATGATTACAGCTTTCTTCAAACCCTTCTGCAAGAGGAAATCAGCGCTCCATTTGCAACAGAAGAGTTAGTGCCCTTTTTATTTAAAAAGCAACCATGATGACTCACTCACAGTAGACAAGCAAAACACGAGGTCTAAATTCCAGTGCCTTCCTGACCTAGGGTTCGACAGTATGTGAAAGTATCAGATATTCAAATTCGAAGGGATTCTTTTTGAAAATTTTTGAAGATATATGTGAAAACCTCCAGTGAGGGGGATTCCACAACATCCCTTGGAACTCTATTCCAGAGCTTACCTGCCCTTACAGTTGGAAAGATTTTCCTAATATGTTACCTAAATCTATCCTGCTCCAATTAAGCCCATTACTTCTTGACCTACCTTCAGTGGGCAGGGAGAGCAATTGATCATCATCCTCTGTATAAAAGCTCTTAGCATATCTGAAGACATATTAGGTCTCCCCTCAGTCTTATTTTCTCAAGACTAAACATGCCCAGATTTTTAACCTTTCCTCATAGGTCAACTTTCCTAATGCTCTTATCATTTTTGGTGCTCTCCTCTGGACTCTTTAATTTGTCTGCATCTTTCTTAAAGTGTAGGGCCCAAAACTAGACACACTACTCCAGCTTGAGGCCTCACCAATGCCAAGTAGAGCAGGACAATTACCTTCCATGTCTTACATATGACACTCCTGTTACTAGACACTAGAGTGATATTAGCCTTTTTTTGCAACTGCATCATACTGTTGGCTTATATTTAATTTGCAATCCACCATAACCACCAGATCCTTTTTCAGCTGTACTACTGCCTAACCAGCTATTCTCCATTTTGCAGCTGACCAGTTTCATGTTCTGAGGGAAGCCTCTACACAGAGCTGTGACTTCTTGACCACCCTGACCATTCATCACTGTTTTCCAGATGGCACTTTCTCCCTCCACCTGTTTCCTCCATCTGTAATATCAAAAAAGCTGCTAATGTAATTTATTTCCTATCACCATTCCATTACCATTTGCATCACACAGTGCAAAGAGGGGTGCCAGTTGGCTAACATGCACCGAAAAATATCATTCACCTAAGACAAAATGTCTATTTAAAAAGTCTTAATGGGGAGAATGACAAGCACACAGGTTCACTGCTGTGTTCCCTCAGAAAAGAGATGTGGAACAAAGTTGTGGCAGTAATTGCCAATGTGCCAGATTATGCTACCCTGACCTGGAGTAATGCTGTACTTCCCAAGTAGTCCCATTCAAACTAAATTGGACTTCTTGTGGAGGAAGATATTTTTCAAAGGAAAGGTTTCAGAATCTGGCCAATAATAATTTCATGCATGGCTCCCTCTGCAGTCACTGTAGTAGGCTAACATTTTCAGTGCATTGCTCGGGGCAATTCCTATTAAAGTGTAGGGGGGCTTTAGCGCAGGGTGAACTTCAAAAGTTTCAGCAACTTTAATTAATTCAGATGAATATCTAAATGGTTGCATAATCTGGACGTCTTGAATTCTGCAACTTTAGGAGGAAAATTTTCCCAAAAAAAGGGTTTGCCATGAGATTTTTACCCCTTGCTACCTGCTGGGAAAGAAGTCTCATGATAGCAGTGTTTCTTGGGGTGCTCGGACACTTCTCTTTCCAGTCTGAGCCAATCCTAACAAAGGAGATATAGAGCCGTGGCAGTAAAAAGGAGAGAGAAAAGTATAACTTTTAAAAAGTTCTAACTTTTTCTTTTAAACAAAAAGATTTCATTTGCATGTTGGGCAACTGTAGAACAGGTTCTTGTTTTGTCCAAACTGATTTGTCCTCTTGAAACCTATTATAAAAACCCATATGTTACTCTATTTTCAGATTAGACTATAATGTAAATTAAATATACCTCTCATACTGGGAGAGTTATGAAGATTAAGGTAAAAGGATGTGACAATTGACTTCAAGAGACATTTCAAATACATTTACAAAGTTTAAATTTGTAAAATTGAATGGGTAGCTGTTAAGGAGTGTAATACACATGTACTTAAAGGAACATTAATCATTTGCTTTATATTAAATACTGTCAAAGGGTTTACACAAAACTGTCTCAGTTTTGATTTGTCATCAGTTATCAGGGAAACAATTGGGTCCTGGTTCACAACTAAGGGTCTCAGGTGCTATGGTAATACAAATAAATAATAAAGCTATAACTGACTTGCTAAATTAGCTTGTCTGATACTGTTCACATGACATATATAATGTCATGGGACCATCATGAAATGGCGTTTGGCAGGCAAAGTAAACTATTTTACTTTTCAAATGCCAAGTTCCCTTTTTTACGGTTACTTTTTTCATAGTGCTTTCCCCATCAGTCACAAAGCATTTGGGATGACATTGTGGACACAAAGTAAATATCAAAACTCCCATTGACTTCACTGGGCTGGGATTTCACCCATAGCCATAAGAGCGTCCTTAAAAATGGCCTTCTTTCAAAATCTTATTAATTCCATCTATCCCTCTTAGAGGTGTATTAAGTAATTTGATCAGTGAACCCTACCACCTCTCCCACCCAATAAAAAGAGAGAGAGAGACAAGAATGGAACTAAAATCACCTATGCAAAACTACATTGTGTATCATGTTGTTTTTTATCTCTTCCCTTCCTTCATCTATATGCCTGTCTATTTGTCTATGTAGAATGCAAGCGCTTTAGGACAGAAACTTTAGCTATAATTTTCAAAAGTGATCAGAGATTTTGGGTGGCCACTTGTGACATCTTAAAGGGGCCTGATTTTCAGAGGCTCATCACTTGCTAAAAGGTGTCTTGAATTGGGTCTCCAAAAATGGCGAGACACAAAATCACTAGCGACTGAAGAAAATCTGGCCGTTGTCTCTTTAATTGTCTGTAAGCCTTGTAACACACGAGTAGCCTTTCCACAAATAATACAGAAAAATAAAAGTTGGAGATTAATGGACAACCGTTTGTTTACTTATATTACTTTTTTTAACCCCCTTTAAATCATAAATTAAGTTTTGGACTGGGGAACAAAGCTGCCAATTCTAGTTAACTGCTTAAAAAAATGAAAGCTGAGGAGTTCAGCCAAATTAACATCAGGCCACTTATTTATGCACCTAAATACAGATTTGGGTATATATTTTTAGATTCTGGATTCCGGTTCAGCTCAGAATTCAGGGGCTGGCAGATGGGAAGTTCACATGTTTTGTTCCAGATTATGCCTGTCTCTACACTATAGATCATAACCTACTATGCTTTTATTTTCTGTTGCCTTTCTTTGGAGTCTCTCTAGTCTTTCAAGGTACTGTTTTTCATTTAAACTCCCATCCCAAGGATGTTTTCTCTCAGGAATTTTATTATATCTTTTATTTGGACTTTTATTTTGGGGCATTATATATAAAAAATATTCCAGTTCAAGTATCTGTTATCTGGATATTTTCTGTATTGGTCTGAACTGGCTCCCTAGACCCAATTCTTTCAGGGGTTAGAGCAGTGGTCCCCAACCTTTTTGTGGCCAGTAGCACCCTCATGTTTTCAGAAGAGTGTGGCAGGCGCCAACAATTTTTCAAGGGTAAGTTTGTATTTGTACATTAAATAATACAAAACCCATCATATTTAATAGTACATACTATATGAATCCAGAGAGAAGAGAGAAGCCGGAAAGAAGCCGCGAGGACAGAGAACGCCGGTGTCCGCAGCCCCAGAGTACTCTGTCCCCAGCAGACGCAGGGCTGCGGCTTCTCTCCCCTGCTGGGCACTAGGTGGGTCCCGTGCCTGCCTGGGACTGAGAACACCGGCGCCCGCAGCCTGCAGGCCCGGAGTTCTCTGTCCCCGGCAGGCTCGGGGCCGCAGCTTGTCTCCCCTGCTGGGCACTAGGTGGTGCCCCGCACCTGCTGGGAACAGAGAACACCGTGCCCGCAGCCCCGGGGTTCTCTGTCCCCGGCAGGTGCGGGGCCGCGACTTCTCTTCCCTGCTGGGCATGAGGCGGGCGCACATAAATGCCCCGGCAGGTGCCATGGCGCCCGTGGGCACCACGATGGGGACCACTGGGTTAGAAAATGTAGACATCTAGGTCCAAATTTCAGCCTCATTTCTGGGTCTTTTTGGGTTGTTTGAAACTTATGGGTAGTTTGAATGGCATGTTTTTGCAGTGAGTCTTGTAAGTCCATAAGCTCTGCATGCTGGTACATACCAGGAGGCATCAGTTTTAGGGCCAGAGTAGTTGTATTCTGACATGTGGAGGACTATTTGGAACTGGTACCTCTTTAAACAGGTCCAGCGCAAAAGGCTTCGAAGTCACACACCAGTATGTAATGTGTGAGTTCAGTTTATGTGATAAAAAGTGGACAATGTCTGTCAGACAAGAATGATATAAAATACATCCTGGATTAACGAAGTCCTGAGCTGGTTGCTTACAACTGAATTTTTAAAAAGTTCCCAAATGGCAGTGTAGAGTTCAAGGCCTGATCTGAAATTACTAAAATAACAACCACACACTGATAAAATAGAACTGGCTTGTAAATCATTAACTATTTAAATAAACCATAAATGACAACAGTGGAATATACTGAACCAGAGGTACAGGCAGCATGTTGACCTGCAAAATTCAATCCAACTAACTTTTATTTGCATTTCCAACAGCAGTAAAACATCTAACCCCAATAAATAGATTTTTATTTTATTGTTTCTATGACAACTATTTGCCTTTTATGCCCATCGAAGGAGATGAATGGTGGAAAACACTTTGTGGTAAATTGATTCCCTCTCTTTTATCCCCTTCCATATGGTGTTGTTTTATTCAAACATATTATTGGTTCCAGCAATTTCACTATGTAGATTTCACTGCCATTTTTGTACAGAACATTAATCCAAGGCTATGAACATTCAAAGCTTTAGTAACTTATGCTTTTATATTTTCAGTGGACCGCACAGTCTCTTTTTGCTCACACTAAGACAAAACAACTGTTTAGTTTTTGCAGCTTGCAGTAAACTATTGACAAGGATTTTAAAACAAAAGTATCTTGACAGACCATGTAGTTTGCTAGCATTTCATAAACAAGCCATTGTCATTATTTCTAGATATACTTTCTAAATGCATTTTCTAAAATGTTTCACGTTCAACTAATTAGTGAAACCACCACTACATTAAAAAGACCCCTCTCTAGAGCAGTACTGTTGATTAGTTTTAGAAATCAGTGTAAATATAGTCTTTTTTGTAATGGAAAAGTCACCCTCAACGAAGCAAACCAGATAACTAATTATACTTGAATAGGCTTATACCTTATTTATAGAGATCAAAACTTTCCAAGAGTAACAAGTGATTTTGGGTGCTTCATGTACCTGATGTACCTAGTGCTGTTTTTCACTTGTTCAGACCACCTGCAGTCCCATTGACATCAACTGGAGTTGTGAGGTAGACTAGATAAACTGATGTAGTCACCTGCATACAGGCAAAAATAGTTTTCTAGCTTTCCCCATGTAATTGTGTTCAGGTGTTATCCAACTTCCAAAAAGTCCTGGGAACAGAAAAAGTCAGTCAAACCTTCTATGAGGACTCACCTGTGGAAAAGAGACTGGCAGTATTGAGCAGCCATTTTTAAGAGAAGAAAGACCGGGCTTTCAACCTGCCTCTGTTTGAGATTGTGGCCTCACAAAAGCAAGCTCGGAAATGCTATCTCATGCTGAGAAAAGGGGGTGGGGGTGAATGTCTGGAGTCCTTTTTAAACAATCTCCTCTCCTTTTTCAGGAAAGCAAGAATGTAGAGCTAAAAGGCTTCTATATAGAAATAGGAAAGGTTTCAGGAGCAATACTCACTTTGATTTTACACCGAGGGTGAGATTTACAAAGGTGTCTGACTTTCAATGAGAGTTGGGCACCTAGCTCCCTTAGGTGTTATGAGAAATAGCCTCCCAACAGAGAGTGCTATAGTACAATCACATATAGGAACTAGAAGAACTCTACTTTCAGAAATGTTTGATGAGACAGAACAGTATACGTGGAGGAAGGAATTCAGTCTGGGTGTGGCACTATCTTAGCTCTCTCACTTTCTATGCTAAATACTGAACATTAGTCACCTATGAAAATCCCACATGTTTGTGTTTCACTTCAATGGTGCGCACAGATTTAATCTTGTTTGTGTGTTTATCTTAACAATACCCATTTAAATAATGTATCTAGCCTAGACTTATATTTAACTTGCTACATCATCTGGTAGGCCTGTTTCTAAGATATCACAGTGGGATGTACACAGCATTCATTCTTTACTAGCAATATACTGCAATTTTAGAAAAGGAAGCAAGGCATAACTTGTCTGGATGAAATACCAGAAGAACATTAAAATGTGGTTCTACTCTGAAAGGTGGAGGTAGAAAAATGATACCTTCTTAACACAGCTGCTGATGCTAGGATTATATGTTCATAGTCAGCCTGATTATTTTAGTAGCAAAAGTAATTTTTACTATGTGTAATTCTGCAGCGTTCACACAGCTAAGAGAAAGTGAACTAGATTCTCTTTTCTTGTGCAACATCAACATTATTATTAACTAAAAATCTAGTCAGATGCAACTGCAGTTGGTTGGAAAATGGGCTTTTTTCCTCACCACAAAAAAGTGTGATGAAAATGAAAACAATTGTCAACATTTTTTATGGAAAAGTTTGACTTGGTGAAAAATTAAAAACTAATTTTTTTCAAAGCCCAACATGTTTCCGTCTCCCCACTATGATGCCTCATGGGCATTGTAGCTCATCTGCCTCCACTCTCATTCCCCTCTGTGGACCAGACTCCTGAGTCAGACTATATCTCCCATGATCTACCACAGTCTCCCCTCATGATGAAAGAGATGATTGCATTATAGAAGTCCCTGAATTTGGTGGATCATGGGAGACAGTCTGGCTGGGAAACTTGGCAAAGAGGAAAATGAAAACATGAGGACACCGAATTACAACTCCTGTAAGAAATTATGGCAGAATATCTAAATTAAAATATGTCAGGTTTTTGACCAAAAAAAATGATTTTTTTTCTCAGAAAGCAGACTGAGAATTTTCATTTTGTCAAAAAATGAATTTTCAGTCAAAATGTTTTCAACTAGTCCTACTGCAAACCCACAGACAGCAACTGGTTTGCAGAGGGGTCACTAAGTCATCAGTTCTGCTGCAGAACCTGTATCGGGGTGAATGTCAATGGTTTGTGAGGCTACACCTCACTTTCAGTCTTTGATCCCATCCAGAGTTTACAAGGCTTGCAGTTAGAAACAAAAATGTGAGCTAAGCCAGTTCAATATGGAAATCAATAGGGGAGAAACATGGAGCACAATAATGATAGTTTTATAAAAAACAATGAGGAGTTTTTGTGTGGATACAGACTAACACAGCTACTTCTCTGATACTTGATAGTTTTATAGTCACTTTTCAGTGCAGAACCACACTTACGTAAGCAAGAATTTACAGCATAAGTTAGAATTTAGCTAGGACACGGTGGTTAATACTTGGACTGGCTGGAAAAAAAGATTTAGGTTCCATAAATAAATCTGAACAAATACATTTGTTTTTGTTCCATATCAAAATGAGAACTGAACAGCTTTTGAACTCACTCTCTCTCTCATGGGTTTTTTTATGAGAAAATTTGAGACCTACTACTCCAGCCCAAAAGAGCCCAGTGGTTAGGGCACTCAGCTGGTCTGTATGAAATGCAAGTTCAAGCCCGTACTCTACCTAATTTAGAGCACCTCCCATTTAGGGTGCAGAGGAGCAAGAAGTTAAACCTGAGTGTTCTACATCCCAGGTGACAACCAAACTATTGGCAGTTGTGGGGTGGTTACTCTGACAAAAAACCTGTTTTGCTGAAAAATTCCTGACCAGTTCTAGTAAATACCTTTATTCTTGTAAGTGCCTCAGGATTTTTAATGATGTGAGAACTGAAGGCTAAATTCGGGGGAGCTGATCAGACTGTTTGGTTGACGGGATGATATCTGCCCAGGTTCTCAAAGTTCTGGACTCACATTGCTTATTCAAAGAAATTTGACTCATTATTAAGTTTTATGAAAACTATTAAACAAAAATAAAAAAGTATCACCAAAGCTAATCTGTTAATAATATTAAATTGAACCAAGAATAAAAGCAATAAAACTGTTAAATCAACAAGTTTGTCTCAGTTTTGGATTGGAATTAAAGTCTAATAAAGCTGATGATTTACACAAGAAATAATCAATACTTATAAATTCTAAGAAAAGCTCTAAGGAGGTGGTTATCCATTTGGTTAGGAACCCCCGCTGAAGAATTTTCAGAATCAGATCTTCAACTTGGAGCTGGTTAAATATTTTGATATTCAAACAAAAATTATTATTAATGTCTGAACCACAACCTCAGAGCCAATTAAAAGGCTCCTGCCTTAGATTTCAGTTCTAGTGTGGTGGCTAACCCTTCTCTTTCCCCTCTCACAATCCAGATGTCATAATACAGATTTTAACAGAATACATTGGCAAGCAGGAATCTGACAACTCTTATGTACCAAAATGTACATAAGACAATTTAAGGTTCTTAGGCCTTTTAAAACACAAAACACATTTCAATGGCTTTTTTTAGGGCTGTTTAAACCTGGAGAACTTCTTTCTGGCACCTTCCCTATGTGAACATTACAGGTGCGCAGAGACAAACATGCACACCACAACCACACACCTTAAAATTAAAGAATAAAAGGATGGGATGTGTCTCAGCTAATAAAAACAAAAGACAAAAAATAGAACACAGAAAACCAAGATTCTTAAAACATGGAGTTCATGAGCTCTTCAGCTCTTGCAGTTTTCTGGACTCTCCTGGAGTAGGAGCTGGCATTGCAGTCAAGGAGCCAGATGTTGATGTTGCTGGCAAAATGATTCTTGCTAGCAGACATTCTTTTTGTCTTGACTTTGTCTCCTCAAGGTGTGAGCCTGAGGGTTTTAGAAATGTCGGTCTTCCCTCCAGTGGCTTGTTGACCCCAGAAAAGGAGACATCTTGACCATATCCTTTATTCATTTGGTTTGCTAGCTTCACTCACCTCTGTTTTGCTGCACCTCCCTCCAAGGTCTTCAGATAAATCAGGGGCAACGCCTATGTTGGAGCCATGCAACTTGATCCCAGTCCATCTGAATTTGGTCATCTTTAGCTAGGAAACTTGGAAACATCCTGCTTAACCTACCAATTTAGAAACCATTTGGTGGTTAAGTCCATGCCACTCTCTTTCCCAAAGTACCAAAAATACAGAACATGAGACCACTTTGACAAAACAGACATGGATGTCTGGGTGAAACGGTCTTGAGATGACATTATATCCCCAAGTTTATGGCAAGTTCCACCCCAAGTCCTAGGTAACTGTCTGGCAAGGCCCTAGCAACAGCCAGCTGCTCAAAAATCCATCCGCCAGCAAAATTAAAAATAAAGTTGCACATTTTATGTCATTATTGTCCTTATAGACAAGACAATTTACAGCAATCTTTGTATTTAGGAAGTGGGCCATAAGTCAAAAAGCTTATCTTTGAAAGTTTCAACTTGATAGAGAGACGCTACTTTAAAACCTCTCAGGATAAATCCATTTAAAAAATTTACTTATATAGGGTGTGTATTCCCAGGCTATGTCTACACTGCAGCTGAGTGAGCCTCCCATCCAATGCAGACAGATTTGCACTAGCAAGGCTTGAGCTAGCGCACTAAAAATAACAGCATTGACGCTGCAGCTCAGGCAGCAGCTCAGGCTCTCACGCTCACCTGACCCCCTGGTTCTGAGCCGGGGTAGCTAGCCTGAGTGTCTACTCTGAGCTGCATCATCCACATTGCTATTTTTAGTGGGCTGGGTCAAAAGAAGTTAGCGCCCAGTTGCAGTGCACACATATCCCGGGACACCCTATTTCTATCACGAGTCAGGAGTTTAGGTTTACATGGTAGCTGGCTACCTGTGCACACTTGTGCGGGAGGGAGGAATTTCACAAGACAGGTGCATGACATAGTTGAATGGATAACATTTTCATGAGTGACTAGGTTGTGATTCTTATATTGCACCAATCACTGTGGTATCTAGTGGCCTAGGCTGGAGACAATGAGTGGCTGTGACGCTGACTTTTTATTTGTGATCATCATTTCCTGTGGGCTCCACCCTATGACATAACTGCAGTAAATAAAAGTTGCACTTTGCTTTGTGCAGCCAGGGAATGAAGGACAGTACTGATGCATTAGCACAGCTGTTTATTTCTGTGTGTTCTCCATCCTGCTGACATCACGTTACACCAGGACAGTCGAGCTCCTGGTGAGATACATAGTTCAGGTGTCTAGATAAGAAGGAAGGTGGTCATAGCCACTGCGATAGAGGTCATATTTCCTGGCTTACTAAACAAAGCTGAATGGAAAGTCGTCTGCTCATGCTATTGGTACACTGTTGCTGGTGACATGGGCTCTGAGTGGTTTCACCAACGGTGTGATGATGCATGCACACAGCCACCAGAGCACTGTCCAGAAACACCAATACCACAGAAAAAATAGTCTGGCCAATGCTTATTGCTGAACAAAACAAGCCAGTAAGTGCCTGAGCTTTGCAGAGGTCATAATTAAAGTTGCAGTAGTGAAGTGCCGAAAGCTTTAGGGACATTAGTGAATGAAAAACACGAGCTGGGTGTGTAATAGCGCCATCTGCTGGTGAAGACCAATATTTCACCTGTATTGCGTGGAAATTTCTAGTTAACAAGAACACAGCATAAAGTAAGAACAGTCTGTTTCATGTTTACAACATCCAGCATTTAGTGTCACCTGTATTTCAAGAAAAACCCTGACCATGCCACGTCTGAACCCAGGAATAGGACAATAAGAATTTTCAGGAAGACATTTATCACTGGCTGTCTCACTTGTGCTTCAAAGGAAGAAAATCATGGCGAGTGATCATTAGCAAATGACGTTGTCGTTCTGCACAAACAAATGTGGTGGCTTCCCCTCCACAAAGCTATGGCAAGCACACTACAGCTGTATGCCAGAGACTAGCTTACTAACATGCCGGTCCAGTCACTCAGGGGGGCTTGGCAGCAATAGTGTGTAGTAGACAAACCGAGTCTGAACAGTACAGTCACGAAGCTCATTTATTTTCCTCTCCTCCATGAGGGTTTTGTTATGTTTCTTTTATTTTACAGCAATGATGACACAGTTAGCCTAATCCCAGCTAGCCATCCTGGAGTAATAGATTAACCATTTAGAAAACATGATCAAAACTTTAGACAGTACTGTAGTTACGACATTAACTTTGGCTAATGTATTAGAGGGGATTTCAGTTCAGACAGATACAATTAAGAATTTTTTTTTCTTATGCTTATATTTGTTTCCATTATATTTTTGAAGAAAAGTCATTTCTGAATTACAGTGCCTACTATTTTTTTTAATCTCTTCTTTAACTATAGAACTGGTTGAGAATTTGAAAGTGGAAGGCAGCTTGGGTGACTGTGATCATGAAATGATAAGAATTCATGATTCTAAGGAATGGTAGGAGGGAAAACAGCATAATAAAGGAAGTGGATTTCCAGAAGGCAGACTGTAGCAAACTCGGGGAGTTGGTAGGTAAGATCCCTTGGGAAGCAAGTGTAAGGGGAAAACAGTTCAAGAGAGCTGGCAGTTTTTCCAAAGAGACATTATTAAGAGCACAAGAGCAAACTATCCCACTGCATAGGAAAAATAGGAAGTATGGCAAGAGACCATCCTGGCTTAACCAGGAGATCTTCAGTGATCTGAAACACTAAAAACAGTCCCACAAAAAGTGGAAACTAGGTCAAATTACAAAGGACGAATATAAGCAAATAACACAAGTATATAGGGACAAAATTAAAAGGGCCAAGGCACAAAATGAGATTAAACTAGCTAGATACATAAAGGGTAACAAGAAAACATTCTACAAATACATTAGAAACAAGAGGAAGACCAAAGACAGGGTAGGCCCATTACTCAATGAGGAAGGAAAACAACAACAGAACATGTGGAAATGGCAGAAGTGTAAATGACTTTTTTGTTTCAGTTTTCACCAAAAAGGTTGGTAGTAGTTGGATGACTAACAGAATCAATGCCTGTGAAAATGAGGTAGGATCAGAGGCTAAAATAGGGAAAGAACACTTTAAAAATTACCTAGACAAGTGTTTTCAAGTCACCAGGGCCTGATGAAATACATCCTAGAATACTCAAGGAGATACAAAGGAGATATCTGAGCCATTAGTGATTATCTTAAAAAAAAAGTCATGGGAGATGGGAGGGATTTCAGAGGACTGGAAAAGGGCAAATAAGGACAACCTGGGGAATTACAGACCAGTGAGTTTAACTTTAGTACCCAGAAAGATAATGGAGCAAATAATTAAGTAATCAATTTGCAGACACCTAGAAGATAATGAGGTGATAAGTAACAGTCAGCATGGATTTGTCAAGAATAAATCATGTCAAACCAATCTAATAGCTTTCTTTGACAGGGTAACAAGCCTTGTGGATAGGAGGGAAGCGGTAGACTTTAGCAAGGCTTTTAATACCATCTCTTATGACCCTCTCCTAAACAAACTAGGGAAATACAACCTAGATGGAGCTACTATAAGATGGGTACATAACTGTTTGGAAAACTGTTCCCAGAGAGTAGTTAATCAGTGGTTCACGGTCAAGCTGGAAGGGTATAATGAGTGGGGGCCCACAGAGATCAGTTCTGAGTCCGGCTCTGTTAAATATCTTCATCAATGATTTAAATAATGACATAGAGAGTACACTTACCAAGCTGGAAAGGGATGAAAATGCTTTGGAGGATGGCATTAAAATTCATAATGATGTGGACAAACTGGAGAAATGGATGAAATGCAATAAGTACAAATGCAAAGTACTCCACTTAGGAAGGAACAATCAGTTGCACACATACAAATTGGGAAATGACTGCCTAGGAAGGAGTACTGCGGAAAGGGGCCTGGGGGTCATAGTGGATCACAAGCTAAATATGAGTCAACAGCAGGCCGGCTCTAGGCACCAGCGAAGGAAGCAGGTGCTTGGGGCGGCATGTCCGGGTCTTCAGCGGCAATTCGGCCGCGGGTCCCTCAGTCCCTCTCCTCCTCTTTAAGCTGCCGCTGAAGAGGAAGAAAGGGAGCGAAGGACCCGCCGCCGAATTGCCGCAGAAGAATGAAGCGGCGCAACTGAGCTGCCACCGAAGTGCTGCTGAGATCAGCTTCTCCCCCACCCCCTGCTTCGCCGCTTGGAGCGGCAAAAAAGCTGGAGCTGGCCTTGGTCAACAGTGTAAAAACATTGTTTTTAAAAAAGCAGTCATTCTGGGATGCATTAGTAGGTGTGTTGTAAACAAGACACAAGTAATTCTTCTCTACTTCATGCTGATTAGGCCTCCACCACTGGAGTATTGTGTCCAGTTCTGGCCACCACATTTCAGCAAAGATGTGAATAAACTGGAGAAAGTCCAGAGAAGAGCAATAAAAATGATTAAAGGTCCAAAAACATGACCTATGAGGAAAGATTGAAAAAATTGGATTTTTTTAGTCTGGAGAAGAGAAGACTTGTGGGAGCGGGGGAATGAGAACAGTTTTCAAGTACTTAAAAGGTTGTTAAAGGAGGAGGGAGAAAAATTGTTCTGTTTAACCTCCAAAGGTAAGACAAGAAGCAATGAGCTGAAATTGCAGCAAGGGCAATTTAGGTTGGACATTCGGAAAAACTTCCCGACTGTCAGGGTAGTTAAGCACTGGAATAAATTGCCTAGAGAGGTTGTGGAATCTCTGTCATTGGAGATTTTTAAGAGCAGGTTGGACAAACACCTGTCAGGGATGGTCTGGATAATACTTAGTCCTGCCATGAGTGCAGGGGATTGGACTAGATGACCTCTCAAGGTCCCTTCCAGTCCTACAGTTCTATGATTCTATATTTCTGGATTTGGAAGGTCTTCTCTCTTGACTTTCCCACTATTTTTAAAAATATCCTTCTTATTTTTCCACTGAGGTTTTAAAATAAATTTTACACAGTTTAGAAACTATATTTTTCCAAATACAAATTTAGATAGTGCCCAAACCTGTACTACACAAGTCAGTAGGAGATTTGCTATTGATTTGAATGGGAGCAAGAGCAGGCCCATATTGTAGGGGGCATCATATTGTCCAAGATGTCAAGAAGGATCAGAGCTGTGGACTCTAATTCTCTCCTCATCCTCTTCCTCTCCAACACAGGATCTGAATATCTTCCATTAATTTCACTCCTGCAGCGAAAGGCCCATGGAGTGGACTAGCACATTGTTGGGAGAGAAATGACTAGGCAGATACACAGGACATTCTTTTCTGGTCATTTTAGTTTAGAAGATGCACATTTCTTGGTGTTACCTTGCAAAAAAAATACAGATGGATTAATGGCATAAAAAGCAGGCAGGTCCTCCACTCACAGGTGTGGCACTCCACTTTCAGACTACCAGGAAAGGCTCTAGTGTTATTACACTGTCAGCCAGGCACCAGCGTGTTCTTGGTCTGCAGCTTCTTCTAGGCTCTGCTTACAAGCGTTGGTGTCTCTGTGGCTCTTAACCCCACTCCAAACACATTGAAATTTCAGAGTAAGAACATGTGCTCTGGCCTATCATGCACAAAAAAGTCACTGTCCTGCTGCGGCCTTGGCCGCTGTCTACGTGTTGGGAAAGTGGGCTGGCTCCATCAAACCCCTGAGGGTTTATCTATGTTGCAGTCAGGAATACGAATGGCAGCTTATGGAGACATGCCAGTGCAAGCTGTATTCTAGCTAGACTGCTAAAAATAGACGCGAGAGTGCTGTTGCGTGGGCTTCAGGGCCAGCTGCAGAAGCAAGCACATACCCAGAGAGTCAAGCAGGTTTGTGCAGGTGGTGCTGAAGCCCATGCTGTGGAGTCCTCACTTCTGTGTTTACTGTGATAGCTAGAGTACAGCTAGCATGGGTATGTCTACATGAGCTGCCATTCACATCCCCAGCTGCAATCTAGACAAACCCTTACTCAGCATTTTCTGGATTTATCTTATTAATAAAGAGGAAGCCATTTAGCCTATTAGGTTTAAAAGAACCTTTGCTTTTAAGGCACTATGTTAATTGTTTAAATTAGTCACTCAAGTGCCTAAAGCATGGTGGATCAGCTCTCCCTGAAATCCACATGCAAAGAGGAACCTTCATATGCAGATCTCACCCTCCCTTCAGGAAGTGGAATCAGCTGCCTTTGTATCTGTCTCTCATCCTACCAAGCAGCTGAAGATCTACAACTAGAGATAAGGCAGGGCCAAGAGTTACATCATCTCCTTCTGTCAAGGTTCCTTCCCCACTTTGAACTTTAGAGTACAAATGTGGGGACCTGCATGGACCCTTCTAAGCTTAATTCCTAGCTTAGATCTGGTAACGCTGCCACCAGCCAGAATTCAGTGTCTGGCACACTTGCTGTCCCCCCAAAACCTTCCCCTCCCTGGGCAGCCTTGAGAGGCTTCACCAATTCCCTGGGGAACACAGATCCAAACCCCTTGGATCTAAAAACAAGGAGAAATTAACCATCCCCCCTCCTTTCCCCCCACCAATCCCTGGTGGGTTCAGACCCAATCCCCTTGGATCTTAAAACAAGGAAAAATCAATCAGGTTCTTAAAAAAGAAAACTTTTAATTAAAGAAAGAAAGGTAAAAATCATCTCTGTAAAATCAGAATGGAAAATGCTTTACAGGGTACTTAGATTCATATAGCCCAGAGGAAACCCCCTCTAGCCTCAGGTTCAAAGTTACAGCAAACAGAGGTAAAAATCCTTCCAGCAAAAGAAGCATTTACAGGTTGAGAAAACAAAAATAAGACTAACATGCCTTGCCTGGCTAGTTACTTACAAGTTTGAAACATGAGAGACTGATTCAGAAAGATTTGGAGAGCCTGGATTGATGTCCCGTCCCTCTCAGTCCAGAGAGTGAACAACAACAAAACCAAAGAGCACAAAACAAAGACTTCCCTCCACACAGATTTGAAAGTATCTTGTCCCCCTATTGGTCCTCTGGTCAGGTGTCAGCCAGGTTTACTGAGCTTCTTAACCCTTTACAGGTAAAAGAGACATTAACCCTTAACTATCTGTTTATGACACCTTCAAATCTGAAACTGCATTAACTCTTCTATGCTGCTCCATCCCCATTTTATGGTGGAGGTGCAGCTGGAGCTGCAATACAGCTGCATTACCTAGGAACAGAGGAGGGCACATGAAGACCTAGATCTGTTACAGAGGCACAGGCTCTCTACAAAGTATCAGAGGGGTAGCCGTGTTAGTCTGGATCTGTAAAAGCAGCAAAGAATCCTGTGGCACCTTATAGACGAACAGACGTTTTGCAGCATGAGCTTTCGTGGGTGAATACCCACTTCTTCGGATGCAAGTCCACTTCACTTGCATCCGAAGAAGTGGGTATTCACCCACGAAAGCTCATGCTGCAAAACGTCTGTTAGTCTATAAGGTGCCACAGGATTCTTTGCTGCTCTCTACAAAGATATCCTGGGCCTTTGAGAGATCTCAGGAAATGTTTGGCTTTGGGGGGCTGGGGTGGGAGGGGCAAACCCTGTGTTCACTTCCTGCTGCCCTGAAATATGTGGTAAACTCCGGGGAGAAGGGGGGGAGGAATTTTCCCAACAGACAGCAGAGACTGGGTCATGAGATGTCAAGCACAGTCTGTGGGGGCTCTTTAAATAAGATGTGTGTCAACTAATTTACTGGGCCTGATCCACCACTGTGTTATCTCAGTGTTACATGAATGTAACTCCACTGCAGTCAATGGCCCATTGTTTTCAGACTTTCACTAGGTTGTTCCCATGTGCCATTTTTTGGAAGGACTATGAGCTTGAACCTCTCCTGTGCCACAGCTCTATGTCACATGGCCGAGGGAGGGTTGAGAATGCATCAGGGAACCAAGTGCCCAGATACTTAGTGTGTAAGCTCCTTGGAGCAGAGACCATCCTTTTGTTCTGTTTATAAGGCACCTAGCATAATAGGGTCCTGCTCTATGACTGGGGCTGCTAGGTGCTGCAGTAATACATACAAACAAACAAACAAGAAGTCGTCTCAGACAAGACTTCAATCTGCTTCCTAGAAGCGCTAACTTGAGCCACTGATATAGGGTCCTGATTAGACTCTGCACTAGTGGAGGATTGCTACTGCGTCCGGCCCAATGCCGGTTCTCAATATGCCCTTTACACCAGGTGGAGGCACAATGGCCAGAATCAGCATACGTGCAACAGAGGTGTTCATTGCAGGCCAGCTGTGGCCATTTCCAGCCCCTTTCAGCCTCCGGATCAGTGCATAGGGGGCCAATCCGACTGGAGACTGCAGCCCAAAATTCTCTTCCGTTTGCCAGCAATTCTAGCTGGGTATGAAAAAAACCTATGGTTTCAGGTTATTCTGTGCCATTTTGCCTGTTCATTTCATTGGGTTTCTTTTTCTTCCTGCTCCCCTAATCCTCCTCCAAGAACAAAACCCCCTTTGAATCCACAAATATTTTGACAGAAGCTGTATTTATGCATGACTTTGGTCTCCAAAGGGAATTCGGCAGTCTGTTCAGAGTGAGGGAATACATTTAAGGATATCACTTTCTAAACCCCCAATTTTAAATCCTCTAGCTATGGGCAGAGAAAAAGGTTGGCAAAAACATACCTGGGTTTGGAAATGAGCAGCTGGCTCCAGTCTGCAGAGACACATGTCTAACAAGTGAGCTTCAACATATGGAAAAGAAAGGGCACATCGGCAAACAGCTTTTATTGAGCAATAACTGCTTACTAAATGCAAATACAGCATTGAGTTCTGCACCATCTAAAACTTGCAAAAGTCCTTATTAGGTGGATATGCCTGAGCATTAAAGCCCATTCAAGTCAATAAAAAGACTCTCATTAACTTCAACAGGATTTGGATCAGGCCCTTAAGAGCTATATTCTCCCTTACACCAGAGTCAGTCCACTGCAATTTACTACTGTGTAAATGAGAGGAAGTCAAATTCTGTACATTTGTCTTCGGTTGCAGATTTACTGTTCCTATTTGATTCGGAACTGAGGGCTATTTGGTTCTTACAGTATACCACCACCTTGACTGGCAGGGATTTATACAGTAACTTTCTTGTTAGCACCCTAAATCCACTAAGGGAGAAGAAATTGGGATATGCAAAATCAAAGTAGAATACACAAAGGGCTAGAGTCCACAAAGGGATTTAGGCATTTAACTGCCATTTTAAGTATCTACATCCAAAATGTAGATCTTCAAACCCTCTGCTCAGCTGCTCCCAGCCCTGTAGGTGCTTAAATTCCCTGGGCACCTAAGGGAACGTCTATGCTGCATTTAAAAACCCACATCAGCGAGTCTCAGAGCCCAGGTTTACAGACTGCACTTCGTGAGGCTCACACTATAGTGCTAAAAATGGCAGTGTAGATGTTTAGACTCAGCTGGAGCCCAGGCTCTGAAACTTGGGGAGGGTGGTAGGTTTCAGAGACCGAGCTCCAGCCTGAGCCCAAATGTCCAAACAGCTGTTATCACCACAGCGTGAGCCCTTGTCTGTAGGCCCAGGCGCTGAGACTTGCTGATGTGGGTTTTAAAAAACACACTGTAGTCATACTCTACATTTCCACCAGTAATGTCCCCAGTCCCCATGCCAAAAACTGCTAAGGGCTTGTCTACACTTACCGGGGGATCAACAGGAGGCAATTGATGCATCGGTGGTCGATTTCCTGTCGACTCCTATACTCCACCTGAATGAGAAGCGCAAAGGGAGTTGATGAGAGAGCAGCTCCCGCCGACATAGCATTGTGTGAACCCCGCGGTAAATAGATCTAAGTACGTTGACTTCAGCTACATTATTCACGCAGCTGAAATTGCATAACTTAGATCAATCTCCCCCCATAGTGTAAACAAGGCCTAAGTCCTAAGACTGCCAAGCAGCTTGGTGCCTAAGCCCTGGTGGGATTCACACAGTAAGTGTTCCCACATCTGTATCACCTGCAGGGCCCAATTGGGTAGGTGAGGACAAAGGACACCTAACCAGCACAGGACACCTAACCATCAAGGATGCTGTGTAGGTGCACCTCTTATACCGCCTGGGAGACCAGTTCAAAGCTCTGTTATGCCTGTTGTAAATCCAAGTCTCCCACCTCCCATGTAAGTGCTATGGGGGGTGGAGGGAGAGAAGAAGGGGGACAAACACTCCCATAGTTTTTGTGAGAAAGGCCTGGCATGGCTTAGGTGCCTAACTCCAGAAGAGGGTTCACGGCTCTAAACTACAAGTGGAGATAGACACCTCCCTCTGGCTCAGAGTTAGGCACCTAAGTCCCTTGGGGGGCTTAGGCCCTATCTCTCTCCTTGGAATTTCCTACTGGCTAACTTAGATGGCTTCCTGCTCAGCTTGATGGTGTCTATGGATCTCTTTTCTTGTGTGCCTAACTCTCCCTGGCATAGTATAGGGAGCCTGGGTGCGTTAATTAAGGGCTGTGAATTCCACATTTAGAGAGCTGTGTAGGGTATATATCAGAGGTGAGCAAACTATGGCCCGCGGGACCATCCTGCCCAGCCCCCGAGCTCCTGGCCCCGGAGGCTAGCCCCCGGCCCCTCCCCCGCTGTTCCCCTGCAGCCTCAGCTCGCTCTGCCGCCAGCGCAATGCTCTGGGCGGTGGGGCTGTGAGCTCCTGGGGCAGCGCAGCTGCAGAGCCCAGCCTCACCTGGTGCTCTGTGCTGCACGGTGGCAGCGGCATGGCCCGGCTCCGGCCCCGCTAGCCACCAGCGCTCCAGGCAGCATGCTAAGGGGGCAGGAAGGGTTGGATAGAGGGCAGGGGAGTTCGGGGTGATGGTCAGGGGTCAGGGGTGTGGATAGGGGTTGGGGCGGTCAGGGGGGAACAGGGGGTTGAATGGAGGCAGGAGTCTCAGGGGGCAGTCAGGAAGGGGCGGGGTTGGATGGGGTGGCAGGGGAAGTCAGGGGACAGGGAGAAGGGGTGGTTGGATGGGGCAGAGGTCCTGGATGGGCCATCAGAAATAGGAGGAGGGGTTGGATGGGGCAGCAGGGGTCCGGGGGCAGTCAGGGGACAGGGTGTTTGTGAATGTGGCAGGCATCCTGGGGCACCCATCAGGGAACATGGAGGGTTGGATGGGGCAGGAGTCCTGGGGGGGGGAGGGGGGCAGATAGTAGGTGGGGGCCAGGCCATGACCCCTTCCCCTAACCGTCCCTCCATTGGGTTTTGTAAAAACTCTTTTAAAACAATGCCTCAAATCTTTTGTAAGCATTTATTTTTGTGTTTTCTGTGTAATATTTTTATGTTTGTCTTTTTGTGTAATATTTTAGTAGATCTACAGTTCTCGCAGCTGTATGTTAGTGCCAAAAGTATGTTTGAGTTGAAATTTCGCAGTTTTGTTTTGCTGCTGTATATCTTTTATTTGCATACATCGTTTTAGTGGATGCCTTTCCTATCCTTGGTGTCACTTCCTTCTTGAGGTCTCCATTGGCTAATATGCTTCTGTCCAGATAGGTGAACTGTTCTACTTCTGTAATATTTTTGGTTTCTAGTGTGATTTACTGCTTGATTTCTGGGTTTGAAAGATGTTCATTTTGGCATGACTGATTTTGAGCCCTGCTTGGCATAACAGATTTTGCCAGGTTGTCTGTCTTGGTAGCTTTTCGGGGGTGTTGCTCAGTAGCACAATCTCATCAGCAAAGTCTAGATCAGGGGTTGGCAACCGGTGGCCCCGGCTCGCCAGGGCAAGCACCCTGGCGGGCCGGCCCGGTTTGTTTATCTGCCGCGTCGGCAAGTTCGGCCGATCGCGGCTCCCACTGGCCGCAGTTCGCGGTCCCAGGCCAATGCGGGAGGCAGGAAGCCGCGGCCAGAACATCCCTCGGCTCGCGCCGCTTCCTGCCTCCCGCATTGGCCTGGGACTGCGAACCGCGGCCAGTGGGAGCCGCGATTGGCCGAACTTGCCGACGCGGCAGATAAACAAACCGGGCCGGCCCGCCAGGGTGCTTGCCCTGGCGAGCCGGGAGCCACCGGTTGCCGACCCCTGGTCTAGATATTGTAGGCATTTGCCATCTACTCGAGCTATACCACTGTTCGTGTTGCTAATCCACTTCTTCATTAGCCAGTCTATACCAATGCCCCACAACAGTGGAGATAGAATGCAGCCCTGTTACTCACTATCCACTTTGAACCACTCTGTTGCCTGATCGTTCACCTTTACAGAGCAGTTTGCAGCTCTATACATGGCCTTGATGGTGCTGACGACTTTAGTGAGTAGGCCATGGGACTGAAGAATCACAGTACATGTCTGCAGTGTTCAGGCTGTCAAATGCCTTTCAAAAAATAAAATCAATAAAACTGATGATGGGAGGAGCCTGCCATTCTGTGTATGTTCTTCTGTGATGGTCCTTAATGTGGATTTCTTGTGCCTAAATCTTCTCTACTGCCTCGTTCATTCTGTGCAGTATCACTCTGCAGAAAGCTTTCCCTACAACACAGCGTCATGTGTCTCCTCTCCATTTGTTAGTTAGAGCCTTCGGGGGAATTCTGACAATGATTTCATGTTTACATTGATCAGGAGGGGGTCTCTTTCCCCCAGACCTCATTGAACAGCTCTCACAGCTTTTCATTAGGGAGAGGTTATCAAGTGCTCTTTAGTATTTCTGCTGTGATCTGATCGTCCTCCGCCAGTTTGTTGTTTTTCAGCTTCTTGATTATCGCCTGTATTTCTGATCTCTACTGGGCTGATGTTAATGTCAAGTTGATGAGGTTCACATGTTTTATCAGAACCTGGTATTCAGCTGCTTTTCTCTTTTACTTGAGTTATAAGCATTTTTCCATCTTTGCTTTTTATTGGCCTATTTCCTGTTTTGAGATTTCCAGTTCATTCAACTAAATTACTTCCCATAAGCAAAGAGCCCAGAGGAGGAATGACTTCTCACAATGCATACTTCCCTTCTAATCACACTTCTGCAAGAAATGTGCCAGCCAACCCTTCTCCCTAGACTGGGTCCATCTACGGGCTCTTCCCACCTTAGCTGGACCAGTTTGTTCAGGTCCCAGCGGTCTTCAACTTCCTTTAAACCATGTATGTTAATAAGCTAGTACTGACTCACTACGTCTCAGCCACTGTTAAAGTCACTGTTAACAGCAACACTGCCAGACTGTTACACCACCTAACAAGCGCTAAGGGGAAGTACTCAACATATTTAATATACAGTATTAAGAGGACAGGGTGCAGATGTCTAATATTCTATATCCAATACCTTCCATCCCCCCACAAAAAAAAGATGCACTTTTATTTTTTTAAAAACCTCACAAGGTTGAATGTTATAACGTGAATTGTATTTTTAAAGGGCCACATAACATATTGATGTTGAAATATGAAGCGCCCAAATCTTCCTTTCCTAAATCACATGGAACTGTTTTTGCTCTGACTGTTGACTAAAACTTTTGAACAGGGAGGACAACATTTCACACATAAGGAGCATTCTTGTTTGTGTTTACTCTCCTTTTATGGTGGGAATACTAAGAACAGCCATTCGCCCAAATGTTTGCCAATAGTGAACAATGAAAGGGTGCAACCCTGGGTCAACTGAACAGCGGTCCAGAATTCAAATCAATGTTCCTAAATACAGAGTCTGAAACTTATTTCCTTTGATGTAAAGTTAATGGAGTTGCACAAGTGAGAGGAGAATCAGGCCCAGCATTTTGCAGTGTTCAGTCAGCTATAGTTGTGATGTTGCCCTCGTAACCCAAATAATTAAGCTTGTCTGAGACCAGATATATTTTCCATTTCCCTGGTTCTGCTGTGCCCATCACTTATGATAATTCATCTTAACTAGTCAATTCATCTGCATTGTGTATCCTGAGATGACAAATTGATTTTTATTCTGGCTAACAGCCATTGCTCAAGTCCATATACTGAGGATAGTACCTCACAGTCAGAGTGGCTACTAGTTTGTCCATCGCTATTTGGAATGTAAACAAAACTGTCTGCTGCTATGTGGTAAATGCTAACAATGGTATGTCAAGTTCCAAGCTATGGTAACATTATAGTCAAGAGAGGTTTATGGATGTGGACTCTGTAGTGAAGAAAGGCTACATATGGCTACACATGTGCTTATGCCAGTGATTTCTATCATGGATGGGGAAAGTAGCATTCTCACTTAAGAAAACTCTCTCCGGGTGTGCTGCCACCACAGTTCTGCCACATACTAGCAGCGAGCACACTGCATATGCTTATAGGCTGTGACATTTAATTAATGATTGTAATACACAGTCACCCGAGGAACAAAGTTGATCATTAAAAGCTGCAGGACTCTCTTCATACTGTTTTGTGGAAACGTTCAGGAAGAAAGTGAGTAAAAAGGTAAAGGAACTAAACAGGAGACTAATTATTAGAATTCTCCCCACAACAGGGACAAATTGACACTGGTTTCAGAGTATTATTTTGCCCTAGTAATCTAGGTGGTCCTGAGGCCTATTAAAAATGGCACAGTCCAAGCAAGTGACAGTGTATAGTGCTAACAGACAGATCAGGGTACATCTGAATTAAACCATAGATGAAGGTTGTGTAGTCTTGCCTTTGTGACTAAGCTGAGGGCTGTGATACAGCAGAATTTAGGACCAAGACCTAAGGCCTGCCTTGGTTTCACTTGCTGAATGGACCTGATTCAGCATGGCTGGTGCCGGGGGAATGCAAATTGCACTAGCCAGCATCAGCAAAGACCACTGTGCTCCAGGGTGATTCACCCTCTGGAGGGAGCAGGGGGTATTTCTGTGTCTCTCAGATCAGCGCTAAGGACTATGCCTAATGCCTCATTTTAACTGAATGTAGGCATAATCACCGCTCCTATATACGCTTGAATGTAACAACCTCTCTCTTTCTGCTGAACAGAGAGATACTGGAAGTAGCCAGGGACCATAGCTTAAGGAAAAATGAAGAAGTACGGGGATTGTGAGAAAGAGATTCATACCAACACCAGGAAGAGACATGTCTATATGATAAGGGACTCTATAAGGAAAAGAATCAACAGGCTTGTCACCAGACCAGATCCAGAGAACAGAAGAGTGTGCCATCTACCAGAGGCAAGGATATGAGATATGGATGTCAGGATGAAGAGGACTGTGATGGAAGCGGGGGGGGGAAAGGCACATTGTGCAGCATGTTAGGATGAGTGACACTGCTAGATTCTCACTGGAACAGGTCAAGAATGACTATACTCAACTGGGTAAGACGATTAAAGAAATGGCAGCTCAGGTGACTTTCAGTGGAATACTTCTGGTCCTTAGAAAATGCAGATGAAGGCGTAACTGTATAATGAAGATCAACAGATGGCCCAAGAACTGGTGCTATGAGGAAGGTTTTGGGATGATGAACCATTAGGAATCATTCTTCATAGAAAAAGAAGAAAAGACAGAGTCCTCTAGATTGATTGATTGATAAGAAGGGCTTTAAACTAGGAGATGAGCGGAGAAGGTTATGAAATCTCCATGCCTGGCTTCAGTTCACGAGAGCAGGAAAATCAGCTAAATGAAGATATAGTAAGGGATAAAGGTCCACCACCACACTAAATGGGTGAGGTCCAAGGGAAACAACTGAAATGCTTATAAACATATGCAAGGAGTCTGGGCAAAAAAATGGAGGAACTGGAACATGAGGTGAAACCAGATATTATAGGGATTAAAAAATACCACTCATGCCTGTAATACAGGTATTGAAGGGTATGTGCTGCTTAGGAGAGATAGGATAATGTAAAGGTGCTGGGGTAGTGTTGTACATCAGTGAAGTGGTAGACTATGAAGACATACAACAGACAAAACAGAATCTGTTTGGGTCAAAATCATTTTGGGGAAGGATTGTCAAAGAAGTTCTATTAGAATATTGTTAGGGATCTGCTATAGATGCCCAGGGACTGACTCAGAAATGGAGAGTGATCTTTTTAATATTCTGAGAGAGAAAAATACTAGTGGGAATTGTGTCATAATGGGGAACTTTAACTTCCTGGGTATAGATTGGAGAATAAATGCTACTAAGACTAGTAGGGCCCTGTGTTTCCTGGATGTGATAAATGATAGTTTTCATCCATTGTCACTGAATCAACAAGAGGTGACGCAGTTTTAGACTTGGTTTTAGTAAGTAGTGAACACACCATAGGAGAGCTGGTTGTAGGGAATACCTTGGCTCGAGTGATCACAGATTGATTCCATTTAAATTTAAGTGGAAGGATAATCAAAGCCAAGTTATAGGGGTTTTTTTTTATTTGAAAAGGCAGACTTTGGGAAATTAAGGGAATTTGTTAAAAAAGTCATCTGGACTGAAGACTTCAAGGACTTAATGCAGAGGAGGCTTCAAATCAACTATACAAAAAAAAATTAAACCCCCACCACAACCACCACCACCACATGAAATTTGCATCCTAAGAAAGGGGGAGAAAAAACGTTTAGAGAAAGGTGTTGACTCAGCTGAATGAATAGCCACCTCCACAAGTTTGTAAGGTGTATGCAGAGACTTTGGGGAATGGAAAAAGGGGCTGATAGTAAAGAAAGCTATATTGCGGAGATTAGAAAATGCAGTATTAAAGTGAGAATAGCTAAAAATCAAGCTGAATTAGCTCTTGCTAAGGAAATTAAAATGAAGAGGTTTTTAAGTTATATAAATAAAAAGAGACTGGGTCAATATGCAGTGTGGATGGAAAGGAGATTAAAGATAATCTAGGTCTGTCCCAAAAACTAAATGAATATCTTGTTTCAGTTTTCAGTAAGGATGATATGGAACATGTGCATGTACAAATGATGGAAATGAATCTCTAGATACGAAAATTACCACATCTGAGATGGAAGATAAACTTAAAGATCTGAACGTGCTCAAATCAGGGGGGGCTGGATAATTTCACATGCCAGTTCTTTCAATATTCTGAGTTGGAGATTGCTAGTCCAGTAGCAAGGAGGTTTAATAAATCTAGCTACTCGGGCGTAGTATCATATGACTGGAGAATAGCTAATATCGTACCTCTATTTAAGAAGGGGAAAAATGATCTGGCAATTATAGACTTGTTAGTCTGACCTCAGTAGTATGGAAGGATTTAGAGCAAATCATGACTGAAAGAATAAATTAAATTCACAGAGGTAAATGATAAAGGGGATGTCATACATTATTGGATTACCAAAGGAAGATCATGCCAAACTAACCTGATTTCCTTCTTTGAGAAAATAATTTATTTTTTAGATAAGTGCAGTAGATCTAATGTATTTGGACTTTAGTAAAGCATTTGACACAGTACCACAAGGGAAATCAGTTAAATTAGGGAAGATGTGGATCAGTACAAGCATTTTAAGGTAGATAAGGAACTGTCTCAAGGGGAGAAAGCAATGGGTTGTGCTAAACGATGAATTATTGGACTGGAAAGATGTTTCTAGTGGAGTTCCCCAAGGAGTGGTCTTGGAGCCAATCTTATTCATTATTTTTATTAAGGACCTTGGCACAAAATGTAGGAGTGCGCTAATGAAATTTACTGATGATACGAAGTTGGGAGGCTGTCAATACAAAGGAGGACTGGGATATTTTACAGAAAGATCTGGATGACCTTGAAGACCGGGGTGACAGACATGGGATGAAATTAAATAGTACAAAGTGCAAGGTCATGCACTGAGTGGTCTAATAAAATTTTCTGCTAGAAGCTTTTTTCGGATATACTAGGTGAGGCATTTCCAGTATATAGAGAGAGAAGAATTAATGCCATTGTACAAGGATCTGAGAAGATCTTATTTGGAATACTGTGTACAATTCTGGTCACCCATGTTCAAGAAGGATTAATTTAAATTGGAACAGGTATAGAGAAGAGATATTAGGATGATCAGGGGAATGGAGGGACTACCTTAGGAGACAAGACTGGGAGAATGTGACTGGTTTTGTCTCGCAGAAAAGGATGAGCGGGGATATGACTGCTCTCTGTAAATACATAAGGGGGTAAATACTAGGGAAGGTGAAGAGCTATTAATGCTAAAGAACAATGTTGATAAAAGAACAAATGGATATAAACTAGTCATGAATAACTTCAGGCTGAAAATTAGAAGCAGCTTCCTAACCATCAGAGCAGTTAAGGTCTGGAATAGCCTCCCAGTAGGAGTTGTGAGGGCAAACAACTTAATTCGTTTTGAGAGAGAGAGTTCGACAAATGTCTAAGTGCAATGGGGTTGCTTGTGATGGTGAGGCGCAGGGCTCAATAGCCCTGGGGCTCACTTCCAGTTTTTGTGTTATGTTCCTAGAGCTCATGCTTCAGTGTTTCAGTCAATTACCTGCAAGGGTCAGAAAGGGATTTCTGCCCCTCCATTGTATGCGGGAAGGTTTTTATCATCTCCTTCCTCTAAAATGTCAGGGATGGCCATGTCTGAAGATGGGACATTGAGCAGAGTTGGTCAGGACTCTGAGGTGGCATCAACTATTCTCTCTCTCAGGTGCTTGGCTGGCTGGTTCTTGCTCACCTGCTCAGGGTCTAACTGATTGCCATATGTAGGTTGGAATGGAATTTTCCCATAGGTCAGATTGGCAGTGACCCTGAGTGGTGGGGGGAGATTCGCCTTCCCCTGAAGCACCTGGGTGAGTGTCATTTGTCAGCATTATCTGGGTATATCTTATTTAATCATTTCCATGCCATTGCATGGGCTCTAAGCACAAGTTCACCTTGGTCCCTCCTATTCTCTGCCTATGGAACATAATAGCCTAGTCTCCCGGGGTGAGGGAGGGGTCTTATGTCCACTGTTGGGTTTTGTGTATTGGTGCTGGGTGGTGTTGATAGCCTATGATATGGAGGAGGTTGGACTACCTGATCTAGTGGTCCTTTCTATGACTAACATTGCTCAAAGACTGGCTGGATCAAGACATACATGTAGTACACTATTCCCTTCCCTCATACTCTTGCTCCAAGTCTCATTGGCTCTAGAAATTTCGTACTGAAAATATGATGGCACAACTTGGTTGTGGCCATTAGCTGTTCTTGGAAAAGTAGTACATCATTTTGCGTTGGCATGCCCATGTCACAAAACCCATGGCAAACTGGTTAACCTGACACAAGGGCACACCGTGAACTTCTTGACCTGCAGAGATCTTACTGCTTCTTTCCACATAAAAAGTTAAAAGCTAATTTTAAAAAAGGAAAGCATGCAAAAGTCATGAGGTTTGCTACCTGCTTCTGAATCTTATTGGTTGGGAGTAGGAATTGAATGAGAGTTCCTGCCCGGGGCTGAATTATGAGCCAGTAAAGCAAAGTAAATGAACTGTAGTATTTGAACCCCTCTCAGTGCAGCATCTCAAAATAATTTGGTGTTTCTTCACTAGTAAAGACTATACTTGCTGCATGGCTCATGATTCTTCCAGTCTATCCAGTCCTGGCTGAAATCATATAGTACACAGCACAGGTTTATGAAATCAGAAACCCAAGACTTCTTTAAACTTCAAAATAGAACTGATTAATTGGGTAACTATTCAAACTGATTCATATTAAAGGGGGTTCAAGCGACAAAATTCAGATCTGGATCCAAATTTCAAAAAGCACAACGTTTTTGGTTTAGAGATGTGGGGGGTTGGTTTGAGTGGGATAGGGACATTTAGTTTATTTTTAAAAACCATCTAAAGATTGGGGAAAATGTACACAAAAAAATAAAAATATGAGTTAGGATCATCGTAAAAAAAAAATCTTCCCAGGTCCATCAAACATTCCCTGACCGGTTTGTGCAACCCACATAACTGATTTTCCAAAAAACACCTAGGAGAAAACGATAAGCTTTGCAATATGACCTAAACACCAAAAGCTGAGGCTTGGGCAGACCAACAAAGGAGGTAAATTCTGGAGTCAAGGAACAGTCACTAATTACCCTTTCTCCAGAATCCTCCTGATTAAGCTAGAGGTCTGCTGGCACGTGTCACAGGAGATCAAGATTACAATGGGAGAGACTCAGTCTCTAAGGTATCCAATATCTAAAGCATCTGTGTAATTCAGATCCTGTTTTCTATTCAGATAGAAAACACTCCCAAAATTCAAGGGTACTTACTGGCAGGTTTTGGTTCAGGACCACACATGACCTATATTTAGCCTGACCAGTCTGCACATCTCAAAAAAAATATTGAGAAATAATCATTTGATGTTGCATTAACATGCAGTAACTCAACTACAGTGATGGCTACTGCAAAGTCAACATATGCCAACAGCTATCACACAGTGGGCTCTGAGATTGTACGGTTTTCCCATTATGCCAGAATAAGTGATACTGTGGTATTTGTTGGCATATCTTGGACACACAACATCAACCACTGTAGCTATGTTAACAATTTCATAGGATCCAGTAAGGTACCTTACCTAATTATTCTTCTCTTTTATGGATGAAATTCTGCTATCATACTGCAAAGGTCTGATTCTGATCTCACATCAGTTGCATATTGGTGTAACAACTCCACTGACATCAGTGGAGTTACTGCTGATTCCAACAGGTGTATAGGTAAGTAAAATCAGAATCAAATCTTCAAATACTATATATGACATTGCACCCCATATTCTTTATGGAAATATGCTTATGATATGGATATGGCATAACAGATATGTTTTATGCAAGATGGGTCTTGTAAGGTATCATTGGAAAGGTTATATTTTACTGAATGTGATTATGCAATTTGTATGCATGTATCATTTCTGTGTCTAATGTTAGGAATATTGACTATGTAACAAATACAACTGTGTGTGTACTTGGGAGACACCCACCACATGCCATCAGCCTGGATGGGCCATTAGGAAGAAACAATAAGACTTTGAAGATATTCTCTCCTTCCTGAGAGGCATCCTGGGACGTTGCTGTGACACTACTAGGTCAGATAGTCCTGTTACTAAACACCACCTTGGAGTTCTAGTAATTTTCCACTAAAAGGAGGGGGAGGTCAAGCCTGGGAAACAAAAGATTCCCACTTTATGTAAATCTTATTTAAGGCTGGAGAGTAAGTTGATCTTGCTCCACTCTTCACTGAATCCCTCCCAGGATGACTGCTGAAAACACCTAAGGAAAAGGACAAAGGGAAAGGGCGAGGAGTACTGAAACCAGGCTGGAAAAGGGATTTGGTCTGTGAATAAAATATCTGAAGATTTAAGCTGCAAGCAGGGTAGCTAACCTTCAAGAATTTCTGCAACCTGCCCAAAAATCAACATTTTGGGGTGAGAAATGACTACTTGTAACCAGTTTCTTTAAGATCTTAAGCTTAGTATGCTTGTTTTGTTTTATTTACTTAGTAATATGCTTTGTTCTGTTTGCTATCTCTTATAATCACTTAAAATTTACCTTTTATAGTTAAGAAATTTATTTCTTGTTTATAACCTAGTTTGTGCAATTCATATCTGGAGAGGGGGAGGGGAGAAGGTGTGCATCTCTCTCTCCACAATGAGGGAGAGGGCAGATTTTTATAGGCTTGTGCTGTGCAGACTTTTCTATATAGCACAAGACAATGTTATGTTGGTTTTACTCCCCAAAGAGGGTGTGCACATGAGTGCTGGGCAATTTCCTAGCTGAATCTTCCCATAGAGAGCTGCTTGCAGACTCTGTGTGATTCTACAGCTGGTGCATCCCTATCTGTGTGTGTGCTGCCAGAGGCTGGAGAGCCTGCTTCAGCAAAACAGGGAGAGGAAGCCCAGGCAAATGGAGCAGGTGGGCTCAGTGAAACCCCAGGACACCAGGTGGCATCCCAGGTGGGGGGGGGTGTGAGGGGTCCAACCCGTCACACTATAGACAATGGCCTTGATTCCCCAATGACTTGTGTAGTCATTTATACCTGTGCAAAGTGGGTATAAAATGCTAACACTGGTGTAAGTGAGGGGAGAATTCTGCTATAGATCATGTTTTACATCCATATTCCACAGTGTGACAAAGTTCCTCCTCTACCTTGGTGGGTCCTGCGCTTATTGGTGGATTTGCTCGCCTCAGAGATCTTCCCTTCTGGTGGAACCCACAGTCTAGGTCAGGGGTCGGCAACCGGTGGCTCGCGGCTCGCCAGGGTAAGCACCCTGGCGGGCCGGCCCGGTTTGTTTATCTGCCGCGTCGGCAAGTTCGGCTGATCGCGGCTCCCACTGGCCGCGGTTCGCGGTCCCAGGCCAATGCGGGAGGCAGGAAGCCGTGGCCAGAACATCCCTCGGCTCGCACCGCTTCCTGCCTCCCGCATTGGCCTGGGACCGTGAACCGCGGCCAGTGGGAGCCACGATCGGCCGAACTTGCCGACGCGGCAGATAAACAAACCGGGCTGGCCCGCCAGGGTGCTTACCCTGGCGAGCCGCGAGCCACCGGTTGCCGACCCCTGGTCTAGGTCAACTCCTCCTGTGTCTGATCAGGAGTTGGGAGGTTTGGGGGGAACCCGGGCCCGCCCTCTACTCCAGGTTCCAGCCCAGGGTCCTGTGGATTGCAGCTGTCTATAGTGCCTCCTGTAACAGCTGCATAACAGCTACAACTCCCTGGGCTACTCCCCCATGGCCTCCTCCAAAACACCTTCTTTATCCTCACAACAGGACCTTTCTCCTGGTGTCTGATAACGCTTGTACTCCTCAATCCTCCAACAGCACACCCTCTCCCTCTCAGCACCTTGCACCTCTTGCTCCCAGCTCATCACACACGCCCCACAAACTAAAGTGAGCTCCTTTTTAAACCCAGGTGCCCTGATTAGCCTGCCTTGATTGGCTGCAGGTGTTGTAATCAGCCTGTCTGCCTTAATTGGTTCTAGCAGGTTCCTGATTACTCTAGTGCAGCCCCTGCTCTAGTCACTTAGGGAACAGAAAACTACTCATCCAGTGACCAGTATATTTGCCCTCTACCAGACTCCTGTACCCCACTGGCCTGGGTCTGTCACAACAGGTATAAATGACTAGGCAAAGTACAAGGCAGCTGCAAGTCTAATCCAATCTGCCTATTAAGGTATGGTCCATGACATGAAAAATGGAAAGCCCTGAGTTAAGCTTACAGTGGGCTGACTGCACCTAACTTAATAACCCATTGCATTCAGCCACACTTCAAAATAGCATGCCTCACCATAGCATCTATAGCATGTTTGCACTGATGAAATTCCAGAAGGGGTCATAGCTAGATCAACACTTCACACCATTTGTCAAATAATTAAAATTAGCCATATGCTGTCATCTGGAAGGGGAGAGATTTAGAGCCTATTATTTGGGAGAATAAATTACATTTGACATTGGAAATATTAATTTATGTGCCTGGGAGTCCTGGGACATGTAATCAAAGGGAATGTTTCAATGTATGAGTTTACAAAACTTTTAAGCTAAATCAAATGCAGAAATTGGCTCTAAGGGATACTGGGCCACATTCTTCTCTGTTACATTCATACAATTCCTTTGAAGTCAGAGTGGTTACAGTCATGTAACAGAAGTATTTGGCCAATTGTGTGGATTTATGACATTCCATGCAGGATCTGGGGTCCACAAACATGAAACAAAGGATTTGTGTCAGACTGCTATAACTTTGCACCAATATATTGCATGTTATTTCAAATAAAACTGTATTCATTTTACACACTCTAGGAGTCTCAAAGTTCAAAGAATTTTTAAATACATTTCACCATAATTTATTTATGCAGAAAAGTGTTCCTTATCTTCTGAACTTTCAGATTGCAGGGTTGAGCAAAATGCAAAGCATTTCCTCCTAAATGTTTCAAACACAATGTGCAAGACAGAGTAACAGGAAAAAAAAAAGGCTGCTACAGAATGTTACGATACTTAGGCATCAGGAATATTGCAATTGAATTATACGTAGCTGCTAATGAAATGTCAGGAATAGGCTATAAGGATCATAGCAATATTTTGTGCTTCTCTTAAAGCACTTAACAAAGGATAAGTATTATATTTGCCATTTTACATGTGGGAAAATTGAGGCAGAGAGGTAAGTGACTTGTAAGATGTCACACAGTGAGTGTTAGTAATAGACTGAGGAATAGAATGCAGGTCTCTGACTCCCAGTCCTGTGATAGTTTGCTATGAATAGGGCCCTACCAAATTCACAGCCATGAAAACATGTCATGGACCATGAAATCTGGTTTGCCCGCCATGAAATCTGGTCTTTTGTGTGCTTTTTACCCTTTACTATACAGATTTCACAGGGGAGACCAGCGTTTCTCAAATCGGGGGTCCTTATCCAAAAGGGAATTGCAGGGAGGTCACAAGGTTATTGGGGAGGGAGGGTCGCAGCATCCCACCAGCAGTAGCACAGAAGTAAGGGTGGCAATACCATACCGTGCCATCCTTACTTCTCTGCTGCTGCTGGCGACAGCACTGCCTTTAGAGCAGGGCTCCCAGCTTGCAGCTGCTCCTCTCTAGCTGCCCAGCGTCATCACCACCAGAAGCAGCAGCACAGAAATAAGAACATAAGAACATAAGAAAGGCCGTACCGGGTCAGACCAAAGGTCCATCTAGCCCAATATCTGTCTACCGACAGTGGCCAATGCCAGGTGCCCCTGAGGGAGTGAACCTAACAGGCAATGATCAAGTGATCTCTCTCCTGCCATCCATCTCCATCCTCTGACGAACAGAGGCTAGGGACACCATTCTTACCCATCCTGGCTAATAGCCATTTATGGACTTAGCCACCATGAATTTATCCAGTCCCCTTTTAAACATTGTTATAGTCCTAGCCTTCACAACCTCCTCAGGTAAGGAGTTCCACAAGTTGACTGTGCGCTGCGTGAAGAAGAACTTCCTTTTATTTGTTTTAAACCTGCTGCCTATTAATTTCATTTGGTGACCCCTAGTTCTTGTATTATGGGAATAAGTAAATAACTTTTCCTTATCCACTTTCTCAACATCACTCATGATTTTATATACCTCTATCATGTCCCCCCTTAGTCTTCTCTTTTCCAAACTGAAGAGTCCTAGCCTCTTTAATCTTTCCTCATATGGGACCCTCTCTAAACCCCTAATCATTTTAGTTGCTCTTTTCTGAACCTTTTCTAGTGCTAGAATATCTTTTTTTGAGGTGAGGAGACCACATCTGTACACAGTATTCGAGATGTGGGCGTATCATGGATTTATATAAGGGCAATAATATATTCTCAGTCTTATTCTCTATCCCCTTTTTAATGATTCCTAACATCCTGTTTGCTTTTTTGACCGCCCCTGCACACTGCGTGGACATCTTCAGAGAACTATCCATGATAACTCCAAGATCTTTTTCCTGATTCGTTGTAGCTAAATTAGCCCCCATCATGTTGTATGTATAGTTGGGGTTATTTTTTCCAATGTGCATTACTTTACATTTATCCACATTAAATTTCATTTGCCATTTTGTTGCCCAATCACTTAGTTTTGTGAGATCTTTTTGAAGTTCTTCACAATCTGCTTTGGTCTTAACTATCTTGAGTAGTTTAGTATCATCTGCAAACTTTGCCACCTCACTGTTTACCCCTTTCTCCAGATCATTTATGAATAAATTGAATAGGATTGGTCCTAGGACTGACCCTTGGGGAACACCACTAGTTACCCCTCTCCATTCTGAGAATTTACCATTAATTCCTACCCTTTGTTCCCTGTCCTTTAACCAGTTCTCAATCCATGAAAGGACCTTCCCTTTTATCCCATGACAGCTTAATTTACGTAAGAGCCTTTGGTGAGGGACCTTGTCAAAGGCTTTCTGGAAATCTAAGTACACTATGTCCACCGGATCCCCCTTGTCCACATGTTTGTTGACCCCTTCAAAGAACTCTAATAGATTAGTAAGACACGATTTCCCTTTACAGAAACCATGTTGACTATTGCTCAAGAGTTTATGTTTTTCTATGTGTCTGACAATTTTATTCTTTACTATTGTTTCAACTAATTTGCCCGGTACCGACGTTAGACTTACCGGTCTGTAATTGCCGGGATCACCCCTAGAGCCCTTTTTAAATATAAGGGTAGCAGTACTGCAACCCCTCCTACAATAACCTTGCAACCCCCCCCCCCCCACACACACACACACACAACTCCGTGTAGGGTCAGGACCCCTACAATCACAAACTGAAATTTCAGATTTAAATAGCTGAAATCATGAAGTTTATGATTTTAAAATCCTATGACCATGAAATTGACCAAAATGAACCATGAATTTGGTAGGGCCCCAGCTATGGAAAAAACAGGGAATGCCAGTTTAAAGAGAGAGAGAAAGAGAACACACAGGCCAGATCCTGAGTTGACATCAATCAGTGTAGCTCATTGCCTTTAATAGAGCTGCATCAGTTTAACCCAATTGCAAATATAGCCCTCTCTTCATACAGACTATATTGAATTTAGTGGAGCTATGCTAATTTATGCCAGCTAAGGATCTGACAAACAGAATGTGTTACTATACAGGAGATGAGGAAGGAGAGGAGGTTGAGAGCGAATGAATACAAATACATAGTGGTCTGGACAGCTGTGAGGATTTTATTGTGGTGAATTTGGGATGGCCACATTACTCATGAATTAGCCTGGTCATTGCAAACAAGTGGCAATGAATCTTTAGCATTCAGCACAATTGCATATTGTGTTTATGCCTCTCATTTATATTTTGCCTTTTTTAGTCATGCAGTGTGCTTTCCCCTTTGAAGTGTTAGTTACTATGGAAACAAGGATGGCATCAGCAAAGGCGCAGCCTAGCGACATCTGAAAGGGCAGAATAAAGTAAGGCTTAATTGGTTTTTAAATGTTTGACAATATCTCAAAGTTAGTGAAAGGCTAGTGTAATTTGCTGGGACTCATCCCACACAAATACAGGTGGTGTTTCCACCAGGAGGGAACAGATTTCAAATCTGCTGTGGGACATTTGCTGATTCATTGCATCCCCGCCTCAGCAATCACGGTGCTTGCCATGATCACCTCACCTCTCATGTAGCTGCCAAGTTAGGGTAGAGAAGAGGTAACAGGTGCTTTCCATCGGTGCAACTTGTTCCACAGCAGACTTGGTCCTGCAGTGTGGCAGTAAGGGAGAGAGAGAGAAAAGGGATCAAATCAGGCCTATCAAATTTTTGGTCATCTCTGCTTTTCCACACAACCAGCATTTGCTCCCTATATGCTACCCTATATTGGGTGCACTACAGACACAGGCCAAGATAGTAAGTGACCTGTGATTTTAGGGGATTCAGTGTTTGTGTGCCCAATTTGAGACACCTTAAAGGAGTCTCACTCTCAAAATGCTGAGCACTCACCCTCCGAATACCAAGCGTTTGTTTCAAGTGGGGCACTGAAAAATACAGGCACTGAAAATCCCTAACACAGAGAATAGGAATCGGGTAGTATACCATTAAATAGTTTGAGAGTCCGCTAGTGGATGTCAGTCGAGAAGCCACCAGAACCCAGCCAGAGCAGCAGTGCATATATGTAGCCATGCCTTGTATGTTAAATATGTTTCGGAAACACAATTATTTGGACACCATGGTGACCATGTGGTTATTCCACATTATGTATTGTTTAAGAGAGCAAAAGACAACACCTAGTAACCTTAGAAAGTCATGGCCATTCCAGGAATGCCATTCTATTTGGTTAGCTAAAATGGGGCACATGGAAACCAACCATAAAGAGGCCTATTATAAACTCATGTGGGCAACAGACTCTGAACCTGTATGGTAGCACTGCAGCCCTGAAATTGGTTGAATTTCAAGGACTGGAACATAGTACAAGCATTGCAGTGTTCCTACCTCTGCATTCTTCTATTATATTGCTATCACAAGAAGCGCATGGAAGCCACGTGGCTATCAAATTACTGCTCTCTTACAGAAAAAACACAGGTTATAGCATTTGTTCAGTGCTATCTGACTGTTTCAAATAGCTCTGTAGCCCATACCCTTTTGTTCCAGTATAACTAAAGATGCAAAAGTAAGGGATGGGTATTAAATTCTGTCAAAAAATTGTTTTGTTCCCTCTAGCATTTTTTTTAAATACAGTTCATCATGGTCAGGCCTTGAAACACTGCACTGTGCCAGGAAAGCCCTTCTGAAAAGAAATCCTTTTGTACTGCCTTTCAGCACTGTCTGTTCAAGGGCAATGGGTTTTAAGGTCCATTTATTATTTTCCAGCTTGTTTGCTGCATTCATAAATGGTCTTATTCCTACAGCCTCAGAGCCCAGAGCTCCTTCTGGCTTCATCCCCTATACCTTGCTTTGATAGTCTCCTCATCATTGGAACACCCTCTCTCAGACTCAGACTATATTAATAAGATGCAGTATTGTAATGCTCTAATCTGCCAGGTGATAGTTTACTGCTAGGAGGGGTCACAATCCTGCATTCCTTGTGTAACTGAACCCCTTCTGATTTCAATGGCATTCTGGGCTGAACAAGAAATACAGAATTGGGCCCAAAGTGATAGGCTGAGATAAAATCTGAAGCCACTAAGAGAACAGAATTAGACAGAGTCCTTTGTGATTTTGATATTGCAGTGAAATCCCTCACTAGACTTGGAAGACTTCTTACTTATTGTTTATATTCTGTATTCAATTGTTCAAAAATAGAAATCATTTCTTGAGGATAGTGATCATTGTACAAGCAGGCAGAGGCCTTGCCAGTAAATCTCCACAAATCTATACTGTGCAGATATGACAGGGCTGGATGCCCTATAATGAATACCTTGTGCAGAAATGAGACCGTGGCGCACACAGAGAAACTTGAGGAATCAACGTTTGAGAAATGGGCTGAACTCCTTACTTCACATTATGACCTGATTATATTGTTCTATAGGCGGTGTATTTTATGGCCCTCCATCACCGCTCCATGTGGATTTATTATCATAGATTCATTATTTTTTGAGACACATGCTTTCCTCAGTGAATAGCCACAGCAACAATACTTAGTATTAGCATGTAGCTCGAGCATGGAGAAACAAATCCATCTTGCTGAAAGGAGAATGTGAGTGTCAATATTCAGAAGACCTGAACCTGTGAATCAGAGCCCGCTCAACCCCCCCCCACCCCCTTTGAAGTCAATTTGGACTGGGACCATAGTTGTCAGAGGACCAACTTTTAGTGGTGATAACTTATTTGGAAGTTGGATAAGAGTGATCTTGATTTAAGTGTTTAAAAAAGATCTAGCAATTTTGCTTAGGTTTGAGATCACCATAACTGGGGCATTTTCATCCACTGTGAAATAAAATCAACATACATTTACATATTTCATGCAATCAGCTGAAGTGGAGGCATATGTGGAAAAGAGAAGTATTGTGGCCAGAATATATAACTCCAGCGTTATTATGAGACAGTTTGAGGATTTGAAATTTGCTTCACAGAGCATTTCCTAAACAGATTTATTTCATATAAGGAAAACCCAGGTTATTGCATAAAGTGGTATACTTTGTTCAACAGGTGGTAATCTTCCCTTCGAGTCATTACTAGACCATTGTTCTAGCATAGCACTATCAATGTGATGCTACAGATACAATTGTTTGGAGGACACACAAAAGCAAGATCCAAACTCATGGCCTTGCTGACAAGCATAGGGAAGTTAACCCTGGCATCCTTTTATCCTAGTCAAACTCCATTAGACTAAATACTTTTTACTTACATACATTTCCCCCTGAAGCTGTATTGGGTTGATGTCTTCTTCCCAGTTTGTCCTAAACCTGAGGACAAACCTAAACCTGATACTGATCTCACAATGGGGTAAACTCTGTTGACTTCAAGCAGAATTAACTTAGGCTCTGTACCTGCAACCCCCTCAGGAAGGGATGAAGGTTGTGTGGGTGTGGGGATCCTGGCCAATGGTAACACATGCTGATAAGGAACCAGATAAGCAGTACTGAATGGCAGAGAGCTAAATCTAAACTGGGTAGGAGGTGGTTTGCCTTGTCCATGGCATCATAAATCTTTCCAGGTTGAGGGAATACTTTCTAACACTGCATGACTGACTTCAAAATTTTCTGGTTCTGTATGCCCTGTCTATAGCCATTTCCATAAATTATTTATGGTGGTGACCATTATCCTTCTAAATTAATGTACTGATTATGCACACCACACTGGCCCTCAAAATGCAATGGGCAGCCCAAGTAGATTTTGAAGGACAGTCCCCCTCATAGTACCAGAACTATAGCAACATTGCTTTAATAGGAAACAATGGGCACTTGCTTTCATATTTTAAATAGCTCTCATTTCAGAAATTCTAAGCCACCTTTGTATATTTCAGCTCCAGAGGCCCCCTTGTGAAATAATTACATACAAAATAGTTGACTCAAAATAGATCTTTTTTAGGATTTTATCAATGAAGGTAATAGTGAGGAGTAACAGGAGGTGGTGGAGGTTAAGGAGGCAGGGCAACAAATCTTTAGTGGCTGAATGGAGAAAACAGGCTGATCCCTACAGCCCCAGGGAAGCAGAAAGTGAGGAGATTACAATGGGAAATATGATTGAGTGTAACACACGTAAATACTTAGAACATAAGGTTTTTGTGGGAATCAGAGGGAATTCCCCCCACTCCCTGGTACTTCAGCATTGCATAATTAAATAGCTACATTATGGCTTTTTTCACCTTCCTCTCAGGTATCAAGAATAGGATGTCAGAATAGATGGACGAATGGGCTAATATGGTCTTTCAGAGGTACGAACGGGGAACTGAATCCACATTTTTGCACTTTGAAGCCATCTCTAGTTAAGCGTAAAAATGGCAATTGATGTGCTCCCTTTATGTATTCAGTCAGAGCTGCTGGCTTTAGTAATGAAAATAAATGTTTACTGCTTTTAACACTGTTTAGCCTTGCAGCGCCTGTACAGATAAGGGTGAGTTACAGGTGTGCAATCTCAATGAAGGAAATATCACTGAAGTGTCACTGAGGACATAACACCGGGGTTGCATAGGTGTAATTTGGTCTCTGGACACTTTAATACTGCCGATGATGAACGAGATGGAAAGAACCCAGTTCAACCCCAAGAATCGGAAGTGAGTTTGCCAGACTCAGAGTCAGAGAAAATATGTTTTTACTTGCAAACTGAACACATTTGATAATTAAATCGTGGCATGCAAATATATACTAAGTTACTTTTCAGAAGGAGATACACACTTTAAAGAGGAGTAAGATCAGCTGAAAAAAAGAAATAAAATTGAAACCATAAGAGGGTATAAGTGTTGCTACTTGTTACAAAATATATGTTCATTCACTTAAGAGAAATCTCATCCTAATTGAATTGCTATTTAAATAACCGATGAAGGCTTCTCTTGTGAATCAGTGGTGAACGTTTTAGAATTAAGTGACATTTTTATAAAGACTAGAGATATAGTATGCATCAAGGTTAATATAGCATTAATGGGACTGATTCTCTTCTCACTTGCACTGGTCTTACACCGGTGAAACTCCAAAAGCCTTGAAAAAAAAATTGCAGAGTGGTCAGATGGAGCCTGACCCTAAGAATGAAGGAGGCTGAATATAGTTTCCCCTCAAGAACTAGGTGATAAGAGTTGTGAAGACTTCCCTGAAATGTTAAAGTCACTATTCCAAACAAAATTTTCTAGAAGAAAAGACATCAATTTATTTAAAAAGGCAAGCAGAGGCAAATAGCATGTCTGATTTCCTGGTTAGTATTACAAAGCTGTTCATGAGCTGTCATTTTGCTAACTGTCTAAGAAAAGCGCTAAGGATTTTTTTTTTAAATCGACTGAAGACATAGTTAATTAAGGAGATCTAACTGCCTTATTTGGAGGTGCAGACATGACATAGCACCTACAAAAACTCCACAGCCATCTAAATCTTCCCCAGTTGTTGAGCCTGATTCAATACATATCTGGCTTCTTTTTTCTGAAATGGAGAGCCATGTGCCCTTACATATCCAGGGCCAATCCCATCATTTGAAACTCGGAGATTAATTGGTGTGTCTGTGTGGAACCTCTCTTAAGTCAGTGGGGCTCCGTGTGGACAAACAGGTCCACACGTATTTGTAAACTGCAGCAGACCCAAAGTCAGCATAGTGGCAGCCAAATAAGGATTAGCAGACTTTTACATAACAGACCTGAACCTTCAAACAAAACTAAGCTCAAACGTTTTTAAGTGAAAAATCTCCTGCAAACTTAATGTTTTCCTTCTTTTGTTCTTTCAATCACATATGATTTCATTTTTACCCATCTCTTCATGTATTTGTTTTGACCAGAAACAGGAACAGCTGACATGTCATAAGATAACCCATGTCTGAAGAATTAGCAGTTTGCTTAGAAGAATAAAAACTTCCAAGAAGCTATTCCCATAATTTTCTCACCCCAGTTTTACAAAAAGAGTTTTGTGAAGGTTCACATGAGCCTCCAAATTCTCAAGTGTTTATCTTAACTTGGTCTTTGAAACCAGGGCCGGCTTTAGGCCTATTCCACCAATTCCCCCGAATCGGCCCCGCGCCTGAGGGCCCTGCGCCCAGTGAGAATCCCTTCCCTGGCTAGAGGCACCTTTTTAATTTTTACTCACCTGGCGGCGCTCCAGGTCTTCAGCGGCACTTCAACGGTGGGTCTTTTGCTCGCTCCGGGTCTTCCGCGGTGGTGGGTCCTTCAGTGCCGCTGAAGACCTGGAGTGAGTGAAGGACCCGCCGCCGAAGTGCCGCCGAAGACTCGGTGCCCCACCCGGTGAGTACAAGCCCCACGTGTTTTTTACATGTGTTTTTTTTTTTTAGTCATCCCTGCCGGGGCCCTGTCGAAACTGTTCGAATTGGGCCCCGCACTTCCTAAAGCCGGCCCTGTTTGAAACACAAGGAATCAAATTAAGCCAATGGATTTAATACAGCATCAGAAAAAAGCAGTTTTAATAATTCAATTACACTATCTCTATTTGTTGTCACAGCACCCACATATAGACTTGAGTACACAGCCTTTATACAGCTGTCTAAAATGACACATTGTGCACAATTGTCCTGTAATTCATACTGATATAAATTATGGATAATTTACCGAAGTCAATGGAGTTATGCTGCTTTATAACCAGTGTAAGTGAGAGGAAATCAGGCCCTGTGAACCAGTTCCTGCAGTTCTTATTCAATGCCCTGTATGATGAACTGTTGCAGAATGTATTCAGTTTCAATGGATAAAAGATACTTGAGATTATTCTTTGAATTGCATAAATATTAAATGGTTTCCCAAATCTCCTATTTTAACATCCAATAACTAATACACCTCTACCTCGATATAATGCGACCCAATATAACACAAATTCAGATATAACGCGGTAAAGCAGTGCTCCAGGGGGGGTGGGGCTGCACACTCTAGTGGATCAAAGCAAGTTCAATATAATGCGGTTCCACCTATAACACGGTAAGATTTTTTGGCTCCCGAGGACAGCATTATATCGAGGTAGAGGTGTATTTTCTAATATAGTGCAAAATTTCAGGTGAACTCTCTCTTTAGCCGTCTGTCTCCTCTACAAATAGTGCCAGGGTTGAGAAGGCTCAGAAAAACATGCTTAATCCCAATAGCTTTCCAACATTACTGAAGAAAAAGATTTCCCATAAGGCCCACGATTCATTTAAAAATAAAACTTAAAGCCATGCTATATCTTAGAGAATCCTGCATTCTTTACAACGTGGGGGGATATTCTTTGATAATATTTTCATTATTAATTTCCTTTTTTATTATCATTGGAGATAATTTAATGTTTCCCAATTACACCCAGTAGATCCGAACCTAATCTTGCACACTCCATCAATGGAGTTACACTTAAAATTATCAGTGGAGCTGTACCTTTATAACCAGTGAGAAAGCCAAATCGAACCCAGGGGCTGCATATTCCTCAAAACACTAATAAAAACCAAATGTCATCCCTGCAAGGAATCAAACCTGCAAAAAAAGGCTCAGTTTCTGCAAAACGTAGGATACAAACCCCATGATTAGATCTGGTAATTTTTTTCAATCAAAATGGTCTTTTTTCTCAAAAAAATTCATGAAAAATTGATAACTGTTGAAGTTTTTTGATTTGTGTGAAAAGAGTCATGTCTTTTTTATTGTTTTAAGTAGTGCTATTGAAGTTTGTTATTTACTAAAAATGGCTTTTGATTAATGAAAATTTTCTAACTACTTCAATCAAAATATGAGTGAAATCTTTAGACAAGATGAAAAGTGGGTAAATTTTGCATATTTGGTAAAGAAAACTTGGAAATTTTAAATATTTTCCCACAAATTAGATTTAATTTTATTTTTAACACTAAAAGGAAATCAGTATTTACATTTTTAAATAGTCTGTGATCTGAAACTTGTAGTTGGTTAATAGACCAGGGCAGGTACAAGACATAGGTTACCATCATGCTTGTTCTCTCTGGAATCCTTGAAGGATATCTGGACATCTGGATTTGGAGGCAGTGTACCTGTGAACAGGTTCCTCCATCTCCTGGAAATGCTGGCTGGTAGGCCCTCTTTGTGAATTAGGCAGCCTATGTAGTCCACCAGGGTACCGCCACCAAGTGTTTTTATTATTGTTTATGTTACAAGTATATTGCAACATTGCAGCAGTTATGTGCAGTCCCCTTCCCACTCCCTGGCTCAGCCTTTTATACTGCTTGCTTTTCTTCTCAGAGCTACACAGCTGGTAAGCTAATTACCTCACCAGCACATCAGGGTCCCAACTGGTGCAAGAGATCCCATCCCTTCTACCTTTCAAACCCAAACTATCTCAGTCCTTCCTACTCTAACTACACCCTGTGCTCTGGATATTTTAAGTGACCAGGGTGTTGGCTTCCACAGGGCTCCGTTTTCAGCTACTAATGGCACCATGTCACCAAGGAACCAAAACCTTGTATGTGCTTCAGCACACTATTAATTTTCAGGGTGCTATAGATCTGATATGATTATTGTGATGTCTAAATATCTACAGTAAAGAGAATTCCAAAGACAAATAGCAATACAGAATTTTATAAGTTTGACAAGGAGTGCCAAGTACTTCTGCTTAGTTGGGATTTGTTCGGTAAATATTAGTGATTGTTAATTGTAATTCACAGTATTTACTGTTGGATATGTAGCTTTTGAGAGAGGAATCCTAAATCCTCCACATGACCTAGATCAGGATGTTGGAAAAAGATGCATCGTGGTATACAAAAACTGGCAACAAAGTGATTTTAAGTTTGTAACAGTGAATTCTTTCCTAGGTTTTTGGCTGGTTCATCTTGCCCAAATATTCAGGGTCTAACCGATCACCATATTTGGGGTCAGAAAGGAATTTTCCCCCCGGTCAAACTGGCAAAGACCTGGGGAGTGAGGGGTGGGGTTTTTATTTATTTATTTTTGCCTTCCTGTGCAGCATGGGTAACTTGCTGGTTTAAACTAGAGTAAATGGTGGATTCTCTGTAACTTGAAGTCTTTAACCCATGATTTGAGGACTTCAGTAACTCAACCAGAGGTTATAGATCTATTACAGGAGTGGGTGGGTGAGGCTCTGTGGCCTGCAATGTGCAGGAAGTGAAACTAAATGATCATGACAGATTCATAGAATGTAAAGCCAGAAGGGACTAACAGAATATCGCAGCTAGACTTGAAAAAGAAAATGTTTCTCTTGAAATTGGGTTTTGTAATTCTCTTCTTGGCCTGTCACAGAGAAAGCAATTCTTTGAGAACTTTGGCATTCTGGTTGAGGAAGCTTCCATTTTATTTTAAGTAGCTAGACACAAGTTCAACAGCAGAGGAATACTCCAATACAGGGAATGGAACTACAGCTAAAACCTTAAGCACTCCCTAGAAGCTTTAGCCCTGATCCAGAGAGAAGCTGAGAGCCTACTAGTCTCACTGAAGTCAAACAGGCCTCTGTGGGAGTGGATAGAATTGCAAGTGCTCAGCACCTCTCTTGATCAGACCCTTATTTTGTATATCGATATACATGAAAGCAGGGCTGGGTGCTCACAACTCCTGTCAAAAAAACAACAACAACTTGTAAAAGGCCCTCAACAGCACCTTGCAAGACAATACCACCTAGTTTTTATTCAGTGGTTTTCACCAGTAGAGCTCAGTATCCCCATTTGACAGATAGGTAAACCAAGGCAGGGAGAGGTGAAGCAACTTGCCCAAGGTCACTCAGCAGACCAGTGGTAGAGCCCAGAATAGAACCTAATTCTCCTAATCTAATGCTCTATCCACTATGGAAAACTGCCTTCCTAGCTAAGCCATACAGGGCCCAAAAATTACACACCTATTTCCAAAGGGCAGTTTCTTCATTCGTCCTAGATTGTCAACAGTCAGTATGTCAGCGCCTCTGGTCCTACATTACATCTATCAAGTCAATAATCAGGAGACAAGCCAAAGATGAGAGACCTGCAAAGTCAAACTGTTATAAGCATATCTTCATTTTCACCCAGAAATCAAATGATTAATGCCTGGAGATGCTGTGTTGAAGAGAAGAACATTTCCTCAAGACATGTAATGCATTTTCTAATGAAATAATAAAAAAGTTTAACTTTTCAAAAGCTAACTATTTTATTTAAAATTAATGAGTGTCAATAATATGTGACAATAAGAATCAGTGGTAAATAGTCTTTAAAAAAAGATCTGGAAAATTTTTAAAAAAGAAAGGGCCTAACATCAGAACAATTCTGTAAGCAAATGATGCAAGGGCATCATAGCTTGATTCAGAAAGAATAAATGGTTTACACATAAATTAATGACCCACATTTAGTTGTAAGTAAATGCTGAATAATGAGGAGTCATTAACAGATTTCAGGTAAGTGTGTATGTTATGATGAAGGAGGGAAACATGAGTAACAAAACCATGGTGAAAGCAAAATTGAAGGTTTTTTTAAAAAGTGAACGGGGGGAAAAAAGCACATGTGTGTGTGAGATTGTCATGGGGTTCACTATTCACTGCTGGGATGCCTCCTCATAGCCATGTCTGGGGATTAGCTCAGCTCACCCCATGGTCTCTCTCTCTTTGGGACTCAGGGTACTCTTTCTTCACGACTCAGCCCTCTGGCCAGATCATTATAGTCCTCGTCTGGGGTTTCAAAGTCCCACATCATAGGCAGTCTTGTAGTCCACTATCTAGTCTATACCACTTCCTCAGTGGCTGGTGGGGAAACCCGGGTCCACCCACTACAGCCTAGGGACCTGACAACCAGCCTAGGGACCTGACAACCAGCAGCCAAGGTGTGCACAGTCTCACGCCTTGCTGCAGTTTCCCTGTGCTGATCCTACTTCACCTCTATCAGGCTCTTGCTCCACCATCCTCTGGGTATGTCCTTCCCTCAGAGACAAGACCCCAAAGCTTCTATTCTCTCCTGGGTTTCCTCCTTTGGCGCTTCCTGGCTTGATCATAGCTACACCTGTTCCTTCTCAGCTGTGCTCTATTTTCAGTCAGGGGTTGCTTATCCAGTTGAATTCCCTCCAGGTTTGGTGTATCAAGTTAATTGGTCCCATCCACCGACTCATTAACCCTTTCAAGGCTGGTATGGGGCAAACACATTTTCACAGTAATGACTAACTAAATTGTGTGTGTGTGCGTGTGCGCGCGCACGCGAGCTTGAAACATACTATATCACAAGCCTGGTGGAAGACTCATGTGAATACAATTTAGTGTGAAAGGCCCAGATTTGTTGGCAGTGCATTGTGTGAAATAAAACCCTACAGTGAAGCTTGTGTTAACATTAACGTGCTTAAGCACTGTCCCATGTCTAATAGTCAGTAATCCCAGTCCCATATCAATCTCACTGCATTTTAAACGCATTTGTTACAATGACTTGAAAACATCAGTCCTTCAACTGCCATTAATAACAGATTCCACTCTACTGTAAAAATCAGAGCTGGTCAGAAAGTAGTATTTTCCATGACAATTTTTCATATTATTTATTACCTATATCATAGAATGTTTCTGTTTTTTCATTGAAAATTTTTCAATTTTATGATTCTTGAGAACTGAAAATTTGTGTTTTCAGTTTTTAGTCAAAAACAGAATATTTCAAAAGAACCAATCATTTTCTGCAGAAACTTTTGTTTAGACAAAAAGCTATTTTTCACTGAAATTATGTTTCAATCAAAAACTGTGATCAGCTTTTGCAGGACCATGTACATAGCCCCAGCAATGTTTATATGCAGATTTGAAAGAACAGGAATAAACAAGCAGAGATAGATTAAAGAGCCCTCCACTTATTAAAGAGCCCCCATATTATTTCCCTTTGTACATACTTAAAAACTGTGGTCAAGTTATCCTCTTTAAGCCTCTAGGCAGATTTTCCAGTCCACGAAACATTCTTGCAGCTCTTTTCCGATCTCTCTCCAATCCTGCAGGAAATGTACTGAAGTGCAGAACTGGACATAGTATCCGGCAATGGTCTCACCAATGCCATCAACAATGCCTTATTAGCTGATTCGAATCAAAATCTTGTCCATGGCAAAAAACTGCAGTGGGGACAGAAGTAAATGAACTTTTTAATATGTAAAATATTTAATGTTGTTTAGTTAGTAGATTGTAACTTAAAAATGTCCAGCCTGGCTCTCTGAATTATGACATTTTAGCTACATTTAAATTCTGCTGGACTTATTTTAGGATTCTCTCTCCATTTTCTGTAATCTTGAGCTTTGATTAAACAACCTGAATTGCAGTTATAAGTTGTGTCATGTTCAAAAGCTGTTGAAGTCTCCTGAGGGAAAGAGACTGACTTCTGACCTTAAGGAAAGTGGAAGCAGCACTGCAGTAATAGCTTGAGCAGCTGCTCAAGGCATGGGAAATGAGCGACCCTTGCGTAAGACTGTGCTGTGAGGATGCTGGCTGCTGAGAGGGCAAGCACAGAGCGAGATCAAAGACCAAAATATGTGGGTATGGTTACAAGTCCAGAAATATAACTTTAGAGTAAAAATAACTTCACTACACATGAATGAAGGGTGTGTATGTGAGGAAACTTGGGGGAAGAGGAGAGCAGATGAAGGGGTTAAGAAATGGAGGCAGAGGGCCTTCCCCATTTCCCTCTTTTGCAGATTTGTCTCCCTATTATACCCTTATAGTGCACATACATTGCACAAGGCACGTACTTCTTGATTAACACTTAAACTGCAGTTTGTTTTAGGTAAATTGGCAAAGTTTCATGGAAAAGAAAGGAAAGGGCATTTCCTCTTCCTTTTGTTGCAGAAGAAATTAAAGCAAACATTCTGCAAGCACAAGTCTGCATTCATGTCTTCTATGGTCATAATTAAAAGGGAATCCCCACAAATGTCATGATATTTTCAAAAGGACAAATGGCAGTTAAGCACTTAAATTCCTAACTGTCATTTGGCTCTAGAAAATCTCCCCTGTCATCTTTTGTGTGATCACAAGAATCCCACTCGAACACCTGTAAATGTGCACCTCTGACATTCATACATCAAAACTACCCAGAATAACTCCCCTAGTAGCTTCAAAACAGAGACAAATTTATGAGTGCAAATATACATAAGCAGATTGTAGCCCCCAAATTATCGTATATAGGCACTGAATGCAAATACCACCAGATCATTTTTGTGAGAGAACAGTGTACACACAAACATTGAGTATTACAATTGTGCCCGTGAAGAGAACTGTTGGGATTCAACTCGTGAAAAGTTATTCTCATGAGAGAATGTGTATGTGCAGCCATTTCCATAGATCTGCAAATTATATGCGGTCCTGCTCAGGTAGTCAGATTTTCTTGATGTGCATTACTGAGATTTTCTTTAAGAGTTTCTGTAATGATGACAGCAGCTGCTGCTTGATTAAAACTCGGACATTTTCTTAGGTGTGCTAGTTTAGATTAAAAAAAAGAGAGAGAAAGGAGGGAGGAAGGCTGGTGTCAGTCCAAGTCCCAGTAGACAAGTGCCCATCCAAAAAACAATAATAAAGAACCTTCCGGGCCAGACAGGCCAAATTATGAATGGACACTCTGGGTATTGCACTGCAATTAGAAATCCACAGCTGTCCCATGCCAGCTGACTCAGGCTCAGGCTAAGGGGCTGTTTAATTGCACTGTAGACATTTGGGCTTGGTCTGCAGCCTGAGCTCTGGGATTCTCCTACCTTGCAGGGTCCTAGAACCTGGGTTTCAGCCCCAGCCTGAACATCTACAATCTGGTCCATTTTATAAGCACCACATTCATTTTAAAATTAAAAATATGAAGCCCAGAGTTGAACGATTTGGGCCTTGAAATAAAACTTTGATGGACATTGAATATTAAAACAATTTCAAAGACACCAGTATGAAAAACCAAACAGACCAATGCTCTCTTTTTCATAATGCTTTATGAAAGGTCTTATTGACTTCCTGAATACGGTATATTAAAAGGGGGGACAAAGTGTGAAGGCCACATTTAAGTAATTTCTCATCCAAGAATTCTTCCAGAATTTATTTTGGATACTTTAACCCTTGAGCTTACTATACATAATCAAGCTACAAGCCTCAGTTTTCTCAGCACCCACAAATTTTAAAATTAATATAAATCCAATTATTCTTCACATAACAGTAAAGGACTTCAGAGAATATCACTCATTCCATTTAGCTGTTTAGCTCATCTTAATATCTTTTTTCCCCTTGACTGCTCCCTGTTTTATACAACAAATTTCATGGTTGAATCCGATCAATATCCCAGTCTACATCATTCCAAAACTGTCTACTGTTCTTGATTTAGGTGACTGTTTTCTCAAGCTTGTTTGTGGTGATATTACTGCCCCCGGCCTTTTAATTTATGTCCAGGTATGTCAGAGCTGGGTATTTATTAAGTATTATTAGTGTTTAGTTTTTTTATTTTATTTTAAAATTGCACAACATTTGGGGACTGATTCTATGAATCTGACGCTAACTGCTCAGCTTAGAATATGCCCAGTGCGGGGAAGTTTTCAGATGGAATAAAGCGGCGCAGCAAGCTCTTATGCCAGCTGTTCCCTCCCCCCACATACTGGCACAGGGGTGAGAAGTGCACCCGAGTATTCCAATCCGCAACTGGCAGAAGATCACAGAGAGAGAGAAAGTGCAAGTTAGAGCCATCTCACAGCTGTTCTAACTTATGCCACCGGGCTGGCTCTGATGCAGATGTACCCTGAGAGCAGAGAGGTGTTCTCCTTGTTCCATGATGGCCCGCTGTACTGAGCATATTTCAGTGTAGGAGAGAGTTTGGGCCTTCATGCCTAAACCATCCCTGACAGCACGTACACACGTAAATTGGAACTTGCTTATAAGGAAACACTGCTGCAGTAAGAGTGGAGCCTAGTTTTCTCGCTGCGTGTTCCTTTTTATGGTAACTGTGGATAGAATGAAATGGAGGGGGCAGGTGGGAGCCTAACGAAGTGAAGGATGAAAAAGAGAGAAACCTCCCCGTTGCTGCTGCTACAGCTCCCTGGGTCAGGAACACAAAATGGAGCCGGTAATGGGCAAAGTAAGGAGCAAAGGAGGCAGCCTGGCAGATATCCCACCTGCAAGAGCTGCAGGAAGCAAAGGACAGAGAACAGAAATACCTTCAAAAGAGCAGGGGCTGTTCAGAGTGAAACTCTGCTTATCGCAGAGGTGGGTAAACTACGGCCCGCGGGACTCTCCTGCCCAGCCCCTGAGCTCCTCGCCTGGGAGGCTGGCCCCCAGCCCCTCTCCTGCTGTTCCCCCTCCCCCACAGCCTCAGCTCGCTCCGCCGCCGGCGCAATGCTCTGGGCAGCAAGCTCCTGGGGCAGTGCAGCTGCAGAGCCTGGACTGACCTGGTGCTCTGTGCTGCATGGCGTGTGGCTGGCTCCAGCCATGCAGCGCGGCTCCAGCACCGCCAGCCACCAGTGCTCCAAGCAGCGCGGTAAGGGGGCAGGGAGCAGAGGAGAGATTGGGATGGTGGTCAGGGGGTGGGGGTGTGGATAGGGGTTGGGGTGGTCAGAGGGTGGGGAACTGGGGTTGAATGGGGGCAGGGGTTCGGGGGGGGGCAGTCAGGAAGGAGGGGGGGTTGGATGGGGTGGGGAGGGCAGTCAGGGAGAAGGGGTGGTTGGATGGGGCAGGGGTCCCGGGGGGGCAGTCAGGAAGGAGAGGACGGGTTGAATGGGGCGGCGCAGGGCAGTCAGGGGCAGGGGTTCCGGGGGTGGTCAGGGGACAGGGGGGTTTGGATGGGCCAGGAGTCTGGGGGGGCCATTGGGGGGCCAGAAGCAGGGGGGTGGATAGGAGGTGGGGGCTGGGCCACTCCCCCCTCCCCTAACTGGCCCTTCATACAATTTCCAAAACCCAATGAGGCCCTGAGGCCAAAAAGTTTGCCCACCCATGGCTTATCTTGTTAGAAAATCCTGTTTGCAGCTCCTGGTTTGAGCGGGCCGGCTGTGCTACAGGATGCTCCCGGCAGGCTGGAGAGAGAAAGTCTGTCCCGTAAGACAGAACCATCAGTGAGCCACACTCTCTGGCCATACCTCAGAAGACTGAAGATACTTCCTTCTTCCCTGTTCTTTACTCAAAGACTGACTTTCAAAATTTCATCCATGGAAATTGAAATTTTTAGAAATGTCACCAAAATAAAGGAGCTTGAATTTTTAAATAAGCATCCAAGTTTTTAAAACATACTTTTCTGAGATGCAAACTAGGCTCCAGTCCCACAATTGCCTCTTAATTTGAATAGACAACTGAGATTCAAAAATGTATTAATGACTTCTTAGGCCACCCCAAGTGACAGGTCCTTGTGAACAGACATTTCTTAAGTAGCTGGAACATGCCACTCCCTGACCCAAAGCTTTATTTCTACCCATAATGCTGCCACAAATTACATCTCCTACCTTCCAATTTGTGAATACTCCTTGGATGAAGAACTGGCCTTTGACTGGCAGTGAATGACAAAATATCTTTTGGGTCCTCCCAAATAGCACATCTACCTGACTGTTAAATGGTAACAAAGAGCCTATGACATGCAACTCCCCTACCTAAAGATTAATTTCTGTACAAAGAACTCCCTAATATTATCTTTCCTTGTGCAAATAGTTCTTATATGGACAACTGGGGTTTCAACATACACTGATGACAAAAATGCCTTTTGGGTCATGCCAAGTGACACTCTCCTGTATCCGTTATGCTGTTGTGAAGAGACAAAGCTTCATTTCCTGGGAAAATACTGACACGTTACGCCTGCTCACTGCTGCTTTGCATTTTCTGTGTAAGCAGACACACAAAGAACTTGTAAAAAGCAACAAAATCAAGCAATTTGTTGCAATCCAGCTGCAATGTTTTCACAGAAATACTTACATTAACAATTACAAATAAATAAGGAACTGAGAACCAGGAATAAAGGAACCAACTTCAGTCTCATTCCACCCAGTGCCTCCCCAAGCCAGGACTATGGGGAGAGGGCTGTTGGTTGCACATAAGGGAAGAATCACTGTCTTTCACCATCCTCAGTCCACCCCTTGACCCCATTATCAGATCTCTACTGTACAACAAGAACCCAGGAGAACTGATCTCCTTGGGAGGTGCTCAATGCTATGGGAGGCTCCTATATCCTGCCCTCCCCAATGCTGTGCAATTGCACTGATTCCACTGCAAGCAGGACCCTTTGTGCCCATGGGGGGAGAGGCAGGATTTGCTCCAATAATTAGGTTTCACCACATGTGTCATAGACAGAGAGAATGTGGAGGGTGACCCTCCAGAATCAGGAAATTGCCTCCAAAGAGGTAAGGGGAAGAAGAGGACTCAACCCATTAGCATAGGCTCCCAATTCCTTTCATATTTCATTAATTGACAACATGGGTTTAACAGCTGCATGGTCTTTCTGTTGCAAGCACAGAGCCAAAAAAAAATAAATCAATGACTGTGGACCACAGATCACTATGATTAAAGAGCACCTCTAGCTGGGTGCCAACTCTTATGATCATCAATGAATCAGCTAGTTAAAAATGTGGAAATGTTTTGTTCGTTCGTTTGTTTTGAATTCCAGCAATTTCACTGCTCCCCCAGTAACACTTTCAAATCTATTTAACTTTATAAAAAGATTCTGATGGAAGGTTGGAAACAACTCTGACCAAATAGTTATTTAAAGTGATATTAAAAACATGGAAAGGAACAACTTAATATTTCTAACCTTTTCCAGAAGGTGTAAAGGACTCTCTCTCTGAGTCATTGTGTGGGTGATTGGCAGTACATTGTTGAGTAGAGGGAGAACAGCAGGGGTAGAGGAAGATTACATACACCCATTGACTGAGTAATTTAATCTAGAGAAATCACTACATTACTCTCTTTCTCAGCAGTACTACTACTCCTCTGAATCATCACATTCATCCTACTCCTGTCCTGAGAGTAAATTTGGAAGGATTCCTGTAGGTCTGCTTCAGACATTACTATGATTCCTCTCTTTTGTCTGAAAAGGTTATTTGGCAGCATTTTGCATAAAGGTGAAGCTCTCTTGTTATTTTTAACTGTTCATCTCAGAACAATTGCTAAGCTGGGCAATCAAAGGATGGCAATAACCATTTCCTCATCAATGTAAATGAGGGCTGGCTTGAAAGAGGAACAGCTGATCTAAATCAGAATAATTTTCTCAGTCTGTTTGACCTCCTTCAGCTTTTCCTGTGGTTGCCTACCCTTGTCTTCAGCTTCATGCAAGTGTATCCTCCCATGTTTGGATAGCTGTAATAGATGTATCCTCCATAAAGCGATGCAAATCAGATGGGTTGCTCTCAGTATCCACCCTCCTTTTTTTAATTAAACAATATGGTCCTGATCCTGCAACCTACTTGTGTGAATAGTTCCATGGCATTCAGAAGGACTACTCATGAGGGTCAAATTACTTGCTTAGCTAAGTATTCACAGGATTGAAGTCTATGACAATCCAATGTTTCAAGCCAATGGTGGTTGTTAAGAATCATAGAAGTAGGGCTGACCAGGACCTTGAGAGGTCATCTAGTCCATCTGCAGTGCTGAGGTAGGCTAAGTATACCTACACTATCCCTGACAGAAAAAAAACAGGAGTACTTGTGGCACCTTAAAGACTAACAAATTTATTTTAGCATGAGCTTTCGTGAGCTTCTTTCAGATGCATCCGAAGAAGTGAGCTTTAGCTCACGAAAGCTCATGCTAAAATAAATTTGTTAGTCTTTAAGGTGCCACAAGTACTCCTGGTTTTTTTGCGGATACAGACTAACACGGCTGCTACTCTGAAACCTATCCCTGACAGGTGTTTCTGTAACCTGTTCTTAAAAATCTCTAATGATGGAGATTCCATAACCTCCCTCGGTAACCTATTCCAATACTTAACTATCCTTATAGTTAGAAAGTTCTTCCTAATGTCTAAATAAAATCTCCCTTGCTGCAGATGAAGCCCATTACTTCTTCACCTTCAGCAGACATGGAGAACAATTGATCACCAGCCTCTTTATAGCAGCCCTTAACATATTTGACAACTGTTTTCAGGTCTCCCCTCAGTTGTCTTTTCTCAAGACTAAACATACCCAGATTTTTAACCTTTCCTCATAGGTCAGGTTTTCTAAACCTCTCATTTTTTTTGTTCTCTGAATTCTCTCCAATTTGTTCACATCTTTCTTAAAATGTGGTGCTTAAAATTGGACACAGTACTCCAGCTGAGGCCTCGCTAGTCCCAAGGAAAGCTGAACAATGACTTCCCATGTCTTACATATGATATTCTTGTCAATACATCCCAGAATTATATTGTAAATTACTGTGAACATGTAATTATAAGAAGCTGTAACAAAGTGAAGACTCACCGCCACGGCGCCTTCTGCTGGTCATCTTGGGAATTAGCTCAACTCCAGCTCCGGAACACCCAGTGTCTCACCTGCCTCAGGCCCCATGTCCCTCCCAGACCCTGGTGCCCTTTTCCTCAGGGTTCTGCCCCAGCAGTACCCCCACACTCTAGGTCTCCCCTCCCAGGGGAACCCCCAACCCTCAAAACCCACCTTGCTTCAGTGGCTACTGCCAATCATCATCTAGCCCCTGCTCACTGGGGCAGACTGCAGTCTGTAATGGCCAATCATCATTGGCAAGGAGTTAGGGCCAGCTGCCTCTGCCTATTACCAGTCTGTACCTCTGTAGCCCCAGTACCTTTGTAGGCCGTCACCAAGGCCTGCAGCCTGGGGGTTTACCAGGCTGAAGCTCCCCAGCTCCTGTTGCTCTTCCCCAACACTGCTCTACTTCAGGTACCTTGCTCTCAGGCAGCCAGCCCTTCCCATTCCAGGGCTAGAGTGAGATTTCTCTGTTTCCTGGCCCCACAGCCCTTTCATCCAGGCCAGCTGGGCCCTGATTCAGCAGGCCACACCTGTGGTCAGCTACTCCCTCAGCTGCCCTCACTGCTTTTCCCAGCCACAGCCCTCTCCAGGGCTGCTTTTAACCCCTGCCTACTGGAGTGGGGCAGCCGCCCCAGTACAGAAGCTTATAAACATATATCTGTTTATGGCAAGAGTGCAGCCTACAGCGTTCTAAGCTACATTATATTACCATTCTCATCTTCAATATTCTGCTGGAGATTTGTAGTCCCCACCATCTGGATCCAAACAGTCAGGTCACTTAGCTGAAGACCCATTGTAAGTCCAGAGCGGTACTCTCCATGAACTACCCCTCTGTAGTGGGAGGGCACTTGCTTTGTATACCCACTGAACACAGCCCCTTCGAGTGCTCCTGCCAATACAATCATAAAATAGTTTCAACTATTAAGTATAAATGTTCAGCATAACCAGGAAATTCTGAAAGCTATTCATTTAAACGACAGCAGCTATACACAAGACTAAAGTGCCATTAACTCCCAAGATGTATGATTATTAGAACATAACACACACATACTTGGGTGTCTTATTATGGTTCTAAACAAGTTTTGGTTAATTTAAGGACTGACTACGGGCTGTGGGATTTGGCCCCTGGGCCAAATTCTGACCTGAATTGCTCTGCAATTTTTTCAAGTAGCAGGGGGCAGCCGTGTTAGTCTGTACCCACAAAAACAACAAGGAGTCCGGTGGCACCTTAAAAACTAACTGATTTATTTGGGCATAAGCTTTGGACATTCTATAACAGATTAAAAGTAGCCATATTTGAACAAAAAAACTTCAGAAACAGACTTCAAAGAGAAATAGCAGAACTAAAATTCATTTGCAAATTTAACACCATTAATTTGGGCTTGAATAGGGGCTGGGAGTGGCTGGCTCACTCAGCGTCGGCTCCAGGCACCAACGCACCAAGCACGTACCTGGGGCGGCAAGCCGCGGGGGGCATCCTGCCGGTCCCTGTGAGGGCGGCAGTCAGGCAGCCTTCGGCGGCTTGCCTGCAGGAGGTCCGCCGGTCCCGCGGATTCGGCAGCAATTCAGCGGTGGGTACGCCAAAGCTGCAGGACCGGCGGACCTCCCGCAGGCAAGCCACCAAATCCATGGGACCAGGGACCTCCCGCAGGCGCGGTGCCAAAGACCGCCTGCCTGCCTGCCGTGCTTGGGGAGGAAAAAAAGCTAGAGCTGCCCCTGGGCTCACTACAAAAGCAACTTTATCTCTCCTGGAATTGACACCTCCTCATCAATTATTGGGAGTGGACTACATCCACCCTGATTGAACTGGAGCTGTCAACACTGGTTCCCCACTTGTGAGGTAACTCCCTTCTCTTCATGTGTCAGTATAATAATGCCTGCATCTGTAATTTTCACTCCATGCATCTGAAGAAGTGGGTTTTTTACCCACGAAAGCTTATGCCCAAATAAATCTGTTAGTCTTTAAGGTGCCACTGGACTCCTTGTTGTTTCTGCAAATTTTTGCACTTCAAATTCAAGGCAGAATTTGGTCCTAAACTTAGTGACTTTGAAAACTGACACTAGTCAGAAAATCCTTTTGCCTTCTGTGAAGCAGGGTGTACTGTGAATCTACTTCTATAGGGATCAATATAGTCCCTAGGTATTTGGCATTCACAGTCCCCATCTATTAGTACAGCTCCCAGGCTGTGTTAATAACAGGAGTTTGGCTGTGCAGCTGTCACACATCAAGATGCCAGCTGGGACAGCTGCACCTTTCCACCAACTCTCAGTTCGCTTATATAGATATATATTAGAACGTAAGCGGAATCTCACCACTGAATGGCTTGTAACGATAACTCTTAGCACATATGTAGTACTATATGTGTCGGTGTAAACGTCTCACATACTTTACATCAGGAATAGGCAGACCAAATCCAGACTGCCACACTCTTTTCATCAGACCCAAACATCTTTTTATTTACTTATGATTATCGTTGTTGTTTTTTTAAATTATTTTCTGTGGAGTCAGAACCTTGACTATACCTTGACCAAGAACTTTGGACCTTGACAAAAAATAATTGACTACCCCTGCGTTACATGATAGCATATTTCAAGCTGATGGGTTAGTATTTGTGCAGTAGCTGTTTCATGAAGTGTTACCATGCTTCTTCTTTATTATTTTCTACTTCCCATCTATTTTATATTTATTTAAATATGTTTTTTGTACAAGCTTTTTTGTTTTGTTTAGTCACCATTTGTTCTATGATCTATGAAGAAAATGCTGCACATTTAAGATGAACATCTCAACTTAAATTCATTTGGCACATTAATTGTCCTTTCTGATATATATCTCAATACAGTGTTGACCTTTTGCTCTGGGAAAGTCATTTGAATGCCCTCTAAGAATTGTTGACTTGCTTACTGATCTCATGATTACATTGCATTTTGGTTACTGTTCTGATGTCCATCTCTGCATTGTTTTCTGTCATTGTAAAAAGATATATATTAAAACCAAGAATCACATCCTGCTATGACCTTTTAAAACCATTCTTTGTATTTCTGTCTCTGTGGCCTGGTCTACACTAGGACTTTAATTCGAATTTAGCAGCGTTAATTCGAACTAACCGCTCAACTGTCCACACCAGGAAGCCATTTAATTCGAACTAGAGGGCTCTTTAGTTTGAATTTGGTACTCCACCTCGACAGGTGGAGTAGCGCTAAATTCGACATGGCTAGCTCGAATTAGGCTAGGTGTGGATGCTAATCGAACTTAGTAGCTCCGGGAGCTATCCCACAGTGCACCACTCTGTTGACGCTCTGGACAGCAGTCCGAGCTTGGATTCTCTGACCAGCCACACAGGAAATGACCCGGGAAAATTTGAATTCATTTTCCTGTCTGGGCACTTTGAATCTGACGTCCTGGCTGGACATCGGGGCGAGCTCCGCAGCACCTGCAACGATGCAGAGCTCTCCAGCAGAGGAGTTCATGTTATCTGTGAATAGAAAGAGGGACCCAGCATAGACTGACCGGGAACTCTTGGATCTGATCGGAGTGAAGGGCGAGGAGTCTCTGCTTTCGGAGCTGCGCTCCAAAACACGGAATGCAAAGACCTACGAGAAGGTCTCCAAAGCCATGAGAGACAGAGGATACAGCCGGGATGCAACGCAGCGCCGCGTGAAAATCAAGGACCCCAGACAAGGCTACCAAAAAATCAAAGCGACAAACGGACGCTACGGAGCCTGCCACCACTGCCCCACCAGTGACCGTGGATTCTGACGATGGGACAGTGTCGACGGCCAGTTCCTCGGTGATGTTCGCGGACGGGGAAGATGAGGAAGGGTTTGTGGAGGACGAGGCAGGCGAGAGCGCTTACAACGCTGGTTTCCCCGACAGCCAGGATCTATTCATCACCGTCACGGAGATCCCCCAACAACCCTCCCCGGCCATTAACCCGGACCCTGAATCAGGGGAAGGAGCAGTCGGTAAGTGCTGTAACCATGTTAACTTTTATTCTTAATATAACAGGAATCTTAACTCTGTGAAAAGGAGGGCTCTCTAGATATGGGGATAGAACAGAAATCATCCTTGGAGATCTCCACGAAGCTCTCCTTGCGTTAATCGAAAAGCATCAGCAGGAGGTTCCTGGGGAGAGCTGCCTTATTGGGTGCTCCGTGGTAGCACAGTTTTCCGCGCGAGGCTTTCATGAGGAACTCAGGGAGCACTGCCTCCCCGAGCACGGCTGCATCGGGCCCTGGTTCGTGCTAGCTTTCATGCAGCATGCGCTCTCTATCTCCTTCAGTGACCCTCCTCAGGGTGATCTCGCTTGGAGACTCCTGCATCTAATTAGGGTAATTACTGTAATTTTACGCCTGGTCCAAAGTATTTTTAAGAAATCTACGGACAGACGGCATAGCACAGACTCAGCACCCAGCTGCGTGACGAGCGTAACGGAAAGCCAAAGAATATAATGGACGCTCATGGAGGGAGGGGGGAATGAGGACGCAAGGTATCCCACAGTTCCTGCTGTCTCCGAAAAGTATTTGCATTCTTGGATGAGCTCCAAATGCTTCTAGGGCCAAACACAGTGTCTGCGGTGGGTCAGGGCATAGTTCGGCAATTTGCGCACACACCCCACCCACCACCAGAAGTGAAAACAATCCTCTGTTGACTCTTTTACATGTCACCCTATCTTTACTGAATGCTGCAGATAGACGCGATGGTGCAGCACTCAACACCAACATCCTTGCTCCCCCCACGCTATGGATGGCTGATGATGAGGATGCATTTCCATCTTTTTGTACCATCAGCCTATTGGCACATGGGGCAGTGCAAAAGGGCTGGTAACCATGCCGACTAGTATCAGTAAGGTCGATCAAGGGCGCCTGTCCCTAATTTTTGATGGCAGATGGTGCAATATGGCTGGTAACCGTCCTCATCATTGCAACAGGGGGCTGAGCTCCATCAGCCCCCACCCTTCATTGTAAATAAAAGATTTGATTGCCCCTGGACTAGCACAGGGATGATGGGCTCCTTCATCCACACTCCTTAATGTCCTGCCTGGACTATCATTGCAGCTGGAGGCTTCCTTCCACTCATTGCTCACAAACAAGTCGCTGTGTCTTATTCCTGCATTCTTTATTACTTCATCACACAAGTGGGGGGACCATGGTATGGTAGCCCAGGAAGGCTGGGGTAAGAACGGAATGAACAGGTGGTGTTGTTGCAGGAGCACCCCCTGTGAATAGCATACAGCTCATAATTTATGCAGGATCGGACACAGAGCAGCTGTGCTCTCTGGTTCTATGATACAGTGGTTCTCTAGTACACTTTCCCATAATCTAGGCAGGACTGATTCTATTTTTAGATACCAAAAAGGAGGGATTGACTCAGGGAGTCATTCCCAATTTTTGCTTTTGCGCCCCTGGCTGCTCGGCCAGGGGCACTTATGACAGCACCAAATGGGGCAGTGCAAAAGGACAGGTAACCATGCCCATCTTATTACCATCTTATTACCAATTTATGGTATGGTAGATGGTACAATATGGCTGGTAACCATCTCTGCTGTCATGCAAAAGCAAAAGCATGCTGCTGTGTAGCGCTGCTGGCCCGCCTCTGTCAGCGGCATCTAGTACACATACGGTGACATACACAAAAGGCAAAACAGTGTCCATGGTTGCCACGCTATGGCATATGCCAGGGCAATTCTGGGAAAAGGGGCTTGAAATGATTGTCTGCCGTTGCTTTCCCGGAGGAAGGAATGACTGGCGACATTTACCCAGAATCCACCGCGAAAATGATTTCTGCCCCAGCAGGCACAGGGGTCTCAACCCAGAATTCACAGAGACAGCCTAGACTCAGTTAATTGTTCGCAAAAATGTATCTTTGCAAGGAATTCACTCCCTGTTTCCCATCTCACAGCTTCCACTGTCTCCAGACCTGCCACAGCATCCCCCTCGCAGAGGCTGGCGAAGATTAGGCGGCGAAAGAAAAAGACAAGGGACAAGATGTTCGAGGAACGTATGGGCTGCTACCTAGCAGAGGCGGACCAGCAGAGCCAGTGGAGGGAGACCGTCTCTCTGTGCCAGCGCTCACACAGCGAACGGGAGGAGAGGTGGCGTGAGGAAGACAAGCAGGCGACTGAAACAATGCTTGGACTAGTGAGGGAGCAAACGGACACGCTCAGGTGCCTTGTGGATGTTCTGCAGGACCGCAGGAGGACAGAGCCCCCCTGCAGTGTATCTGCAACCGCCCTCCCCTGCCACAAAGTCCCATACCCCCCTCACCGAAAATAATCAGGAGGAGGGGCGGCCGGGGACAGTGCTCAAGTACCCAAAAGCTCTCAGACCCTACTTTTGCCGAAGTCCTTCACTTCCAGACTCACAGTAGTCCCAATCCCAGTCCCATCCCCTAACTGTCTACTTAATTAATAAAAATGCTTTGCTGTTAATTACTGTTTCCATTATGTTTTTTCAAAGAAGACTGTGTTCGAATGGGGGGCGTGGGGAAGGTGGTGGTTAATTGCATAGGACAGTCACCTTTCCCAGGGTACAGACACGGGGGCAGGATCAGCAGCGGGTCACACACACGGTGCAGTCAGTAGGCAACCTGGTCAGTTTTAGGAGGTGGTTTCCAGGATCTGTGTGGGCGGGGGAGATGTGACTTTGCAGTGGGGGAGGGCGGTTACAGATCTTATACAGCGGTCCTTGTCCTGGACCGCTGAGTCACGCAGCTGAGGAATCTGTATCCGTCCTCCTCCACCACAAGGTCACATATCCGCCCGCACACAGAATTCCATAAAGAGGGATGGCAGGCTCCGTTGAAAGAAGCCTTCCGGCACTTCGGACCGCTCTAGGAGCAGGAGCCTGTCATTCCTTGAGTTTAGAGGCGGTCTTTACATCACCGCACACCGTACCCAGCACAGTCTGCGTACCAGTTTCAACCCTTTCACAAAAAGTCATGAATAAAGAAACCTTTGTTAAGTAATAATGGGACATGTATTTTATTTTTACACGTGTGCTGGAAGTGGGGGTAACGGGGTGAACGGGGTATGTAACCGAAGAGGAGAGTCAACAGTCAGTGGGTAAAGAAACAGGGGCAGGTTCAGCTTCTCTGTAAAGAAACTGAACAGTCACAGGTCACGCTGCTCGCTGGTATTTGAAGAGTTCCTTGTCGCTGTCCCACGCGCCTGTATAGGGCTTCATGAGCAAGTGCATTAGCGGGCAGGCTGGGTCCCCGAGGATGACTATAGGCATCTGCACATCCACAACAGTTATTTCGTGGTCCGGGAAGAAACTACCTTCCTGCAGGCGTCTGAGCAGCCCACAGTTCCTGAAAACACACGCATCATGAACCTTGCCCGGCCACCCGACGTTGATGTTTGTAAAACGTCCCCTATGGTCCCCCAGTGCTTGCAGCACCATTGAAAATAGCCCAATTTCTCAGCAGCTGACTGTGGAAGACGTGGACGATAAAGTGCGAGGAGGAGAAAACGGCGATGATCGCAGCGGGCTCCGTGCTTGCAGTGCTGTGGCGTCCGCGCTGTCACTGACCAGAAAAGTGCACGAACAGATTGCCCGCAGGCGCTTTCACGGAGGGAGGGAGGGAGGTTGTGATTGACGGTTCAATGACGACACTTACCCAAAACCACCCTCGACACATTTCTCCCCCCAGCAGGCATTGGGGGCTCTACCCAGCATTCCAATGGGCAGCGGGGACTGCGGGAACTGTGGGATAGCTTCCCATAGTGCACCGCTTCCAAAGTCGACACTGGCCCAGTGAATGTGGACTCAGAAATTCGAATTAGTGTATTTAGTATGGATACACAAATTCGACTTCATAAGGTCGAATCCACAAATTCGAACTAAGTTGATTCGAAATAGTCTTGTAGTGTAGACAAGGCCTGTGTTGTTCCTGTTTTCTGCCAATGAGGAAAACATGCATTTTATTTACTTTTTCGTATTATTTTTTAAATTCAGAGTGGATCTGTTAGAGAAATGATATATAAAAACACCTGACAAAACAACAAGGCAAATAATCACAAGAGAATTACATAAAGAAGAGTTTGTCCTCATGTGTTAAGCCTAGCCAACTGAACTACATGACAGAAACCCTTTAACCTTCAAAATTTGATAGAAAATTTACCCAATACCATAGTGCTTCTGTTTTGATGAAAAAAAAAGATAGATGTTTTTACATCTCATAAATCACCCAGCAAAGTTCATTATCAAGCATTATTGAACACAGCTCCAGAGTTTCTAGAGAGCAGCTCATTTGAATGGTTAGATAAAACCAGTGGAATATTGTTTCAGATTGTAAGGTCATCTTGGCAGGAACTGTCTTCCTGTGTATCTGTGCAGCACCTAGCACATTTTGGTTGCTGTTGTAATCTTAAAAATGAATAATAGTAATTTGTTTTGTCTAGTGTTGGTGATCAACAACAGGAAAATGAACTTTAATTCATCAAATTCATCACCTTCAATGTATTTCCCTTAGGTTTCTCAGGGCTCCAGATTGTCCATACATCACACTTTTTGCATCTTGGATTTTAATGTTGCTTTCTTATTTAGTTGGCATGAACATGATATTTGACCCTCTAAGACATGGTGTCTATCTCAGATAGAGTGCCTTTTGCAATGATGAAAAGACTTGACTACATGCTGTGACAAAGTTCTTCCTCTACCTTGGTGGGTCCTGCGCTTATTGGCAGATTTGCTCACGTCAGTGATCTTCCCAACAGTCTGGGTCAACTGCTCCTGTGTCTGATCAGGAGTTGGGAGGTTTGGGGGAAACCTGGGCCCGGCGTCTACTCCGGGTTCCAGCCCAGGGCCCTGTGGATTGCAGCTGTCTATAGTGCCTCCTGTAACAGCTGCATGACAGCTACAACTCCCTAGGCTACTTCCTGATGGCCTCCTCCAAACACCTTCTTTATCCTCACCACAGGATCTTCCTCCTGGTGTCTGATAACGCTTGTACTCCTTAGTCCTCCAGCAGCACACCCTCTCACTCTCAGCTCCTTGCGCCTCTTGCTCCCAGTTCCTCACACACACTTCCTCTCCTCTGGCTCCCCCTCACCTGACTGGAGTGAGCTCCTTTTTAAACCCAGGTGCCATGATTAACCTGCCTTGATTGGCTGCAGGTGTTCTAATCAGCCTGTCTGCCTTAATTGGTTCTAGCAGGTTCCTGATTACTCTAGGGCAGCCCCTGCTCTGGTCACTCAGGGAACAGAAAACTACTCATCCAGTGACCAGTATATTTGCCCTCTACCAGACTTCTGTACCCCACTGGTTTGGGTCTGTCACAATGCATATCTTAAAAGGTAAAAAGAGGCCATAAAACTGCACTAAAGAATAAGTTACATACACTGTCTCTAAAATATTAAAAGCTGAACAAAATAGCAACAAAGAGTCCTGTGGGTGCTTATAGACTAACAGATGTATTGGAGCATAAGCTTTTGTGGGTGAGTACCCACTTCGTCAGATGCATGCGTCTCACCCACGAAAATTTATGCTCCAATACATCTGTTAGTCTATAAGGTGCCACAGGACTCTTTGTTGCTTTTTACAGATCCAGATTAACACGGCTACCCCTCTGATACTGAACAAAATAGGTACACAATAATGATGTGCTGTAGGAATTTTGTGTAGTCATTTCAACCTGTGCAAAGTCAGTGTAAAACACTACTATTCTGATACAGTAATGTTTTACAACTTTCCTGGGGACGGCACCTTGGCATCCTGGGAAGGCTTGCATGCTTTTGCGTCCATGAGAGATATGCCAGCTGGAGTTTTAACTCCTGATAGAACCACTCAAGCCAGAAAAGTCAAAGAATAAGGACCAGACCAAAAAAAAAAAAGCCCATTGGTGCTCCAGGCTGGGGGTTGAGTGATAGGCCAACAATCTGCTCTCATAAACACACACACACACACACACACACAAAACACAACAAGATAGCCACTCCAGCAAACAGCATGCCAAAGAAATGGACTCTGTCTCAGCAGAAGTCAAAAGTCTTGGAGAAAGCCATCAGGAAACCAAGACTTCCTTGGTAAGGACCTTGATAAGGTCTTTACTGAAGGTAAAACAAACTATGAAAGTAGTTTCTGGACTATTAGAAAAATGTCTGCAACAACAAAAGCCATGCTGGTGATGAAAGGAATAGACAACTATAATCTTGAAATGCTTGGAGTAGGTGAATGTTGATGGCCAGGAGCTGATAAAAAGTGATTAAAAAATAACATGTCATGATATATTTAGGGAGGCTACTGAAGTCTATTTTCTGTTTTATAGCCTTAGCTTTTAAAATGTTGACCAGAAAAATGCACACATCATTTACACACATCATTCTTTGTCCATCCACATTTATAACCTACAAAATCCCAGGAAACAATAATATTTTGCACTTCTATAGCTCTTTGTTTAATCCATAGATTTCAAAATACTTTACGAAGTTGAGCAACCATTATTATCCCTATTTTACGTATGGACAAGCAGAGACACAGAGAGATTACATAAATTGGCCCAAGATCACATAAATCCATTGCATAGTCAGGGACAGACCCAAGGCTTCTTGACTCCCTGTGAATGTTTAAGCAACTAGATGGACCATGGCTCGTCTGAAAAATCAAATGAGTTTCATAATTGTTTGTACTGATGGAGAAATCACACAAAACATTAATGGCTGCTGTTCCAGACTTCACTAATCTGTTCTAACCCATTTCATGGGACTATAATGCATGCCAATATTATCAATCCTATTATTTTAATATCATATTATTGGTAAAGCAGAAGGGTATGTTTGCATTATAAAATATCCTGTAGCTAGCCTAAACAAGCATATGAAAGAAGGAATTGTATTGGCTAAAAAGAGACGCAAGATTTCACTGATTGAAAGAGAAATCATTCAGAGATACTGAAATAGAGCTACAGAGAGTCTATACCAATCTGTTTGTCATGCAGACAGGCTTATACACAGCAGCATACACAGCATAAGTTATTTGCTCTGTATCTATTGAGAGGATCACACGAGAAGGCTGTGGGAATTCAAGTGACAGCACAGATATTCAACAGTATAGGTTGAGTTGTAAGAGTGAGTTATATAATTTCTTTGTTGTAATTTAATATAATCAGGGATGAGGACTGGTAATAGAGTTGGCAGAAGGAAAAGCCCAGTGCCATCTGTGAGCAGTCTGGTCGTAGCAACCGGTGCTATAACTGTCAACAATGCAGGAAGAAGACTTGGTTTTATAGCAACTCTCTTATTAATGCACTGACCTATACTGAGACCAGTGCAGAGTTGCACCATCCCAAGGTTGCTCTAAGAGGTTTTTGCCTCCCAAAGTCTCCCACCCCACAGCCCTTGTCCCAGCTCCTCACTGCATAGGAGAAGTGTCCAACCTATGAAATTCCCAGGATAGTGTAATCTGTTCCCCTTGCAAGGCTGACAACATCCCTAGGCTGGTGCAGAAGGGGCAGGGCCATGGCTTCATCCCCTTCTTGCCCCTCACCCTTTGGGGTGATTGCTTCCCCAAGGTCTCCTGAGTGCAAGTTCTCCCTAACTGTTAAGGAGGGTGGAATGTGACAGAAGACTGCTCACTCTCTCTCCTACAAATCTGGAAAAGGACCAAGGGCAATCTGGTCCTATTAATAGATTATATTAAGAATTGCCTTGGTTTTTTTCTTCATATGCAGAAGGCCATTATTACCAAAATTCCTTTCACCTCAGTGATGGCAACTTTAATGTCTGCTCTTCCTGTGTGACCTTGGGCAAGTCACTTAGGGTATGTCTACACTTCAAGCTGGTGGCATAGGGCCCGTCTGTACTGCCATGCTAAATCGGCACTGCTGCAATCGATGCAGCGGCATTGATTTAGCAGGTCTAGTGAAGATGTGAAATTGATGGGAGAGCACTCTCCCAGCAACTTCAGTACTCCACCTCCCCGTGAGGGGGAAGGTAAGTCGGCCGGAGAGCATCTTCCACTGACATAGCGTGGTGTAGACACAGCATTAGGTCAATGTAGGGTACGTCATTCGGGGGGGGATTTTTTCACATCCCTGAGCAACATAACTTACATTGATGTAAGCAGCAGTGTGTTTCGGTGTTGCTGGATCTGTGGAGTTAGGTGTGGTGATGAATGGGTTTCTTGTACATAGTTGTCTGTAAGGTTCCAGTGCTGAAGCTGACCGTGGTGTCTGCGAAGTTGATGCTGGTGTTGGAGTGTTCTAGAGAGAGTTTGATGGATGAGTGCTGGTTGGTGAAGTTGCAGTGGAAATCTATTAGGGAGTTTAGGCTGTCCAGAAGATGAAAATATCATTGCTGTATCAGGTGTATAATTAGTTTTATGTTGCAATTTTTCCAGAACTTCTTCCTCAAGGTGGCCCGTGAAGAGGTTGGCATATTGGGGAGACATCCTAATATCTTGGCTGTTCCCAATGTTTGGACAAAGTGTTTGTTGTTGACTGTAAAATTGTTATGTGTGAGGATGAAATGGATGAGTTTGGCAATGTGCCTGGGGTAGATGTCTGAATGATGTCCATTGTCTTGTAGATAGTTGAGGCAGGCAAAGATGCCATCATGATGAGGGATGTTGGTGTATAGAGAGGTAACGTCCATGGTGGCAAGTGTTGTGGTATGAGTGAGGTTGTTGATGTTGCAGAGTTTCTGGAGGAAGTCGGTTGTGTCCTGGAAGAAACTTACCCTTGGTGTGGTGAGTGGATTGAGAATGGTTTCTTTGAGTCTTCATATTCCTTAAGTAAGAGTGTTGTGGCCAGATATGATGGGTCTGCCTGGGCTCTCTTAGTTGTGTATCTTGAGAAGCATGTAAAACATCCCTGGAGTGGGTTGAGGGGATAAGGTTGTAGAGTTTATCTTAGAGTTGTTTGGGGAAGGATTTGATGTTGACATTCTTGTGTCAACTTAAGGTTTTAAGATTGTTCTGCAAAATGTAAATTTTAAACAGGGTAAAACACTGGAACGCTTTTTTCATTCAGCAAGACCCTAGTATTCCTGTGTTTTGCATGGGATTTTTGCTACATGCAAAACAATTCTATCATATGTTGCATATTTAACTCTATTTTACAGGTAAACAACAGATTAATTATGTATCCTGCCCAAAATATTAGACATCTTGGCGCATCATGCCAAAGCAGATGGATAATGATTGATTTGGACAAATGGATATTTTTATAAAAAGAATGCTTCCTGTGAATAATTGAGGAAGCTCATTATCTGCACAATTCAACAGCTACCTACTCCCGTAGGGCTATCCAAATATTCACATGCTTATCTCAACAGAAATAGACCTCTGCACCTTCTGCGATTTACCTGTCACTGATCAAAGTGAACCAGGTTGGTTTGGGAAAACATGAGTGCCATGGACTGAATTACAAAAGGTCAGTATTAATTTTATACTAATTTCCATCAAGTTGCACACATTCCTGTGAGAGTTTCCCTTTTAATAAACTCCTTCCATTTGGACTCCGCTATTCCCCCATCCCTGTGGGGAAGGATTCCACTCTTATCAGTGAGAGTTAGTTTAGTACACTAATTTTTTGATGCCACTGTGCCAGCCACCCAGGAACCAAGAAGAATTACCAGTAAGGCAGAAAAAATGTTTCCATTGATAACAATCATAGTTTACGGTGAGGCAAAATTAAAAAAATGGTTCTTGAGAACTTATTAGAGTTTAATTTAAGGATATTTATTTTGTATATTTTGACATGTGATGTTGACAATTTGTGTTTTAACAGTTTGAAAGCTTTAACATTTTATATCTCAATGTCTACTGTCATTAAATTATTATTGTCTGGCATTCCCCACCCCCACACCCCCCCACACACACACATTGTCTGACTCCCTATAATTTCCCACAATGTGAAAATTTAAATTGAAGAAATTATGGACGTAAACATTTTTTCTAATATTGTACAACTGAAAATTTAAATCAATAAAAGAAATGTTTAAAAACTAAATATTGATGTTATCCACCGACATTATAAAAAATAAAAATTGCATTCTGGCAAGGCTAATTATATTTCATCTATCTCTTTGGTTTCAACATACAGAAGCAAGTCCTCTGCTGATGCAAATCAGTGCAGTGCAGCATCGCCAATGGAACAATACTGATGCATACCAGCTGAAAAGCTGGCAGAATTGGATAAGCTACTGTCAAAGAAGATACCGAGCCAAATCTTAACTTGCCTGTTCCATGGGTGTGAAACTCAGCATAGCTACACGTCCTGGCCAGGTCCTATCGGGTTCCTGTAATTAGCGGGCGGGCACAAGCCTGCCCATTGCTAAAGGACCCTCCCCAGCCTTAGGGGAGGATCCACAAGGTCCAAGAACTCAAATAATTATGGGACAACCAAAAATGTAACAGGGGCAGGTGTGAAGGTCAAAGGGTCAAACAAAGGGAACCTGAAGGAGACTGTAGGGAGGCACCCTGGCTCCCCGCCGCGCCTGAGAAGGACGAGCCAGACCAGGCGCCGGAGTGGGCGGAGCCACCGCCGCCTGTCCCCGCCCCCCGGAAGTCAAGGGGCGGGACAGGAAGTATAAAAGCCCGGCCCCAGCACTCAGTTAGGCGGAGGCTGCCAGAGAGGACAGACGCCGGTGCTCGAGCTCCCGCCGGGGCCAGCCTTCCCCGTGCCCGGTATCCAGAGGAGAGCTGGCCTGACCTTCCCCAGGCCCGGTACCCTGAGGAGCTGCCTGAGCGTCCCTGTGCCCGGTATCCGGAGGAGCTGCCGGAACTCCCCTACGCCCGGTATGCAGAGGAGCTGCCTGAGCGTCCCCGTGCCCGGTATCCGGAGGAGTTGCCTGAGCTCTTCTACGCCCGGTATCCAGAGGAGTTGCCTGAGCTCCCCTACGCCCGGTATCCAGAGGAGTCGCCTGAGCTCCCCTCCGCCCGGTACCTTGAGGAGCCCATGGTCTGGGACCCACCGGATGATGCCAGCGAGGAACAGGTACCTAGAAAGGGGGAGATTGGAAGTGGCCTGGGGGTAGCCGACCCCAGTCAGGCTGCAGATATACCTGAGCCTATGTCAGTGTGTTGCAGCCAGGATCCCCACTGACAGCAGCGAGTCTTTGCCGCTGCTAGGGCCCCGGGCTGGGACGCAGTGGAGCGGGAGGGCCTGCGTCCCCCCTGCCACCCTTCCCAGGGTGGCAGACTCCCCCTCCCCCTGGCCTGAGGAGGCCTTTGCTATTGTTTAGTTCGCTGCTCAGCCCCTGCCTAAGGGTCTGCTCCTCGAAGGTATCAAGACACTGCCCAGAGGAACTCTGCCCGGATGCGTGAATGGAGGAAGGACTAGAAATAGGCCCCACAGTTGCAGGAAACCCCCTCAGCCAACATCCTCTTCCTGGTCTTATAGCTTGCTGCTTTGGCCATTGCCAGGATGAGGTTGATGAGGAGGCCCCGCGACTTCATAGGGCCACAGATAGGGTGTGAGTATAGGAAAAGGTGAGGGGAAGAGTGCAGCCAGAAACATAAAAGGATGTTGAGGAGGAGCCGGAACAGAGGCTGCAACCTGGCGCACTCCAGGTATACATGTGCCAGGGTCTCCCTCACGCCGCAAAATGGGCAGGCATCAGGGACGAGGTTGAACCATGCCAACTACATGCCCGTGCTCGTGGAGGAGCCACCAACTAATATCTCCAGTGGGCTTTGGGACTGGGGTGGAATATAAGCTGGCCCACCAGGCTTCCTCACCCTCAACAGGTGGCAAAATGTCCCACCACTTCGTATCGGGGCAGGACATGAGGATGAGAAAATGGAGGAAGTGGAGCACGAACATGTACAAATGGTTCCTTGGCGCAGTTTGGAAGCAAACAGGCTGCATGATTCACAGTGTATGGGTGGGATGGTTGAGGGGGCTCACAGGGTAGGAGGCCTAATGAAAAGGTCCGGAGGGCCCGGGTGCAGGGTGGGCAAGGAGTACCCTCCTGCAGGACCCAGTCGAGGTAAACCTGAGCAGTTGGCAGTAAGGCTGCCCTCACCTCCTGAAGTACGCGCTGGGGAGTATGAAGGCTGGAGAGCCCCATGCCCTGAGCGAGTGTCAGGAGATCCACCCAGTCCCCCAGTCATAGTTCAGGAGGTCTCCGACTCTGGTGACTTCTGCCAGGACCAACCTCTGGCATACCAAGGTGGACTCCACCATCTGCACACGAAGTTGGGGATTGTGTAGCAGGGGCTCCACGAGGAGATCTGCCCCCTTGGTAGCTGCCACAACCTGGTCGCCGAAACCAGTTTACGGGTCCAGAGGAGGTCCTGGCCCAGCCAGGTCCAGCAGCCAGATCCCCTTCACTGGAGACAGAGGTGCCCATCTGGCCCAGCCCCTCCTCTCTGCAGTCAGAGTCTGGGATATTTGATAGTGGAGCCAATAAGGAGAGAAATTCAGGGGCAAGGCGGTGCCTTCCCTTATGCCCCAGCAGGAGGCATGGGGACTCCCCACTGAAGTGAATGCTAGAGGGACTGTGAGGGAGCACAGCAGTCATCTCCCTCTCCCAGTAAGCATGTCTCAGTTAACAGATCCAGGTTGGAGCTGTCCGGCAGCAAGGAGCCAATCAGTCTGAAGAAACATGCCCCCTTCTCAAGAAAACAGCAATAGAGGGAGACATCTCTTCCCCAGGCACAGTTCTTTGGAGTTTCATGTTTAGCCCTGAATGCTTCCCTCTGTCTCTCCACCATCCAGATAGTTCAACCAGGGCTATTGCTATGACCTTCAAGGCACTGTGTGGAGAGAGGGAGAAGCTGGCAATACAAAAGGCCAGGGATGGGTAGGAAGATAGGTCCCTACTGTGAAGCTGTTGAGTAGTCACTCCACACCCCATACAAACCATCAGCCAGGCTGCCATGTAGCTCCCTTCCCCATGAGTAGAGCTCCCTGATGATGTGCCACACAGCCGTGAGCTATTTGCAAAACTAAGTTTCTTGTCCCCACGTCAGGGTCTCACTACAAAGGAAATTTTTGCTGCTATGACACACATTTCATAGACCAAACAAGATTACATTGACAAATCCTCTATTCAGATACACTTGTTGACATGTTCAGGTCTTCCTTGAGCACCATTTATGGACAAGATTGTCATACCAATCATTGCTAAAAGGATTGGCTCCTGGATATGAACTTTCTAACTGTCTAGCTGAATTGCTTTTAGTCCAAAGGATAACACAGACTAAGTGTAACACTCACTTGGTAACAGATATTATAGTTCAACAGCAGTATACTGTCTTCCACTTGAACTTCCAGTGTTTGAGATCCCTGATAATGCCCAAGGGAAATGAACATGTACCCAACTCAGATTATTTATTTCTTGTAAGAGAACTGAGTATTTCAGGTCTAATTCATCAAAGCATCCCTGTAAGGATATTGATGACATGATCACACTAGTGATGCTTGACTATACAGAACTGCATTGCTTGGGTGAAAATGAACAGAAATTGACTGACACACACATTGCCAACAGGATATTAGCAGAAGCGAGAAACAGGAAACATCGCTGACACTTGACAGGTTGCGACGTGCAATGAATGGCCGCTGAAATGGTGACAGACACTTATGGAAGCTTCATTATTAATTCAGCTTCTCGTCTGCAGCTCCAGAATGGATATGTAACACACAGAAATGCATAATAAGCCTTCTCAATTGAGTGTCAGGCTGACAAAGATGGCTCCCTTGGGCTATCTAAATATCTATTTAAATGCAGATGCTAGCCTTCTAATGTGAAGGAAACAAACATTTGCAACTTGTACATCACTGTGTGTAACACTCAGAGAGATGGGTCTTTTATACTGATATAGTGTTACCAGTTCCCAAGATTTAATCAAGAGTAACAGAATGTTTGCCCCTGCTAGAGCTGATCTTGGGATGGCACTTCTAGGGAGAGTCATTGCAGCAGAGGCCATGGTCACATTATTCTGTGCATTTGGGAGAGTGATAGCACTGGGAGATGGATTCAAACATTAAAACACAGACCAAAATCACAATACAATCTTTTTTAAAATTGATTTTAGGTCCAATCTCATGATTTTGTGACTCATGATTTTTTAACTTTTGAGCTTGGCAATGCTGTATTCATAATCATTTTTAAGCATACTTTAAGGAATATAATGTAGAACTATGGAGCGTACATTTCCATACGGTATCCTTTTTCAAGACTTTATTGTGCCTGTTCTTATCCAGCCAAACAGGGGAATAAAGCCTGCCTGCCCTGTCTTTGACCTACCCACACCTGGGATTCCAATTGGGTGTGGAGGGTAGACACTGCTTGCCAGACACTCCCATTGTGAGCCAGTGGGGGGAGGCTTGACTCCACGAGCACCATCTCTCACTGGAGGGGGAGAGAGCTGCACGTTTGAAAAGGAGAGCGGAGACACACTGTGATTCTTTGAGTCATGATTCCTTCCCCGCATTGCTCCTAGGGTGGTCCAGTTACAAGCAACCTCTTGTTAAGAGCTTCACCTAAAAGTTTTGTCTAGCCCTTAGAAAATAACTCTGCTGCTTGATAATCAGTTGGACCATACAAGAAGGAGCAGCTAATTTGGACGTTAAATACAATTTTTTTTTTAATCACCTGCTCCTGGGGATTTATTACCCAGGCAGGGATCTAAAAAGTCAGCCTGAGGCAACTAATACTTCTTCTTCTTGAACTTATTTTGTACTAATAATCAACATTAAAGCTTTGCTAGCTACTTGGAAAAAAGCTATTCTACATACGCAATTCACTATTTTTTCCTGGAATCATTATGTAGTCACATTTAGAAGTGCTTTGCTCCGGGAAAATAATTGTTTTTCTCTCTTTTCTCATTGTATAATGGTGGCAATCAAATCAAAGCTGGGGGGGAGGGGAAAATGTGTAAAAATAGCTGCCACTGAAAAAATAGTGTGATTACTGTGGGCGATTCTTGCCTGTCACTGAAGTCAATCTGTTCCAGTTAAATAAATAATGCAATGTTTTTTAAGAAGAAAAAAATCATAAAAGGGTCAAAGGTGTTTATAGTTAACTATCAGATGGCGTTTTAACATCACAGGCCAAATCCTCAGCTGGTGTAACAGCATTGCTCCATTGAAGTCAAGGGAGCTGATTTGCATGAGCTGAGGATTTGGCCCAACAATGTTATTGTATTCGTTATATGTGTCTGCATATCCCTCTAATAATAACCAACAAAGGGTAGGCTACACTTCAAAGCTCTTTATTATGATTCTTTATGTACCACAAACTTTCTAAATCTCATTCTATCACTATATTCTCCCTAGCTACAACAAAAACAACACACACACAGACACACATACACACACAAAACCCTCTAGAAATTAAGAAATGGACACCAGGATTTGTTTAAAAAAATCAAACTTATTAAAATGCTAATGTGCTCATGATATCCTTGGAAGAGATCTGAGTTATTTTGACTGTTCTTGCAGATGTCAAAGAAGTAAGGGCCCATGACAGTCTGAAAGACTGAGGTTAATTATTTAAGACCAGCAAGAAGCATGAGTAACTGTGATTCTGAAAGAAAGCCATTTATTGCTAATGAATGAGTGATTTTAATTAAGTAACCATGCTAAAGTTTGTTTCACCCATTAACGAGATATAACCTATATAGATTGTCTCATGCAACCTCCAAGTTAGCATGAGATCACCCAGTTTCAAGTGCTATTTAGCCTACACTAAGATACATATACACTTCTGGGTGTTGTCAGTAGCTACCAGTGTGGTGCTCTGCTCTTGTTCGATGATAACAGTCGGCTACGTGCGTGTTCCCTCTGCGTGCTGCCCCGGCTTTGCGCAGATAGCTGACACAGCAGACCCCGAGAGAACCCCCAAAGACCACAGACTCTAGTAAGGTACGAAGGCACCCGGCCATGTTTATTGTCAAACGAAGCACAGTAATAGTTTCCTATAGACTCTACAGGACATACTACGAATATGTGCCCCCTGGCAATGGACACAGGTCAGTCAGTGGAGGGACTTTCCACTGCCCCCTAGGCTGGCCAAAGACGTGCACTCCGGGACCTACTTTTATACAGTTACAGGACAGATTACTCATCCCTCCTGACATATTGAGGTATAGCCTTTTGGCTCATTAGGGTGCTGTCTTCCCTTTGATCATGTTGTTCCAGACATACAAATCTATCCATCATGCTGTCCTGTCTTTAAGATGCACCTGCCTGTTCCTTGTTATGTCTATGGAGTGTCCTGATGTCATCTTGGCACAAGTTCCTCTTCTCGCCACTTCTGCGAGTGAGACCTGCCTCTGGCTCAGAGCCCAGCTTTTGCTTAGCAGTATCTGGAAGTACTTTGGTGCAGGCTTCAGGCCTCAGACTAGGCCTCTGACACAAGAGTTTATATTTCAGGGCCTCATCTTACTACACTGGGAATCATGCAGACAATGTACGGCCTTGTGCTAAGTTTCTACTAACACAATTTTATATCTCACATATCAAATGGTTGATAAAAATTTTAATAAACACCTGAACTTCATCCTAGGCAAATGTACAATATAAAAATCAATTACACAAAATTTACATCCACTAAATCCCTGATTCAACAAGCATTTAAGCACTGTTTAACTTTAAGCATATGCCTTATTCACTTTGAAATCAATTGTATTTAAAGTTGAGCATGTGCTTGTCATAGGTTTATTCCCCACTTTGAACTTTAGCGTTCACAAGATGGGGACCTGCATGGACTCCTCTAAACTAAATCCTAGTTTAGATCTGGTAAACGCTGCCACCAGCCAAGTTTTTAGTGTCTGGCACACTCCCTGTTCCCCCAAACTTTCCCTGGGGAACACAGATCCAAACTCCTTGAATCTCAACACAAAGGGAAATAATTTATTCCCCTCACCTCCTTCCCCCCTCCCCTCTCCTAGTCCTTAGGAGAGATACCTTGATTCAAACTAATTGAATCAAACAAAGAGGGATTCACTTTTCCCCCCTCCCCTTCCCCTGAAAATCCACACAAGGGAAGAAATCAATCAAGTTCTAAAAAGAAAAGATTTTATTAAAAGAAAGAAAGAAAGTACACTATCTCTGTAATACCAGGATGAAAAAATACAGGGTCTAACTTATAAACCTGGAGAGGCTTTCCCCCGCCCCTCTTTTCTCAGAATAATCAAAGTTACAGCAAACAGAAATAAAGATATTTCTCCAGCAAACACACACATGCAAATGTAGAAATCAATTATAAGACTAAACCGCCTTCTAATACTCACTATACTGAATAGAAGAAAATACTTCAGGAAACCTTGGAGAACTTGAAGAATATGTCTGGCCTCTCTTAGATCCAAAGAGAGAACGGCAATCCAAACAAAGGACACAGACAAAGACTTCCCTCCACAGAGATTTGAAATTATCTTGTCCCTTGATTGGTCCTCTGGTCAGGTGTTCATCAGGTTACTGAGCTTGTTAACCCTTTACAGGTAAAAGAGACTTTAACCCTTAACTATCTGTTTATGACAGTGCTTAATAAATGCTTTGCTAAATAGGGACAGAGTTAAGCAAGTGCTTATAGATAGAAAACTTTCAGTAAAAAAGTCAAGTCAAAGAGGAACGATGATCCAGTGCTCAGGGCACTAACCTGGGACTTAGGAGATCTGGGTTTAATTCCCATGCCACCATCTTGGGCAAATCACTTAGCCTCTCTAGATATCTACACAGTACTGCAAAATTAGCCTCCCACTGTAGGCTGACAGACTTGGCCTCGCAGGGCTTATGCTAGCACTCTAAAAAGAGTCATATGGCCAGTGCTTTGAAGTTGCCACTCAGCCCCGAGAGCCCACCCCTGTCCCTAGCTTCAGAACCCTATCACCAACAGAAGTTGGTCCAATAAAAGACATTACCTCAACTGCCTTGTCTTTCTAATATCTTGCGACCAACGTGGCTGCAAAACATCTGCTGTTATACACATTTAACAAGGGATTCCTCTAAGCCTCATGGGAGTAGGGAGGACCCTCCATGGACTCACTGTTGCCCTGCAGAATACAGTCTGTATATTGGTCATTGAGTTTAGTTTACTTGCCCCATTCTGCCTTTCTGTAACCTTGGGCTAGTGTCCACTATAGGTCAGGGTTTCTCAAACAGGGGTCGCCGCTTGTGTAGGGAAAGCCCCTGGCGGGCTGGGCTGGTGTGTTTACCTGCCCCGTCTGCAGGTCTGGCTGATTGCGGCTCCCACTGGCTCCCACTGAAAATGTGGTGATGCTGGCTGTGGGGGAAATTTCCAAGAATCCTGAAGGTGGCTGGTAGAAGGCATCTCTAGCAGAAGTGACCCAACTGAGATCATGGGAATAGCCCTGGTTCCAAAGGGCAGAGTGAAAAGTATTTGGTCATAATAGGTCATGAAGAAGGTGTAGTTCATTGAGGGAGATCCAGTTCGAAAGATCTATGATCAGATTCCCTATAGCCCCATGTGTGGTGTCAAATAAAGTCTCTGGCTTAGATGGCAAGATTCTGAAGTTATGGTAGAGCAGGAACAGGCCAAAATTAATTAGACGGCTTGTAGACATTAGCCATTTTAAGCTGACTGACCCTTACCGATGTCATAGTAGTCAGATGTAGATGGTAGACTCTCCACACCACAACTGCTAAATTAGATCTTACATAAGTGCCTTGGACATATTTTCATGCAATTTCATGTAATTTATGAGGTTGGCAATAAGAGAATTAGCATGGGTTTCTTGAAGGCAGAGGACATTGACGTTGTCAGAAGTCAATGTTTTCAAGAACAGAGCTCTTTGTGGCTGATAGGCCCTTAACATTCAACTGTAGCATGTTGAGGGAAGGGCCAACATTTATAGCATTTCCAGTACATCAAGCATATTCAGCATTTATCAAAGCAATTTTAAGGCCACCTACAAGTCTATCCCAGGTGGCTGCCAAAAAACAGATATATTATGTCTGCACAAAGAATGTGAAGGCCTCCTTAAATATTACAAAAAATGCAGTGATCCAGAAATAGCCAACAACCTCCTAGACAGTATAAATGCAGCCCAAAAAGCATGCTGGGAAAAAGCAGTCTCAGAAATGGACATGCCAGTATCTAACAGGAAAGCATTGACATTCACAGGAAGTTTGGTGTAGCACAAAACCCACCACATACACAGCAACAGTATGTCTCTTCAACCAGTGTCACCAAAGCAGACAAAGAAAAACATTTTGAGGTGTCAATCAAAAAAGAGTGGCATTAATACAAGCAATCTCTATATCTCAACCAAGATGAAAACTTCCAACCATTCTCTAGGGAAGAAACAGAAATGCACGGAAATAAATGAAAGCAGGGAAAGCCTACCACTTTCACCATGCATCACCAGAACTACTACAACATCTTAGGGAGAAAAGCCAGCACAAGTTGTTCATCTTCATGTCCTGTGTTTTACAGGAGAACATGATAACCAAGCTAAGGTGATAGTTTTATCAATGCCAGGTAAAGACCACTCTTTAGCAGCCAGCTATTACCCAATATCATTCGAGTTGTAGTTGCAAACTCCTGAAGCAGATGATCCTACAGAGAATTCTGCCCACAATAGGGAGATGATCAGGCAGCACCTGTGACCAAATGTTCGCACTTATGACGTACACTGAGAATGGATTTCAAGAGAAGAAAACTGGAGATGGCTGTTTTGACCTTACAGCAGCCTATGACACATCTAAAACACTGGTCTGCAGTACAATATGTCAAGTGTTCTTCCTAGATGGGCTGTCATGACAGTTGAGATGATACTAGATGTTTGAGGTGGCTCTGGGCCATAAAATAAACACCTGGAGAGCCCAAAAGAATGGATTCCTACAAGGGTTAGTGCTCACATAAAGTATGTTTAATGTATTCACCAATGACTTATCTCCAGGTGTTTCATGTACGCCAACAATATTTACTTGGCCTCAAGGGACTGTGAATTAAAAAAGACTGAAGAGAACCTGAACAGTGATATGATCACCATAGGTGGCTATTGAAGAAACAGAGAATTAAACCAAGTACCTCAAAGAAAATGTCAAGATGTTTTCAGTTACACCGTGCTGAGAGCCAACTTGAGTTTAACAACTTTTTGAATGAACAGTGGTTGGCACATGATCCAAAGGTACTGTATCTAGGAGACACCCTAGATTTCACACTCATATACAAATACCATCTCACTAAAGTAGCTCAAAAGATCACGAGCAGAAACTCTCTCATGAACAAACTGGTAGGGTCCACCTGGGGAGACTGTGCAAACACTTTATAGTTTGTGGCTCATTTTCTGCTATTTAGCTGGTGAATATTATGCCCCAGTTGGCTTAAATTCTGTCCACACTAGACTAGTAGACACACAGCTTAATCATATAATGAGAATTATCACAGGCACACTGAAGTTAAAAAATGTGTATGGTTACTAGTCCTAGCCAATATTCCTCCACCTAATGTCCAGCGTCAGAATGTAGCCAACCAACTGATCACCAGGGTACAGAAAATGCCACACTTACCACTGTTCAGGATTATACGGGATGCATCCTGCCATCAGCTGTATAGAGAATTCCTACCTGGATGGTGCGGACCCTTTCCATCTAGCTGATAGCAGCAGCAGCAGCTCACTATGGCAGATAGAATGGGAGAGCACCTCAGCCACTACTAGGAACTCGCACATCAACATCAGGCCAAATGACCGGCTACCTGGCTTTGGGCTCCCATGTCACCTCTCGAGCTAGTTCACTGCACCAAGATTGACCATGCCTGGGGCATCCAGGACAGTCCACCGTACATGTATAGTGCTGTAGGGGATTCTGCACACATGCTGGATGCTGCTTCTTTTGCATTGGGCTCCCTGGAGCTCAACACTGCCGGCTCCGAGGCCATTGTCTGGCTCGAGACAATTTAGCTGGAGGGTTGGGTTGTTGGTTATTTTTTAAAACCTTGTCTTGCCCACATGCGAATGCACTATCCTGCTAATGCTATGTTGGCCCTGCTGCAGGCAGCCTCAGACCCTTCACTTCATTTTGAGACTTGCCATGTGGCAACCCCCTCTGACTGGTTGTTCTCCCCATCTCCTGGGGAAGAGCAGCCAATCAGAGTTGCTGTATGAGGCAGACAGCTCTCTCTTCCTCCCCTTAGAAGCCCAGAGGAGGTTTTACTGTAGGGAGGGAGGGAGGGCGAGAAAGAGGGAGTTCAAAAATCAGAAAACAGACCAAAACCATGATTTCTTTTTAAAATAATACTGTGATTTGGAGGCCAAGCTCATGACTTGTTGGGGTCTGACTTGTGGTTTTTGAACGTCTGGAATTGGCAATACTGCAATTTATCTGACCCCCTTGTGTCAGCCCTTCCTTTGTCCTCATGGCAATGAAGATCCACAGCCCCCATTCTATGACCAAGAAATGGAGATCCCCTGAGGCCAGGGGAGAGAAGGACCAGAGTGAAGCATTGGCTAGCGAGCCTCTCCCAACCCAGAGAAGGTCTGGGGCTGAAAATCTCAGCAGAGGCAGCAGCAGCAGGTAAGTACAATGAAAAGTCTTATTTGGGTTTTGGATATCAGGCCCCTCCAAGATGAATATTATCCAAATGAAAATGATATGAACGAGAAACTGAAAACATATACATAACTTGGCTCAAAGTCTGTGATTTTTAGGCTAGATTTGGCCTTGTATAGTGTATTAAAACCACTAAACCTAGACAATGATTTTGATAGACTTTTACCAATGTACAATAAATTCCTGGCACTTCCAGTTAGAAGGCAGTCTTTTGCTCCCTATTAAATCTATACTAATCAGACCTAGATTCCAGCCCTGTCCCGTTTTGACTCATGAGGTTTTGGGCAAGTTACTCTCTCACTATGTCCCACATTACATATCTGTAAAATGGGCATTATAATAGTGTAGCAAAATTATTAATGACCTGACATAAATATCTGCAAGAAGATCTCCTGCCAGATGCAGGGCTATATCAGTAAACCCTCACATTGGTTGGACTAATGACCCACTCAGGCCTTTTGGTAGAGTATTTATATAAATGCTGGCAGGCTGAAAACAGTCAGGGCTGTCAGTATGAATTGCCTTACTTCCTGACACCTCATGCACATAGGGTACTGTCCATCAACATTACAGATTATTAATCAGGAAATGACTGGATCCCGGCAGCAGCAGGATCAAAAAAAGATATATCAACTGGGCACACTGCAGGCCTCAAGAAGAGACAAGACAATTTCTGCCCTCCTAGGAAGACGGTTATATAGCTGTCATCACAACAACAAAACTAGCACTAATGCACTCGGTGCCAGGGCTGGCTCCATTCCAGCCCTACCCCCTCATCCTGCTGCACAATCCAAGCCTCAAACTGCATTCTCAAACAGGACACGTTTGTAAGGACACAGATCAGCACCAGGATCACGTTTGTCCTTGTCCTGTGGCCAGAAAGGCTTGTCAGCCTTGCCTTCCCTCTCCTCCTTTCCTGGCATCCCAGATTTGGATTCCTCACTGTCCACAAGCTTCATGGGTTCTGTGATAAACCTGGTTATGAGCATTTTGTCAGCTCCTCCAAAAAAGGGGACCGATTTCTCTCTCTTTGCCAGACACCCAATTATTCAAGCCTTTCACCTGTTTGGATTGCACCTTCATAAACTATTTTTTCTCCTGGCAATCCATGGGAATTTGCTGTATCCCAACAAGGCAGTCAAAGATTCATGGATTGCACTGGGGAATTCAAATTGGCCTAATGCTTTCGTTATTTCAGATAGCCAGCCGGGACTTAATCTTCCTTTCAGAGCTGGTATATTGTTTTGCCTTTTCCATATTAGAGGCATGGTTGATCAGCTGGTCTCAACAGCTTAGGCCGAAGTGTTTATTCAGGTAGCGGTGGAAGTAATATGCACAGAAAAACAATTTACGGTCACTTTAAACCTGCGGGTGGCTTACTGGTAATGTAGCCAGATGAACCACTGGTATATCTTACATGCAGGGATAGTCTCTCTCTCTAGCGGTCAGGCAGATAGAGGGGCACCTGCAACTCACGGAAATGTGAGTAGTATAACCACACAGAGATACGTAGGAGGAAGGATTGGATTTACCAGTTACAGTGGAATGGTTGGGTGTCAGTCTATACAATCATATGACTAGAGCCAGCCAATCATATGCAAAATTGAACTTTGTACCAAGGAAGACCTCTGGCAAGTGCGGTGCTCAGTGAGGATTCATTGGTTATTAACTAATTATTACAGTGTGCTTTGGGGGCATGACCCATACGCCTAACCAGTCACTGGTACAGGAAAACATCACTGAGTGGCCAGGGCTTACAAATGTATGCGTAACGCCTCCTGGTCTTGCTTGTACTAATGTCAATTGATGGAGATTTTTGCCTCTATTATGACCAAAATTTATTTTTTATATTCAAGTTTTGACCAAAGAAATTGAATATTTCCCATCACCCTTCATATTTTATACCTAGTGATTCTTCTTTTTGTTTGTTTATCCCCAAAAATTGTTATTGCCATGCAAAAACTGGACTATAATTTACGGTACTTTGCTGCTCTTGGCCTCAGCGATATGAGTTGGCACAATTTTTTACTCAGATGTTTGGATGCTAGAAAGTGACCTTTCTTGCCACTCCCTGCTGCTGCCATGGTTTCCACATACGCACTGGGATTATTAATAGTCAGTTTAACACTTCTAATGAGCACCTGCTGTTCCCTGTGGGTCAGGGTTTCTTTTTTTCCTTTTTGTGTAGAAACATTCCATTAATTCAACCATGGGTTGCAATTAGTGTAAATAGCTACTTTCTATTGCTGCCTCCCTCCCCCTACCATTTGACATTTAGTTTTATTTTCATTAAAAATCCACTAAAGAAGGATCAGAAACACCACCTATGCTCGAACCCACCACACTTACATACAATGTTCTTCAGGAGACGATTTACTGGTACCTAGAAAAAAATTCAAGTTCAAGATACAGCAGCCAGACAAATTACTTCTTAACAATGAACTGAGGCATCCCTGTCTTAGTATGGAGGAGAACCTAACCTTCCTACCAGAACATCATAAGAATAAAAGAAAAATAGTGAAGATGAAAAAGGAGCATGGTGTAATCTCGAGTGCAGGGATATTCCAACATTTTTACAGCATCCACTTCTTAGTAGTTAAGGTCATCTTGTGGACTGACTCCTCTCCCAGAGTCACTAACGTAGACCATGAGTTCCAGATTGGGAGAGGGACCCTCATAGTCAAAATAAAATAAGTTTTCCTCACTGCCACATTTAAAATCAATAACCTCATTTCCCAGCCGAGATAGTCTAGAGTGCAGGGGAAATAATTGTAAATGTAAAGGGTTTCACACCTAACTGCCCCCTAAGAGGAACAGGACTCTTTTTGGTGCAGCCCAGTTACACAGCACCTCTGACACAAGGCTGAGCCTAAAAACTTCATCTATCCATAAGTTTAGAAGTATTGGAATTCAGGGTTCTGATTCAGACCATTATAGAGACTAGAGCCAGTCAAAAATTTTCCAATGCAATGTTTTTCCATTGGAAATGTATGATTCAACTAAAGCAAAACTTTTTTGGGGAACACATATCAATTTTATCAAAACATGCAATGGGAAATTATCTGAATGGTTTGTTTAGACTTTGTCATTTCAACTAATATAGAACATATCAAAATGCCAATGTAGAAATGAAACAGTTAAAATGAAATATTTCAGATTATTTCATTTTGCAAAAAATCCCAACATTTCTACTTTTGGTTCTGAGCTGGGACAAAAGAAAATTTCAGCATTTCCAGAGGGATGGGATTTATTTATTTATTTTTACTGGCTGTTATAGAGATACAAGCTGGGATGATCAAAAGCATCTAGGAGACTTAGAAGCACAAATCAAATTGACTTTCAATGACTCCTGTGTCACTAAAATGCTTTTGAAAATCCCACCCATAGAGTCTGGGGTCTGGAGTTTTTGGTTGGACCTATCTCTAATGTGAACAAAAGAAAATGCCACCAAAAAATGAAAGCATTTTTTATTTTTTAAAATCCATTTTTTTCCATTTTATATTATTGAGTACTCAGTTATTTCAAGAATTACCATCACCAGCCGTGGTTCATTTGTCTATCACGCCACTGCTCCTGCACCTGAGTCACACAAGCTGTTGCACTGAGTGCAGCAAGTGTGAATGAGAACCAAGCAGTTCAGTCAAGCCAGGGAACCATGGAAAAATGAAGCTCTGGCCGAGAAGAAGAGTCCTCGTTTTTTCCTTTAATGTTTTGGTTCATCTCTAGATTTTTCTTTCTCTATAAAAACCAATATGTTGTTTGGTCTGTAGCCAGAGAGAATCAGTAGTATGACATACTGCTTTGTTCCAAGGGTCTTTTCTATAGTGAAAAGCATTCTCACAGGCTTCACTGATAAATAAATGGGGGGAAACACATAATGGTATAATGTATGCTGATATAAATAACTTTTGTCAGCTTCTTATATTGGAACAATGACCTTTTTTTGCCTGCCAGGGATAAAAGAACTTACTGTTTTACATCCACAGTAAATCAGACACAAAAGGTGACAGAAACACTATGAGCTGTATCTGTAAGAAGAGCACCAGAGTGGAAATGCAGATTCACATTGCTGGCATGTGTATTCATAGGGTGAGCAGGGAGCGCCAAAAATAGCCCTACGACACCAACTGAGGAGGAGGGAAGATCTGGAGGGGCGCTCTGCCTACAGAAGCCGTGATGGGGAATAGGAGCTCTTCTTCTGCGTTTAGCAGCTGACCATCTCCCCTGCATTCCCTTCCATTAAACCTTGCTTCCAGCCAAACTGAAAACCAGACAGTATTGAAAATCTGCCAGCTCCCACAAAGTTTTCAGCCCCATCAGTTGCAGACCTAAGTTGCTTAGCTAAGCAAATTTCATGGTATTCAAAACATTGTGAACCTCTCAAATTTGGACACTTCAAAACTAGTCTGACATTGCTGACCTATAACATTCTAGCTTTTCTGACCTCTAATTTGTATCCATTTTCCATATGCCCCAAGGTTGATACAATATTAAAAGACACTGGGCCACATCCTCAGCTGGTTTGCTCATAGCTTTAGCTGGCTCAGTATGTTTTTGTAGTGTGGTAGTCATGTTAGTCTGTATCAGCAAAAACAATGAGGAGTCCTTGTGACACCTTAGAGACTAGCAAATTTATTTGGGCATAAGCTTTCATGGGCTATAACCCACTTCATTAGATACATGAAGTGAAAAATACAGGAGCAGGTATAAATACATGAAAAGATGCGGGTTGCTTTACCAAGTGTGAGGTCAGTCTAACGAGAGAAATCAATTAACAGCAGGATACCAAGGGAGGAAAAATAATTTTGAAGTGGTAAGGGAGTGGCCCATTACAGACAGTTGACAAGAAGGTGTGAGTAACAGTAGAGAGAAATTAGTTTTTCTAGTTATACAAACTGTTACAAAGGGAGAACAGCTTGGCTGGCACAAGAGACCTTCCCTTACGTGTATTTTTCTGCTAGAAGTTCTCTCCCTCTCTGAGATACACAGCAGTACTTGTGGGTTTTCAAAGTCAATGTGAGTTAGGTACCTAACTGGCATAAGTATTTTTGAAAATTCCACACAGTCAGACTGGGTTCTTTCTTTATCACTGAAGTATAAAACTTATGGAAGCCAAAGTACACATCCAGTTACACCTGTACAGCCCCACTGTATTCCAGGTATGCCTTGAGTGAACCTGTACAAGCACATTTTCTTCATTAGGATTACACAAATGTAACTAACTGGAATTTAGTGAATATTTAGTTAGACTCATAGACTTTAAGGTCAGATGGGATCATTATGATCATCTAGTCCGACCTCCTGCACAACGCAGGCTACAGAATCTCACCCACTCACTTCTGTATCAAACCTGTGTCTGAGCCATTGAAGTCCTCAAATCATGGTTTAAAGACTTCAAGGTGCAGAGAGTCTTCCAGCAAGCGACCAGTGTCCCATGCTGCAGAGGAAGGCAAAACCCCCTCCAGGGCCTCTGCCAATCTGCCCTGGAGGAAAATTCCTTCCCGACCCCAAATATGGCGATCAGCTAAACCCTGAGCATGTGGGCAAGACTCACCAGCCAGCACCCAGGAAAGAATTCTCTGTAGTAACTCAGATCCCATCCCATCTAACATCCCATCACAGACCACTGGGCATATTTACCGCTAATAGTCAAAGACCAATCTCATTATACCATCCCCTCATAAGCTTATCAAGCTTAGTCTTGAAGCCAGATATGTCTTTTGCCCCCACTACTCCCCTTGGAAGGTTGTTCCAGAACTTCACTCCTCTGATGGTTAGAAACCTTAATCTAATTTCAAGTCTAAACTTCCTGATGGCCAATTTATAGCTTTTAGTTGATAATGCAGGAGATGGAATAGAATGCAGCTTTTAGCTGTATTGGCCTAAAAATAGTAAAAAGCAATACATACTTATTTTCATCACTAAAGCCAGGAGTGTTGACCGAATACATATAGGGAATGTGTCTGTTCAGTAAGAAGTTGCTGGTTTTGCACAGTAACCAGTCAGTTTGGAACTGCAGTTTCAAAGAACATTGTAAATTGGAGATGGGTTCAAACTGCAAAAATGTGGATTGAGGCGCATATTTTGAAAAACCCAATTTGTATTTAGGATCATCTCTTAAACTGTCTCATAATAACAGAAAAGAGTTACATACTCTGATCATAATATTCCTCCTTTCCACGTATCCCTCCACTTCTGCTGATTACATGAAATATGTAAATGTATGTTGATTTTATTTCACACTGGATGAAAATGCCCCAATTATGATGATCTCAAACCAAAGCAAAATTGCTAGATTTTTTCACAGACATCAAACACTAAATTAAGATCTTCCTCATCTAACTTCTAAACAAGTTTTCACTATTAAAAGTTGGCCCTTTGACAACTACGCTTCCAGTCCTGGGGAATGCTGAGACCTGTCAACTCAGATTTACTTCAGTGGAAGTCGAGGGGGCTCTGAACCTCAAAGCCTCAGGTCCAATGTCTCCTAAATATTTACAAACATGTTCTTCCTCAGCAAGATAGCTTTGTTTCTCTATGCTAGAACTATTTACTAATGCAAGTATTTGTTTGTTGCTGTGGATGTTCACTGAGGAAAGTGTATATGTCTGAACAAATACCGTATTGTTCCGAGTTTAGGCCGCTCCTGATTATAAGCCGCACCCTTAAAGTTTGGTGCTATTTTAAAAAAATTAAATTTTTAACTTTTTTTAACTTAAAGAAAATATACACATGCAATTTGTAAAGGCCTATTTTTCTCACTAAAATCTTAGGCTGTGTGCAAACTCACCAAAAAATTCATATTTTCAAATTATAGTTTAAAAACCTGGATTAGATTGGTGTGATGGGGCTTAATCCCCATCACCTGCAAGATAAGGGACAAACACTCCAGTTAGTCATGCTCTGCATCTGTAGGGTGGCTGATTAATTAACTGCCTTTTGGCCAGAAGAGGCAGAGCAAGGCCTAATAAGTTAACTGAGGGAGCTCAGTTGTGGAGGGAAGACCCATGAGAGAGGAGGTAAGGAGTTCCCTCCCCGGGAAAGGCCTGGGGTAGGCAGACTAAGGAAGGCCAGAGGAACAGGATTGGTACCCGTGGTGGGCCCTGGAAAAAATGGGGGCAAGATCTAGGGAGAGACTGGGGGAAGGCAGGACTTTTCTACAGAGGGAAATTCACAGCGGGAGTAATGTAGGCTCCTGTGGGAGGGAGCCCTGAGACAGGATTTTTAAGTAGAGAAGAGAACGGTAGCCCAAGAGGGCAGAAGAATTATTAATTTGGACTTTTGTTTGGACTTGTTTCTGCTACCCTGGAATGGGTCTGAATGTAGGTGACTTGGGTGGAGCCACAGAAAACCTGGGACTCTGATTCCCCGCCGCGGCTGAGATTTAAAGGGCTCTGGGCTCCCCGCCGCGGCGGGCAGCCCAGAGCCCTCTGAGTCCCGGCCGCGGCTGGGATTGAAAGCGCTCTGGGCTCCCCGCCGCGGCAGGCAGCCCAGAGCGCTCTGATTCCCCGCCGCGGCTGGGATTTAAAGTATTTTTATTGTTTTTTTTTTTTTTGCAAGATCCCGCTTATAGGCCGCACCCCTAGTTTAAAGACTTAAATTAGGGGGAAAAAGTGCGGCCTATACTCGGGACAATACGGTAAGTATAACCCTTCTGCCTGTCTGAGTTGGCAGCAACAAGGGCCGGGTTCAATATCTAGGGGTTCCGTTTCAATCAGGGCTGGCTCTAGGATTTTTGCTGCCCCAAGCAAAAAAAATTTTTGGCGGCCCCCCTTTTTCTTCATGCCCCCTTGCTCCACCCCAACTCCACCCCTTCCGAAATCCTTCCCCAAATCCCCAGCCCCGCCCAGGGCCACCCAGAGGATTCCGGGGGCCTGGGATCTTCGGCAGCGGGAGGCTCTTCCGTTCCAGGACCCGCCGCCGAAGTGCCCCGAAGACCCGTGGCGGGGGCCCCCCCGCCACTGAATTGGGACCCGCCGCCGACATGCAGCCCGGTCTTCGGCGGTAATTCGGCGGCGGGGGGCCCCCGCCGCGGGTCTTCAGGGCACTTCGCCGGCGGGTCCCAGAACGGAAGGGCCCCCCGCCGCCGAATTACCGCCGAAGACCGGGCTGCATGTCGGCGGCGGGTCCCGCATCTGCGGTAATTCGCCGGCGGGGGGGGTGTCCTTCTGCCCTGGAGCGGAAGGACCCCCCCCCGCCGGCGAAGACCGGGAGCGAAGAAGCTCCTGCGCCCTGCCCCGTGAGAGTTTTCCGGGCCCCCCGGAGCGAGTGAAGGACCCCGCTCAAGGGGCCCCGAAAAACTCTCATGGGGGCCCCTGTGGGGCCTGGGGCCTGGGGCAAATTGCCCCTCTTGCCCCCCCCTCTGGGCGGCCCTGGCCCTGCCTCCTCCCCTGGGCGTGCCGCATTTCCCCCCCGTTGCTTCCTGGGGGCCCCCCGCAACCTCCCGCCCTAGCTCACCTCCGCTCCGCCTGCTTCCCCGGGTGCGCCACTGCTCCACTTCTCCCCCATCCCTCTCAAGCGGCGCATTCAGGGGAGCAGGCAGAGCAGAGGTGAGCTAGGGTGGGGGGGCGCAGGAAGTAATGGGGGGTAGAGGAACCGCTCCCCACTCCAGCTCACCTCTGCTCCAGCACCGCCGCCTCCCCCGAGCACCCGCCGCTCGGCTTCTCCTCCCTCCCTCCCAGCCTTGCTGCGTGAAACAGCTGTTTTGCAGGTGGCAAGCCTGGGAGGGAGCGGGGAGAAGCGGAGCGGCGGCGCGGTCAGGGGAGCAGGTGGAGCAGAGATGAGCTGGGGTGGTGGCGGTACTTTTTCCCCAAGCCCTGGAATCGGCACCTATGATGGCCGGCGCCAGTATGCCGCCCCTAGAAATGTGCCGCCCCAAGCACCTGCTTGTTTTGCTGGTGTCTGGAGCCGGCCCTGGTTTCAATAACGCAATGCAAAACCGGCTCGAGCCCCCACACAGTGACCTGGGACAATTAAATACCACTCCCCGGGCGCCTCTAAAAGGCAATACTTCCCCTCTAGCAAGCACGGAGTCTGAGTGTAGCAAAGTCCTTTTAATAAAGGAAGGAAACAATACGGCATTATGTTGTGGAAACACCACAAACAGGATTCATAACACAAACCATGAGCAAAAGACCCACTCCCAAGTAAGTTTGGCAGTGTCCTTTTCCCCTCAGGGTCTTAAGCCCAGCAACCCCAAAATCCCCAAAGTCCCAAGAGTCCAACAACCGAAAAGTCTCTATCACTGGTCAGTGCAGCCCCAGAGTTCAAAAGTTTCTCTGCAGAGTTTAACTCCCAGCCTGGGTGGAAATGGGGGGGAGGGGTATTAAGGGGCATCTTACATTTCTGAGGCCAACTGCCCTGCCTCTCCGTGTGGTTCTGCTGCAGCCGTCACCACGAGCCATTCCGCCAGCTGATCCGCTCCACCAGCCGTCCCGCGAGCCACTCCAGCTGTCCTGCGAACTCCTCTGCTCTTCCAGCCGCTCTGCTCCACTCCATTCCAGCCATCCTGTGAACTGCTCTGCCCCGCCAACCACTTTGCTCCACCAACCATCCTGTGACCTCTCCAGCCATCCCACGAACTGCTCTGCTCTGCCAGCCGCTCCACTCCACTTCACCAGCCATCCCATGAACTGCTCTGCTCCACCAGCCACTCAGCAATATATCTTTGTCCCCCCACCATACTACTTAACACAGCACTCAGTGATTTCAGCTCTTAGTAATTTTAGCTTTTTAGTGATTTCAGCTTGTAGTAGGGGAGCCTCAGTGCTGGTGCACCATTGGCCCAAAGTGAATTCAGCTCAGCAGCCTATAACTAGACATCCTAATGGAATCAAAATTAACTCTGATATTCCACAGCAGATAGAGGGGGAGGTGCAGTTGGTATTTCAGGCCCTCAAAAGGGGCCCACACCACCAGGCACAAATGCCTGTCCCCAACCTCTCTCAATTCACTAGGTTTTGGAACCCAAGTCCCTTGTCTAGCAAGTGCTACTTAGTTGATGGCAAGTCCCTCTGTCATAAAATGAGATCAGCCCCTGAAGTCCTTTTCCATGACTCACCAGGGTAGAGCTCATCCTGACTCTGTTTACATCAGGAATCTGTGGTAATAAATTCACAAGGAGCTGTGATGGAGAACCATAAAACATAGCAATATAATCAGGTCATTAGGTGAAGTGAGGAGTTCAGCCCAAATCTCAGACTCTGATACCTCAAGTTTCTCAGTGTTGTGTCTCAGTGTCTCATTCCTGTACAAACTGTTCATGTAAGGGGGGAAGGGCTAGCTCAGTGGTTTGAGCATTGGCCTGTTACACCCAGGGTTGTGAGCTCAATCCTTGAGAGGAGATCTGGGACCAAAACAACTGTCAGGTCCTGCTTGTGAAGGCAGGGGACTGGACTCAAAGACCATTCAAGGTCCCTTCCAGTTCTATGAGATAGGTATATCTCCATATAGTTATCTACCTATCCCAGCCCTGTCTGCAACTGCAAGTTTGACTGGCAAGGCATCTGTCTGCTTGTACAATTATCACTATCCTCAAGAAATTATTTCTATTTTTGAACAACTGAATGCAGAATATACAGTAACTCCTCACTTAACATTGTAGTTACATTCCTGAAAAATGCTACTTTTAGCAAAACAATGTTAAGCATAAGAATTAATGTAAATGGGGGAGGGGGGCTAGGTTCCATGGAAATGTTTTTCACCAAATGACATTATATGCATATACAGTATGTTTTAAATAATTTTAAACAAACAATTTAATACTGTACTCACCAATGATGATTGTGAAGCTTGGTTGAGGCAGGGTGTAGTGGGGTCAGGGCACAGAGCACCAGGTGGGCAGAATGGGGCAAGCCAAACAACCTTATAATGGAACATTGCACGACTTTAAATGAGTATGTTCTCTAATAGATCAGCAACCTAATATCAAAACAATGTTAATCGGGAAGACTTTAAGTGAGGAATTACTGTAAACACATAAGTGAGAAGCTTCCTCATTCTAGTGAGGGATTTCACTGGAATATCAAAACCACAAAGGAGTATATTTAATTCTGTTATTTTAGTGGCCTCATATGTTCTCTATCACCTTGGGCCCAGTCTTGTATTTCTTGTTCAGCCCAGACTGCCACTGAAATCAGAGGGGGTTCAGTTACACAAGGAATGCAGGATTGTGACCCCTCCTAACAGTAAAACATCACTTGGTAAATAAGATGTAGAATTGTAATGCTCCTAATTCATATAGTCTGAGTCCAAGAGAGGGGTGGGCCCATGATCAAAAGACTATCAAAGGAAGGTATATATGGGGTGATTTACAAGCTCTGGAAGGAGCTCTGGGCTCTGAGGCAGTAGGAGTGAGGAGAACATACACAGCAAACAAGTTGAAAAATAATAAATAAATTTTAAAACCCATTATCCTTGAACAGACAGCTCTGAAAGACAATAAGAAAGGATTTCTTTTCAGAAGGGCTTTCCTGGCACAATGCTGTGTTAGACCATGACTAACTGTATTTAAAAATGCAAGAGGGGACAAAGAACTTTTTTTTTTGGCCAGAACTTAATACCGATCCCTTACTTTTACATCCTTAGTTATATTGGAAATAAAAGGGTATGGGCTACAGCACTATTTGAAACAGTCAGGTAGCACTGAACAACTGCTATAACCTCTGTCTTTCTGAAATGGGTCAGTAATTCGATAGCCACATGGCTTCCATTCACGTCTTGTGATAGCAGTATAATAGAAGAACATAGAGGTAGGAATGCTGCAATGCTTGCGCTACATTCCAGGCCATGAAATTCTTCCCTTGGTACCATAGCTTTTGCCAAGAATATATTCAGGGCTGCAGCACTAGCATACAGGGTCAGAGTCCGTTTCCCGTACATGTGCCCATTTTTTGAGGTTTATGTAATTTGTTACTGTGTGCAAGGGGAAACATTTTAACTGCTATTCAAGTTATAACTAAATCAGGTTGTATGCACACCACACAGACTTTGGTGGAAGGTGAGCATGCTCATGCTTGACTGACTGGTTCTGGGCATACACGTCTAGTTGATTAGGGCTGGGCACACAGAAATCTGATTGATTAGGGGTGAGGGAGTGTGAGCACATCCAATCTGATTAATGGGGGAGTGGGGTAGGGCTGGGCAAACACAGGTCTGAATGGTTGGTTGGGGCTGGGCACACTCTGATAGGCCACCCCCGTGGGATGCCAGATTTCCATCACCTCTAACCATCCTTCATACATCATTGCAACCAAACCACCTTCTCCCAGAGTAATCAATTACTACCTCAGGTTTCCATGACTAAGGTTGCTGGTGGAAAAGTAATCTAATGGACGAGTATGCACAAAAGGGAGGAAGGGGACAGAGTGAAGGTAGTGGTGCATTGGCTGTGGTTTATAGGAGTTCTGCTAAAGAAAGGTGTGTGCTTGTGGATGGATGCATAGAAGGGTCAGTACTGTTCGGTGGCTTATCTTTTCATATCCTTGCTTTTGTTTGTTTGCGTCAGTTGTGTTGTGTGTGTAGCAACTCTAACTCCATTACAACTAAGTTTTTTGTGTATTACTATATAGTAAATACATATTTTGTGAGCCAGATCCTTAGCTAGTGTAAAGCAGCCTAATTCCACTGAAGTCAATATAGTCTATGTAGAGGAAGGGCTAGATTCTCACTTAAGTAAATTGCTGCAGTTCTATTGTAGTCAGTCAATGACCTATCCTGATTTATGCCAGCAGAGGACCTGGTCCTTTCTCTATAGAGGTCTAGCTACACACTCCTATTTCTCATAGCAAACTAGCAGGGGACTGGGACTCCATTCAATTGCCATCCCTAGTACTAGCAGCCACTCTGAGATTTTACAAGTCATGTGACCTCTTTGTGCCTCAGTTTCCCTAACTGTAAAATGGAAGGTATAAAACCTCAACCTTTATAAAGTACTTTGAGCTAAGGACAAAGTATTACTGCCATCCTTATAACCTAACCATGACTTTTAATCAGAAAATTCACATAGCCCAGCTGAAGTAGACCTAACACAAATGTTGTAACATTCTGCAGCAGCTATTCCCCACCTCACTATACTCGCTCACACATGGTGTTTTGAAATATTTAAGAGGAAATCTTTTTCATTTTGTTCACTCCTGAAATCTGAAAAATTGGAAAAGAAGAAACACTTCGCTGCCTAAATAAATTACCCCTGTACAAATGGGTGTATAATGCTCCCAAACTGCAGTTAACTCAGGACTTTTGTGGATCACAGCTTAATAGCCAGGTTGGGTCAGATTAACTGCTGCCTTGTACTTTGCTTAGTCATTTACATCTGTGCAAAGTGGATATAACACAACCTAAAACAGAATCTCTCACTCACACCAGTGATAGCATTATACTCCGACTTTGCAGAGGTATAAATGACTACAACTACACCAAGCCTTGGGGAATTAGGCCCATTGTCTAAAGAATCTGGAGAGCTCAGGCTTGATTCTGATTTTACTTGCCAGTAAACCATTCCAAGTCAGCAGTAACACCACTGAAGTCAGTGGAGTTACACCAATATAAAACTGGTGTGAGATCAGAGTCAGACCCTTGCAGTTTGATGGAAGAATTTCATCCATAGAACAGAATTAGAATTAGAAAACACATGCCTTGCTGGATCGTCTGAAAACTCTTGCATAGCTATAGTAGTTGACATTAAACATCCAATGTTTGCCAATAGATACTTGTGCACCACCACAGATATTTCCTATTCCAGATATAGGAGAAAAATCAGAGCCCACTGTGAAATATCTGTTCACATATGCTGACTTCCCAGTAGTTATCCGCGTAGTCCAGTTATTGTCTGTTAATGAAATACTAACTGATTATTTAACAATGTGTTTTTTGCGATGTGTGCCACAGGATCTGAGTTTCACAGGATTCTCGGTAATTTAGAGACTGCCGGCTTGTCTACACTGGCAATTTACAGCACTGCAACTTTCTCGCTCAGGGTGTGAAAAAACACCCCCCTGAGCGCAGCAAGTTTCAGCGCTCTAAAGCGCCAGTGTAGACAGTGCCCCAGCGCTGGGAGCTACGCCTCTCGTGGAGGTGGTTATTTTAGAGCTCTGAAAGAGCTCTCTTCCAGCACTCTGCCACGACCACAAAAGCCACAGTAAAGCACTACGGCGGCAGCACTTTAGACTCAGGGCTAGTCTACGCTGGCAATGCTCTCTCACTGTAATCCAGATCAGCTGCAACAGCTATGCTAGCAGCCCCTGGTTTAACCATAGAGGTGCTGGAGTTAGGGCCTTTCAGTGAAACATCTTGGACCCCTAGAACTTGTCTCCTTTGTTGTTCTGCCAGAACCTCTGTTTTTGTACTTCAGGTGACATTGCAAAATTTATCTTTTCTCCCAGGTGTTTTTTGGGACAAATGGGCTCAGTGGGTTGTACTAAGTGTGTGTGTATAATGATACAGTCTTTAATAACATGATCACATACTATTTTTTCCTACAGGCATCTTGCCTCATTCATTGCTCAGAGAATTCAATATTTCTTTTTATCCTCATCATTAAATCTGTATGCGGTATGCCCCATGCTGTATTTACTGCACACCATTTAAATCCTGCACTGAACACAGTATTAATTTCCTCATGGGCTTTTCTATGCATTCACCACTGTAGTACCTGAGTGCTTTATAAACATCAATGATTTTATCTTTACAACCCATGAGATTAATTCCCATATTAAAGATGGGGTTCTGGACAAAGACAAATTAAATCCAAAACTGTCAAATGTCCCCTGACTTTAGTCAAGCCGGGCATGTTAGGATAGCCAAAGATTTGACCTGTTATGTCAAAAGACCACCAGATTGCAAAATGCAGTTAGAGGTAAACTCCCCTTGGCCCTCATGTGTTTTTGTTCTTAAAAGCACTGCATTCGTTAACTGGAACAGGCTGTGAGGTATGGTCGGCAAACTTCTATAACATTAAAAATTTAAATGAGTTTCATTTTGAAAGGCTTTAAAGTAACTTTTCTTTATCAAGATTTCAATTTTAGAGGATCAGCTGTCTGACCGATAGCCCATTTCCAAAATAGAAAGGTTACTGTAATTGCCTTGTTTGGAAGAAAAATAACTTCACTTGTCTGTCTTTAGATTAACAGAGGAGAAAGGGGAGATGACAAAATGTATCATAAGTCTGATTTTTTTTCCTGATGAATTAATATTGAGTGACTGGCTTTGTTGTGCTAGGTTTTTCCCATCAGGTAGTGTTAGGGGTAGGAGGGGGGTTATATTGAATTTTCTGTAAATTGGTGACAATGTCTTCTTAAGCCATTTCACTCAGATAAGACCATGACAATGTCCTCAAAAGTGGTCTTGTGTGTCTGGATTTTGTATCTCTGTAATATAGAAACCAAAAATATATATATATTTTTAAATTGTTGGCTTAAGCACTTGTTGACGCTCACTAGGGTGGGAGCTTTCCTTTTCTAATAGTGAGTTCCAAACTCCCCCTCCTGGCCTTGTGGTGAAGACTGACTTTACAGAAACAGGAATGCACCCTCAAAACCCTCCCAAACCCTTATCAGTAGCAAACATTCAGCCTTAGATGCAGCAGTCACCTTGATCAGCAGCAAACAGGCCCAGAGGTGTCCCATGCGCCGCCCCCCCCCCCCAACTGGATCACTGATCGGGGCCTCCTTTTCTTTGGGCTCTGACTGACCTTTAAATGCAGAATGATGCAGGTTCACCAGGGTTGCAGGTTCAGGATGCAACGTGGGCCTATCCCCCTGCCCAGAGCTGCTTGAAAGCCTGCCACTTTGCGGAGCCCACACACTGCTCTTACTGCCAACACACACTGGTTCTTCTTCTTCCTGGGAGAGTTTGCAACAGGAATTTGGGGTGGGATTTCCTGCCCTTTCTCTATGCAACTAGAACTTTGGGGGTGTGGGGTGGAGAAGCCAGTTTCTCCTGTTTGCTTGTCCCCCTGCCAAGCAGAGCACTGATGCTCTTCTATGGAGTGGGGGGCTTCACACTCATTAACAATGACCTTATTCAAAACTTGATTGGACATAGATGCACGGCTCCACAGCAGGCCTCACATCTGATTGGTCTGAAGATCTTGGAGAAGGTACCACAAGGTAGAAAATAAATTCATGAAATGCCTATAGCATAAGAATCAGGGATAGATTAACATTCCAGAATGTCCAAGACTGATCACCTTGGAGAGCAGAAGTCATGATACCAACAAACAGACCATTCCAGTCTTTGGCCAGTGTCCATGTGCACCCAGAAAAGGCCCTCTAGCATAGGGTGACCAGACAGCAAATGTGAAAAATCGGGACAGGGGATGAGGGATAATAGGAGCCTATATAAAAGACCCCAAAATCGGGACTGTCCCTATAAAATTGGGACATCTGGTCACCCTATGCTCGCGAGAAGTGTTGTGCCAGCAGACCATCCCCATCAGGCTTCTTGTCTGCAGTACCAGCTCCTCCTCTACTAGAGTCTAGAAGACTAAAAGAACTGAAGAGTTTACAAAGCCCCTCTTATTTTAAGTATTTTATTTTTGTTTTTCTTTTATCTTTTAACTGGAAAACATTCCCACATTTTTATTTCCAGGGTGTGGAAGTAAAAGTGTGACAATCTGCATGCTTTTGTGTGAAAGTGCCCATAAAACCCACAGGTGGAAAGTGCTGGGAAAGCAAAGTTCCCCAGGTTTGTACAGCCCTATATACTGTCTCAAAGATACTCATTAAAGTGTTCTCTCTGTTTAGAAGTATTGAGGCTATCAACTGTAATTTCTGGTTATTACGAATTACTAAACTTCTATATATTCATACTGCCTGCATTACAGTGTCTTTATTGGTGGAGAACTAGCCACCACAGAACAACTGACACCAGAGAAGGAAACTTATAGTTGACTCTGGGATTCAGACATTAGATAAGTTATCTTCCATATTAAGATACTTAACAAGCGTTAAATTACAGGTTTGACTGACTTTCATAGAATTCACTAGTTGGGATTTTTAATTAAATGGAAAGCCAACTTCTTAGACTCCCACTTAAAATGTATGTAAGGATTGATTATTTTTGGTATCCATTTGATGATTTAACTCCACTTAAAAACTAAGACTACCTTTGTTGTGATTTGTTGATTAAATCTTGATTTGATTCTGATTTGATAGTTTGTAATTATTAATGTTCATAACAGCTTAGCTTTGGTGAGAGGTTTTCTTGATATTATTTTAAGAGTTTTAATGCAATTAATAAAATAGAAATAAGTAGAGTCAACATACCTTTCAGTCAACATACCTTTCAGTAAGCAACCCGGGGCCAGAACCTTGGAGGAGTTGGGGTGGGCACCAGCAGGTCAACCTTAAACCCTGACCAGTTGCCCCAATAAAGTTCTCAGACCACACTACATTGACAGAGAAGCATCGTCCGCACTAATCACCGTGCTTGATCCGTGGCAGCTATTCTTACGCACTGCTACCCCAACCTTTGATTTGAATGCTAGTGAGAAAAGAAAAAGAAACTGTCATTTGCCCTGAGCAAAGTCCCTTTCCTCAAAACACAGTCACAAATATAACGTTTCGGGAGGGCGGGCAGGAAGGGAAATGCATATGTAGCACAGCTCTTTCCAAGTAGACAGACAGAAAAGTATCAGCACTGGTCATTAGAACAAAATAAGTCCAGTAGGAAGTAGTATTCGTTGCATCTGTAACTTTCTAGGCCACTGATTGGCTAACATCCCCAGGAACAGATAGTTTTAAAAATTTCTATACTAGTTTCTCCCTCTTCCTAGGTACAATTGATTATCAGACAGGAAAGAGCTAGGGGCTTAGTCTTAAGCAAAGGGGAACATGTAATGGCACCATCCCTGGAGCTACATGGGGAACAGAGAATCATAACCATTCCCCTTTCAAAAGGGTGAAGCTCACTTCACTCCCCTTCCCACCTGGCCAGAGAATGGTCAAAGTGACAGTGATGGTTGTGCAATAGTGTTTTACTACTCTTCTAGCCCCGAGAGTTTCTGCAACTCCAACTAGCAGTGAACCTAGTTAATATTTCTTGAAAATCAGAACTATGGAGAGATGCAGAACCATACCTTGGAAGCTTCACACAAGATATTGATTTAAGTTTGCAATTAAACACTGAAGTCAGGGAATGGACAAATTAAAGAAAACAGGAAACCCAGCTATTAATATGTTTTATTTTACTTTAAACACAGTAAACACAATGCCACTTTACTTCAGTTCAAGCTCCTCCCTCCGGATGCCTCCTCCTCTTCTCTCTATCTGGATGTAAAGTTCTGGCAGTGAGAGAGGCTTCCTTGTTCTCACTCTGCCTGGTGGGGAGCTTCCTTGCCCTCACAGAGGTGTGAGCTGGCTGTCATCTTAACCAGCTCAGCTGATTTATTGTCTGACACATTCTTTTTCTGTCTGTTTTTGTTTTCTCTTGAGATCATTTTGGGGCATTGTTTTGGTGTGACTTTAACACTGTGAAATGACAGAAGGTATAAAATCTTCACCACACATTCACTTCCCACTCACCATTTGCACAGGATCTAGGTTGTGTTACTTGCTGACACAGTGTGTACCTATAAGCAGCCTGGGATTGAGTCTGCTTCATGGACAGACTTGCTATAAGCTGTTAGCTGTCTCTCCACAAGGCTGAGCCCTAGGAAAGCATTTCAATTAAAAAAAAAAAAACTTTAGCTGAGACAATACTTGAACCACAAGGAGGAAACAAGCCTGTGTCTGCTTTATAAGCACTGTCAGGTCACTTGAGACCTGGGCTGGATTCAGTTTGATATAATGCAGGTCAATGAGAGAATATTACTGCCTGCCCTGGTTGCTTTTCTATAGACTTCAACTGCATTGCAAGTAATCTGGGAGCTTGCTTTCAAACTTTTACTAATTTGGCACTCTCACTGTGACCTAATTAAGGATCCTTTTATAGAACGTTTTAAAGTTTCAGTCAGCATCTTTAAGAATATGGAGAGACATGGAGCATAGCAGTAAAATGTTTTAATATAAATATGTATTAATTAGAGACTTAATGACACAGTCAGTCTGCTACCAGGGAAATTCCAATTAGACAAATCATGCAGCAGATAAATGTTTGGTGACAGGGCATGTTCCGTAAGACATTGTACAATCTAATTTGTGTTCATCATCCAAATGGTTTTGATTTGTTTCTTCCTATATATTTATGGCTAGATTGTGCCTTTATTAAGCACAGTCCTGAGTAAGGGGTATTTAAGCATTCACAATCCCAGGTATAGCCCCAGGATGCACTGTGCTTCAAAGGCATTGCTCTGAGGTACAGTCCCATCCTACCTCCCCTTTGCTCTGAATGATGGGGTGTAGTAATTTGCTGCTGGCCTATTGCAGCTGCAAAGTGGAGCCAAGGTTCAGTCCATTTGCTCAAGGGGATGGACGTGAGAAGCTCATGATTCCATGGTCAAATAGCCTACACAGAGAACTAATGGGGGATGGAGTGTCTTACTTCCCTGCATAGCCATGTGGCAATTTAGCCTATCTATATCTAACAACCTGCTTTCATTACAGGTTAAAAATAAAATAGCATTAAAAATTAATACGGAAACAATTTGTTTGAAAAATGGTGTTCTAGTGCAAGCAATTTTAACTAGCACTAAGCATGTCTCCTGCAAATTATTGTTTGATTTGCAACACAGGATATTGTGTAGCAAGCAGAAAAGGCTCTGTGCTGTTTATGCCACTGACGTTTTATGCCAGAAGGTGCTGCTTCTTATTTGGTGTGTGTTTGTGTTTCTTTGCCTATTAATTGTAGAAGAATTTTGGCCATTTAGTTCATCATATGGGCACTATTAATGGTTAAATATGTGTGGAAGGCTGAGACTTATATTTGTTTATCCAGAATATTTTAATATGCTTAATATATCTTTGTTAGAAATCAGAGCAGCACCAGCTCTTCTTTTTAAAGGTAATTTTATGGTGCATCTTTTATTATTGTAATAAATACAAATGTTATCACAATGTTGTTAGGGAATATGGCTCCTGTTGTCTTTTCAGTTCAATTTGACTGGTTGCTATGCAGAGTGCACAAGGAAAAAAATGTGTTAAATTATAAATATGGTTCACCCTTCTGAAGGCTATGCAAGCACTTCAGAAGCAGGAATTGCTACAATCATCACAAAAATACAGCCACTTCTGAGGTAGAATACAAGCGCTACTCGACCGCTTTAGCGTGGCAATAAAGAATACTATATTCAAAGTCAATTATCTAATTGTAAATTGGCCAAGACCTCCTTAAGTCTTATGAAAAAGCCACAGGAACATTGACATCAGGAGTGTGATATTTTTCCTCATCTAAAAGAAAACAATCTCCAGCATAATCCTCTCTGTCCCTGTGCTGGGACCTATTGGTTCAGCAGAGTGCTAAGGAACGATTTTAACTGGGGAGGGGATGGGTCACTGACAGGAAGCATGTTCCTTGATCCTCCTCCCTCTGCCTGCTCTTGGCCTGTTGGTGTGAAATGGCTTCAGGTGATTTCGAAGTGTGCATGAGGATGTATTAGGAAGGGGAAAAAAACACAGGCACCCACCTTTTCCCTCAGGCAACCTCCCTGTCCCATTTTGTATGGATTTTAACCCCCTCTATCCGGCAGCACCGCCACCCCCTTTTACTCTACAAGGAGCAAGGTGTGGTCACACTACTCACTCTATAGTGAAACAAGCCTCCTCAACTTGGTCAAGGGGGAAATGCAGCCTTGAGAATGTTATCAACAAACAGTATGTTTTAATGGTATGAGCTTTAGATGAGAAAATGATTGTGCTGAAATTATACACAGTATTTGGATTTCCTGCTGTATTCATTCTCCCTGTGACAAATGGTTCAGACATAATTGGGAGTGGGAGGGAAACTGCTACCTAATGAAATATTTGCTGCTTATTTACTTGGCTTCTATTCACACCATCAGTTATTTGGTCAGGATACCATCTTACCTGCTACCTACAGCTGCTTAACCTGAGGTGAGAGAAAATAATTATAAGACAGACCTTTATGAATCATTTCAAATGATCCTTTTCCTTTGGAGAAGAAAGGTGATACTGTTAGAGACAGGAAGAAGCAGGGCTTAATTTAAGAATTTTGTGAGTAGGTGGGAGATGGAGAAATCTGTTGGGGATGACACCCCACAAAATTCTAGAGACTGTAGTAACAGATGTGTCATATTTTAATACATTGTGTTTGATTAGAAATCTGAGCCTTCCCCCTCCATGATGGAACTCCAGGAGCTTAACAGCCAAAAACACAGTTGAAAAAGGTGATATTAGCTAAGAAAACACCAACAGTGGGGTTTTCCAAAGCGCTTAATAGGAGTGAACTAGAACTCCTGCTGATTTCAGTGACAGCAAATTGGGTCAGCTAATACTGACTACTTTTGAAAATCCCATCTTACTTGTCAAGGTCTGTGCCCACAAACAAATCCCAAGGAAAAGGACATTGCCTGGGGTGAAGAAGGGCCTGAGATATGTATGCAGAGTTGCTTAGACCACCATTTGATAAGATGTGCCTAGGTTGAGTTCAGCCAACAATGCTCCAAGTCTCCTAAACCACTAAGTGGGCTTTACCATTGCCTCCTTAAGCTGACAGAACTGCCCCTCTTGTGGTGTTCTGTACTTCATCCTCTGGTCTCAGTTGGAACCGGGAAATTCAGGGTCATGGGAAAGTGAAAAAAAATTAAAAGAAGGCTTTTAGAATATTAAAAGAAAGTTTGGTTCAAGTTTTGGGTGAAAGTGGATCAGTTCTTATTCTCTATGGTTCAGTTCTTTCGTCCTCATTAAGGCCACGATAAAACCATAAATAAAATAGCCAGAAGAAACAGTAAACAAAATATCTTTGTAATTAGAGCTGTTTGAAAAAAAAATTCAGCTTAATATTGTTGGAAAATTTCACTGAAATCTAAACATCTTGTGGGAATGTGTCAATTTTGAAAGGGAAAAAGTCAAAATGAATCAGTTTGACTTTCTCTTTTGCCTTAGTAATATCAAAAGGTTTCATTTTGACTTGAAATGAATAAAACAATGTTGTCATATTACATAAATTATATATTATAATGATTTGACATCATCAAAACGAAACATCAAATCAAAACAATGTTTTTACATGTTCTAAATAATATGATTCAATATTTCTAAATTGAAAAACTTCAGAGTTTTCATTCCAGGGGAACTTTCGAAATAATACCTTTTTGTTCTGATTTGGAATGAAAACAACTTTCAAAATGTTGAACTTGCTTGCAGAATAGAAATCTCATTTTCTTGCTGGCTATACTTACAATGCAGTAGACTCTTTTTCATGTCAGATATGTCACACTATATATGACCAAAATCTAAAGCAAAAGCTTTCACTAAGAGCCTGAGTTTATAGGTTTTGATCTGAAATGCTTTAATCTCTTACTACTTCCAAACCATGTGCATTTAGGCTTTCATCAACAATAGGAGAGTTCTGTCCCGTCCCCCCCCCCCGCAAATGAGAGCCACATATTGTTTAGAAGGTAAAAAATGGAACTATACTATCCACACAAAACTTAAATTTGACTGTAAATGTAATCTACTTCAGGATCAGAACTGACAAACCGCTCTCTACCCTGGTCATTCATTCAAAGTGTTGGTGTTCCCATCATCCTTACCTGTAAGATCTCCAACTGCAAGCCTAGAAGGGAGCTAGTCTTTCATGTTTCTTGTGCAGAAGAAGCAGATTAGATGTAATATATGAAAGTGGATTTCTCCAAGACCTGTTGGCTCATTTCCAGCCACTCTTCTTAATGCCCATATTCCTGAAATGATTTGTATGTCTCCTGAAGGCTAGAGATTTGCCTCCACTTCCAGTTCTCTCAGAATTTGATGCCAGACCTTTTAATGCTTATTCAAATATTATATTTCATTCAGTGAACTGGAGAGGATACTGACAACACCTGGCCTTAGAAATAAAGATCATGAACACTCTCTAAAATTAGCTAGCCGGAATAGCTTGGAGAGCCTCTTGTACCTTCTAGCTCTGAAGATAGCAAGAAGTGACCCTGGATATAACTGACATTGTATTGTATGTGACTTATGGTATGATATCAAACATTATAGCAGGTTAAGCATGAGTCAAAGTGGTTTAGGACTACCAGATAAATTATTCATCTGATAATGTTTGTGTTTGTCAATCATAGTTTATTGGAGAAAGGCAAAGATAGCCGGACTTCACCTTTGTGGAGAGAATGAGAACGGCTTATATGTCTCGCTGTTGGTAGCTGTTGTTGCATAAGAGCCTCCCAGTCTTTAAAAAAAATTTCATGCCTCTTAAAATTCTTCACAATTTTTATTATTTATTTCTTCAACTGAAGTACAATATTGGTCCTGTGACATTAAGTGAAATTACTTTAAGGAATAATGCTTAATCTGCATATGCCCTCTAACCCAAACATGTCCCAAAGGCCTGAGTGCGGGATGCTCATTCCATTTTACACATTTGAACCCTTTCAGAGTATATCTACACTAGCATTTTTAGTTAACTGAGTGGCAATTAACTCAAAGTAAAACACTCTGGTGAAGACAAGCCCTTTAGTGCATAAATACAAGTTTAGTACATGTAACCCTAGCTAATCTGTTGGAAAATTTAACCTCCAGACCAGGGGTAGGCAACCTATGGCACACGTGCCAAAGACAGCACACAAGCTGATTGTCAGTGACACTCACACTGCCCAGGTCCTGGCCTCCGGTCCGGGAGGGCTCTGCATTTTAATTTAATTTTAAATGAAGCTTCTTAAACATTTTTAAAACCTTATTTACTTTACATACAACAATAGTTTAGTTATATATTATAGACTTATAGAAAGAGACCTTCTAAAAACGTTAAAATGTGTGACTGGCACGCAAAACCTTAAATTAGAGGGAATAAATGAAGACTCGGCACACCAACTTCTGAAAGGGTGCCGAGCTCTGCTCCAGACATATGACCAAGTTCAGCCCTGTATTATGTCTAATGCCAGTATTATTAATTTGTAATGGGGTAGCGCTTAGTAGCCTCAACTGGGATCGGTGTCCCCACTGTGCTAGGCATTGTATGAATAGATAATGACACACAGCCCCTGCCTCCAGATATTAAGGTATAAACAAACAAGACAGACAAAGGGTAGGAGGGGAGACAGAAACACAAAGAGATGACATCATATGCTCAAAGTGACACAGCATAGCAGGGAGTGAGGCTAGGAGGAGACCTCAAGTCTCCTGACTCCTACCCCAATACTCTCCCTTAGACTACACTGCCTCCCCATTGGTCCTACAGGAAGGTTGTCATGGTTTGGTTTTCCAATTAAATAAACTTTAAACTAGTAAGGAAACAATACTCTAAATCCTAATTATTTGGACGCAAAACAAAAAGAAGTTAAGCTATTTATAGTACCTCAGCGCTTGGAGAAATAATTTACTATGCCAAGTTTCATACACAAATATTCTATTTGGCACCACCACAAATTTGATAAGAAAGGATCTAATAATATTTGCATACTACTCCTTAATTTAATGTGACTGAAGTTTATTGGCTATGAAAAGATGGTTTCCTGTTATATTAGAGAAGATGCGAGCTCCTCTTATTGTGTTGGCCAAAGGTTGATAGAACCTGTAACTGGCATAAATTGCTGACAGAAAATGTGTTTTATGTGACAGTTTGAGGACAATTTGTGAACAGCGGGGACAGTCAGCCAGACAGCCTGTATGAAATTTTGAGGGCTGGAATGTATCCGGCTCCTGTGGTAGCATACAAGAGTGCGGGAGAGGCACAAGATGCCTTCACACTTTGTAACCCTGCACAGAGGCCAGTCATGCAGGGGAAGGAGCAGAGAACAGCCCATCTATTTTTCACAAGATGGGAGGAGGAAGAAACGTCGCCTTGAGCCACTGAAAAATGTCTGTTCCCTCCTCCCCTGCTTTTTGAAAACGGTATCCCCTCCTGCCCATCCTATTCCCTCCTGCCCATCCCCTACCCAAAAATGTTGGTCAGCTCCCAGGGGAAGCGAACAGAGCTGAGCCTGCCAGTGGGTCTGTTTTTCCCCAGAGGGTGGGGAAGGCAACCAATCAGAGGGGATTTCCCCTTGGCAGGTCTCAAAATGGCCTGAAGGCATTATCACAAAATACGTTTGGCAGCAGGGACCAAAATCACATTACTTACACTCAAATTGTGGGAGCTGGCAATGCTGCAGGCCTGGGAGACCTCACAGTCTAAAGACCTGAATGGATACAGTGCAGTACAGTACCTGACCTAGACAATGAAAGGGGTGTGGGGTGAGGAAAGTTTCACAGAACAGGTGAGTCATTTTCATGACGCTTTTGAAGATGAGCGGCACCTGCCAAATACTTTCAGAACTTTCTCAAATCAGTGCCTAATAACTGATACACAGCCAAAACCTCTTGAGTCTGAAAGATTGGGATAGAAAAAGAGATGGGATAACAGGTTCTTATTCTAAGGGTTCCTCCAGTTCCTGCTTCTGGCCAGTCTGGAAATACAGCACCTACATTTATTCTCTCTCTCCCCCCACCCCACCTTTTGCTTCCAATCCTTGTCGTATACAGGAAGTGGATACCATGAAGAACGTTTTTTAAAATGTGGAAATTTTTCAAACAAAAGGAAGTTTTGGTTCTGGTTCCGTTTCAATCAGCTTTCCAAAGCTGCCATGAAAATCTACCAGCCCAGACACAGAATCTACTTGCTCTGGCCTTCACTACAACATTTACCGGGGGGATGGGCGTGGGGAGATATTTAATTACTCACCTAAACATAAATATTTGCCCCAAATGAGTGGACAAAAAGAATTTTGCAAGGTTAGTTAAACTTTGAACACAGATTGAGATTGACATCTGATTAGGTACCATATGGACAGCCTCACCTGGAAAAGAATCACTTACCTCTAGGATCTTTTTACCCTTCACTAGACAGGAGACAGTGTCATGTGATACTTTTGTACCAGGGACCGGAGCAATGGTGATTCCATTTCTCCCAAGTCTCGGCCAGCCTCTAAATTAAATCGTATTGTTCTCCTCATCTCCTGCCATCAAACATTAAAGAGGACATTTAAGAGGCAAGAGGGAATTCAATCACTGTGCAACAAGGTGATTTTGAAGCTATTTTTAATAACTAACTAAAGGGTTTGTGCTTTTATAGCAGAACCCTGCAGAAGACAATGGGTTAGTGTTAGCAAATAGCTCCATCTTCTGTTCTGCATGTGGAAGTTCAGAAAACCTGATTCCAGAAAACCATTGATGCTGTTTTAAAGTCACTGCTTAGAAGAAATACATTCAAGCTCACATCTTCAAAACTGAATCATGTGCTGTATCATTTAAATACCCTTACAAAAGAAAGGGATATTCTAGCTAGGGAAGTGGAATAGAGAATGAGTCTTAACTGACTGCAGAAAGAAAGATGCTCCTATTTGCAGAGTCCATAATCAGAAATCGGGTCGGCTGTTCTCAATGTTTTCTCAATAATCTTTTATTTGTCTTGCTGTGGAAGTCTATTATTTGGGACATGCATGTCCATTACTCTCCTGTTGCATCTGTAAGTTATTTTACTGAAGACATTTAAACCCCTCTCCTATAATATGTCCCAGCTTGTGTCTTTGCACAATCTCTGCTGAATAGTTATGATTACACTTTACCTTATTGCATACTTGGAGCTGTTGCAGTCAGCAGGGATTTTGTCATTGAATTCAGGCTCAATTCTTTCCTGCATCCGAGCAGAGATGGGGAGGAATATCAGGAAGTTAGCACTGCCACAAACCCAACAATCTCTCACCCATCCCCTTTTGTCTCCTGGCACACTACTGATCCTGGAGTGACCGGGGTGCCTGGAATAGGGGCCACCTCTGTTCGGTTATACCAGCAGTGAGTTCCCTTCCAGAGGAAGAATTCTCCGCTGTCCATGTACAGTCAGAATCTACACTCCCAGCAAAGCTGGCATTCTGGGCCACCTCCATATCACATTGCGTGCCACCTCTGTGGTGCAAAGTGGTCAGATTGTACCAGAAAATCTGGCCCTCCAATTGGAGCAGAATCAGGTCCAGAAGCATAGACTCACCATAGACAATAAGCGTAACTACAAATCTCACCACATATTGCCATTTTAAAAAGTTCAAATGGAAACATTTGGAAGAAGAAAGTATATACAATAGTATGAAATAGTAGAAACATTTGAGATAATTACACTGGTTCTGGGACAGAGTGCAGCATCAAGTCCATTATTCATAGACTGGAAGGAACCATAAAAATGTCTTGTCTGGCCTGTGTTAAAAAAAACATGTTTTGCTTTAAACAAAATTTCCTGATTTGGGGGACCTATCTCTTGATTTTGGAGCTTCTAACTTATGGTTTTGTTTTAATCTCCGGAGGGGGTCTCACTCATGGTTTGATCTTTTGAGGTTAGCAGTACTGAAGAAGCCAGTCAGGCCCTCTGTGTAACCAGAGAGCTGAAACGGTAGTGGCCTCCGCCCTAGTCATAGGCACAGGTCACTGCCCAAAACAAAGGAACGGGTGAGGGGAGGGATTTTGCTGGGTGTTGCTTTGTAAAGGTTTGTGCTTCTGTGAAACAGAAGCAGAAAGACCAGACAAGCTGAGAGAGCTGTGAAGCACCATAGACACAAGCTCTGTGCGCGTGGCCTAAGAAAAAGTGGACAAAGAGATTTTAGACTGAGTGCTGATTGAAAGAGCCTTAGAATCATGAGCAAAAAAATCAAACAAACTGTCTTCAGTTTCATTCCTCCTGAGTTCAAGGAACCAGGATATTTTACATTCTTTGCAAATAAACAGTATTGCACCAAAGATACCTGACTCCATCATCAATTTCCTTCCTAGCTGAAACAATCCTGACTGAATTTTTGGCTAACCGCTCTGGTCAAAAGAGGCTATTCTTGTTTAGAGGACCATGTGTAAATCCTATTAGTATAAGTAACTTGCATGCAGCAAGAAGAGAACAGACCACTTAGAATGACATGGTTTGAAATCCAAAGGTATATGGCTCACACACTAAAATGATTTAGCCTGTAGGAAAAGGACTCTTTCTTACAGTGCCAGTTTTTTTAAACTCAGAAGAGATTTCTGGGAAGCAGGGGCTTGAATAATAGTTCAAACAGCTAAACTCTCCAGAGCATAATCCTATCATCTTAGATAATGAGATATGCCTCCATTTTCCAAAAAGCTTATAGCAAGACACTCGCTCTATATATATTCTGTATGTCAGCATGCAAAGGCTTCTCCTCACAGCCCCAACCACCATTTCATTGTCAGGGATGTGTCAATAAAAGATAATGTAGGTGAGCTGTCTGGTTTTGTGTGAGGAATAAAATCAGTGAGCAAGTGAGAATTCAAGATGTCAGGCTGCCAAAGATCTTTCTGCAAATAGGCAGCAAGCGAGAAAAGCAAAGCTAGTAAATAACTGCATCTGAATGTTTGCTGGAAAAGGAATACAGGGTCATTATCACATAGCATAAAGCATGATCTTTGCAAATAAAAATGTATGGGCCAATGTGCATTTCACAGAGTAGTTGGCAATGCAACCCTTTGGGTGTTGGGAAGCCAAAGGACTTGTGCCTCAGCCATCTGGAACTCCATCAACACCCGTTCACGCTGGAAATAAAATGCAAAGATTTGCATGGGCTGTTTTTCTGCTTCATGTTTTGGTGAGGACAGCAGAGACACAGCCCTGCCCTACAAGCCATCATGACCAAAATTCACTCAGCAAGATAAATAAGCTTGTGACCAAATAAACCAGGCCATCTGGTATGTGCACAGCTACAGTCAGCAATTGCTGGAAAAAAACAGTCAGAAAAGCAGAGAAGCAGATATTCCCATTTTTCTTTTTCAACATTAGAGGGCGTTGATTCTCTCTATACTGTCTGTAGTTCGTGCCCACTCTGTGCAATAGGACATTCTGCAGTTCTCTGTTGTTATCACTTTCATGAATAAGACAATGCAATTGTATTTATCAGGAACAGGACCTTTTGTATGTACTACTTTACCAAAATCAAAAGATGCCTAAGAACTTAAATATCCTGGGAACAACCCCTAAAATTACATTGCATAAGGACTGATGTGGCCTTTGGACCAGCTAAACACATGTATATTCTCTTTTGTGAGGCTGGGAAGATGTATTTAATTAAGATGCAAACCTGTTATACTGGGCAGATTCAAAAGGCACCCACAGATAAATCATGTGGAAGTATTGTCCCTTTTAAGAGGACTTGCAGTTGTGCTGATGGCAATATTTCATTCAGTATGCCTGGAAAGTATTTGCTTCCTAGGGGGCTAAATTCTTCCCCACACACTGACCCAAGCAGTCAGGGAGCTAGATGAACCAACTCACTGAACCTAGGGCTTGTCTACACTTACAGCACTTAGAGAAGATGCCGTCTACACAGATGAGACAGCTTCTCCTATCAGCGTAAGTACTCCACCTCCCCAACGGGCAGTAGCTATGTTGACGGGAGAAGCAGTGCTACCTACACCAGCAGTTAGGTTGGTATAACTACATCGCTGAGGGGTGTGGAATTTCCCACATCCCTCAGCGATAATTATACTGACATAAGTTGGTAGTGTAGACCAAGCCCTAGTGTAATAGTTTCCCATAGCTTGGGGCGATTGCATTCTGTATGTTAGGGTAGTTTTGCACCACTATGGTGAAATGAATCTATTCCAAAGCCATCTTAGCTTCCCAGGGGAAGGTTACCCAAGCCAAAGGGGACTCCTCAGTTGGCGTAGGGGCTCCTGCACCACCCTACTCTCCCTTTGCTGGCTAGGGAAAAGGCATCTCATTCTCTGCACTCTGACAATCTCCAGGGATATGGAGGGAAGAGGAAGCAGGGCTAGGCCTTTCACATCATCACTGATGGCCCGGAGCGCTTATGTAAGAGTTTTCATCCATACATCGCAAAACATTTACAAAAAAGAGTCAGTCTCATTATCCCCATTTTACAGATGTGGAAACTGAAGCACCAGGCCGTAAAGTGACTTGCCCAAGATCACCACCCAGGGCGGCAGTAGAGCCAGGAATAGAATCCAGCTTGTCCGAGTCCCCAGCCAATGCCATATACACTGGGTCACACGGCCTGTTTCCTACAGCTTGGTTTTTTGGAGTCCTGGGGAGATAAACAAACCGAACTTCCCATAGTCAGAACCTTGGCAACATTCCAAGAAGCTTTGCGCTGCCGAGGCTCAGTCCTGCCAGAAAGAAAGTGTTTTATGGTTAGCATCTTCTAAGGAGAGTTGGGGTCTTAGTATCAAGCTGCTTAGCTTCCCCAAAACTTAACCCACCCAAACCCATCATCCTCTTCTAGCAATGCTAGACAAATTAATTCCTGGCAGCCAACCCAGCCTTGTTACATCCTGATAATCTTTGGGTACACAGTGAAGTCTTTACTCCAACAGCATTAACCTGTTCCCTGCCAGTCCAGAAAGGAGGCACACACCATCACTAACTTATTCAATGCACATCACCGTTAAAGGAGGAGAAAAAAAAACTTGTACACAAATCAAAGAGCTGAGGCACGCATCCCAGTGAAAAGAAAATAAATGAAAGTCATTCGGATTCAAAGTGTCACACAAAAAGAAGCCTGGACTGAATTCACAACTGGAAAACAGAGCGCATGACCCCGTGCTGCATAGTCTCATCCGGAGATCGCAGGCTTTTCCATGTCACTCGTGACAAATTTGCAGCTTTAGCAATTCAAGAAAACGAGGAAAAGCATCTCAAGGAAACTATCACCCACGTTAGAACAAGATGCCATTTACTGGGAGCAAATGCTGTTAAGGCTGCCAAGTGCCAACATTATTAACTCCTGTTTTGGTATCTACAGGAAGTTCATTTGAATGGGCAGCTGCAGCTTTCTTAAAATTCCTATTATCTTTTATTTTTAATATTGCGTTAGCCATGAATAGATAATGAAAGCGTCATTTGCTTGGAAACATCTTCCAAATTTCCCCCTTGGGAACAATCTTGGTTGAATTATTAATTATTAGTAGTAGTAGTGTTACTGTAGCACCTGGGAGCCCTAGTCAGGGATCGGGACCCCATTGTGCTAGGCACTGTACAAACACAGAATTAAAAGCAGCCTCTGCCCCAAAGAGCTTTCAGACTATGTATATGCCAAGAGGCAACAGATGGACCCAGACAGACCAATGTGGGAATACAAAGAAACAATAAAACAATAGTTAGTCAGCATGATGGGCAGCAGCCTTGACACACTATTGCCAAGGTTTTCTTGTAGGCATCATGGCACCAATGAATGCAGCCCAGGCCAGAAATGCAGCACGGGCCCAGCGACAGAGGGAATGCAAGGACTATGGCTGGTTGTGAAATGCTTTGTGTTCAGAGGAAAAAATTCAAAGCTTTCCTTTTTGACCAAATAGTCTTCACAAGTTTTCAGGTTTTTGTTGAAAAACTGAAAAGCCAAAAAAAAAATGTTTTTGTTAAAATGAAAACTGAAATGTTTCAATTTTAGAGCAAAAAACCTGAACTTTCTTTGATGTTCAGGTTTTCAATGAAAACCTGAAACGTTTCCAGGGGGAGAGAGATTTTCCCTGGAAATTTCTATTTAAAGACAAAGCTATTTTTCATTGATTTAATATTTCAAATGACATTTTTCAACTAGCTCAGCTCTAGCAGACACACTGCTTCAGACAGTGGGGGTGCTAATAATGCAGTATGTCCCTGTAACGGGGTTCACGCTGTGCAACTGGGTATTCAGCCCATGGGCCTCCCTATTCAATGAGTCAGGGACACTTCAGTTTGGTGCAACACCTGTGCTCTTTAAGCCTTGTCTACACTGGCAAGTTTCTGCGCAGTAAAGAAGCTTTCTGCATTGTAACTTCTGAGGTGTACACACTGCCAAGCCACGTAGTGCACAGAAACTATGCAGCTGCAGCACTGTAAAAAACAAAAAAAATCCAAAAAACATCAGTTTGAACTCTACTGCCCTGCCCTCAGGTGACGAACTGTCATCCACACTCCATAAATTCCTTGGGAATTTTGGAAGTCCCCTTTCTGTTTGCTCAGTGATGCATGCAGTGGTCTCAGCGCATCTTTCCAGGTGGCCATGCCTGCTCCACGCACCAGGTAATCCAAGCTGCTTGACCTCATCAGCATTTGGGGAGAGGAGGCTGTCCAGGCCCAGTTGCGCATCAGCCATAGAAATTATGATACCTATGGACAGTTTTCATGATGCATAACAAAAAGGGGCCATGACCAGGACACATTGCAGTGCAGGGTCAAAGCGAAGGAGCTGCAAAACGCCTACCACAAGGCGCAGGAGGCAAACTGCCACTCCAGTGCTGCACCCACAAGCTGCCGGTTCAACAAAGAACTAGATGTGATACTTGGTGGCGACCCCACCTCCACTGCGAAGGCCACTGTGGAGACTTCGGTGGCTCGCATGCCAGTCAAGAGTGGACCAAGCCATGAGGAGGAAATCTTGGATGAGGATGTGGAGGGGGACTTAGAGGCAGAGGATGACTCAGAGGCCAGAGATGCATGCATCCAAGAGCTCTTCTCTACCCCAGAGGCTAACCAGTCACAGCTGTCAGAGCTTGGTGAAGCGCAAACAGGAGAGGAGGTCCCTGGTAAGTGGCTTTGATTTTGGGAATCGCTGAAGCGAGTTGTTGGGGCAGGAGGGTTGCAGAAAGCAGGCTTGTGTCTGTATGATGCGTGTACCACCACATGCCTATTCTGAGAGGTGGAACAGGGTGTTGATTGACTCCCTCACTTCATGGGAATCTGCCTCAGGGATCTCCAGGAAACTCTCATGGAGATACTGGGCAATCTCCTGCTGCAGGTTCTTTGGCAGAACTGCTTTGTTTCTTGCCCCATTAAGGGTAACTTTCCCCCGCCACTCTGCTGTCACTGCGGGGTGGGGAACACCATTGCTGCAAACAGGTGAGCCGCATAAGGGCCAGGCCATAAGCTGCCATCTTGGAGAAGACCCTCCCTTGATTCCCTGCTCACTCTCAGCAGTGAGATATCTTCCATAATGAACACAGCCTGTGAAAAATGTGGGGACAGTAATGATTATAAGGCCCCCCTACAGTGCTAGCTCTCCCCAAGAGCCACGTGCCCAGTGTACAGTACAGTCCTAGAACACTGATTTACTCTGCCCCTGCAGTTACTCACCATTTTGGGGGTCTTGTGGCTCATGTGTGCTTGCCTGGGGTCAACCAGTGAGTGACAGGTGTGTGAATAGTGGCTGTGTTTTAAATCACTGAATCAGTGGTCTGTGGGTTGCAAACAATACTGCTTCTGTAAAATGTTGCATTTTGGCTTCACAGAGATGACCTCGGGAGCCCAGTCTCCCTCTTTGTTATCTTCCGCTGAATGGCTGTGCAGAATTAGAAAGCGGCCACGAAGAACTAAAGAGGACTTTCTGAGTGAGGTCATGATGCACTCTGCAGCCAAAAAAAACAAGAATTGAAGGAGTGGCGGGACATCGAGAAGAGGGCATTGGGACAGGACCCAGGATGCCTCGCGACCCTCTCACCTTCCCATAATTCTTAGCAGCAGGAGAGGAAGAGATGCTGTGGGATAGCTGCCCACAGTGCACTGCTCCGAATACTGCTGCAAGTGCCACAAGTGTGAAAACACACAACAGCGGTTTCCTTTCAGTTCTCTGAGTGGCACTGTAACTGCCAGCACTGTAACTCTGCCTGTGTAGACATACCCTTATTTTCAGAAGGTTTCCTACCATCTATTCCCAACTATATAAAGGCTTCATAGCTACTTAGCCTACAACAGGCCTGGCCAGCAACAGACTAGTTGGCTCCCACTTCCTTCTGTGCCTGACCTTTCACCCCTTCTCTGGCTTTCCCCCAGCCTTTATAGTGCCGGGCTTGTAAGACTGGCAAGTGCAGCCAATTACCAGGTAGGCACAGGGGCTGGAGTGGCAGGAGCTGATTAAGGGCTTCTCAACCAGCACCCCTCCCCGCTTAAGCAACCAGCGGGAGGGGCCTGGTCCAGCCTCTTCTCCCCCTGCTTGTGAGGTTACTCCAGGGAAGCCCACCGCTTCCCACTGGGTGATCCCCAGGGTCCTCCTCGCAGGGTTTGTCCATCCCCCCCTCACAGAAGGTGCACTGGGTAGGGGGCAGACTTCTCCCCTGTTCTGCTGCTACCCACAGGTCCTCCCACCATTCACAGCCTCGGGGGTGTCCTCCCGGCTGCTCCCCATCCCTCCAGCAGGGCAGCTGGGTTGGTTTGGGCTTCACCCAGGCTGCCCAGGGCCTCAGGTTCAGTTACGTGGCCCAGGGGGGTCCAGATTTTCCTGCCTGGGGGGTTCTACTTTCAGGCCTTCCCTGGGGCCCTCTCCCTCTATTCCTCAGGTCCCTTTCCCCGGGTGTTCCATACTGGGGCACTCCTTTGGCCCCTCCTCCCGTCTCCATTCTGGCTCTGTCATCTAGGGTTTGTTCCTCATTCTCCCTGGGGGCCTGAGCCCTCCCCTTCACTGGGGTCTACTAGTGTAGGGGTTTCCCCTCCCGTCTTCAGAGTCCCTCCCCTCTTCCTGCCAGTGGATCCCCTCCCATGGCCTCCTTTCCCTTTTGGGAAGGAATCCCAGTCTGTCCTCAGTACCACGGGGGTACTGTAACCCCTCTACTACCCCAACTCATTGCCAGGCAAACCTGCCCCCTACTTCCAGGGGCACCTGGGCCACAGGGCATGGCTTCCAATCCCCATTTATTCATTCCAGTTTCATCCTTGCCTTGGGGATAAACCAACGTGGCACCAGCCCCCTCTGAACGAGTGAGCGGGCTGATGCCGAGGCCGTGTCCACCAAGCCCCTCTGGGGTTTCCTTCCCACTTGCACAGGGATGGTGGCCAGTCCTCACCCCTTTTTTCGCCTCAGTCCAGCTGCAAAACTCTGCTAGGCTGCATTCCATCTCCGGGCAGCCCCTGCATTTATGTCCTGGCCATCCACATTGCCAGTAAACAAGCTGCCTCGTACGACTAGGAGCTCCCTTGGTCTCCTCCTCCTTCTTCTCCGGGCCTCTGCCAGGGATGTGTGGGGAGGGGGGGGTCTCAGGTTCCCCCCACACAGACTCTAGGTGATGGCCTAGCCTACCCTCCTTTTGTGGAAAATCCACCTCCACGTACTCCTCCATAAATTTAACAGCGGCCTCCACCCTGTTCGGCTGGTGTCACCGGACCCAGACTTGCATGATCTCTCAGATGCCCTGTACAAACTGTTTAAGGATCACCATAATTTCCCCCACCATGTGGACGTCCGGCTGCAACCAACGTGTGGCCCAGTCAGCCAGCTTCTGGGCAAAGGTTTGGGGCCACAAACCCCCCATTCACTGGGCCAACCGAAATTTCTGTTGGTCCTTCTCCATCAAGAGTCCCACCCGGTCTAGGACAGCCGCCTTCACTGTGTCATAATCCTTGACCTGTTCGTTGTTTAGCGCCATATAGGCAGCCTGCACCTCGCCGGCCAGATAGCGGGCCAGTTGTAGGGTCCAGGTTGCCCTATCCCACCCGGCACCTATGGCCACCCGCTCAAATGTACAAAGGAAGGCATTGGGGTCATCAGCAGGGCCCATCTTACACAGGCCTAGCCTGGGCGCACAGGGGACTCACCAGCTTTTGCAGGTGCTGCTGCTGCACATTGGCCTGCTCCCTGATAAAGTCCTGGAGCCCAGATCCTGCTGTTCGGCCTGCCAGGCGAGTAAGTCCTGCCTCTCCACCTGGTAGGATTGCTGGAAGGCCTGCAGTGCTTTCTGCATCTCTTCCTGCTGCTTGGCTAGCCACTGCAAAGTTCCCTCCATCTTCGGGTTGCCACACCCTGGCAGGCTTCAAATTCCAGACAATGAGTCAGGGACACTTCAGTCTGGTGCAACACTCATACTCTTTATTCTCAAAAGGTTTCCCACCACCAGTTCCCAACTATCTACAGGCTTCACAGCTACTTTGCCAACAACAGGCCTGGCCAGCAACAGACTAGGCAGATCCTACTTCCTTCTGTGCCTGACCTTTCCCTTTCCCCCACTTTGCTGGCTTCCTCCCAGCCTTTATCACTCTGGGCTAATAAGACTGGCAGGTGCAGCCAGTTACCAGGCAGGCACAGGGCTATTCACCCTGATTGGGGCTGGAGTGGAAGGAGCCGATGAAGAGCTTCTCAACCAGCACCCTGCCACAGTCCCCTTCTGTAAATGGACAGTTCTGTCGGCTGGTATGCTGGGGAGGCAACCATGGCCCTGCCCACTTCCTGTTTCTCCTCGCCCTCGATGGGGTGGTAAGAGTTAGCAGTCACTCTGCTCATCCATACACAGACTGTGATCGTGTCTAGCCATTGTGCAAGTGGTGTAAAGCTGAGTGAAGAATGGGGGGGAAGCTGCTTGTGCCCTACAATTCCCAAACACCTATGCAAGGGCCAGACAGAATCTAATACAAATACACACACACTGGGTCAAATTAAGACCTCACGAATATGCAGGAACAGGCTGCTGACTCCAAAGGAGTTGCACCTTTCATCTGCTTATGAGCTGAATTTGGCTGCCTGTGTTTGGAGAGTGGGAGATGAGCAAGTGGAATGACTGAATAGAAAATTCAAATACAGTCACAATCAGCAAAGTCTGTTTACCAAGGGAGAATGTTTATTACTAAAGCCCAGATCCTCAGAGGTATTTAGGAACCCAACTCTCACTGATTTCAATGGAAGTTAGGAGAATGAACACCTCTGGGGGCTGGGGCCTAAGTTACATAACCAGAAAGCAGCAGAAAAACTCTGCTTCTGATTCAGCCCAGTTCTTTGACACTGAGTGCAGAGTCTGACCTTCTCCGAGCAGCCTCTCTGACATCTGTTCCTTTGATCACTGGGGAAAGAGGAGGGGCAACTGAGCAAGCAAGAGTTAATCCTTGTTACTCAGACACCACAGTACAAGTTGTGCCCCTACAGAGGTTGTGTTCTCTAGAGAAAAAGCCCCAGCCCCAGCCCTGAACCAAAGCCCCAGCCCTTAATAATTATGGGAAACATTGTTTCTCATAACCAAATGCAGCCACCTGAGGCAAGCAGGGAGGTCTTTTAAAAGAAAGACCCTTATTTTGCTCCAATATAAAAACAAATAAGACTTTATAGACTGACACCTTTCCTTGACGGGGGTGGGGCAGTTGTTTTGATTTTGTATCCCTTACCCACCCCACAGATTTCATTTCAGGTCACAAGCACTCCGTTTACCCAGCTATTTTTAGCTACCCTGCTGGCCGGATTCACTGAATTATTCTATGAATTATTCATAGCTCCAAGAAAATGGCCCCAGCATTCCTCTGGTATTTGAAAACAATGACAGCTTTTGGCATTTTTGCTGTGCAACTGCAAATCTCAGCTGCAGCATGAGTCTCCCAGGTCTGTCTGGAAATAAGGCTGTTATTTTGCTCTGGACAACTGTCGGCTCAAGTGCAAGTAGCAGTGTGGAAATCATTAAGAACTATTACAGGGAAGGTTGCAAGGATTTTGGTCGGCCTCTCCTTTTAGTTATGTCACCATGGCCCCATCCAACAAGAGTTCTCATGTTTGCATTTAAGGTTTAAAGGGCCACACCTGCTAAAGCTGACAAAAGTTCTCTAGAGCAGAGAAAGGAACAGCAGGGGGGGAATTGCTGCTGATTGTTCTGGAAAGACTCTTCACCCAACTTACTAATTACACACTTGGCTGATCCCCTATAATTATGATCTGAAAGGAAATTCTACACCCTAGCAATTTAGTTGGTGTTTCTTTTTTTAAGTCAACCATTTCCACACTAATGAAGATCACTGTAAAACAGCAACACCTTGGAGGAGCAGAGTAAAGACAAAGAAATGAGGGATGCTACCTCATTAGCACTTTACTTCTTTGGCCAATAGCGGGGTGTGTGTGTGTGTGTGTTAAAGCCAACTGAGGTTAACTGGAGTCAACTGTTTTTATGGCAAATTATCCTGAATAAGCAACAATATAGATGATGGACAAAAATGCAATACACTTCTTAGGGCTGGTCTACACTCGGGGCGGGGGGGAGAAGGGGATTGATCTAAGATACGGAACTTCAGCTACGCAAAGTCGAAGTATCTTAGTTCAATTTACCTGGCTGTCCTCACGGCGACTGCCGCGGCTCCCCCGTCAACGCCGCTTACTCCTCCTGCCGAGGTGGAGTATGGGCGTCGATTCGGGGATCGATTTATCGCGTCTAGACGAGACGTGATAAATTGATCCCTGATAGATCTATTACTACCCCCTCGATCTGGCGGGTAGTGTAGACGTGGACTTAGATTCGATTAAGCTTTAAAGAGTCCCAACTCAGCCAAAGCTCATGTATCTATGTCCAGAAGAAAACATTAACACTGATGTGTGTTTTGCACTAGTTACAGTTCAAATAACCGTTTTGCCTTGTCCCTCCCCACACTCATGACTCTGCCATCTTGCAAAGTTGACATTTAGTGCTAGTGTATATTAAAGGTGAGGTCCAACTGTAAAGCTGAGATCTGGACTTTGCAAAAGTGTGAGGGGATTTGGATCTGGGGTTTTGTTTCCATCCATTAGAAATTAATGACCAGCTTCAACGCTCAGGCCCAGAGCTACGATGGTAAGAGCAAAATCAGTATGGAGCTAAATCCAAAATTTGTGTGTGATCAGAACAGGAGCTTTGATTTGGGCCTCTCTCTAGTTTGGAGTCTGTTATTTTAGAAAGTCGGGTCTATAGCGTCTTCCAGGCAATGATTTCAAAAAACGTGAGAGAGATAAAGTCTCAGAACATTGCAGCGAGGTGTTAGAAGGATTTGTACCTGAGCCAAATTTTGGTGAAAAATTTATAAGGGAAAAAATCCAGACCAAATTAGTGCCAATGCTGGAGTGCAATGAACCTGTTCTGAATCCAGCAGACTAATTGCTGATGCCAACTAGAGATATGCAAGATATTTGTAACACAAACCAAAGCTACTAAAAATTCAAAGCTTGTCACATTTTGCTACAAATCTGAAATGGGCTCATTTTTGGTTTAACAAAAAAAAAGTTGTGAGCAAAAAACTGGCCTAATATACAAGTGGAAAGGATTCAATTTCTCAGGTGAAGATGGGGTTTGTATTGGAAACATGAATTTTTGTTGTTTTTTTTCCCCCAATATGAAGATAGCCAATTTTGTTTAAATTGAAATTAATGCACAAAAAGTGAGGGGATGAAATGTATACTACAGCAACCAATCCCATGCAAAACTCCATGGAAGAGAAATGGTAAATTTCACACCGCTCTGCCAAGAGCCCTCCTGCTGCGGCACTAAAAGAAGAGCCCATGGAAAAGAAAGGAAGATGAAAAGGGAAGTGAGAACAAAACAGAGAAGAGAAGAAAAGGAAAAAAGGTCAGAGAGACAAAGAGTGTTGTGGATGGAGTAAGATCAGAAAAAGGTAGAGGGAGAAAAAAAAAATCACAAGCAGCAGCAAAGTGGATATGAAAGTGTGAACTGGTACCAAGTGTTTTTAATCAGAATCTTTCTGAGACTTTCCTACCTATTTCTTGGATACTAGAAGCCAGGATTCCCTGATGTGATTCCATTAATTCGTACTGACTCCTTTCCCGTGCGGCACTGAAAGGTTAATAGCGACAAAGAATCTATCATGCCTATAACACTACATGAGTAATAACAACAACATCTGAGTGATTAAACTAGATGATCCATTGCAGTTCTGTTGTTTATTCCAGCTTTCCAGTCCATGGATCCAATCCTACTCTCACTGAAGCCAATGGCAAATCTTCCTCCTCCCGCCCACTTCAAATGGTGCAGGTCTAAGCCCTATGTTTGCTTTTCCTTTCCACTTCACTTCCCCTGCTATACCTTTCCAATTCCAATTCCAGCATTTGATTTTCAGCTTAGGCTAATGTACAGTACTTATCTCTTACCTTTTTTCTTTACCATTTCTTAGATTGCCTTTCTCCTTAGATCATCTTCAGCTCTGTTTATGCCGCCAGCTTTGAGTTTCTTTGTTATCCAGAGTGAAGTTTTGGAAATTCCAAGAAAAGATTGGCTGATGTGAATTCTAAGTGGCTGGATTCAAACATGTCAGTAACATAATTCTTTATTGGGTCTAACAGTGATGGATGGGAGAGGTTGGGGGCTATGGAAAGGCTTCTGGGTCTGGTTTTTATGGTCAGAATAGCCATTTTGTAATTTTGGTTAATTATTGCATTTGCATATAAATGTGTTGAATAAATAATTGATTTGCAATCAGATTACATGTATACATATATGCACATTTAATGTATATAACATTTTCATTATGTTAGTGAACATCATTATTGAACAAAATAATTCTGAGTTTAAGCTAAAATTGAATGTTAATTTTCAGGTATTAAGCAGAGGGTCCTATTGTATGTACTGCAACTCCCCTGCAGTAGCCTGGGTCTCCTCAGATTCTTTCAATATTATATAAGCTCAGTTCTGCATAAAACTCTACATTAATCAACTGTGCACCCTTCGAAAATACACTGTGTGCCATGGGCCAGACAATATGGCTTTTATGGGCACATCATAAATCATGATGCATAAAACAAAATATAGTGGGAGGACACCCTCTCCCACAACAGGGTGCTGAAACCAGGCAATCATCATACTCAGTAATTATTTTCAATACGCATTTACCTATGGCAGAACTAGTCCTCCTTCCTAGCTGCAGGATAATAGAGTGCTCATTATCAACCAGCCTTCATGTCGAGTGGTAGCCAGTCCTGGGCTGTCCAGGACCCAGGTTGCTTGATGTAAGGCAGTGGGAGTGAGGAAGAATTAGTTCTAAAAATATATTAAACAGTTTCAAATTTAAAAGAAAAAGAAAAAAATTAAAAATAATTAGTTGGGATTCTTAAACTATTTTTTAAAATTGGGATTGATTTTTTGACCTAATTTGCCACATATACTAATAAAAACAATAATTCCATTAGTTCCTTTCTTTATATGTAGTCTAATAGAACTGGAAGGCATAAGAACTCACACAGTATAATGTACTAGACTGCATTGTAGTGAAGGACTAGTATTAATTACAGCTTTTGATGAATTGCTTCCCCAGTCTTGATGTTTGATATGACTGAAACATAGAGCAGTTCTTAACAGTTATCCTGGGGGCCAGCGACCCTAGAGTAGAATTCAGGAGGCCTGTGTTCTAATCCTGGGTCTGCCACTAACTTGATCTGTGACTTTGCGCAAATCACTTCCCCTCTGAATCTCAGTTTCCTCATCTCTACAAGAGCCATAATCATTCCTACCTTGCTTTGTAAAGCACTTGGAAACCTATGAAAGGAAAGTGCCTAATAAGAGAAAGGTATTATTAGGACCATTAGGATAAGGATACTATCATCTCAAAAAGTGAAAATCGCCTGTTTAAACTTTGCCCACCGTTCCAGAATAGCTGGATGTTTCAACTAAAGTGAATTACAGTGAACTAGTTAAACATGCCACTTCCTGTTGTTTTCTGTCTGTCTTATGTGCAGACTCACTATGGTCCTGTCTACTCTGTAGTTTCTATTATGTTCAGGGATCCAGCGGCAACATGGCAGTCTCCCTACTTGTGGCAAACATGGGAGCTGCAGGCTGTAAAGAGATGCATAGGGTGGCCCTGTATTCCACATGGAGCCCCATTGACTTCACTGGGTTCCTGCACAGGTTCAGGAGTGTGCCTGTACTCATCTTTTTGCAAGATCAGGGCCACGGTTCAGATGCTGGGATTCAGCCATGTTACCTGACGCCCTGAATCATGCTAAAGCCCTATAAAAGTCCAGGGCTCAAGAATGGTTATGGAAAATAGTCAGAATACAATTCAATCTCACCTGATGTCCAAGTCCAAGCAATATTTCAGCTGTGTCCCCCAACCTGATGGTATTATCGTGTAGACAGGACCAAGCACAATATATATCCAATATATATGCATCACTTTATATATCCAATTTTTCCTTTGCAACTGCAAGGGCTAAGAACATTATTAAAAATATAACCCTGACAGAGTAAACTGATGATACCACTAGATCAGTGCTGATATGAGATTTTAGCTCAATCCAACCACTGTCTCACCCTGGATACCTCAGACACACATCCACCTATTTCTCCTAACACAAGACTTGCCCTCTCTCCTGCAGCACGTGGTTCCACCTCCATCTTCAGGCTGAGCTCTATCACTCCTTGTTAGCTCCTTGTCCACCTACCCAGACATAGCTAATCCATCCCTACCACTTTAGCATGGATCCTCACCTCACCTCGCTGACAATGAGTTACTCCCAATTTGCACTGACATAACTGAGGTCAGAACTGGGCCTGTTGTAGATTCACAGATGTTCAGGCTAGAAGGGACTGTTACAATTATCTTATTGGTGCTCCTACATACCCCGGGCCATAGAAGGGTACCCAGTCATTTCTTCATCAAACCCATAACTTTTGGTTGAGCTGGAACATATTTTTTAGAAACACATCCAGTCTTGATTTAAAGTGATGGAGAATCCATCATATCCCTAATTAGTTTGTTGCAAAGGTTAATTACCTTCACTTAAAAATTTGCACCTTATTTCTAATCTGAATTTGTCTAGCTTCAACTTCCAACCTGTTGGATTCCATTCTGCCTTTCCCCACTAGATTAAAGACCAACAAGTATCAGAAATCAATTCTGTGTGGAGATACCTGTAGACTGTGATCAAGTCACCTCTTAACCTTCTCTTGGAAAATCTAAATAGATTTGAATGTAAGTCTCCCACTGTAAGAAACGTTTTGCAGACCTTAGAGAACGCTTGCAGCTCTTTGCTGAACCCTTTCCAATTTTTCAACAATATTTATAGATAACCCCCGTGTCATATTTAAGAGTTTTATAGTGTTGACTATCACCGTACTATCTTAGTGCCTTCCAAGTAAAATAGAATGGCAATAGCAAAGTGCCTAGTGAACTTGATGGAATATCGAGTCTTCTCCCTTTTGGGAGGTATACAAGCTCTCTTTATGATTGTATTATTGCTGGTTTGGATCGCTTTTTGTTCTTTATTTTCTTTGCCCCTTTCTCTTTAGGTGAGGACGAAGAGTTGGATTTGTTGCAGGGGGAGTGGGGAAGGGTTATGTTGTGAATATCATTCTCTACCCACACAATGTCTGAAAGGAAAAAAAAAACCCTGGAGCTTTTCCTTTAAAATCCAACCGCACAGGCCCCCCCCCCCCTCCAAAAAAACCCAAAACCAACCCTTAATGAATTCCCATGAGTAAAGATGTTTAACTATATTACCTCCTCTGAAGTCCTGCGGTATTAACTTTGTTAATCTTTGCTGTTTCTGCCTTTTTGTGGCACATGTAAATAAATGTGATGATCCAGGGGAGAAGTGAAGCCTGCTTTTCTGCTAAAACAATCAACTTAATGAACGGGTAATTAGTGTAAGAGTATTAGTAACATCAATGCTTAATGAGTTGCATCTTTTTTGCATCACATCCCTTAACTTCCACAGCTTGCTAAATAAAAGTTTATTTATTGTCTTGAATTAAAGGACATTTCCAGAGATGAGGTTTAATAAAATTAAAAGGAAAGGAAAGTTAATCAAGATAATTAAAATGAAAAACTTAAAATAATTCACTTTAACCTGCAGTGGCTGTATAGATGGACCAATAGTTTCCAATTAAAGCAGAAAGTTTATGAGATGCAGTACAACTGATTTACATTTATGTAACTGGAAGAAAATATTACCTTATTAAGTAAATTTCAGAGAAAATGTCAGAGCATAGAGGTTGGGCTGACTTGATTTTTTAGCAGATAATGCAATAATTTCACTGCTTACAGATTCAGAACCAGATCCTCTCCTGCTATAAATCTGCATAGCCCTACTGAAGTCCATGACACTGTATCAATTTGCATCAGCTGAGAATCTGGCCTACTATTATTTCCAATTTCTGGCAGATATACCTAAATGTATGCCAGAAAAAGTGCAGAAATATGCTACTGCAAGACAGCCTACAGCTGCTGTGCCTGGACACTCAATTTACCCACATTCTGCAGGCTTGGTGACTCATTCATAAGGGTATTTTGCAGGACCCTGGCCTGGATGAGATTTGCAAAGGAAATGTGCATCTCAGCACATGCACATCATTGCTACCAGACATGACATTGCAAACTATTCCATCTAAGGCAGGTTCCTGTGCATGTATATCTGCTGTGATGGGCTCTTACAGCTTCGTCTCTGAACTACAACTTCATGTAATCATTTTACACAGCAACTTATTTGACCTTATACAAGCCAGACATTTTGCCATGTGTTTTTGCTGCTTATGATGTGTTATTTTCTCCCCACATTTTTCTGAGCCTCCACAGGCTTTTTGGCAGGTGGTGGGGTGGGAGGGTATGAGAATTTGGCCTATAATATTTTTAATAATGTAGGGAAAGATTTTAACTGCGGTTTTTTTTACATGTTTTCTATATTTATTGCCATCTTGTGAGAGAAAAGGACCTTTTCCAGCCAAACTAGTACTGGTTTCAATGGGAGGTTTGCCTGAGTAAGGACTGTAAGATAAGGCCCCACAGTTGTCTTTTTTTAACACGGTTTATAGTAAACATAATTTTTCGGGATTCAAGTGTGTAGTGGTCAAATTATGTGTTAGGTGACATATACTGTAGCCGCTTGCTAGCAGAGATAACGAGATGATTAGACACAAGGGAAACTTCAGACAGAGGGCTCATCTCCTGGGCTGCTCCTTTCATTGCTGCTACAGGCTTAATTTAGCCTTGCAAAATTGTCATGAAAATGTATCAGCACAAGCACAAATTTCACTCAGCTCAACAGCTTTCTATCAGGATGGTGAAGAAAAATAATTAATGATATTTTATTCACCTGTCAAATAAATTGCTCAGCCCAGATGAGTGAGCAATAGTTTTGTAAGGCTGGTTTAGCTGATGAGCTGTAGACCCAGCTATTGCATGGCATTACTTCCAAATCAACATGTCTCACTATAGCCAAGGGCTGCCCATCCTGTTCTCCTGCTCCAATACCGGAGATAACTGGATAGCTGAAAAGCACAAGATGGTTTTGGTATTCAGTATAAAATGCCTGGCTAGGTCAAACCATGCTTTTGCCTGGATTTATTTAAGTGACATTGAGTTGGCTTATTTAAAAAAAATTGATTTCTGTGTTCAGTGATAGCTACACCATTTTTATATGCATAGAAAATCCACTTTAAAATATGGAATTGCACTAATGCTGAGTTTGCCACAGTTTTTAGTAGCTTAAATTCATTTTGATTTCCTAAAACATACACCTTAGGAGCCTTCATTTAATGCTCCTTTGGGCCCCACATCCAGTATTAAAGACAATATTCAGCAATTACACTGAACAGCTGGATTGCAACAGAAAATCCAGTAGTTATCAGTACAGCTAGTCGTTCAAATTAGGAAGGCAGCTAAGTGACACATAATCATTGCCAGTTAGAAACTGCCATGGAGAATGGGGAAAATACCTACTTGTTATCTCTTAGCTTCATCTGGCCCATTGTCTCATCAAAGTTTGGCAGCACTGCCAGAGCTGGAAGGGAGGGAAAATGAAAAACAAAGAAGAGATAAAAGGACAGTGAAAAAAACCTCAGCAAAACTCTTAAGAGCAGTGGGGACTCTTATCTCTCATACAACTTTGTCTAGGCACATTTGGTGTTACAGTGGCTGCAACTAATGCAGGTCAACCTGCCAACATAGGGAGAGGTTAGTGCTGGAACACACCCTGGCTCTTTAGGAAAGTATTCTGCTATTTGCACAGAAGGAGCAGCTGAGCCAGTAGTCAACATTTAACATCATAATCCTCAAACTTTGAGGAGAAACAGGTACAACACACTACATGTTTTTAAGCAAGCTTCCTGGGGAAGGTAAGTGAGTGAGCACCGAGAGCTGCTGTATACTAACCTAACCTATGGGTCAGATGAGCAAAAGGAAAGGGAGGCAACTGTTAGAAAGTAATGTATTCTTTTTCCACATTGATTTGACTTAATGCTGCATTTAGCAATAGCTCCCTGAACAATTCTCTGATTGTTTGGACACCATGCCCAGTGCATTCTTGTGTGTATACTTGAAGTTCTGCATGTTTGATGAATTTGTCACAGGTACCTTGGGCAATCTACGAATATGTCTGCTCTTCTGACTGGTTGCATGTCGAGCTGTGGGTTTTTCCCCTACATCTTATCATTCACACTCAGAGCCCTTAGACGTGCATTCAGAGGCGTGTAGAAACTGAGGTAGCATACCCATCAGCGGTGTGAGTAAGACCACACATTGATATGTAACCTGCTTCTCTACTTACCCACTTTGTGGTATGGACATAGAGATGACCCACCTTGGAGTCTACTTACTCTTCCACCGTCATTCCAATTCCCTGTCTTGTATCTTCCAGCCTTTCAACCTCTTCAGTTCCCTCCCACTTGTTCTCCTTGGACTGGAAATTACCTGCTGTTTATATAACCTTTCCCAGTGTTTAACCTTTCCTCCTTCCACACAAGCTGCTCCACTTCCACAATGCCCTCCTACTCAGTCCTACCTCACCATTTGGAAATGTTCACCTCTAGTGTGCTGTCAGCTGGCCAGAGAATCGCACAAGGTTGCTAGTTAACCTCTGGTCTGAGTACACTCAGGACCATGATTTCAGCAGAAGCCCTAGGAATAGTCATCCCGACTGCAGTAGCTCACAGGAGCTGGTGGAGTCAGGCATCTATTAGGCAACAGTGCAGTGCAGGGAGCAGATAAAACATCTGAAATGCCTGTACTGAAGGCCAAGGACTAACAACAGATCTGGTAAAATGCCCCTACTAGGAAGAACTTGATAGGATGCTTGGCACCTCCCCCAGCACAGAGCCTTATCTTATGACTTCCTTCTTATCATGAGGCTGGAGGCAGGGGAAGTGGTGGGTGCAGCAGCAGAGGGGACCACAGGGAACTCACAATCCCAGAAACAGACAGTGGAGCTTGAAGCCCTGAATCATCCCACCCAGGTGGATGGAGTAGTGGATGTTCTGAGGCCATTTTCCGAGGCCCTGTTCAGGTATTGAGCCAGGGAACAGCTTAGAGAGACAGAGTCTGGAGAGAGAGAATGAAGCTGGGCCAAGGCACTGATCTGCAGCCCAGTAAGAGTCAACCAAATTTATTATTATTATTGCCATGTGGTCAATCTTGGGTTTGTTAGGGCAAGATTTCTGGGTTAGGCCCAATGAAATTATTATTATGGGGGAGGATCTTGCATACCAGGAGGATGGGTGTTTATACAGGGGATTCCCATAGGGCATCCTCCCTCTTCTCAGGATTGTCCCCTGCCACCGTGTAGTATCCAGAATGGATGCCAAGCAGAGAACAGAAAGTTAGACACTACTGAAATGTAGACACTGTTTCAAACTTTGTTTTCAATTAAAGCTTTCAAAACTGGTAAAGGGTAACTGGCCTAGTCGGCAGCAGTGCCTATTTTTGCAAGTACAGCTTTTTATAAAATGGGGAACACTTATGTAATGCTACAGGTGTCTGCTTTGATTACCAAATTACTGTCTCATAGAGTAGTGGTTATAAGTCCATTTGGCTTCAGAAACTTGAAAAGTTCTTTGTGACAGTCAATGCTTGTTGTGCATTCATCCTGTTAATGCTATAGATGTATACTATGGCTAGCAAATTACTGTCCCATAGAGTGATTGCATGTCCGTCACAAGTCCATTTTTATCCTGGTTTCTTCTCGGCTTCTTGAAAGACTATGTTAGGTGACTGTTGCTAAAGCAGGAGTTCTTGTGCTCTGTCTCTTTCTGTGGCCTGGTTCGGGGAGGGGATGAGAATCAATTCCGCCACTTCCAAAAGTGTGCGTCCTAATCCAAAAATTGGTTAATTTACTCCTGATTTTCTTCTACTCCTGGTAAGTGATGTTTGAAAAATTATCATGGAGCACAAATTGCAGAAGATTTTTTAGATTTCTGAGTAAATAAAATTTCTTGGAAACCCCTGGTAGCTCACGGAACTGCTCCACTCACTGATATCCTGTTCAACCTGCCTGAAAAATTGCTTCTTCCTTCCATTCTGGTATTTCAAAAAAATATTCAAAATCAAGGCCTTCCCCTGCCTGAAACACTGTCAAAGTGGCAGTAAAAGCCCCCAAGATATGCTTTCATCCCATCTTGCCACTGGCCCAAGCCTCCCACTTAGGACTACAGGTGCTACAACTGGCTAGCAGCAGTTCAGAATGAGAAGGACCATGGAGGAGCTTTTTGTCATTGCAGTAGACAGTGAGGAGCAGGGGCATCCCCCAGAAATTTTTTTCCATAGTACATGCCTTTTGGAGCCATAATTGGTGCTGCTGCTGGCCCCAGAATCAAGTCCACACCACAATCAGCCCCCGCCTTTCAGCCCAGTCTGCCCTGGTGCAGTGTTGCTCCCATCCCTGAGCAGAGACACAAACGCCCAGAAGTGGGGTGAGGCAGGGCAGGCCCTTGTAGGGGAGCCCTGCTGTGGGAGCCAGCCCCATGGCAGCAGTGAGGAAGAGTAGGCCACTCAGATTTAGCCACCCCACTCATTCAGTTCATAACAGAGGAACCATTTGGCTAAATCTGAGTGGCCCATTGAAACCAAATGAGCCATTGTGAAACATCAAAGAACAAAGACTTTGTTCATTGCATTCCTCCCCTATCAAGCCCCCCCATGAAAAGGAGGTTTGCATGTGAACTCATCCAATCAGCTTGAACAAGAAGGAACTGTATCTCTATCCTGCTTGGACTTTGGGAGGTCAAGATTTCTAAGCCTAAGCAAGGGATCCCTGGCTGATTAGCCTGGGTTAGCCCTAAAGGATATAGAGAGCATGAATATTACAGCAGCTTCCATCGCATTTTGAAACTAAGACTGTAACTCATTTGTGTTACTTGCTTGAAGCTTGTAAATCACTCTCATGCTTCTTTTTCTTATTTAATAAATCTTTAGCTAGTAAACTATAGGATTGGCTACAAGCATTGTCTTAGATTTTATACCAAAGGTGCAGTTGACCTGGAGTAGGTGACTTATCCTTTGGGAATGGGAGTAACCTGAATAATGTTGTGATTTTTGGTGTAAGGGACCATCTACATACAACATAGGCAATCTTGCCTCGGTGGCAAGCTAGACCTGAGTACCCAAGAGTCTGTGACTCCATGTTAAGGTTGCTATAGTTCTGGAGGAGTTCACACTTGATACTTGGTTAGTGAAATTTAAGTATAGAACTGTTCTGCTGGTATACGGCACCTTTCTTCAGGGAAGAGGCCAGGTATACTAGTAACTGTCCGCTGCCCATCCTTACATGTCTCATGTACAGGGGCATGCACACAATAATAGATTTGTATGTTTAAAACTGTGCTGTCTAGATTCCAGGGAATTGTATGTTCTGAGATTATTTAAGGTCTCTTTTCAAACATGCCCACTAATTCTGAGTGTCTTAATTCTAGGTGTCCAACTGGAGACATCCACCAGGATCTGTTTTTGCAGAGGTCCTGACTTTCATGGAAGCAGTAGGCACTCAATGCTTCTGAAAATCAGCCCCTGGCTGTTTCAGGTTGGATTCCCAAAAATCAGGCATCCCAAATTAGTGGACACTTTTTTTTGAAAACTTAAACTTAAACACTCTAGGGATTATGCCCCTCAACTGCCACTTGTCAGTGATGCACAAATCCTTTTCCTTGCTCACAGCCCAGACCAAAATATTAAGTGCTTCCCAGCTGCAACCCTCTGCCCATTCTGTCAATGAAGAAAGCCCATTTAGGCTATATTTGCATTGTTTGCACCCGTGTCCTTGCTCGCACACATGGTCTGTGCATTAGCTAAGCCTGCAGCCAGAGTCTACACTGCAGAACTGCATACAGGCCATACCCTGAGTAGCGCACCCACACTGATGCCGTAGCTACATGGTGTTTCACTCTTGGATTTATGAGTGTATAGCCAATAGTCCGAGTGTCTTCTCCACCTGGAGCTGTTCATGTACTTGTTTTGTGGTGAGCAGTGTTGTGACCCTCAGGCCACAGGGCCAAATCTGAGCAGCGCTGCGACCCCTATGTGCCTTCTGGGTGAGGTTGGATTGTGCAGCATTCTGGCTTTTTTTCCCCCATGTGTCTGGGTACTGCTCAAAAGTAAGGCCTTGTCTACACTAAAGGGAAAAGTCGATCTAAGCTACGCAATTTGAGTTACGTGAATAGTGTAACTCAAATCAACATAGCTTAGATCTACTTACCACGGGGTCCACATTATGTGACGTCAACGGGAGACGCACTGCCATTGACTCCCCTTACTCTTCTCGATCAGGTGGAGTACAGGAGTCAATGGGAAAGCGATTGGTGGTCAACTGCTGATGCATCGACTGCTGCAGCATTGATCCTCCAGTAAGTGTAGACAAGCCCTAAGGAAGTACACAGATAATTCAAGTACTTACAAAAATCAGGCTCCTATCATGCCAAAACTATATTTAGGAAATAGTGGGCTCTATCAGTTCAACAGGACCTACATTTCAAAGACCTCCTCCACCCTTTCCTGTAGTTTCTTATTAGACTTCTTGTAACCTGGCTTCCAATTCCATGCCCCCATGAGACCATTTGTTTTCGCTGATTCTTTATTGTTGGGGGGTGGGGGAGAGAGGGAAGGGATTGTTTCAAGTATGCCTTTGGCTTCTTTCTGGGTCCCACTGCTACTCTATTCAGACTGAGGAATTCCCCACAAAGCAATGAGCCTAAAGTGTATAAAATTTCAACATGGTGGCATCAGAATAAACCAGGCTTGTGCTGAGACATAGTGTACGCCCTACAAAATGTATTACTTATGGAGCTGAGCAAACAGTTAACAAAGAACAATTTATTCAATGGGTTCAGCTCCTTTTTTCTACCTGTGCATTATGCACAGGCTTCAATTTTGGATGAAATTGGTATTCAAAATTTTTCAGTGAATGGTTTATGTAAACATATTTCAGGCTGTGAATTTTTCATCACCACTATTATGTTGAGAACTCTCTAACTGTAATTTGGTATTCATGCTGGGTGATAGGTCAAAGTATAGTTTCTGCTTCCTGATTAGATGAGTCCCAAACCAATAAAAAGTGTATAAATATGGCTGCTTCGATGTCTACATGGATATCTGTGACATTCTGTCCATGATTATACTTGAGAACAAAATTCATTTGTACAAACATTTGCAGAAAGCAAATAGATGGGGTCACAAATGCTATGGAAGTGAATGTTCACAAGAGATACTTTGCAGCATTTGCCCAGATCTGATAGCAGATTAGATATACATGGAGTGGGCAAAATATACTTAATAAAATAGATTAAAAGGAAAATCTTAAAATCGCAGAATCACACAGGTACTGTACAGATGACAGGATCCAGTGTAAAGGATTTTGGGATGGGGCTGTAGTCGCAGCTGGCAGGCATTGAAGGCGGGGAAGGAGCTGGGAAGCAGCAGTCTCACAGGGTCTATAAGGGTGGGGGCGGGGAGAGACTCAGTAGCGCCAGAAGCCAACCGTCCTCAACTTCAAAGAAATTCCAAATATATTCTTCGCTGGAATTCTAGTATGTAGCAGGTTTTTTCAGGACCCCGGCACAAGCTAAGATCCTAATAAGATTCACAGGAGATTGAGATGAAAAAGTCCTTGTTGTTTTGACATCCAAACCTTTGGCAATAAAGCAGGAGAAATAGTATGTAAACAAAAAGAGACGTGATACTTTCCTGTTCATAATGCAAACTAGAAAAGATGCTTCCCAGTGTTACTGACCCTTTCCCTATGTCCTTCCACCCCCACCCCTACCCCACGGTGAATCATAAGGGCAGAGTCTGCCATCCTTACTCACACTGAATAGGAATAAATCAACAATTCCTTGTGGATTACCTAAATTGTACAAAATGTAACTTAATCCTGGATGCAACATCCACCCCCCCACTGAGAGGTTAGACATTGAGGTAAGCTAGGAGTACTACCTATAGTGCCATTAACCAGCATACTGTTTGCCTGATGCTTGAGAAGGATTTACAGCGACAGGAGACCTACTGCTGTGAGCACATGCCCAATTATAACGCTGACATTTCAGTTGTAAGGCTGTTGCATGCAGATTACTAGGGTATATTGAGGTCACCATCCATAATAAAAGCAAGGTGATTATGCACGCACCCCCTCTTCTTTCCTTTCACAGCAGGCTATGGAGGAATCCAACACAAGTTTGCAAAAAGTCACTCCACATGAAGCCACTGAAATATTCTGTCCCTGAGACCATCTACAGTTGCATCTAGAGATCTAAGTGGATTTGATCAAATAGCCAAATCTACACATCTGTCAAATGCTGACCAATGTTGTGATCATTCCATTGGTATTCTGGACGGGGCTGTGATGCTCTGAAACAAATAATCTAGTGAAATCACTCAGACTAAGGTTCACCCTGGCTCTTTCAGGTACCATTGGAAGGGAAGCAGCAGTCACTGTGGAACAGGTTAGGCATTTGAAAAAACCCTGCAAGGCCAGCACCCCTCAAGTGCAAACAACCAGGTATTACAAGACTTTCCCCCTCCATTGTATTATAGGCACCACAGCTCTTTTAGGGCTTGTCTACACTTACAGCGCTGCAGCGGCCTAGCTGCACCACTGTCGCACGTGAAGATTCTAGCAACACTGACAGGAGAGCTTCTGTCAATGTAGGTACTCCACCTCCCAGGAGGTGGTAGCTATGTAGGGTTGCCAATCCTCCAGGATTGGCCTGGAGTCTCCATCACCCCCCCACACCCCACTCTGCACAGCAAGCAGGAGGGTCCCGGGAGCAGCTGGCCAGGGACAAGGTAGAGGACAAGAACAACGCAGCTGCAGAGCAAGGGGGGAGGGGCATCTGAACAGACACTCCCTAGGGTGACCAGACAGCAAATGTGAAAAATCGGGATGGGGGATAATAGGCACCTATATAAGACAAAGCCCCTAAAAATCAGGACTGTCCCTATAAACTTTGGGCCATCGGGTCACCCTAATGCTCCTGGATGTGCACGGCTCTGCTAATCAATTGTACACCTATTGACTGACTCGTGAGTGTCTGCGCATCCTTGCGGCTTAGAGAGAACACTGGCAGAGACCCTGGGGGGTTTTCACCTTCCTCTGCAACGTGAGGCAAGGGTCACGTGCAGGTTTAAACTAGTGTAAATGGTGAATTCTCTGTAACTTGAAGTCTTTAAATCATGATTTGAGGACTTCAGTAACTCAGCCACAGGTTAGGGATCTATTAGGAGTGGCTGGGTGAGGGTCTGTGGTCTGCGACGTGCAGGAGGTCAGACTAGGTAGTCATGATGGTCCCTTCTGACCTTAAAGTCTAAATCTGAGTTTGAGTCTGAGAATAATGGATAGATTTTTATTATGGTAAAAATCATGATTTGAAATAGACAGACTAGATGCTAATTCAGATTCTTAAAAAAGGATTTTGTTAAACATCAGTTAATTGAACATCACTGATGTTCATCTAAGGGAACATCCTTCCACAGGAACAAATACTCCAGTACTCAGTTTGAAAACTGGCATTGCTAAGCAAGTGGAGCCTCAATCCAGGAAGAACATAACTACATAATCTAGTTAACAAAATCCATAGCCTATGTTTAATCCATTCCATAATCCAGTTACATACATTTCTCAGCCCAGAATCTAGTGAGGTCTCAACACAAACAGCTCATAGGCTAGAGAAATTCAGTGAGCCAGTTCTCTCGCTGCAGTATTTAATAACAACCAGTCAAATAAAAAGGACAGTACCTTCTGGCATTTTAATTTCATATGGCCACTGGGAGAAGCAATCTCAAGGAGCTGGCCTATTGTGTCTTCAAATATTTTAGGAATTGTATAAGTACATGTGATCCCCATGAAGGATATTGCTCAAACACTATATTACAGGAGGTTATGGCAGAGAGAGAAGAGTCAGATAAAATAAAAAACCTGGCTTCTGATCAATCGTGTTAATTTCAAGCAAATCCTCAAGAGACAGTGAATACAAAAAAATCTTCCCCGCCCCACATCTTTCCTTATATTCTAGTCCCTGCGATTGCACTATTTTGTCTGAATCTGTCTGTCCATAACTGCAGGCATAAAATGTCTGTTCCAGTGACACTATAGATATAGATATATATAAAATTCCTCTTTTATATTGGTATTAATCAAGAATAACTGATTATTTTGATGGAGCAATGCCACTAGAAATACAGAAAAAATTAGAGCAGAATTTGGCCCACCCTATCTACTCATGATGAAAGGTGCCATATAGAACTGTGATGTGTTTCATTGTATGTTGCAAGTTAGCAAACAAGTGTAAAGCTGTTAGCATCTGTCTCATTTGCTCACATTCCAACAAAAACAACCAGTTAAGTGGATACAAAACACGTGAAGTATTGGTGTGAACTGAATTGAAAGAGCGGGAGGGCACAAAATTGTGGCATGTTAAATTCACTTTTCAAAGAGCCAAATATAACATCCAGATCTTGCATCTGCATATTCAAATCAGCTATATGGAGCATAAAACAGCTATTTGCATACCTTGATGCCAATATGAGCTTCCAAAGACAGGATTTGGTATCCCACTTAGTAGTCTATGTTTTTAAAAAATCATTTCTGAGAGCCAAATACATCCCTTCATCAACGAAGCCAATAAAGTTACACTGGGGAACCTGAAACAATGTCTTAAATATTTGATAAACTGTAAATCATCTGAAATGATGAGTTCCTAAACAGTCATTCAATGACTTAAAGTGTACCATCAAATAAACCATATAAATCAGCTTAAATTTAAGATCTAGCACCCTGGATATAAAATGGAGTCACACATATGAGAAGTGGCAGGACATATTTCAAGTGCTAATATTTCAAGTGCTAACATATTGCTCTGAATGATGGCAATTCACAATGGTGCGGCAATAAAAAAAATAATTGTTTAGCATCAATACACAGTAATAAGTAATAGAATTAGTCAGGACTACAGAAAAATTATTCTGCGCCACAGTGAAGCCAATGAGACTGAACATTTAAAGATCATATTGCAATAAACATTCAAATGGAAATCATATTGGCCAATTCATGCTGAATGCAAAGCACATTGTTGTCAGCCTTGTCAACTGAGCTGTTTCATCATCTTAATCGTGCCAGAGGATGGTTCTGCAGAGCCCTGTGGAAGGATTGTCTTCTGTAAATCAACACATGCTTTCCCACACAAGTTGAGGCCAAACATCTTAGCACTTGAATTCTATGAGCGGCAGCGGGTAAGGATGCATGGCTGGGAGGGTGAGGTGGGGAGGACAGTTCCAAATGCAGGGGTGCACATACATGATGCTCAGAGCAGAGGCAGCTGGAAGGTGGACCACAGTGAATTGTCCGGAATGTAGGAGGAATGCTACTGAAACGCTGAGCTGTGTCAGGATGGGCTGGATGCCAAGGTGAGGCAGAGAGCTGGGAGGTGGCACTGATCGGGGTGGATAGCTGGCACTGTTCAGAGTGAGAGGCAGCTGGGAGTAGACGATCAATGCAAGGCAAACATCCAGAGGGCTGAGGGAGGCCAAATTGAAGTGGCTCTTTAGAAATGTGCTAAATGAGACCCAGCCGGGGACCAAAACGTCACCAAAACACGTCAATGGATAGAAGGAAGTTTGAGGCAATTAGACGGTGGATTAGGTTAAGCGGTCTATAGAGGGGAAAGAGTTAGTGGAACCAACATTCCTGTTGTGCCATGTGCCTGATGCAGAGACCTGAAAGGGTTTTATTTCAATATATTGAAAATTATAGTTAATCTCCTGGCTGCTGTGAAGGGATTATCAGCATGAGAAATCAGACTGTCGTTAGACTTTTTGAGATCACCACATGCATTTCAGCAGCCCATTAGAACTCAATGGTATAAAAGGCCATTTCAAAATGGGACCTCTCCCCTTAAAATGTTTTAGAGCAGACCTGATCCATCATGCTGATGGGGAAAACCTGCCGTTGCTCAAGAGAATGGTTCCTGTTTCAATTTCTAAATTAATCTGGGACCTAAATGCCCAAAAACAGACACACAATGCTAATGACAATAGTCTCTTGCCTGTAAGAAACAGCATTTTTCCTAATTAAAAAGAAATCCAGAGTGTTATGGGAGGGAGAAGCTGACGACCTGAGAGACTGGTTCGATTTCTGGAGTTGTTGAAGCAGCTGTGGGATTTCCAGTAGTGATGTGCAAAAGAACGCAAGCATTGATTATTGTACACAGAAACACTGAACCCTCCTGATCCATCCCAGGGAGAGGAACCTTGTAACTCAGCCAAGGAGACCTTCTCACGTAAATTGTCAGCATCCGCATTTTTTATTAGAGGGCCAAGCCCTGAGTCCTTGTTCTCTTTGGACTCACTGACATTAAATGGGGCATTTGTACTTGAGCAGGAGAGGGTAAAAAGCAAGTGAAGATTGCACTATCCGGTGCCTAACTATAAAAAGATACAGAGTGGTACAACAGATGGGTGTTAATATCTTTGAGGTTCTCTTTTGTGCATTTAAAAAAATTATATAAATATAACTGTTGGTACTGAAAACCCACACCCATACACCAACCCCCAAATTCTAGAGTGGAATGCAAATTAAAACCAGTAGTCATGGTCTTTTTAACATAAGGCGCATCCTTTTAGCATTCATTTTCTTCTGTAATTCTTTTGTGGCAGCCTATTATATCTTTAAATCATCCCATTGGCACTGTTTTTAGGATTTATCAAAGTCGCCCCTCATGTATTAACTCTATTGCCTTTGGGCCGGTGCGTGTAAATTAGATTTTTTATTCTGTTTTAGCTCTGACGTCAGAATGAAATTTTTAGCCCCACTGACTGCAGTGAGGGGGGGATCCAGTCCACCTGCATGGGGAATCAGGACTGTGGTTTTCTCTGGTGAAATTCACACCAGTGCAGAGGACTAGCAAAAGGCCAATACATAGGGATGAATTTCACTCGAGGGGCCCAATCCCCCAACTTTAGTGAGGTTGCTCAGCATTTCTCAGGAAGTGCTTAGCACCTCCCACGTGTGGCTCCTCATTCTCTCTCTCTCTGTCCCATGGCATGAGGCTGTGCCTGTTGGTTGCTACACTCTATGCTTTTTAACATGTCCCATGTTTGTAGTTATGCTCATGATGAGAGCATGCGGACTTCATTCCTACACAGAGCCCTTTGCTCGTGTATTTAACAGTGCAATCAGTCTTACTTAACAGAAACAGACAGATTAAATACCATTTCCAGAAAGTACACTAGTAGGTTGAGTCTCCCGATAATTATTTTTGTCACATTGTCAATAAATCAGTCACCAGGTTAAAAAGGCAGCTAATGTGGTCAAGTGCAAGAATCCCAGGGCTAGTTGGGGGAGATCTGAGGGTAGCACTTACACATGTGTTTCATTTGGTAGTTACTGCACTCTAGTTCAGTGAAAACAGGTGGACACTAAGTCTTTCCTGGATGCTAATAACCAGACAATATGAACCAGTCATTGAACAGTTTTGACTACTGTACAAGTTTGTAACAGTTTGCAGACATTCATGATCAAGAAAAAGGGCTGCATTTGCTAACTATGTTCTGCATTGTTAAACCTTTGGCTTGCTCTAGTTAACACACTGAAGTATCAAGATGTAAAGAGTGAAAAGGGCAGAAGGGTCAAGACTGGAATTGTCCCATCACAATAAAATCTTGCTGTCTTTTAACCAAAATCACAAGAGAGTCAGTTCAGCACCACAGAAGAACGGCATTGTGGATAAAGCTAAACGGAAACACTACATGTTTATTGTTATTTGTAGCAGCCCCACCAAGATTGGGAATACGTGTTTAAATCTCACCAGCTTCAGTGGGATGTAATAATGCATATAAATGCTTTGCTGAATCAGGGCCGTAACCCACACTACTGCAGATTACTAATTTAGAAACGCCTGTCAAATGTTTCTTGACCATGGTCCCCAATGCTGCAATGAGCTCCATGTGGATGGACTCTAGCACTTGCACAGAGCCCCACTGAAGACAAGGGGGACAATCATGGATGCAGGGATCAAGCCACATAGACTCATTGCAGGAAGACCTAGTTCTGTGATTATTCAATGACATCCCTGTACCATTATAGCTTGTCTGAGATAGGCAATAATGAGCATGGACCTCCCCTTTTCCCATCAAATATAACTAAGATACATTAAAGTCTTGGGGAAAAGATTCTCAAGATGTATTTTTTTATATTCTGAAGGATAAAGTACCTGTGGGGAAGGTTTGGGGGTTTTGTCCTATGGACTGTAGCTAATTTGCTACCTAGGGGAAATAAGATGGCAGTAGGAGTCAAGAGTACTGTTTTTTATTTTGCCTGTACTCTCAAGACACTATTGGGTATGCCCTGGGGTAGAATCTCTTCTGTAAATATGGAGTAACTCCTTGGCTTCCCTGAAGTTACTCCATATTTATTACAGTATAACTGAGATCACTGTGGAGGTTTGCTAAGCATAATAGTGCCTGAATACTCTACACATCAGGCAAGATTCATTTTGCACAAGTTGCACTGATGCCATCAATAATCTTGTCCCATCAGGACATATATACAGACAGGCTTCAATATTGATTTTATTTTTGGCTTATGGTTTGGAATCATTAGCAGGTGAGATGAAGGCTTTATTTAGAAACAGGCTTGAACCCAAGATCCAGATTTTGAATAGAGCTGGTGGAATTTCTCAAAATTCGAAGTTTTTTGATGCCAAAAAAAAAATGGGGAGTGGGGACACTACTTTTTGCAAATTTTTAGTGGGAAAAAAATTATCACTTTTCAACCCGTTTTAATTTTGAACATCCCAAAGTTCTAGTCTACGACTGAGGGCTTATCGTCACTATAGGCTAAATTGGTGCCACTGCGATAGATGCAGCGGCGTCAATTTAGTCGGTCTGGTGAAGATGCGAAAAGTTGATGGCAAAGCACTCTCCCGTTGACTTCAGTACTCCACCTGCTTGAGAGGCAAAAGCTATGTCAATGGGAGAGCACCTCCCGTCGACATAGTGCGGTGTAGACACTGCTGTAAGTCCAGCTAAGTTACGTTGACTTAAGTTATGTAATTTATATAACTTAACTAGAGTAACTTAGATCGACTTGCCTCATTAGTGTAGACGATGCCTTAGATTTGTTCTGGACCACTTTTAGTCTTATTTGGCAGAGTCTTTCTGCTGTCACACTTTGTGGATGTCCACACTAGCACCGGAGTACTGTAAAACCTATTTTGAATAAGTATAGAATTGGCAAGAATTCTATTTTATGAATTCCAAATGCAAACTTATTATCCCAATTCATCATGCTTTAGTGTATATGTTCCATACTCCAGGAAGTGTCATCTCCCCAGTTTAGAGTGTTTCATTCGAGATACCAGCTCATGCGCAGCCTCAAACAAAGTGGAAAAAGATGGAATCATTAGAACTAATAATCAAAGACACTTGACTATTATCCAGTGCCAAAGACTCTCCAAGTCCTATAACAGCAAAAACTCACTTAGAGAAAATGATGATGTTGATATTCTCTGTTGCTGGCACTTATAGCATCTTTAGGGTACGGTTCAATAAAACAACAAGACCTACTGTAGAACTGCATATTGTCAGTATTGAATGCCAACTTGAGTAAAACATAATTGAGCAATACAAAATGCTCTTTGCACTGTATCTTCCACTTCCTCCTCCAAGAAATAGAGGGGGACCAAGAGCTATTCCAGGGATAGTGGGTACCAATGTATGCATAGTAAGAGTTACAAATGGAGTCATTATTACTGTATCTGCCAAAGCAGTCTCCAAATGAGAAACGGATAATCTCACTGACTCAAAGTCAGGTGAATGAGACTATTAACTCCAAGTCACATGGAAAACCTAATGCTTTAACAGTCTCTCTATGCAACACCCATTATGCTGCTCAGCTGTACAGGCTTGCTACTCCTCTCATCAGAATGCATCAGAAGTAACTAATTGAAGCCAGTAGAGTTACACCAATGTAAGATTGGGGTATGTTTGAGAGGAGTTTCAGATTCTTTGCATATTGCTGCTGATCTGTTTATAGCACACGGTTACAGCTTAGTGCCTTACTTGTGGTTCATTGGATGGAGAATCAGCTAAAAGACAGGGGGCTAATTAAAGACAGGAAAGGAGGAGGTGAAACTCCCAGGGAAGTTTTGGGGCCAAACTCAAGAGCAACATAGAGAATGGTTTAATTTACAAGTCACAAGGTAATAACACAACTGACACTGTCAAAGCCAAAGAACAGAGTGAAAATTGACTATATTTTTCCACTTCTTTTTTTTTTTTTTTTATGATTATTAGTACGGAGACAGAGAGACATAGGCTGCACAGGGTGAGCCGGGCAGAGAAGCACCAGCATTAGTAATGGCTGCCATGCAGTCTCAGAGGCCTATCTCCAGTAACAACTGTAGTGTTGAGCATAATTTGCTCTGTTCCTCCCTCCTCTCGGCATTAGCCCAGCAGACTCTGCTAAAGCCCAGCTCACACTCACTCACTGCTTCTCCCTCCTTTTCTCTACCCACTACCTTCCACACCTTGTGCCTCAAAGCACAGGAAAAATCAAGATATAAAGAGAGAGCTTAATGTGTGCATCACTTTGTATGGACAAGAAGAGCAAGATTTCTTTGTCCTTGTTGTCTCCTCCAAGAAACACAGAAGAGAGAGCAGCAAAGTAGTCAGCGCCAGTGCACTCTAAACAACTGAAGGATGACTGCAAATCAGCTGTCACAACATAGGTCAAATGGTGGAGCCTCAATCCAGGCATTGACTGGGAAATATCTCTCTCATTTCTAACGCCTTTTGGGGTGGGGCATAGCACGTGACTGAAATTTTCCACTGGCTCCTCAGAAATATCCATCTCTCTGAATGTAGACATTTGTGATCTTACTCTCCTATCTCTGACTGTGCCTGGATTATGGGAAGGAGGTTTGCTTTCTGTGATTCCACCTTCAGGGGTGGCTCTAGGCATTTTGCTGCCCCAAGCACGGCAGGCAGGCTGCTTTTGGTGGCTTGCCTGCAGAGAGTCCGCTAGTCCCGTGGTTTCGGCGGACCTTTTAGGGACCAGCGGACCCTCCACAGGCAAGCCACCAAAGGCAGCCTGCCTGCCGCCCTCGCGGCGACCAGCAGAGCGCCCCCTATTGCTTGCCACCCCAAGCACGCGCTTGGCGTGCTGGGGCCTGGAGCCGCCCCTGCCCACCTTCCAAACCAACTCAGCTACACACTGTCAGGTAATGAATCTAGTACTAAAAACCCATGCCTAGGATTCTTTCAAGAACAGGTAAGTAAATCCACTAAATATACAAAGCATCGGGTCTTTTGAGTCCAACTAGTGATATATCCTGCTTGGCTGAATAAAGCAAATAACTTGACTGAGTACTAGGGTTCTGGAATGACTGAAAGAACTGTAAGCAGTTTCCGTACTCAGGCAGTAAGTTATATTACACATGCTTTAGTCAAACTCATTCTAACTCTGCCCACTCTCCTCGATTAGTTTGACACTTCCAGCAGTTCTCCATTAACCTTCAGGGGTCAGTTCACTTATTTAATGATCTGGATAAGCAGTTTCATCAATTTGCTTTCAATTGATGGAATTACAAAAAGAATCTCTTTGTGAATCCATGATTCTTTTCATGCTCAGTACAAACTGTGAAATAGGTAATTTATGCCAGCAGTTACAGATTACACGTTTGTTTAGCTAACTGACTGAAATAATAAAACCCCATGGGGGGATTGGAAGAAAGGGGTGGGGAAGAGATATTTCCGGATCTTCATCTGAATTCTCTTTCTCCCTCTATCTGTTAAAACCCTGCAATTAGTCAGGTGCCAGTGGTATGGATTTGCAACCCCACGCAGAAAAGCAATCAATCCCAACAAAGCTATATGTGCATATAACTGGTAACCTATTATAGGCCTGTATCTCTATCAGATTTAATCTCCATTCACAATGGGAAGTATGAGCTTGCTTCCATACTTAGCGCAACAAAGCAACACACATCAAAAATGACTTTGGCAGAACATGACATTCTGTTCCACTTCACACCTCTTTCTCCGAGAATGGATTCCTCTCATTCACTGCACTGTTTTGTGTTGTATTGGGCAGATGCCCTCCTGCACCCAGCAGCATTTATTTAATAACAATGAATCAAATGAAAACAATCAAGCAGCAAGAAGTTTAAGTGATTCATCCAGCGCTTACCTGGCACATCATTTCTACAGATCAGTCCTGTTAGAGGGTCTATAGTTGGACAGATGGCTTTCAAATAATGTATTTGCTCTTAAACATCCAGGGGTGATGGAAAGGATATTGTGTCTGAAGGACAGAGATGGATACGTCCTACAGTTTCTCTGTTTTCTCTCCAAGGTGTCCAATATCTTTCTATTGTCTGCAATATTTCTATCCATTTCCTTTTCAAATTCAAGAGCTCACTCTTCATCACCTAAGATTTAGTTCCCTACTTACAGCTGTGTAAACGTGTAGGCATGTGTGGTCCTCCCTCACTGTCAATCTCAGAGGGAGGCCATGCCTCTTGGCTTTCACACCCTTGGAATAACAGTTTTAGACAAAAGGGAAGCTAGTCTCAGGGCTCAATCCCTCCAGCGAGGTCAAACAGTGAGTGGTCCAGGCGCCCAACCCATCAGGCAGGGCAGGGCACCAACAGTCTAAAGACCAACCGTGAGGCAGAGTAGAACCAGGTATAGCCTGGGAATCCAGGCCCTCAGACAGGGCAGGGTACCAAGCACAATCTAGGACCCAGCCCACAAGCGGGGTGGATACCTGCAATCTAGGGCTCCAGCCTCCAGGCAAGAGGCGAGCACCCAATGCAATCTAGGAGGCCCAGGCAGATGGTAGACTCCCACAGGCCTTCTGGCTGAAGGTGGGGTTGCTGCCACCCTAGGGGTTGAGTGGCAGGGGGTAGGGAGATGCAGGCCCACCCAACTCCACTGCATCCCAGCCCAGGGCCCTAACAGTGGCAGAATGGTCTGCCTCTGGGTCAGCGGGGATCCAGTCACAACATGCTGAGCTGGACTCAGGCAGCAACTCAGTCAGCCTGTGGTCGACTATCCCTAGGCCACTTCCTATTCTTCCCTTGGGGTGTACCTGGATCTCTGGGTTGTCCTCCGTCTTCCCTCGGTCACTGCAAGCGATAGTCCCAGCTGCTCCTCAGCATCAGGCATGTCTGGTAGCTCAGGCAGTTCAGATGAGTCCTCGGAGCAGCAGAAGTCCTCAGCAGGCTCAAGCTCCAGCAGCAGGGTGGAAGCATCTGCCTCCCTCAGTGGCTTCTCCCCAAATGAGCTACAAGGCCTGCCTTTTATACTTCCTATTCCTGTTCCACCCCTCTGCTTCTGGTGTTGTGGGCGTGGCTTTCCTGGTCCCACCCATCAGGGGCATCTGGCCATCCCTCGCTGTCAATCTCCAAGAGAGGCCAGGGATCTCTGCTACAAGCTATAAATACTTCTATTTTCCCCTCAGCATAACAGTTCATCACTAAGGAGCATCCTGATAACCTCCTAGGTTTTCCCAGGGAATTTGATAGACTTCTGAAAACTCTAAAATCAGCCCTTCCAAAATCCCACACCATTCCAGCTCCACAACTTGCTTATTCTTCCTATATTCAGTTATGATGAAATTAACAAATTTGCTGGATACACTTTCCTTTTTCATCCCCTTGAAAGTTACCTGCAAATCCACACAGATTCAGCTCAAACCACCAACCTTATCTTCAATTCAACTTCTTGTGCTTGTCCCTGTGGAACAGACCATACAAGTTCTGGTTGAATCACGTATGAGTTTGTCTTTCTGTACTACTCTCTCAAACACCAAACTTGGTGTGATTGCCCCAGCCATTGGGTTTCCATGGTCTCATCTGGATCCTCCAGTCACATGTGTAGGCTCTATTCAGTTTCTTAATGACTCTTATCTTCAGCCAGGGAGCTACAACTGTTCCTTTCCCTTTACTCTCAGTGCCTAGTAGTACAAATTCACAGATACCCAACTCAGAAGTGCTGAATCAGCCACCTCCTCTGAAAAATCAGGCCCCTTTAAGGTGCTTCAAATAGGTCACCCTTATAGCAAGGCACCCAAAATCACTAGTGGCTTCTGAAAATCCTGGCCTCAGGGTATGGGGCCCCCCAATGACAGAAAGCTCCCTCCCATACTTCTGGGGAAGCATCACAGTAGTGCAACAAGAGCTGGTGAGAAAATAGAAAAAACACTTTTTTTTTGGTGAAAGTTTGTGAATTCCCCCCTTCACCACCATTTATTTTAATTTAATTTTGTTTTGTTTTGTTTTTGCTGAAGCTGGATTTTGTCAGAAGATTTCTGACCTGCTTTACCCACAAATGGCTAAATGTTTTAGTATTGCTGTGACCAAATGCAACCCTGGATTCACAACCCACATGCAACTGCAATAATCTTTGTACAAATATGCCTTGTAAGGTATCATTTGAAAACTAATAACTCTATGATCAATCATATCATGGTGAAATGTATGTGGTAACATTATATGTAAAGTTATGAATTTCCCCCATAGGATGCTGATAGCACATGTTCAAACCCACATAGCCCGATTAGGCAGGAGTAGTTAAGCGGGTCCATCTTAAACAAAGGAATGTGTGTTTACCTCAATTTACATATAAGTAGTAAACAGGGTCCTTGAGACAGCAAGAGGGAGGCAAGGCAAATCTGCATTTCAGCATACACAGGGAAGAAGAAATAGCATTCAAGCATCTTCACCCCCCAAACGCCACGTTGCCTTCTTCACTGTTTAAATAAACTTTGCTTTGAGGGGTAACCCTTAGAAGCATCTACTTCAAGGGGGAGGGGGACCAAACTATAAAAATGAGGGGCAAAAACACCCCAGTCTCTCTCTCTCTCACCTGAGAAGACAAAGAAACCAGCCCTTTGGAGACACATCCTGACTTGAGAATTTGGTCAGCTATGTTGCTGGGAACATGTGGTAAGGATTTTACCTTGAACAACGTCTAGTTTGTTAAGTCTTAGCTACGAGGAAGCATTTTATCTTTTTGTCTCTTGTGACCGTTTCTGACTTTAATATCTTGTACTTGTACTCACTTAAAATCTCTCTCGTTGTAGGTGAATAAACGTGTTTTATTCTTTAATCAAAATGAATCCAGTGTTGTGTTTAAACGGAATTGTTTGGTAACTCCAGTTAAAATAGCAAACGGTGGTATATTGACCCCATACAGGGGCAGCAAACCTTTAAGAGCTGAGCTGTCAAGGAGAGGGCTGGACAGTGAAGAACCCATCTTTTTAGGGAAAATCCAGGACTGAGACTGTTGGGGTCAGCCTGCAAGTGGCAGCCAAGCCTGGTGGAAGCCAGAGTGTTGACTGGAACGTTGCTGGCAGGCTGCAGCTATAGACAGACAATCAGGGTTTGACCTGCGTGCTGTTTGGCTCTGTGTGGGAGGCCCCAGTTGGGAGCTATAGCACCAAAACATTGTGAGGTACCCAAGGTTGCAGTGCAGGTGGTGACACAATCCTTCACTAGTCTGGATTGCACCCCAAAATGTGATAAAAAGTAAATGCAAATGTATACATCTAGGAACACAAAATATAGGCCATACTTACAGGATGGGAGATCTATCCTTTGAAACAGTGACTCTGAAAAAGATTTGGGGCCTACGGTGGATAATCAGCTGAACATGAGCTTCCAGTGTGATGCTGTGGCCAAAAGAGCCAATGCAACCCTAAGATACGTAAACAGGCGAGTGTCAAGTAGGAGTAGAGAGGTTATTTTACCTCTTTCACTGGCACGGGTGCAACTGCTGATGGAATACTGTGTCTAGTTCTGGAGATGTCCACCATGCAAGGAGGGTGTTGATAAATTGGAGAAGGTTCAGAGAAGAAACACAAGAATGATGAAAGGATTAGATAACCTGCCTTACAGGGATAGACTGAAGCACAGTCTATTTAGGTCAACAAAGAGAAGGTAAAGGCACAATTTGATCACAGTCTGTAAGTACCTTCATGGGGAACAAATATTTAGTAATGGGCTTTTTGGTCTAGCAGAGAAAGGTATAACATGATCCAATGGCTAGAAATTGAAACTAGACAGATTCAGACTGGAAATAAGGCATACATTCCAAACAGAACAATTTACCAAGGCTCGTGGTGGATTCTACATCAATTTTTAGATCAAGATTGGATGTTTTTCTAAAAGATCTGCGGCAAGACTTTTTGGGGAAGTTCTCTGGCCTGTGCTATACAGGAGGTCAGACTACTAGATGGCAGTGGTCCCCTCTGGCCTTGGAATCTATGAACCTAGGAAAACCCATAAACCGGGGGAAAGCCTAGAGTCCACAGGTTCTAGAGAGTAGATGGGTAAGGACAGAACACCTTGGAGATGCACTGATTTGCAGCATCCTCTGGGCAGTCTTTGCCAGTGGGGCCTCTATGTTGCTCTGGCCAAAACCCAAAGTTTCTCTCCTGCGCTGTAACCCTGCATGGGAGGGAGGCTGGTTGAGGGGGCAGCAGCCATATTACCCCCAGCCTCATTCAGTGGAGAATCCTGGCTCTGGTGCCGCTGCCTCTGTGAGGTTGGGAAAGAAGGGGAAAATATGCAATTGCACCCCCTTGTGGCTGTCAGAGTGAAGGAAACCCAAAGCATTTAAATATGCAGTTTGCTGTAGGAAAGATGGAGTAGGTCCATAAACAACATATTTGAAATATATTCCCAATTGAAATCCCCCCTCCATCCATTATTACTCATGGCTGTTCAATATAAACTATTTTTGCATTAATTAACACATTTCTACTTTGGCAAAAGGACCTAAAATAGATAACCCCTTGCAACAAAGAACTAGGATTCCTCTCATCCTTCTTTGTTTTTACAAAGTGTCTATGGGCTTATTTACCCGGAGCAGCAGCGCGCACGACGGGGGTGTGCTTTCTAAATGAATGTGTTGTGCGCTAATTGGCCTGTGTAGACCCTGCTGGTGAACACTACAGGCTCCCTGCTGTGCTTTAACGTAGGGCTGTTTCAAAAAAGTACATGAGTGTGCTTTAGAAATCCTCTCCCCGTGGGGGACGTTATCCCACTGTATAGACAAGCCCTATGTCATCTCCTCGTGTGTTCTCCTGTGTCACAAAAACTGGCTTCAAATTGTACCAGTCACTAACCATTATTTTTTTAGCTGTTCCAAAAATTTGACATTTACCTAAACTAAAAAAAAATGTGTCTTTTGTGCCGTACTCAACAAAAATAATGTGAAGCAACCACATGGGCACAGTTGGGTCCCATATACCTGTGTTTACTAAACAAACACAAAAGCACATGTCCTGGGTGCATACATACTGCTGCTCTGGCTGGTTCCTGGAAGCTTGTAAAACAGCGAACAGAGCACCACTGTAGGGCTCAAACTATTTAGAGGGATACCACCCTGAACATACACACCAGGAGAAATAAAGGAGGGGAAGGATGGAGTGAAACTAGAAAGAGAAATAATTCATATATACAAGTATGTGGCATAAACAAAATTACAAATGTCTATCAATGAAATGGCCAAATTAAATAAGAGACCATTCATACTAACTTAACCACCCATCTAAGGGGACACGAAAGCACAGATGGGAGCTCTGAAATGGAAAGAAGGTATCAAGCTTGCTCTAACCGGGTCTTGTTTGACGTGACCATTTGAAAAACCCTTGCTATTATATCTGTTTTCACCAATATGACATCTTTATTTGGCTGAACTGTTCTTTGCCTAAGCTTACATATGCAATGGCTTTGATCTGATCTTTGTTTTATTTTATTCTTTGCCTCAGGTTAATGAATCTTTAATCACATTGATGGGGAAAAGTTAATAGAAAAATTAATGAAAACACAACATCAGGGTCTGCAATGTGTAATGAATAACAATAAGGGGAACAACAGATGCAGTCTGTTTGATGGACCGAGTTATAGTACATCATGCCTGATTACAGACATGCTCATTTTCTACAACAGCCAGCACTGCACATTAAATAGCTCAGCTACTGGTATATCTGTACTATGCTGAAAACCTAATTAAATAATAATAAAGAGGGCTGGACCAATGAACAGTCCTGTTCTTTGGTAAAGAGGCAGCCCTCGAGCCAGCACAATTAGACTGTAATTCTTGATTGGGGCGCCTAGGCGTTACCCTGATACACATAATAATAGCGAGAGGGATAACTATAAGCTCTTTTGAAGAAAAATTGTGAATTGGTCAGGACAAAGAAGCAGGGTGAATAGCGATAACAGCAAAAACGCCTCCCCTTCTCCAGTCAGCTGAAAGGGAGGACTCCATTAGGGTTAAGTACATTTTATTGACCTATTAATACTGTTGTATAAAACTAAAACTGTACAAGAGACCAACCTCATGAGGCAATCTCCTGTCTTAAGGGATTGTCTTAAAGGTGCATCAAGCATACTGAGTAAAATTCTGCTCCGCGTTAAGGAGGCTGTTTCTGAGAAGTAACAAGATTTGCGTCAGATCCTTGAGAGGTCACTAAGATGTGTTTCACGATGCATTGTGGTGCTTTTGAATACAATATATACTGTCATCCATTGTTTCAGTTTCCTTTCCTCCGGGGTTTTTCCTTTGGGTGAAATTCATCTCTATGCAGAGCAACCAGCACATGGCCTATGCATCGCCTTAGTCCCATTTTGAGGACTTAAGTGAAATTTAAGTGATTCACTGGCCTACACTGTGCCTACATGCAAGGGGGTTAATTTCACTTTCTGCACTGACACTTTTATGACAGAATGGAGAGGACATACATGGCTTGAACCCTTAGCCCGGGTATAACTAGCAGTGTAGGTGGTGAGGCATTGCTCAGGCAAGTAAAGACACATCTGAACTCTGTGGATATATATTCAGGTTTATTCCCCTCACAACTCTCTGCTGCCCAAACAGTGCCTCCCCTATCTACGCTACTATTTTTTAGCAGTGTAGTTTCTATTGGTGGCGGGTATAATAGGCCCTGGGAAGCTAAGCCTCCCCTAACCCAGGCCGTGGCCTCATCCTCACAATACCCTCTCCCCCAAGCTGGTGGTAGCCCAGCACTGAGGCCGGTGGGCAGCCTGGCATTGGGGGTGGCGTTGCCTGTTCTCAGAGCAGAGGGGGGTGAGTAAACAGGAAAGAGCAAACTACACACTATCATCATCCTATTGGATCTATGCAAATTTTCAGTGTGTGCAGCAACCAATAGCTGTGCTTTCAGAAAAGGAAGCTGTTACATCTAAGAAAAGGCAACGTTTACTTAAATGCTGCAAAAGCACCTCCTTATGTATGGCTCCTGGTAACCCAAGATACAGAAGGTTGCCTGTAACCAAAGCAATAGAGTCAGATGTGGGAGATCTCTGTTACGCATAACTCAGTGGTAGTGGCAGCAGATGGTATCAGGAGAAGCAAGCAGACAGTATAAGTATGAAAACTGAGTGACTAATGGGTTTGCAGACTTGAATCCCAGCAGAGATATTAATCTACAACCAGCGACGGAAAGCAGATGTGCATAAGAAGTGTTCAGTTGACTCAGACAATATTATTTCTGCAGCGCATACAACACCACAATAAAATGAAGAGGGAATACAGCTATATCGTATATCCCTCTGACCCATTCAGAGACACATTTATAATGTTCCCCACAACTAACAGCACGAGTCTCAATGCACACAGGCTCTGCTACATATACAGTGTTCATTTGAGATCAGTATGATATCTATAAGGTCAATGAGTTTCATATTGTATTATATTCATATTGCACTGTAGATACACTGGAGTTCCTCGAGGACCAAGAACCCATTACTGACAATATATTTTGAAGTCCCGTGTGTGGAGTGACAAAGGTACAAAGCAACAGCTATCTAAAATAACTAGTTCATACTGCTATTGGGAGGTTTCATGCTGACTGAAGGATTAGGCCACAGCTCTGGGAGTCCACACCCACTTGGCCTACGGTACTTCTGAAAAGTGCACATTATCCTTGACCTAGGATTATCAGGTAGCATCTTTGTCTGGTGTCAATTACATCTAATCATCTTTAAAAAATGGAACTTGTCTCTTAACAGGTGGGATAATTGGATCCCTGATGATGCATGTATGGTATGGGAACAGGCTAATGCACCCTGTAGCAAGGCGGTGGGATACCCCACAGCCCCGCCGAGAGATGGACCTCCCCTGACACCAACGTGGGTGGAGCCACTGGGTCCTGCACCCGCCCCTCAGAGGTCACGGCGCAGACCCGGAAGTATAAAAGCTCACCTGCAGAGCTCAGTTGAGAACCAGCCGCCGCAGAGACCAGACGTCTGCAGCCAAGCTCCCTTGGGGGAGACAGCAGAAGGCTGCGGCCGGCCTGAGGTCGCACCGGGCCGGCCGAGCCTACCCCTCACTCGTTACCCCAAGGAGGACTAGCCGGAGCCTACCCCGCTCCAGCTACCCCAAGGAGGAGCCAGGCCTGCCTGTTGCCAGCTACCCTGAGGAGCAGCTGAGCCTACCGTCCGCTACTTACCCAGAGGAACTGATGCTGTTCAAGACAGCCGAGGACGCTAGCACGACCCAGGTACTCTACGAGGGGAAATGTGGAAGTAACCCGGGGGCCGCTGACCCCAGTCTGGCTGCAGCACTGCCTGAACCTATGTCAGTGTGTTGCAGCCAGGATCCCCACTGACAGCAGCGAGTTTCTGCCGCTGCTAGGGCCCCGGGCGCCTGCGTCCCCCCCTGCACCCACTCCTTGGGTGGCAGACTCCCCCCTTTCCCTGGCCTGGAGAGGCTGGGACCTCCTGATATTGGAACTATTGACTCAGTCCCTGCTGAAGGGCCTGAGTCCCTGACTATCTGCTGGCTGCCCCGCCCTGACCTAGGGCCTGGGCCGCTATTGAGCTGCTGACTCAGTCCCTGCTTAAAGGCCTGAGTCTCTGACTGTTTGCTGGCTGCCCCGCCCTGACCCAGGGCCTAGGCCGCCATTTGACTATTGGCTCAGCCCCCGCTCCAAGGGCCTGAGCCCCTAACCGAGTGCGCGTTATTCCCCACGACCGCAGAGCCATCAGCCGGCGAACTGTAGCGAGGCGGTGGGATACCCCACAGCCCCACTGAGGGACGAACCGTGGCAAAGCCGCCATTAATTATCCATAAAAAGATTTGAGCCAGGGTAACACAGCCACGATCATTTTATACAGTGGGTAGCTATGCTGAAAGAAGATGTAGTTTTCAAGCAGGCCTTGTCTTTAGGCTGCTCCGATTTTACTCATCATGAGGATATTTCATGCTGCTAAGGCAGAGCATAGTGGTACATATTGTTATGATTTCAAGACTTTGAAATTGTTTTGATACCCTTAGCTAATCTTCCCTGCTAACAGCAGGGGGAGTTTAATAGGAGGCATTAAAATTATATGTCTAAAAATAAGGGAGAGCTGATCTAATTCTAGCTTGCCTCTTCCATATAACGGAGAGTTTACAATATCCTCAATTCAAAACAGAATTTGTAGTCTCCTTGGGAATCAATATCCTGGAAGGAGCCCCAGGGTCCTGTTAATAAACAACATACATTATTTATAAAGGAGAGAGGGATTTTGTTTTGCATACACAATAGGATGCAGATTCTGTGACACATATATTCCAGCTCAGCCTTACTGCTTTCCTTTGATAGAGCATTCCCGAAGAAAACCTCAAGGTCAAAACTTTGTTAACTTTGTGTATGTGTGTGTGTGTGGGGGGGTGATTATGCGGGGGAGAGGGGAGGGTGCTAACACCATTTGTTGCCCATGTCTTGATGCTGAAGTCCCCAATTGCATATACGGTACTTTATAATAGCACTCTTAATCTTCAAAGCACTTCATATATATTAACTAATTTTTTTTTCAGAATACCTCTGTGTAGGACAGAAATAAAAGTTATCCCCATTCTGTAGATATGGAAACTGAGGCAAAATGGTCACAACTCAGCTAAGGCCAGTGAGTAAGACAGTACCAGCTGGGATTAGAACTCACAAGTTTCTTTGCTTTCAGGCCTATGCTCAGGGCACATCTCTTCCCCTTCTAGGGAGGGGAACACATACACTGTATTAGGGAGATCAGTTCTCCAGCTACTACATTATCAGCTCCTACAGAAATCAGTTATCTTCTGTAGCTCCACAATCAAGGCCAAGGTCTAATTAAATAGGACCAAATCCTGGTCCTAATGAAGTAATGGCAAAACTCCCCCTAACCTCAATGGATCCAGGATTTGAGCCCCGGTTGTTAGTTTTGTTCCAGTGGAAGTTTTGAATTAAAGTCTCATTTACGCTTGAAGAAAGTTCCCCTTGTCTCACTATTGTATTAGGGGGCTTTTTGTCCATGTGTAGTTTCTCCAGGAGATTGATGCAAAAGTGTGCAGGGGCTCTACCTAGTCCCCTGTACACAAGCGATTAATTCCAGTTTCCTTTCTGTCATCCCAGTGCACAGCGTTTGGAAGGGAGACAGCAAAGAGTGCATACAAAACAGCAGGGCTGCCCCACTAAGGTTGGGAAAGATTTTGCATGCAACTGCCTTTGGCTTATGTTAGTCTTGTTTTGATTTGTGTTGATAAAGACACTTTGCTGCTGAGCAGACCTTCCTATCTGGTACAGTGCTTCGTTTTTGCTCAGTCATCCTCCTGCTTACATTCAGTTTTCATACAGTGGATGTGACTGCCTGCTTGTGAATATTTAGGGTGTCGCATTGGAGGTTTAGGTCATTGGCCTAGCAGTTCTTCAGACGAGGGACTATTATGCTCTTGTGTATAGCTCAGAACACACAGACCATTATTTCTTCCTTGCAAGAACTTGCTCAGGAAATTTTGTATTTAATTCTAGTCTTCTTTTGATTTTTTTAAATCACCTCAGGTGTTCTTGCTTGTGATACATGGAATTACCCGATAAAGAACCCAGGGACAGAAACAAGTATTCTTATGAAAGAAGTATACCCTGTGGCTTGTAAATCTAGTGGCCAAATTCTGAGGCTGCACTGGCATGAACCGAGAGCCCCACTAGGATCACTGCTATTTTTAGCATGCAAGCTGGATCTGTGTGATTGTGTCTCCTCCAGCTGGGAACCACATCCTCAGCTGGAAAAATAGTTATGTTTTCCCAAAAACAAAGACCAGACATACATTTTTCTGCCTGTGATTCATTTCGGATTAAGGAAAACAACATAGTTACAAAGAACAATTATGAAGTCTCCGAGAGAGAAAACACTCTGTAGCATTCTGTACATGAACTGGAACACAAAACAGCTGCCTCACAACTGACCCTGCAGGGGACTGGCAGAGTCCTCTACACTTAAAGGTACAGCACACAGAAAAACAGAACGACAGTATCTCCATTCCGTTGAATAGCTATGTGCACCACAAAATCATTTCAACATCTGGCATGGTCCAATGGACTGGGCATTAGGAGAGTTGAGTTCTATTCCTGACTCTGCCAATGATCTGCAGTAAGACCGTGGGCAAGTCACTTCTGTGTGTCTGTCTCCTCTCCCACACACATTGTCTGTTTAGGATGAAAGCTCTTCCCTGCCTCTTTCCCACACGTTGGGCTTATCTACACAGGGGTTTGAAACTGGATCCAATCAAGTTAATCCAGTTTTAGAATGCTTGCACACACATGACACAACCCATCGCTGTGCACTAACTCTGGAGTCTTCTTGCAATGTGGAGTAGGTTTGCTTCAAATGTAATTAGTTTGGTCTTCTATTTGTGGGCACACACTTGCTGAGCAACATCTTTTGCATGCTTGCAACAGCTACCCCAGCCATCGTGTTTGCAGGTCAACCATTGCTGACCTCTCTGTGTGCTTGGATGCCCTCCCTGTTCTTGTGTCAAGTTGCCAGGATGATCCTGGCCCCCTTTGAAAGGTGGCACATGATCAGATTTTGCCACTTTGCTGCAGTGTATTATTATTATAGCCGTGCTGAGGCCCTGGATCTCATCACAACCTTGGGAGAAGCTGCGGTTCGGGAAGCTCTTATGGCCAGCCACAGAAATAAGGAACTTTTCGGGGACATTGCAAAGCACTTATCCACTTTGTGGGGTAGCTGTTGCAAGCATGCAAAAGAACACAACTGGGACACCAACCAGTGACGGGCGAAGAACAAGTAGCTCAGGAGACAGTACATTCACATGAGGGATATAAGGAGACCGTCCAGCAGAGGACATCTCACCCATCCATTTTTTTGATTAACTGGACAGGATTCTACACAATTATAGCACAACCCATCCCAGGCACCCCTTGTCGCCTGCTGCCTGCAGCCTTCCCCTGCAATGGATGACCAGCGAGACCCATCGGAGGACGAGCAGGAGGAAGCCACAGAGGAGCTCTCCTCTGAAAGCCAGGATCTCTTTGTAACTCAGACCTTGATCACATCCTTCCCTGCTACAATGGATCCCTTCCCTGCATCAGCTGAGCCCAAGTCTCAGCCAGAAACCCAGGCTGGGATGGAAAAGTCAGATCCCCTGGAAGGAACGTCAGCATGTAAGGACCTCTTTTCACAATGTATTATCATTGATGGATGCTGTGAGCTAGAAGCCTTCCCCCACCTCTCCTTGTGCTGCTCCAAAATGACTTCTGCTAGCAAGGCATAGTGGCGCCCTCCCCCCATGGCAGAATGTAATACAGAAAGCATTCCTTTGCGCAGAATTCAATGCTTTATTGAGACTATGCTTACAGGAAAAGAAATGTGGTTAGTTTTCGTAGGGTACATGAGGTATAAGTGCACATTGCCTGCCCAGTCAAGGCACAAACAAATACTGTTCCCTGCTGAGGTACAAATGCTCTGGAACACACATTGTAGCTGACAATCATGGATCCTATCTATTTTTCTCTGCAAGTTTTCCATGTCTGCAGGGAAGATATAGCAGAACTTAAGACTGAGAAATAGTTCAATTTGTTTTACACTTTATAGGGAATGCCCGTGGGAATATCTTGCAAGCTCCTTCTGCTCCTGCAGCGCTTCTGGGGGAACATCCTGGTGAATAACTTCACAACATATCTCACTGGTCTGCCTTTTGCCTTTTTAAATAAAACCATTCCTTGCTTCCTAGACACCAGCCTTGGTGTAACATCATGAGAGTCAGGACAGCCTAAAGGGGGTGTAGAGGGGATTACTACCCAGCTCGCCTCCCGTACCCCCGTAACTCCCTCTTTACCTCCCTGACACTTCCAGCACACAAACAAAATTGCAAAAAACAAATCTGGACCATAGCTCCGGCCACCTCTTTCCAGCCCACCCTAAGCCGCATAAAAGCACATACCGTAGACTGAAACCCAAATGTTCCGAGCACCTTCCGTACATACAGACCGCTTCCCATAAGAATGGGAAGAATCTCAGGGAGGTAATGTCACAGACATACTACAAATCTATCATGACTTGTCTGTGATATGTACTATAAGCGACTGTATTTTCCCCCTCCTGATCATCCACAGCACCTGAAACAGCAAGACCATCAAGGACAGGGCCTCTATGTACTGCTGACAAGCTGGCCAACCTGACGGGGAGAAAAAGGAAGGCTTCGGATGAGATGTTTGCAGACCTCATGGCGGTCACAGAGGAAAATCAGGCTGGCTGAGAGGCAAAGATTGTACACATGGACCCAGAGGGAGAAAACTATGCAGCTCTCCCAGGAGATCATGGCAGTGACCCAGGAGAGCATTGCCATGGTGAAGGAGAGCATGGAAAAAGACAGAGAGGCAGAGGCAACTCATGGAGGCTAACCTGAGCCAGAATGCCCTGCTGCAAAACATGCTTCTGCAAGGCAAACAGGCCCTGCAGTTTGGGACACAACCATGTGGCTCAGCCCCTGGACAATGCTGGCTCCTGGGACTGGCAGCAACTGCTAACCTCCACATCCCCATGGAGCGCTCCCAATGGCTCTTATTCAGCTCTGAGATCCAACCTCTAGGCACCGAGAACACCTGCACCTGGGAGGCCAGCTCTTCTGAGCTCTGCAATGCCCTGAACAGGCACTCAACCCCAGAACCCATGTGGAGATGAAGAACCAGCAGCAAGGTATATACTCGCATGTATCCTTATGCACTCTCACTCCCCAAATTGTTCCACTGGGAATGTTCTTACTGTTGTGCTTTGAGGTTTGTTTGCACTGGTGCAGTAATTAAAGGTGCGTGTATAGCTGGTTGGTTAAGAAGATTGGTGAGTTAGGTGTATTTCCAAATACAAAGATGTTGCATTTCCATTGATTCCATTACATTTTTGGATTGTGGTTTCATAACCACACTGTTTACAATACATCCATTATGAGTCATAGGCCAGAAGGGACCTCCTGTAGATCACAGCACCCACACACTAAACCCATTTAACACAGAACATCCTTAAAGGAAAGCTGAAATAATTCCTAGGGTTTTGACGAAAGCACATAGGGAACATTACACTGCAGCCACCAACACTCAATCCCCTATTGCTAGCAAGGTCTGCATCCCAACACACACTGTGGGCTGACATGTTCAGGCACGTGGTTCAAAATACGAACAGTAGGCATCCCTGGCAGCATTCCCATGGGTATTTGTGTTCTCTTGGGAACACTTTGCTGGCTGCTTGAACTTCAAGCAAGTCTCTGCACCGCAGCCTTTCACCCATTGGTAGAACACACATGCAGTTATACTAGTTGGAACTTTTTTATTTGGCTGCTTCCAACCTATTCATAAATAGTGTCATCAGCCTTTCACATGGTCAGATGCAGAACTGATTACCATTTGGCAGCTACTCAGACAATAGTTAAAATGTTCCTGAATGGCTTCATTAGCCAGGGCATCACAGGATAAACCGGTCTCTCTGAAATACCAGATCAATTGCCACACCATTAATGTCTACAGTGCTCCAGGGACCAAACAGACCTTTCTCCATTAATTAAAATGGTACTGAGTTACGAAACAGCCTAGCATCCTACCTTCCCAGACCATCTTCATTTATTCTGTAGATCTGCCATGGTTGTCCAGCAGACCTGGGAGCGCCATGGAGAAATAACCCTTCCCATTTATAAATTCTGCACCGTGGCAGGGCAGGGCGTGCAAATGATAGGCGCATGGGTTCCATCAGCTGCCCCAATACAGTTTGGGAATCCCATGTGTGAAAAGACATTAATAATATCTAGAGTATTACCCAGCTTTATGCCCAGGTTAGATGGCATCTTATGATCTGCATGAGAATGGCCCCAGCAGTTGATCTCCCCACACTGAATTGCTTGGCTACAGACCAGTAACATTCTGGTCCGGGGTGACCAGCTCCCACATGGCCATGGTGACCCGTTTCTCCACAGGTACAGGGCACCACACATTGGTAGTCTGCTGCTGAAGCTCTGGTACCGGTTCTGCACAGATCTCAAAAAAGGTAGCCCCTCCCCATCCTGAAGTTCTCTCAACCGCTGGTCATCCCAGTCTGCAGAATGATCCTCTCCCACCAATCCTGACTGGTTTCCTGTTCCCAGAAATGTCACTGAATGCTGGGTAGGTGACACAGGAATGAGTCCTTTTGTTCCAACAGCTCAACATCCTCCTGTTCTTCTGCCTTGTCCTGCTGCCACTGTGGCAGAGTATCCTCCTGCTGTTACTGCCATTGTATATTCTCCTGCTCCCACATCATCTGCTCAGCCATGTGACCAGTGGTGCAGTCCTGATTTTTTTTAAGTGCAAGGCCCCACACATACAGTGCACATGAAGTCACACTGTGCCGGAGAAGCCATTTTGTTCTTAAAATGGCATCCTCCATATGGCAAACGTGCCAGTTTGCTCTTCCAGCACAATCCAGCCCACTACAGGACTGGGTGTGATGGGCAAAGTCCAATGCCAAATTTGTCTGGCTCTGATACTGCAATACTTCCCAAGCAGCCTGTGCACATACATGCTTGTCTCCACAGTGGCGTGGAGCATTGTTGGGTCCATGCTGGCTGACAGCAATTCTAAAATAGCGTGAGGGAAGTATGGGTTGAGTAAAGAAAGCATGGGGTGGAGACAGCAGAAACATGGGATTTAAAAAAATATTGAACCCACCTGGCTCCCACAATTCACTGTGAAAACAATCCCAGAATGCATGCTGCTCAGCAGCAAAGGACACTATAGGATATCCTCAGGGAACGCTAAGCCTTCAGTTAGCAGCAAAGAGACACACCCTAAATCTGTTAAGATTGTAAACTCTTCAGGACTCTGCTTCTTACTTTGTATTTGTACAGTGCCTAACTCAAATGGGCCTGAGCTCAGTCATGCCTCTATGTACTACCCTAATTATCAAAAATAATAAGAGTTAAAATATTTATGTTACTGTTTTCCGAGAGTCTGGCGACTACAGTATTTAAGGCACTTGGATTTTGCACCTGATTGAATTCTCCAGGTGGTGCTGTTTTTACTTTCCTCTTAATAATTATTTGAAAACAAATAAAAAAGATTAAAAAACTATGACCTATCTTGCAATGGATTTCTCCTGTTGTCAGAGTTTCAGCACCACTGTCTAGCACTATTAGACATCTCTTAGGAGAGAAATAATGTGTTACTATTTTCATTGCCGTGTGGTTGGAGTTGGACAAAACAGAGAAAACCACCATTCCTGCTCCAACGATCAAACAGACAATTTAGTTCAGGTGATGGCCTAATCTCAAAGCAATGCAGTTTTATTATTTAATAACTTCCTTCTGCTGTGGACTGAATGAAAAATGGCCCCCGCAGAATCTTATTTTTTCTTATCAGCTGTAATGAAGTTGGTTTCACAGAAGCCCTCTCCCAGTTGTAATGAGCTGCCAGTCTCCTGCTACGAGAACCCAGTTACAGAAATAAGACCAGCTGAGAAATACTTTACACCTTGATCTGTCTTGACAAATCAGTTCAAGAGTTCTAAAACAGAAACCAAGGGAGGGGAGGGAGAAGATTCACGCAGGGAAGTTTTAAAGCAACATTTGATTTGTCTCACCGAGGCTATAGTCGGAAAAACAAAACAAAACAAAAAAAAACCCAGCTGTCCATCTTTTTCAAGATCTCTCAGTGTTCCTAGGTTTCGTCTACGGACAATTTAATTCAGTAGTAACCAGACACAAGTACATTAAAAAAAGGTGAGATCTTGAAGAGTCAATTTTTATAAAATTCTGAGATGGATTTCTCCTGTTACTAAAATTTCAGCAGCACTGTCTAGGGCTGTTAACTGACTCTTAAGAGAAAATCGATTGAGCAAGAAGACACAGTAATGGTAGACCTGGGTGTAAACCACACAAATTTTGCTTCTGGCCTTTGAAGTTATGCAGTTCATATGCACAAAACAGGCAAGCATGAGTCCTACATCTGGAATTCATGCTATACCTGCAGCTGCAAAATGGGAGAAAGGGAATTCATTCCACAGTACTTTACTGTACAATGCTGGTGAATACAAGTTTTACCTATCTTGCAGGAAAGAGTTAGTCTTTCTCTCTTCTTAGGCCCATGGTCTGGGACTCAGGAGATCTGGGTTCTGTTTCCAGTTCTGCCACTGAATTTCTGTCTGATCTTGGGGTCAAGTCACTTCACTTTAGTGTGCCTCGCTTTTCCTATCTGTCAGATGGGGATTACAATTATTCTTTGTAAAGTGTTCTGAGCTTTACAGGTGGAAAGTGCCATGTAACACCTGGGTATTATTATTACTGAGAGGAACTCAGCGTTATTGACTGGAATACCCTCAGGGTATGGCTACACTTGCAGGTGTGCAGCGCTGGGAGTTACAGCTGTCTTCGTACAGCTATGTAGAGAAAGCGCTGGTGTGTGGCCACACTCACAGCTACCAGCGCTGCAGTGTGGCCACATTTGCAGTGCTGTTGGGAGTGATGCATTATGGGTAGCTATCCCAGCATTTAAGTGGCAGCAACGTGCTTTTCAAAAGAGGGGGGTGGGGTGGAGTGTGACAGGGAGCGGGGGAGAGAGAGAGAGAGTGGATTTTTGGAGCCGACACTGTGTATCAGCTCCCTGCCTTGCAAAATCTGAAAATTTCCCTGACCCCTCATTTACTCTTAACTGCAAACAGCCTGCAGACCAGATAAGCAGCTGCTCCAACGGACTCCCTTTTCCCCCCCCGCCCCTGCTGTTTCTCTCCTCAAGCAAACACTCATCCCCCTGCCTGCCTCATTCACAGCAAGGTAGTGGGTTATCTCAATTGATTGTTCACAGTCAGTTATAGGGTATGGCTACACTGGCGATTTGCAGCGCTGGAAAGCCTCAACCAGCGCTGCAATTAGTAAGTGGCCACACCTGCAGGGCACTTCCAGCGCTGCAACTCCCTGGCTGCAGCGCTGGCCGTACACCTCACTCAGCATGGGGAATAAGGATTCCAGCGCTGGTGCTGCAGCGCTGGTCATCAAGTGTGGCCACACACCAGCGCTGTGATTGGCCTCCAGGGTATAAGGTGTATCCCAGAATGCTTTTAACTAAATTACTCTCTTTGTTTTGTTATGCAGCCTCTCTTTGTTTTGTTATGAACGAGCTCCGATCCAAAAATCCCCTCTGTTTCACTCCCTCCCTGCTTGCCTCTCATTTGATTGTTTACAGCCAGGTACAGATGATCACAGCAAACAGGAGCTCTGTTTGTTTTTTAGATAAGCAACGGAGCTCCGATCGGAGCTCGTTCATAACAAAACAAAGAGAGGCTGCATAAAAAAACAAACAGAGCTCCTGTTTGCTGTGATCATCTGTACCTGGCTGTAAACAATCAAATGAGAGGCAAGCAGGGAGGGAGTGAAACAGTGGGGAGTCGTGTTGGCTGCAGGCTGTTTGCAATTAAGAGTTAAGACTAAGGGGTCAGAAACATGTTCTGATTTTTCAAGGCAGGAAGCTAAACACACAGTGTTGGCTCCAAAAATCCCCTCTCTCTTTCCCCCCGCTCCCTGTCACACTAGACCCCACTCCACCCCCCTCTTTTGAAAAGCACGTTGTGGCCACTTGAATGCTGGGATAGCTGCCTATAATGCATCACTCCCAACAGCGCTGCAAATATTGCAAATGTGGCCACACACCAGCGCTGGTAGCTGTGAGTGTGGCCACACACCAGCGCTGGCCCTGCACAGCTGGATGACCAGCGCTGCAAACTACCAGCGCTGCAAACCGTAAGTGTAGCCATAGCCATAGATTGATCACAGCAAACAAGAGCTGTGTTTGTTTTTTAGATAAGCAGCTCCCGGAGCCCCGAGTTCACAACAAAACAGAGAGGCATCATAACAAAACAAAGAGAGTAATTTAGTTAAAAGCATTCTGGGATATCTCCTAATACCCTGGAGGCCAATAACAGCACTTGTGTGTGGCCACACTTTACGAGCAGCACTGCAGCACCAACGCTGCAATCGTTATACCCCAAGCAGACCCAGGTGTACAGCCAGCGCTGCAGACAGGGAGTTGCAGCGCTGGATGTGCCCTGCAGGTGTGGACAGTTACTAATTGCAGCGCTGGAAAGCCTCCACCAGCGCTGCAACTCTCAAGTGTAGCCATACCCTTAGAAGGCCAGGAAATCCCCTGTAGGATGGGTAGAATTTTAAGACTCCCAGGGCCAGTTTTGAAGGGTATTTAAATGCCTACAGATGCAGTTAGGCACCTGGTGGGGTTTGCGCAAGGGCTTAAGTGCCAAACTCCCATTGAAACCAAGGGGAGTTAGATGCCCACATGTTTTAGAAAATCCCCCTAGGTTGCTAATTGTATCTTTAGGTGCCTAAATCCCTTTTAAAATGTTTTGCCTCAAGTCTATATGGTTATTACACAACGTAGCATAAAGTAGATTTTCAGTCACCAGCTTCCAATTGTGCACCCCCAAAAGTCTCCCCCCTCCGGGGCAAATGCTAATACAATGGAATGCTGAAGTTAGCCCCTGCAGAAGGTGCACAGATGCATGAACAGCCCTTTCCATGTAAACAGGTAGAGGCCAGAAGCTCCGCATTAAAAATGTGCCCTTTGAAGCTCACAACTGTATTAAGCTCACATGTAGGAGGAGTCTATCACCACATCCCCTATAAGGAAGAAGAAATACTGTATGTGCGAGGCACCATGAGCACCCAGCCACTCGGATGCCACTATTCGTTTTTTCCAGCCCAATAACTCAGCGACTGTAGTGGGGTTTATACTGTGGATTGGTACATTCATTTAAAGGGACAGTGCCAAACAAAAATCACATCTCTTATGTTTTTGTACTTCTGTTACCAATACCACTTAAGATAACTGGTTAGAGGAAAAAATACTTCTCAGTTTGTTTAATGGTCTTTGTGCACTTGACAGCACTGTGTATTGTCAGTTTTTCCTGTTCATGTGGGTCTTTCCCACAGCAAGACAGAAGAGAGAAACATTAAAAAAAATAGGAAATGGTGATTGTAAAAACCAACAAATTTGGCAGGAATGGTCTGGGGTAGGTATAACTCAAAACTTCTCTTCATTTGTTTTAAGTAACTAGATGACAAATAGACAATGCCGGTTTAAGCATGTGCATCGTTTATGAAGCTGTTCTGTAGAGGTTCTGCAGAGTCCATTTGTAAATAAAAAGCATTCTTGTTGACATTTAAAAGAGTTAATTATTTAAATATGTCCACCTTTGTTTACTGCCACCATGTATATGTATTGATACGAACCTGGGACCATTTAAAACCTTTCATTAACGTCTGAAACGTAAATGACGACTGCAAGTCAAGTAAACCGAGTACTGGATTTTTCACAGCGCTCAGCATTGGCTAATTCTGCCTACGTGCTCTCAGAGCTGGTCTAATTCAGAGTTAGGATTGGGCCCACAAAAAGGCTCAGGGGAGAACAGTCTAGGATCACCATTACCTTTTATATCAGCCCTTTTAATTCATGCTCACTTTTTCCTCCCAGGAGAATAAATACAATTATTTCTTAGTCCTGTTCTCACCTCACCGTCTTTCTGATCTAACATTTGCCCTTTTCCATGTCTGAGATGAGCTATCCCGGTTGCCTTATTTCTGAGATGATCCAAAGTCACCTCAGTCTGAATGGGGGAACAGGGCTTATATTTTAAATAAAAAAGAGACATGTTAATAGCTCATTACACTTACAGAATAGCAGGGTCAGAAAGGACCTCAGGAGGTCATCTAGTCCAACCCCCTGCTCAAAGCAGGGCCCATCCCCAGGCAGATTTTTGCCCCAAATGACCCCCTCAGGGGTTGAACTCATAACCCTGGGTTGAGCAGGCCAATGCTCAACCCACTGAGCTATCCCACTTACATGAAAAGCTCTTTAGGGGCTGAGCCTGCATTCCTTGCACACTGAGAATTCCTATTGGATTGGATCCATTATATATGCAATATTAACCAATGCCTTTTCTATACCTAAGGTCATAAATCTGGTTTCTAAGATACCTTAATACATAGATTTTAAGGGACAATATTTGTATAACTGTAACATAGAGGAAATAATACCTTAAAAGAAAAGTTTCCTCATACATTTGCAAAGGGGGCTTGGACCTTCTCAGAACTGAGTATGAATGATATTTACACTAATCATATAAGATTACTTAGGCACTGAATCTTGCCAAGTAATTATCATCAACCCTCTAGGATGACACACTGCCATCGCTCTGGATTCCAGCATTACAAGAATGAGCCTCTATAATGTGATATTAGATTGATGTAGGTAAGCAAGAAATAAATGCAGGATTAAGTATCTCAGCACATTACTGAACTAGATGCTTGTTTTATCATGGCTGTATGTTTGACAGATGCTAGAATGACTAGATCTACGCAAGTGACCAGAAGGTCACATAGCTGCATGTCTAGAACCATGCACACAAGACACTATTTGCAAATTAAGTGTGGAAGTAAACCAAAACTGACTGACAGGAATGAGCAGCTGCTGAGGCAGTCAGTGTCTGCAAATGGCATTCTCTGCTATCTGATAACCACGGAGAACACAGATGCATGCTGTCAGGGTTTTTAACTAACAGGTATTCTCCAATTCTCTCATTAACTACTGTCCACCATTTTACTATGAAATAGACCAAACAAGAGGCTACACTAATCAACTGAGAAGTCTCACTATAGTTACTGTCAGAAAGAAATATTGTGGAGCAAAGGTGCAACACAAACGCTAGATTCATTGTCGCAGTCACTTTATTTGGGGATTTGCAGAGGTATGACACTTAATTAAAGATTCTTGGGCTATGCTGGGTCAATAAGAAAGAACATGTGATGAGTGTTTCCCTGGCTTCACTCAAATGTAGGTACAGTCCTACGTCAGAACAAATACATTATTCTAAATAGAGACATTACAGAATTATAAATGTTCTCTCCTGTAACTATCCACATGGATCCACTATAATAGGGTTGACCTGGCAAATCATAATGGTAAATGAAAAAAAAGTTTAAAAGTTGAGTTCTGCTTTAATGTCACCCATGGGTCATCATAACGGAGCAAGGCATGCATGCAGCTAAGGTAGTCAGGGAGGGGTTCTGGCAATGCAGTAGCTGATGATCATCCCTGTGGAAGAGTATTACACTAGCACCTTAACCAGGCAAGAGCCATGGTGCAGGAAGTTCTCCCCTTGAGGGTAAGATTAAAAACAGGGCCTTTATTATTTGTGGTCATTAAAAATCCACGAGCAGCTTTCATAAGAGTGGGACTTTCAGCCTCAACCCTTTGGCCAAATTCTAATTTGAGTGATTACCTTCCTCCTGGAGTTGCAGCTGGCATTCTTCACTGCCTGAGAAAGGCAAGGCAGGACCTGGGGGAGAGGGCTACATTAACTGGCATGAGCACGTGGTCAAGTTGCATGTGTTTCTTTTCTTAGCTTTCAGAAATGCACCAAAGCAACCTACAGAGCTTGGGTCTAGCACAACTCTTCCAGCCGGTACAGGTTCACAAGTACAAAGTGCCCTTGTACCACAGTGAAATAAGCTGATGGAAAAGAGTCATGATATCACTCTTCACGAATCTGTTGAAAACATTCATTGTCAGTGGGGATGAATGCTTTGGGTTTGTTTATGTTTGGCCTTGCTCCAGCCTGGGGTTTTCTGGCTGTGATTCTCTTTGGTCTCAATCTAGCAGTATTTTGCTACAGATCTCTGTCTATTACATGGTTACAGTTGCCTGTTTCATCTCACTTTGAGATCCCAATGGTACCAAAATACACCTCTAGCCAACAGTATCAATATTATTCATTTTCAAAAGGTCTCGATTGGTACCTTGAAGATGGACTCACTAGGCCTTTCCAGGCCTACACTACACACAGAGTAGCATAGCACTGTCTAAGTCCCTGGGCATAGTGCGCAGGGATGTCTTTGTGTTATTCCATTTACCAGCTAAGCTGATATTGAGTCACACGCATTCTCCCACCCTGAGAGTGGTTTTATTTTTGGATAAGGGCTGGGTGCTTGTTCTCTTGACTTCAGAGAGAGGCTGCAGTTGGCTTTGCTACCATAATCTCTCTCTGGACAGAACAATCATGCCTACAGTACATAGCATCATATTATCTGTTCTGTCTCACCACAGATCTCATTTCACTCTTTCAAAAGCAAGCTACCAACACAGATTTATCGCTGATGTTTGAAATGGTGGCACTTTTTTATGTGCTAAATTTCTGAGCTCTCTTCACCCCAGCGCCCTGCAATAGTCGCTTACTCAGGTGGAACAAAGCTGTTCAGCATGATGAAGGTAAAAGGAAAACAGGAAGTAAAGGTTATTCTGTAGACACTCCTGGTCATGTCACAGCATCTGAAGATCCTGTAACATCAGCAGTGAGCAAAAGAGGCTTGCCACTACGGCATTTTGAGATATTGCCTCTGCTGCTTCTGTTAGTAGAGGAGCTGTTATCCTTGATTATACATATTAAAGGTGTGTTCCTTTGCCAAAAACAGTGTCAAAAACCATTATCTTAGTGGTTAATTGTGGCTCTCTTTTTTTTAAAGCACACTTTTTAGCGATGAGAAAACAGCAGAAGGGTCCCACAGTAAGTGAACAATTTGAAGGGGCTACAGTTTTACATCATACACACTTGTTCTGTGAATAATACCTGAGCCTTTCACTAACCTAGTCTTTTTGCTAATTGGATACATATATCCTCTCAGTCAATTAACCTTTCAACTTCAAAAAGCTTGATCAAAAGCTAAGTTATTATGAAGCCTTAAGAAGCAATGCCTACGCTTCTGCAATACAGTCCATGTGTTTCAGGGCTAGAGGCGTTTCTGAGAACTACAGCCCCGATCCAGTAAAGCCCATGAGTAACTACATATTTCAAGGAGGCTATTCTCGTGCTTAAAGTTATGATCATGTTTAAATACTTTGCTGGATCTGTGCCTTATGTCCACAGTTCATTTCAGTATTATATGCGAGTTCTTACCTTTATTTGGGGAGGAAGTTCTTTCCATAGCATGCCACATGCACTTAGTCTGTGCGCCCCTCTAGACTTGGTTAATGTAACAATTATGACTTACTTTTAATTTTTTCCTCTCAGGATATCCTGATATGCACAAAGAGATTCCAAGCATGGCAACCAGATTTCCTTTACATCTTTCATTTTATTCTTAAACATATGTTTATTTCACCATTTCCAAAAAATGCCCTATTTATTTTAGCCATGTGGGAAAGGATGGAAGTGTCAGTGTCATGTGGTTTTTGGAGATCCATGCCAACAAAAGAGGTGCCAACCTGTGAACCAACTTATAGTCAAGGACATATGTTGCCTAATAGGCAGACTTACAGGAAGGTGTTTGTCCTACATCCAAGATGAAGCAGGACTACAGATGCCTGAAACAAGCTCCAGAAGTACCCTATACTGTACTTCTTACTGTTTCATATCTTCAGAAATGATACAAAATGAAACACTGGCCTTCAAGACATGTGGGAGCTTCCTCTAATGATCAGATACAATAGTAGCACAAATGGCTTCAGACCTGTTTTGTATTAGAGATGGGCCTGCGCTCCCACCAGTTTTGGGGTGGTTCTGATCAAGATAAGGACCTCCCTAAATTTGGGGGGGGTGTTTGGATACTGTGTTTTGGTTTGGACTCATCTTTGCCTGTGATCAGTGTAGTTAACTTCAAAAAACTATGCATGAGAGTTGCACTGGGAAAGGCTACTTATAGAAGGCTTTAAAAAAAAGGATTGAATACATTTCTTCAAGGTAAAACTATAAGACCCTTACAGTGCATGAATCATGCCCTAAAAACATGGTATTTGAAGAAAAACCTGTTTTGTTTTGGAGTGGGTTTTTCTGGTGAAAATCCTCTCTAAAGCGTTTAAGACTTTCATGTAAACCAAAGGCAGAATTCGCAAACAAAATTTAAATTCAAACTTTTGTCCCCAAGTACATTTTTCCCCTTCCTGCGTGGTGTTATTCCAGATAAAACAATCAAATGCCCAAATATATTTACAGAAACTGTACACCTGGATATTATACAGTGCTGACACAACAGCATCCTTCGGACTCCGGTGCCCTGAGATCAAATATCACCTTCAGTAAACTGGTCAAGCTACTTAAAAAATGGGAAAACACATTTCTGGAATATTTCTGTCAAAAATTGTTTCTTTTGTATTAAAAATTTCAAAACTATTTTTTTCCATGAAAATTTCTGGAAAAAAACAAATTCTACGCCTCTACCAGCTCTGCTGATTCACCCACCATTATTCCAAACAGACATGACCTCCTTTGCAGAGCGCTTAGAGGTCTATAGAGTAAAAGTGCTATCGAAGAGCTATGTATTATTATCATTACCCAGAATATAATCATCCCAAAATTGTATAAACTTGCCATTTCTACTTGGAGGGACACCCCGGAATGAACCAGTAGGAGTGCGGTGCAGCACGGTGGAGATGCTCTGACAGAATTGTGTATGAATGCTATTCCTGGCTCCAGCACAGGGTCGCCCAGAGGGGAGGGGCAAGTGGGGCAATTTGACCCAGGCCCTGGGCCCTGCAGGGGCCCTGCGAGCCATGGCCCAGCAGTGGTCCGGGTCTTCGGCAGCATTTCAGCGGCGGGGGGCCCTTCAGTGCTGCCAAAGATGTGGAGCAACTGAAGGGCCCCCCGCTGCCAAAATGCCACCAAAGACCCAGACCGTCGCCGGGTGAGTACAAACGCCACAGCTCCCCCACTTTGCCCCAGGCCCCCTGAATCCTAGGAGGCCCTGCTCCAGCAAGAGCTATCAGAGCCTCAGTTTCACAAACATTACAATTTACCCTACAGTTTTAAAAATACTATAACCTTGGTAGCTGTAAACCTTGCTTTTTATCTCCAGGTGCACAGCACTGTTTGCAAGGGTATTTTAAAAGTTTGCCTCAAGACATTTGATTAGTTCAACTCTGATGATTTCTATATTGTGGAGAAATGTTCTTGGTTATATCACTGCCCTCTGCCCATATTGCCACTTTGCTGTTGCCGCTATGGGTTTTATGCTGTGTGTGCAGTTCTACCAGAGTCCTTTCCCTCTTCTTCCTAAGCCCCCAAGCCCAAACAATGACTCCCTACACAGGTAAGAGTAATTTGAAACACAATGTGTCATTAGGCTCATCTTGTAAATTTGTAGCTGATGTCTTTACATGAAAACCAGGAAAAAAATTCAATACTGCTTTTCTACAAACCCTCCACCAGTTTACACAGCAGCACCTATTACTCTTTCAGCTTCCAAGCTAATCTCTCTAGGTTCCTCTGTAGCCTATACGTGAAACTCCTACATCAATTAACCCCAATTAAATCAATTGCAGACCCCGGTAATACTGCTATAAGTGGAACATGTATCTACACCTAATGCTCAGGAAAGTCAGTCAATATTTTTAACATGTATTTTTACTGCATCTAAAGAAAAATACCCACCTGAAAAAATCTAATTATTGTCAACTAAAAAAATTCCCCCCAACCCCCAATTCTTACTGGATAAATACCACAGGCTTTGCATAATTAACCTGTAAAATACTAATGAACAATTCCCCACTACAAAGGAGAGATTGAAGGAAAAGGGAAACCTGTGTTTCCCACTGGAAGGATTACTAAATCGTTACAGCGGTTCTTCAAAACTAGTTTAGTTTGAATAGCACCACTACAAAGCTACTTTTGACCACCTGGCCAATTACTGAGGCAATAAGGATTATGCAACATTTATGAAGTGGAAGAACTAATCCAAGATTAGGCTTGCCTCCGCTCTAAGAGCCATTGGCTCTGGAATAGGAAAAATAAAACGGCCTGTATCTTTTGATTAACCCTTTGATTGCCATGGACTTTATGCAAGGTAGGATCCTCGCTAATCAAGGCGTTATTAATTACCTGATAATACGCCTTTCAGAACAGCTAGGAAATGGTAACAGTTCACAACCCATATGGCTCTTCCTATGCTGTTTTTTTGGGCAAGCGACATTGCCAGCAAGGTAGCACAGCAGTCAAAACCCTTCATAAAATGACTGTCAAAGATTTAAAAAAATAGGGGCTCAAACGTAGGTGCCTAAATTCACACATCAGTGCTTACAGAAGTGGCTCCATTTTCAAAATCACTGAGCCCCCAGTAGTACCCATGGAAATCAGTTCACTGAAATAAATGGACTTTGTTGAGGCCCCAGGTTGCTTCTGTAGTTGCCTCACGTGGACTATAGAGCCCTTGGTTTTTAAAAGCTTGGCCTTAGTTTTTTTAGCACAAATGTTTCTGTTGTTCATAGTGTTACATTACTGCTGCACACAGGAGGGCTTTGATTTATGGCCCTCTGTGAATGGGATCCAAGAGTGTTGTACAAATCTTGAACTTCAGGGAAGGATTAACTTGGCAGTCTGTGGGAATTAAGTGTTAGTGGATGGTGGAAAAGGGTTCATTCTCTTAGCTGATGTATTTCCCTTGCTGCTAAAATAGCAGCCATTACCTTCAATGCTAGCACACACCTCTTCCCCACACCTCTAAAGCAGCATTTCCTAGAACAACATTTGAGTGTTGGGGAAAGCAACTCTTTGCAGTTTTGGTGTCATTCCCAGAAGGACCTTTGTCTGTTCCTGAGGATGACAAAAGCACAGCAACACCAGTACCTCAGCATAACTGCCTGCCGTAGATAAAGTCCTTAGGGATTCAACAGGGCCTAACTAAAGCTAGGCACTTCTGTTCTGGCCCGTCTCTAACACACACTTTGGAGAGAATGATCAATATGTTTTTATTTCTGTATTTATCAAAATGTGCTGCATCTTGGAGGACTTGCCTCCACTCTGCAATCCTTCACACATCAGATATTCCCAATGACTAATATACAGCTGCTAATATATCACAACTGAATCTTAGTCTTTGGAATCAGGTAGACAATGTGAAACCAGAGAAGGAAGTGTTACACTGTGGACTATCAGCTAGTATATTTTGCTATTAATGGTGTAGCATGGGAACTGCCAGGAACAGACTTTGACAAAATTACAGTTTAGAATCATAGAATATGATTGGAAGGGACATCAGGAGGTCATCTAGTCCAACCCCCTGCTCAAAGCAGGGCCAATTCCCAACTAAATCATTCCAGCCAGGGCTTTGTCAAGCCTGACCTTAAAAACCTCTAAGGAAGGAAATTCCACCACTTCCCTAGGTATCCCATTCCAGTGCTTCACCACCCTCCTAGTGAAAAAGTTTTTCCTAATATTCAACCTAAACCTCCCCCACTGCAACTTGAGACCATTACTCCTTGTTCTGTCATCTGGTACCACTGAGAACAGTCTAGATGCATCCTCTTTGGAACCCCCTTTCAGGTAGTTGAAAGCAGCTATCAAATCCCCTCTCACTCTTCTCTTCTGCAGACTAAACAATCCCAGTTCCCTCAGCCTCTCCTCATAAGTCATGTGCTCCAGCCCCCTAATCATGTTTGTTGCCCTCCGCTGGACTCTTTCCAAGTTTTCCACATCCTTCTTGTAGTGTGGGGCCCCAAACTGGACACAGTACTCCAGATGAGGCCTCACCAATGTCGAATAGAGAGGAATGATCACATCCCTCGATCTGCTGGCAATGCCCCCACTTATACAGCCCAAAATGCCGTTAGCCTTCTTGGCAACAAGGGCACACTGTTGACTCATATCCAGCTTCTCATCCACTGTAACCCCTAAGTCCTTTTCTGCAGAACTGCTTCCTAGCCATTCGGTCCCTAGTTTGTAACAGTGAATGGGATTCTTCCGTCCTAAGTGGAGGACTCTGCACTTGTCCTTGTTGAACCTCATCAGGTTTCTTTTGGCCCAGTCCTCTAATTTGTCTAGGTCCCTCTGTATCCTATCCCTACCCTCCACCGTATCAACCACTCCTCCAAGTTTAGTGTCATCTGCAAACTTGCTGAGAGTGCAGTCCACAACATCCTCCAAATCATTAATGAAGATATTGAACAAAACCGACCCCAGGACCGACCCTTGGGGCACTCCACTTGAAACGGGCTGCCAACTAGACATGGAGCCGTTGATCACTACCCGTTGTGCCCGACGATCTAGCCAGCTTTCTATCCACCTTATAGTCCAATCATCCAGCCCATACTTCTTTAACTTGCTGGCAAGAATACTGTGGGAGACCGTGTCAAAAGCTTTGCTAAAGTCAAGGAATAACACATCCACTGCTTTCCCCTCATCCACAGAGCCAGTTATCTCCTCATAGAAGGCAATTAGGTTAGTCAGGCATGACTTGCCCTTGGTGAATCCGTGCTGACTGTTCCTGATCACTTTCTTCTCCTCTAAGTGCTTCAGAATTGATTCCTTGATTCCTGCTCCATGATTTTTCCAGGGACTGAGGTGAGGCTGACTGGCCTGTAGTTCCCCGTATCCTCCTCCTTCCCTTTTTTAAAGATGGGCACTATATTAGCCTTTTTCCAGTCATCCGGGACCTCCCCCGTTCGCCATGAGTTTTCAAAGATAATGGCCAATGGCTCTGCAATCACATTCGCCAACTCCTTTAGCGCTCTCGGATGCAGTGCATCCAGCCCTATGGACTTGTGCTTGTCCAGCTTTTCTAAATAGTCCCGAACCACTTCTTTCTCCACAGAGGGTTGGTTACCTTCTGCCCATACTGTGCTGCCCAGTACAGCAGTCTGGGAGCTGACCTTGTTTGTGAAGACAGAGGCAAAAAAATCATTGAGTACATTAGCTTTTTCCACATCCTCTGTCAGTAGGTTGCCTCCCTCATTCAGTAAGGGGCCCACACATTCTTTGACTTTCTTCTTGTTGCTAACATACCTGAAGAAACCCTTCTTGTTACTCTTAACATCTCTTGCGAGCTGCAACTCCAAGTGTGATTTGGCCTTCCTGATTTCACTCCTGCATGCCTGAGCAATATTTTTATACTCCTCACTGGTCATTTGTGCCATCTTCCACTTCTTGTAAGCTTCTTTTTTGCGTTTAAGATCAGCAAGGATTTCACTGTTAAGCCAAGCTGGTCGCCTGCCATATTTACTATTCTTCCTACACATCGGGATGTTTTTTTCCCTGCAACCTCAATAAGGATTCTTTAAAATACAGCCAGCTCTCTTGGACTCCTTTCCCCCTCATGTTATTTTCCAGGGGGATCCTGCCCATCAGCTCCCTGAAGGAGTCAAAGTCTGCTTTTCTGAAGTCCAGGATCCATATTCTGCTGCTCTCCTTTCTTCCTTGTGTCAGGATCCTGAACTCGACCATCTCATGGTCACTGCCTCCCAGGTTCCCATCCACTTTTGCTTCCCCTACTAACTCTTCTCTGTTTCTGAGCAGCAGGTCAAGCAGTTGGTTCCTCCAGCACTTGGACCAGGAAATTGTCCCCTACACTTTCCAAAAACTTCCTGGGTTGTCTGTGCACCGCTATATTGCTCTCCCAGCAGATATCAGGGTGATTAAAGTCTCCCATGAGAACCAGGGCCTGCGATCTAGTAACTTCTGCTAGTTGCTGGAAGAAAGCCTCGTCCACCTCACCCCCCTGGTCCGGTGGTCTATAGCAGACTTTCAGATAATACTGATAAAATTCAAAGCACTTACTGGATGTAGTACTTATGATCTTCAAAGTTCTGTACTGTATTAATTATTTAACATCCTACATGGTGGGATAAGCTTTATCGCCCACTTTTTAAAAAAGGGGAGAACAGACAGAAGAAGGATAAGTGATGTGTTGAAGGCCATATCATAAATCAGTAGCAGAGCAGGGATTAGACATTAGGAATTCCTGGCCCTCAGTCCTATGCTCATTCGTTCTATGGCTCTCAAACTCAATCCCTCCACAGGGGTGTTCATTCCAGATGCAGTCTATGCTGGTGGGGGCCTGTACCCCCTGCAGAGAGGATTTGAAAACGCAAGGGGAAACAATTCTGAAAGACAATCATTAACTTTCCAGGCAACAGGGAAGGCAGAGAGAGAGTGAGCAAATAGTTTCTTGTGTCTGTCATTATGTACAATTTTTTTAGCTGCATTGAAAATTACAGCCCCAATGTGTTCAGCCTACCCAAACAGGCTAATTAGAATCATTTGGTGTAGTCATTTTCATTAGGAATAAACATATTCAGTCATTGATGTAACATAACTAAGTACCAGGCAGATAAAAACAGTTCCATCTTGAACACATACTGGACCTTGTGAGAATGTGCCATTGGCTCTGGAATAGGAAAAATAAAATAAAAGGAAAAACATAACATGCATAGCGAGTACTTACCAGATGCAGCAAACAGCAGAACAGATGCAAAATGGCCACTGTAGGGCTGCTGCTGCCTGTTTCTGCCAAATTAAAGGACCAGGCTGCAGAAAAGCATGCCGGGAAAAGAATTCCTACATGGGAGAAAGCTGCATGGGTATTAGGCAATGGGAGAGTAGCTTCTGGGTTGTCCTTTCCATGTATCAATGGTATATCCCAAGCCTGATTCTGAGCATGCTTTTGTTATACTCATACCTCGGCTTACTTCAGTGGAGTTACTTCTGATTCATACTGATTAAAGTAAGATCAAAATCAGGCTCAGTGGATATTCTGATTAAGGCTTACCATTAACCAGACCAGCTTTACTGCACCTTCTAAATTAAATACTGTATATAATGATTACAGTAGGTGGCACTTGAACTTTTGTTCTTCTAGAGTGCCAGTGCCTAACAGCCATCTTATTATGGAGAGGGCAGTCATGTGCTACTCCACTAAACATCTGAAAGGGTAGTTTGGAAGCCCCAATCTTGACCTATGCATCAGGGTTAAATTTGTTAGCAGGTACCTTTCCCTCCTCCCCCACATTCTGACAATACGTTAAGACCTGATTTTTTCTACTTAAGCGTCTCAGGGTGACTGTGCAATCTTACTTATAACATTCCTATTAGTGGAGGGGGAAAATAATTTAGAAAAGCTTTGTTTTATTTTTACAACAGATGAGTATAGAATATAAATTTAATTTTTTGGGGGGAGGGGAGGAGCAAAACTTTAGGTCAAATTCTACTCTTAGTTACAGGGGTGCAAATCCACGGTTACTATCTAAGGTCTTAAACTATCTAAGGTACTTCGATGGTCGCCATTACTACCGTGTCTAAGTGCATCACAACACTCTGTGTGGTAGAAAATAATTATCATTATCATTTTACAGAAGCCTGGATCCACAAAGGGATTTAGATGACCTTGATAATCACTGGAATCCACAAAGACTGGATTAGGTGCCTTAGATCCATATATAATGCATGGAGAGAGAGAGAGAGAGGTGCTTAAGAAATGGATCCCGCAAATGCCTGCAAGCTGAGCAGGGAGTGGCCTAAAATAATGAATTGGAGCTGCTAACACAAGGGGTGTGTCCCAAATCCCAGCTCTCACAGAATTATGGTGCCTAAGTCTGATCTGCAGGAAGCTGCCTATCTTTGCCTGTGATCCACACCGAAGAACCCGTCTCCTGGAGTCACAGCTTAGGCATCTAAGCTATTTGTGTAAGAAAGGATGCAGGTGAGGCTGTCATTCTTGTAACTTTTAGCCCAGCGGTTAGGGTGCTCATCTAGGTTCAATTCCCTCCTCTGCCTGACAGAGAGAAATGACTCGAACAAGGGTCTCCCCCACTTCTCAGCAAAGTGCCCTGGGCTATGGAATATTTTGATGTAGCCTTTCATCTGTCTCTCCTGTTGAGGCTGTTCCACTTTGGATAGTTACTTAGTCCTGGGCAGAATAAGAATGACTCTAAAGCCTACTGGTTAGGGCACTCACTTGGGAGGTGGATGATCCAGGGTCCAGTCCCTCTGCTCTAGTGACTCAATTATTTGCAGTGCCTAAATCTGAGAACTTAAAAACTGAAACCTCTTTGGGGATCTGGGCCAGAGATACTAGGGCATAGATCCTCAAAGGTATTTAGGCACTTAACTCATTGATTTCAATGTCTGTTAGTTGCCTAGATATCTTTGAGGATCTGGATCTAAGTGATGGGCCCAAGGCCACACAGAACAATAATGACAGGACAAGGAACTAAAGCCAGGCCCCCGGAGGCCCAAGGTAGTGGTCTAACAACTCAACTATCCTCCGTCTCTTAGTAGTTGGATCACTACAGAATGACATTTGAAAGATGTAAGACATGGTCCAATTGACTTTAAAATAATATTTACGTTGGGCTTTGAGCTAGAGATGGCTGGAAAAAATCAACTTTTCCCCTATAGAAAATGTTTGATATTTTGATGAAAAACTGAAAACCAAAATAGCAAAAAGAGTCCTGTGGCACCTTATAGACTAACAGACATTTTGGAGCATGAGCTTTCGTGGGTGAATACCCACTTCGTCTACATGCATCCGATGAACTGAGTATTCACCCACAAAAGCTCATGCTCCAAAACGTCTGCTAGTCTATAAGATGCCACAGGACTCTTTGCTGCTTTTACAGATACAGACTAACACAGCTACCCTTTTGATACATGAAAACCAAAATGTTTTAGCCAGAATCCAAATTATTCTGATTCAGAAATGCTGCTGAGGTGCCTCATGATCTCTTTTTCAGACTGCGCTCCCTGCTTAGACAACATCTTTCACAATGTGTCATGGTCTACCCTTAAGGTGAGGAGAGGAAGTTTAATCATGAGAGCCCGATCATGGTGCATCATGGGAGATTAAGTCTGACAGGGGAGCATGGCCCATGAAATGGGAATGGGAACACGAGGAAACTAAATTATAACTCTTGTGAAGCACCAAGTCAGGATATCCAAGTCTGAAATATTTTGGGTATTGGTTTAAATATGTATTTAGTTGGATGGTTGTTTTTTTTTATAACAAAATTGCGTTTATGGCAGAAAGATACTTTTTACGAAAAACTTTGTTTTGTTGAAAACCAATTTTCCATCAACATTCAGTTTGTCAACAAGTTGTATTATTTCTAATTCTGAGGTGGAAAGGAAAGTTAAGTGAATAACCGTAGTGTCCTTCATGGAAGAGAAGAGATAGAACTCAGATGTAGTGACTACAAAGGGGATTACTTATTCAATGTACTGAATGCACACACAGAGACAGGACTCCTGTACTGCTTTCTTGCTCCCGGGCTAACTAAACATAGCCTCCCTAAGGCCTGGCCTGGAGTCTCTGGTCTTGGAACGGATGGCTGATTACATTATAATCATGCCAGTGAGATTTTCATTCAGTTCATAGTGGTTCGTGTCACTCAATTATATCTAATTACAGGAGTGATGAGAAGAAACATAGATATTACAGAAAATAGTATAAAGAAAATAAAACCCAAACACCTGCAAGTGTAACCATGAGTTCGGGATCCCAGCCAAAATCCAAATGCTGCAGCTTGAATAAAATAAAATAAAATATCAATCAGTAATTGAGTAATTGAGGACTGAATTTTGTTTACGTTACCTGCCCATGACTTGACTGTTTCTCAGCAAACCAACTGTGATTAATTTGTACAAAGTTCAATGTTGGTCTTACCTATGACCCTGTACAATTCCACATTTTAGAAACTTAAGTTACACAAGAAGAGTGATCCATTAAAAGGCTATTTGTCATAAAGTAGTGAAGACTATTAGATTTAAATATGGACGGTAGCCCTTTCCCAGTTCCTACATTTATGACAGGTAGATGTATAGAAGCTGCAGCCCTATAATTAAAGGGAAGAGACAATAACTACATACTTTTATATGGCTAAATTAGCGGACATAATAATTTGTTTCATCCTGGGGTTAGAAATGCTCTTGAACATAGATAAAATCTCACTTCTACAAATGTACATTTGTAGTAGGGTTTCTTTAAATAAGAAAGGTCTCACACAAAGTGCTTTTTACAACCAGTATATGCACAATTCTGGGGTCTGAAAATTGCACCTGTCCTGCAGAAATTCTGAGCTGATCAGTGGACTTCACCCGAGAGCCCAAGTGCAAGCTGCAGGACTGTTCAGGGATCATTCACCCACCACTGAGTGCAGCCATCACTGGAGTGGAATACAGCTGTCTTCATCAATGACTTTAAGTAACATTTTTCAGAATCAGCGTGAGGAATAACTTTCCAAATGAAACTGAAGTGGGTGTTTTAGTGAACCAGGATGTAATCATGAGAATTCCATAAACCTTTTAACAGTCATCTCAGCCAATTCCATTTTTCTACAGGATGGATGTGTTTTAAGATTCCAGGTAACAAATGCAGAAGCCACCCCTGCTGCTTGAACATAATGGATCAGACCCTAATCTACAGTCAGGACAGCCTTTTATTGCTTCCTTGCTGCAAAATGGCACTAAAGCTTGCCACAGCAGAATCTCTGCTGTGCAGAGTGATCCTGGGGTGTTGTGGCACCACCACTGTAGCTCTTAAACCAGCCCCATTCCTTCTACCAGAGGTGGTGGCGTGGCTGGGAATTCCTGTGCTATCCCCAGCTGTAGTAATGGCCTCTATGGCCACTGTCAGTCAGTGTAGGAATGGTCCCAGGATTGGAGGAACATAAAGGTATTAGAATTGGAAAAGGTGCAGAGAAGGGCAACAAAAACTACTAGGGGTACAGAACAGCTGTCATATGAGGAGAGATTAAAAAGACTACAACTGTTCAGCTTAGAGACAACTAAGGGAGGATAAAATAGTGGTCTATACAATCATGACTGGTGTGGAGAAAGTGAATAGGGAAGTGTTATTTACTCCGTCACAAAACACAAAAAGCAGGGGTCACCTGCTGAAATGAATAGGCAGCAGGTTTAAAACAAACAAAACTAAGTATTTTGCACAACGCAGTCAGCCTGTGGAACTCGTTGCGAGGGGATGTTGTGAAGGCCAAAAGTATAACTGGGTTGAGGAAGGAGTTAGATAAGTTCATGGAGGGTAGGTCCATCAATGGCAAATAGCCAAGATGGTTAAGGATGCAACCCCATGCTCTGAGTGTCCCTAAAACTCCAACAGCCAGATGCTGGGAATGGGCAACAGGGGATGGATCACTCAAAATTGCCCTATTCTCTTCGTTCCCTCTGAAGCATCTGGCACTGGCCACTGTCAGAGGCAGAATATTGGGCTAGATGAACCATTGGCCTGGCCCAGTGTGGCCATTCTTATGTAGCTTAAGATCATCTTTGGATCCTCTTCCCAGCTGCACTGAGCACTTCCTGGGGGCAGTGGAGTATCTGTCCCAATATCTTACACCTTTCCAAACTGACCCTGAACCTGCATGTTGAGACCTCTCCTTCAGCATATTGCAGCAAGCCCATCATTAAACAGCTTTCCCATTAACTAGACCGGAAATCAAGCAACACAAAAAACAAAGGAGAACAACATTCAAAAAGAGAGAGGAGAACAAACAGGTGGTAGAAACCTGACCTTTCTCCATGAGGTCAAATAGCTTTATTGTGATTAAACACTACAATACAGTATATGTCCATAAAAAAACTCTATAGTGTATATAAATTATTCCTTCCATTCAGCAATTCTTTTTTTGTTTTTTCAAATTTCCATTACAGCTTTGGTACAATGTGATTTTATTATATATTTTTTTTAAATACTTTTAGCTTCACAAACTCAACACAAAGTACAAAACTAATCCGAATCAGGGATATTACAATCTACACAGTGGTGTTCAGTGGTAGGAAAAAATCTTACCTCAATGAATTCATGTCACTAGCTAAGCTATAAAGGCATACCTAGCAGACATGACAAAATATGCACCATTAACCAGCAAACATCTTTTTAATTTAAGTTTTTTTACAGAATTCCAGCAGCAATCACTTGAGCACTGTCAATACTTATGTCCCCAACTGATTATCCTGTTGTGCTCCTCTTCATTTGAAGGCCATGAGTTATTTGTCAAATAATGCACCGCTATCCTTGTATATCCACACTAAGCCGCAGTATCAGTACTTGATCTGCCACCCTGGATTGTTAATACTTGCACAGTTTGTCCTGCAGCTGGCAGTGATAACTGGAACGTTATTGGAGGGGCAGTGTGGGGCAATCAACCTTAAGTTGTTCTGTGGGGTGGGAGGTATGACATTACAGTAAACAGGCATTCCAGTGGCTGTAATTGTTCCTTGACCTGATTGATTAGGTAGCATGATTGGTTGTTGATATGATTGTTGTGGCAGTCCTTGAGAACCCTGCGTCATTGGCACCTAGAAGACAGTATATGAAAAACAAATTGGTAAATTAGATCCAAATGAATTAAAGTATCCCCAGTGTATTCCGAATTGCCCATTCCCTTTTATTTTGATTTGCATGTTCAGTGTGTTTTACAGGGCATATCACTTTCTTCTGTTCAGAACTATCACAAAATCTACAGTTGATTAGCCATGGGTTGAGGAAGAAGCACTGGTCCACCAAGTTCATTTTGTACTGCTTATGCCAGGGGCGGACAACCTGAGCCTGAGAAGGAGCTAGAATTTACCAGTGTACATTGCCAAAGAGCCACAGTAATACGGCAGCAGCCCCCCATCTACCCCTGCCACTCCCAGCACCTCCCACCCACTGGCACCCCCACAGATCAGTGCTCCCCCTCCCTCCCTGCACCTCCCGATCAGCTGTTTTGTGGCATGCAGGAGGCGGGGGGGGGGGAGCAAGGGCACGGCAGGCTCAGGGGAGGGGGCAGAAAGGGGTAGAGTGGGGGGCAGGGCCTGTGGCAGAGCCAGGAGTTGAGCAGTGAGCACATTGGAAAGTTGGAGCCTGTAGCTCCAGCCCCGGAGTCGGTGCCTATTCAAGGAGCCGCATATTAACTTCTGAAGAGCCGCATGTGGCTCCAGAGCCACAGATCGGCCACCCCTGGTTTATGCAGCATAAAATAAACGTAAAGCTGCTGGAAAATCTCTGCTGACGTAAAGCTGGTGGTCCCCGGGAGTTTTACATCAGTGCTGCAAGTTTGCAGCTTTAACTTATGCCAGGGCTGGCCAGTTGCAAATCAGTTCTCCCTCTCCTCTGTTCTTGAGCAGAGCTGGAGAGTATTGGAGAAACAAGACCACAAACTATTTTGTTTCTGTTGAGCCAAAATCTCATCTGTTGAGTTTTGTGTTTGTAAAACCAGATGTGATTCTAAACGAACTTCTGTTCTGTTTGCACATGGACAAAAGGTTTTGGTGACACGTCTCATCCTTGTACTGGGAAAAACAAGGGTGTTATGAATCCTCTTCCTATTTTATGTAAGTTCAGGTGGGAGGCTAAAAGGAGGAAGGTTTTTTTCAATGGGGTTTTCACCCCACACTTGCCCTGCACAGATTAATGTGGACTAAGAAAGGGGCCAATTAACGAGACAGGCCATAGTTGAAGGGAATCAGTGGCTTAAGTAATCTCCTGACTGAATACTGAGGGCACCCAGCCGAGGAGGAATAAGGTGGGCTGGCTTTATAAAGGCAGGAAGTTGGCCACAGGGATTTTGTCTGCAGTCACTTTCTGGGTGAAGGATTTGGGGGCTACAGAGCCAAAGTAGGTTACAGTTACTCCCTGGGAGGAGGGAGTTTGGGGGCTGGCAAACCCAGAGAATTGGGGGAGCCAGAAGGTTAGGAAAGACTCTGGGAAAAGGCAATAATGGCCAGAATGGAACAGACCTTGGCTGCAAACTCAAGGATCCCCGACCTGAAACCTGGAGTAGAGGGTGGGCCTGGGCTCCCCTATCTGCCACTGAGGAAGTGTATGGGAAGACTGCCTGAGCCCGTTCATAGAGATGAGACTTTGATGACACGTGACCTAAGTTCCCTCTAAACTGTGCGGCACAGACGCTCAGGGTAGCAGTGGGGAGAGATGCCACTCCCCAAGCTCTGGACCTGCTGCGGTGTCACTCCCCTGGCCACGACCCGGCCCAGCCCAGCTGCCCCTCCCCCGAACCTATCGCGGCTGGGAGATCGGCGTCTCTTCCACGGCTGGGGGACAGGCGCCCCTCCCCGGCTCCAACCCAGCCCGGCCAAGGTGCTGCTGCGGGAAGAGAGAGCTGGGGGGGTCCTCTCCCACTGTAGCCCCAGAGAGTTCCACTGCACCCCAAACCCCTCATTCCCAGCCCAACCCCAGAGCCCAGACCCCGAGCAGAAGCCCTCAGCCCCCTGCACACCAATCCTCTGCCCCAGTCCTGAGCATCTCATCCCCGGCCCCACTCCAGAGCCCACGCCCCCACCTGGAGCCTGTACCCCCTGCACCCAGCCCTCTGCCCCAGCCCCACCCCAGAGCCCTCACCCCCCTGCACCCCAACCCTCTGCTCCAGCCCTGAGCCCCCTCCCACACTCCAAACCTCTCGGCCCCACCTATGTGCAGAATGAATTTTGTTATGTGCACCGATATGGAGGTGATGTGTGACACATCATCTCCATATTGGTGCACATAACAAAATTCATTCCACACATGGGTGGGAAAAATTAGAGGGCAGACTGCATGTGACTTGGGCGGAGGGCTGAGCCGTGAACACAAATCATCTTGCCTCGATGTGAGCCAGGAAATGAAGGCAGAGTGTGTGGTGAGAGGCAGAAAGGAGGTGTCGGACCTGGAATCAGCTTATCCCTGGAGTGACCAGGAGGAAGTGTACTAGCTGTGAGCAGACCCCATGACATGTTGATAAAAGGTTCCTATGTTAGCCCATTTCTATTACCATTGTATTGTGTAACTATAATTTGAATGGGTTAAAGATACTGGCTGAGATTTTCAAAGCCGCCTCACTATGTAGGCTATAACGCAGATTATACTAATCTGCGACATTGTCAGATCCTAGCTGGACCAAAATTTTCCAGGATCAGTGCGTGCAAAGGATCCACATAGGCTACACTCAGTGGTGAGCTGCAGCTGGTTCGCACCGGTTCGCGAGAACCGGTTGTTAAATTTAGAAGCCCGTTTAGAACCGGTTGTTCCTGGAGGGACAACTAGTTCCAAAAGGGCTTTTAAATTTAACAAGAGCTCCAGCAGCTCCCTACCCTTCCCCCGGCCCCAGCTCACCTTACTCCGCCTGCTCTTCTGAAGCTCCTCCGGCTTCTCCTCCCCCTCCCCAGCTTCCCGCGAATCAGCTGTTCGCGCGGGAAGCCTGGGAGGGCTGAGAAGGCTTCCACCAGGTGAGCTGGGGCCAGGGCACCAGTGGGAGGAGGGCTCCAGGTGCCACGCCGCCCGGCCAGGTCGCAGCCGGACCCTGGGGCCGGGTGGCGCGGCTCCTGCCCCCCCGGGTCCAGCTGCGACCTCGCCGGGCAGCGTGGCGCGGCTCCTGCCCGGCCCCCGGGTCAGGTGGGGTGGCGCGGCTCGGGTCCGGCCCCCGGGTCTGTCCGGGCAGCGCGGCTCCTGCCCCGGCCCCCGGGTCCATCTGTCCGGGCGGCGCGGCTCCTGCCCTGGGGCCGGCCCCGATGTCGGCCGGGTGGCTCCGGTCCCAGCCCCAGCCCAGCTGGGCCCCCACCTCCAGGCAGCGCGGTAAGGGGGCAGGGAGCGGGTGTTGGAAGAGGGCAGGGGAGTTGGGGGGGTGGATTAGTGTCAGAGCGGTCAGAGGGCAGGGAACAGGGGGATTGAACGGGGGGCAAGGGTCCTGGGGGGGGCAGTCAGGAAGGAGCAGGGGTTGGATGGGGCGGTGGGGGGCAGTTAGGGGTAGGGATTCCAGGGACAGTCAGGGGACAGAGGGAAGGGGTGGTTGGATGGTGTAGGGGTCCCGGGGTGCCATCAGGAATGAGAGAAGGGGTTGGATGGGGTGGCAAGGGGCAGTCAGGGGACAGGGAAGGGGGGTGGATAGGGCACGGGTCCCGGGGTGGAGGGCTGTCAAGGAACATGGGGGGGTTGGATGGGGCAGGAGTCCCCAGGGGAGGGCATGACCCCCTCATGGGGTGAGGAGAAGGGAACTGGTTGTTAATATTTTGGCAGCTCATCACTGGCTACACTTATATTATCTCACACTTCTGTCTTTAACCCAAGCACGGGGTCATTTACCCACAAACCTGGGGCTAAAGGACAGAAAAACAATTTCTACCAAACACTCATTCCCCTCCTCCTCTCCCCCCCTCCTAATTTCCAGCAGACTTATCCTTACACTTTAGGCAATAGGAACAGACTATGGGAAAGATGAGAGGCCTCGCAACCACCACATGCTTTTAAAATGAATTAATCTTCCTTTGGTTTTCTAAGAACTAGTGGAAAATAGAAGCATAGGCCCTCTCATCACCACACAGGCTCTCGTGGTACTTCAGTCAATCTAGCTGAAGCTGAGAGTCAAGAAATCTGTTTAAAATCAAGTTACTGCCTTTCTTCTCAAAGTCTAACAAACATAATTCCATATGGCTAGTCTGTCTACCAGTACATATAGCATAAAGTCTGTTTGACTCTGGGACAGTGTCCCCTTGTGAAGTGGCAGGAGCCTCCGCAGACATAGGTGCTGGAATGAGGGGTGCTGCCGCAACCCCTGGCTTGGAATGGATTCCATGATGTACAGGGTTTACAGTTTGGTTCAATGGTTCTCAGCACCTCTCCTATATAAAATGTCTCCGCATCCCTCTCCACAGATGAGTAATTTAAAACTGGATTAGACAAAGGACTCATATGCATTGTAGGGAACAACCTTGCATTGGCCTAGGGATGAAGAAAACAATTTCTCTCATGTTCTCTCTCACTTTCTAATTCCAGCTCCTCAGGGAAGGAACCAAATTTTCCTTTATATCCAATGCAGTGCTGACCAGTTCAACCATAATTAATATAATGATCACATCAGTGTAGTCTAATGTAGAATGAAAACGGAAGTACAAGGGAGGTTAAAGACAGCATGTAGTGTGCACTAGATTTGAGTCAGACATGTGCATAACGAGGACTGAAGCCAGAAATAGGCAGAGAAATACTTTTAAAAGACTAAAGCAAGACAGGTCACCCTCCATGACATGACATTATCATTTACTGTAAGTATATATTTTCAAAGAGAGAAATTAAGTACAGCTTGTAAGTACCTGATAAGACGACATGGCTGGATACTGAACCATCATGCCTTGCACCTGATTTCCCTGCTGATTATTCATCAGGTTCTGACTTTGGGGAGGTTGCTGCATTCCCATGAGTCCTTGGAACCCTTGTTGCTGATTAGTCAAGACAGGCTGATAACCTGGAAGAAACAATCATTTTCACTTGGCTATGAATCATCATTCATGGAGGCAAAACTTAAAGCCCTGTTTTAAAAAACTGGTTATCCCATCACATGTCCTGTGCAATCTCATCCCCTTTGAGAGAACCACTACCAGACATAAAAATCTAGGTGAATATAACGCTCAGGAATGGAGGCGAATTGACAGTTCTGGAAGGTAAAGTACTGTAGTTAGACACAGAACAGGGGCATCATGAGCAATGACAGTGTGAGTTTCCATACACTGTCCAGCTAATGTTCTTCAATCCTGAGCCACAGACATCCCTAAGGGACACTTAGCTGAAACCCCAGCATTTGACATAAGAACCTGAACAGATATGAGTTTTTAATGACTTTTGGCCACTTGGAGTTAAATCCTAGACCCACTGAATTCAATAGAAAAAATCCCATTGACTTAAAGGGAGCCAGGATTTCACCTTTAGTTTCTAATCACAAAGTCCTCACTCAGGCAACATTGCCACTGAAGTTAATGGAAGTTTTTGCCTAAATAAGGACAGTGGTTTGTGCTCTTGTCCTGGCTCCTAAACAATGTGAAAAGCTCCTTGTTGTGTTACCTATTCCATGAGCCATCAAGTCTCTAACAAAGTGTGAAGATACTAGCAGAAGTGAGAACGGGAAAACAATTTTTATCACTACACACACACATCTCTGCTTCCTTATGAGGTTTATCACTATAAGGTTCCCTCTAATTTATGGCTAGTGCATGCTGATGCTCATATTTTGCCCTAGTGACTTATTCAGTGCCTAGGAAAGAGAATTTTCGAATAATTTCAAGACAGGCACTATCTGGGGTTCTTCACTGTGCTCCAGTGTAAATAAAGCCAAGGTACAACTGACCAAGAAAGGCAGCATAAAGAGAGGAAAAATGACTTCTGCTTCCAGTTACTATCAGCTTTGCATGCAAAGCCACCACAATGCGACAGGTCTGAAAATTTCGATTGGGACTGCTCCTTTTGTAATGTGCTGTCCCTTTATGGGTAAGCGAGTGGGGCTGAGAGCTCTGCAGTGAGTAGCAGCATGGAAAGGAGGGAAGGAAGAGAATTAGCTGTGACCAGTGGCAGTCTTAGGAGATAGTATGTGCCAGTGTCAGTGGTTTCACCAGTACCATTTGAACAAGGGGACTGGGGAGTTTTATTGAAGAGAGAGGGCCTGCCTGCAGTAAAGATTGGAGGTGGATGGACATGTTGCACAGAAACCAGGTGTGGAGAACATAGAAGGATCCCAGCCCTACAATATATCTCCAGCGAAGGAAAAGTTGTAAATCTGAGCTTATTTTTTCTTAACAATACCTCTTCATCTCTAGTTTTGTTGTTTAACATTCAGTTATGCATAGCACAGCACTCTCTACTTTGTGGTGGTCGTCTCTGAATAAGCATACTTCAGGCAAATAAGAGTTATTACAGAGAGCAAATACTGTGTTATTTCCATGTGACAATATAAGTGTCACATCTGCTCAATTTATATTCATGAATACAGTGCATTTTTCATTATACTCCACAAATTGGAAATCATCATCTGGGCATTTCTTGATTATATAAAGAAATATAAAGTAACCAACGGCACTGTATATGCCATATCATTGTGTGCTGATAGTTTTCCTCTTAAGATTTTTATACAGGAGAAATATATGGCACCTCTGACCAGAATTTTTGGCTTGCTTCCCATTAAAAATGTTTTCCCAATAGATATGAGATCAGCATTTCCAGTAAATCTAACTTGATGAAAAAGAATTAATTCCCTGGGCGACAAATTAATTTGGCTGGATTACAGCATCATCTCTCTCTCAAATGCACTGGGATTGTTAGACTCTAATTTGCTGCTTTTCCACAAACCTGGTGTCAGCATATTGCCTAGTCCTGTAAATTATCAACATCATAAATGTGAAACACTGAAACTAAGTTTGCACAAGACGTGTGTGTGTGTGTGTGTCTGTGTGTGTGTGTGTTTCACATCCTCTTCTGCCCCTGCATCTCCCTTATTTGGAGTGATGTCACACATTAAAAAGCCTAGCATTACACATCTGGGATTTGAAGGACTGAGCTAAAACATGTGGAATCACTTAAAAGTGGGAGCAGAATTCTCTGTAATAAATCAGATCCCACCCCACCTAACATCCCATCACAGGCCACTGGGCATATTTACCGCTAATAGTCAAAGATCAATTAATTGCCAAAATTAGGCTCTCCCATCATACCATCCCCTCCATAAACGTATCAAACTTGAAGCCAGATATATCTTTTGCCCCCACTACTCCCCTTTGAAGGCTGTTCCAGAACTTCACTCCTCTGATTTCAAGTCTAAACCTTCATCTAATTTCAAGTCTAAACTTCCTGATGGCCAGTTTATATCCATTTGTTTTTGGGTCCACATTGGTACTGAGCTTAAATAATTCCACTCCCTCCCTTGTATTTATCCCTCTGATATGTTTATAGAGAGCAATCATATCTCCCCTCAGCCTTCTTTTGGTTAGGCTAAACAAGCCGAGCTCTTTGAGTCTCCTTTCATAAGACAGGTTTTCCATTCCTCGGATCATCCTAGCAGCCCTTCTCTGTGCCTGTTCCAGTTTGAATTCATCCTTCTTAAACATGGGAGACCAGAACTGCACACAGTATTCCAGATGAGGTCTCACCAGTGCCTTGTATAATGGTACTAACACCTCCTTATCTCTACTGGAAATACTTCACCTAATGCATCCCAAGACCGCATTAGCTTTTTTCATGGCCATATCACATTGGCGGCTCATAGTGATCCTGTGATCAACCAATACTCCGAGGTCCTTCTCCTCCACTGTTACTTCTAACAGATGAGTCCCCAGTTTATAACAAAAAATCTTGTTATTAATCTCTAAATGCATGACCTTGCACTTTCCACTATTAAATTTCATCTTATTACTATTACTCCACTTTACAAGGTCTTCCAGATCTTCCTGTATGATATCCCGGTACTTCTCTGTATTGGCAATACCTCCTAGCTTTGTGTCATCCACAAACTTTATTAGCACACTCCCACATTTTGTGCCGAGGTCAGTAATACAAAGATTAAATAAGATTGGTCCCAAAACCGATCTCTGAGGAACTCCACTAGTAACCTCCCTCCAGCCTGCCAGTTCACCTTTCAGTATGACCCGTTGTAGTCTCCCCTTTAACCAGTTCCTTATCTACCTTTCAATTTTCATATTGATCCCCATCTTTTCTCCAATTTAACTAATAATTCCCCATGTGGAACCGTATCAATACCTTACTGAAATCAAGGTAAATTAGATCCACTGCATTTCCTTTATCTAAAAAATCTGTTGCCTTCTCAATTAAGGAGATCAGGTTGGTTTTGCATCATTGAATGTTTGACTAGGTACACAGAAAATGTAGTATTTTAATGGGTCTTATTCCCAGAGGAGACGACAACTAGAAGTCTAAAACCACTACAGTTTTGGGGCGGCACTGGTGATGAGAGGCAGTGGAAAAAAGATGCTTGCTTCACCAAGCCTTATTTTGTTGCTCCCACGATATTCTACCTGGGCTTGATTTAAATCTCAGTGACTTCCTTGGGAGTTGGATCATATCCTGTACCTTGCTCTCAGAATAAATGTGTATGACTGTGATCTAGCCCATTAAAAATTTTATTTGAAAAGGCTAAAGTGTGCTCTTGATATGCACATACAACTTCCATTGATTCCAACTGGAGCTGTTTGCTTGGACTAAGGGAACAATATGACATTTATGTGTTTTTCCTTTTGAAAACACTTCTATTTTTCACTATCTCTTGGCAGACCTTTTGTGTGTCAAGATATCAGGAACAGCTGCATTGTATGTAACAAATACAATACACTCTCATGGCAATTAGATATTCAACTATGGATTTCAGATTTGGCAGAGAGATTCCATTTTCTATTACCATGAAAAAGACAATCCAAAAGCCCTCATCTTACCTGAATATGTTCAAAAGCAGAGATGCTTCTTCAGTATTTATACAAGCCCGGGATACAGTACTGTGGTTATGAGCACCACGGAAAAACCTACATATCTTATTCCACAACATATTGCAGGACAAACAAATTAATGTGGGAATCTTTAGCATCACACTCTCTCAAAATTATGGTGTTCGTGATTCTGAAATATTGTTTCCTTATCTTCTTTTTTCCTGTTTCCACTTCACACTCTCAGGCAAAGTCTCAAGGCGGGAATGCTAGGTCACCACATCACAAAGAGAATCTGCATCAAGCTCGAAAGCAACACTGCTGCTATGAAAAACCATTAAAACCTACCACTACTTCTGTGGCCTTGTGGCCTTTAAAGGGCATTAAACTGTATGTTATTTTTTTTGTAAGTGTGGAATATGATCCTGCATTGTTCCAGGGAAACAAGGTAGAAATGAAATATCTGAATTCATATGCTGACAGACAGCTAGTCTCTGTCTGACACATAAAAAACATTCAGAAGTTCTGTGGAAAAGAGCCTAAGTGTATATATTGGTGTATATATTGGTGTAACTCAGCATGTAAGTTACTCCAATTTGAGCCCTCTTCTACCCATTTACTTACATGTAAACTATACCCCCTTGCACATCACCTATGAATCTGGCCCATGTTGATCTTCAAGGAAACCACATCCTCTGCAAAACTGAATTCCTCCTCATGGCAGTGTAAATGACACAAGTTGCCCAGGTCAATTTCTTCTCTAAGTTTTGCATTTGTGGATTGGCACAACTTGCACAGTGGGGATGATTCCCTCCTTTGTTCAATGTTCACTGTTGTGGGTTGGTGTCTGCATCCCCTTACTGCACAGTGGCCAGGTGGGCTCTGGCATGGGGAAAGGATGAAGATGGGATATTTCAGATTCTGTGTAACAGAGCTTTAATTTATCACCTTCTCAGTGAGAACACGCAACTACATTATCCTAGCAAATCTTTTCTTTGGGGGGGTGGGAGGGGAAATGGGGGATGGAATATCAGAGATTGCTATTCTACAATACTATTTATTTTATGCATACAGCAGCAGTTTCAATCCTGCATTCAATGTTGCCACACTTTTGACATACTATTTATTTTTAGATGAAAATGAAAAAGACCACAGTGTTGTGAAAATGGGACCAGAAACTGACTGTACTGCACGAAAAGTATCACATTACTGGGTAGAGGAGACCATATTCAGACTGGATGGATTCTAGGAGATCAGTAAAGGACAGGAAGTGGAACCATGCCTTTTGCAGCAATAGTTTTTCTTCAGACTTGCTCTTTTGCTCATTAGCTTTCATACTACATAAAGTGTATTCCTTAAAAGCCTCTTTACTGTCCCCTGAGAACATACATACGTGGGTTATTTTCTAATGGCAATACACATCAGATGAACTATCCTATTACGGCAAGCTCCAGGGCCTCTTTATTGCAATTATATCATCCTGCTCCATGTTATCTCTGCTACAAAGGAGGATTTTTAAAATCAGGGCAAACATGAGAGACATTGTTAAACAACCAGAGGAATGAACCGTGCATGGAATTTCAATGAATGCCTCAGAGGGAAAAGGAGCCTTGGATTCCAGTCTAAATGGAAGAGGCTGTCATACTGTTGAGGTAATTCTCTGAACCTTTATGGCCCATGTCACCTGCTGACAGATAACTTAAACATCCCAGAGGGAGACAGATTACATGAAAGGCCCACAAATGTTTTAATTTCTTAATGAGGATACAGAGCTTAAAAGATAAAATGCAGTGATCTCACACCTCTGCCAGCAACATAAACCAGAAGTATGATTAAAACAAGTTTGGTGCTCAACTGGTCTTAGTGGACATCCTTTATGAGTAACATGCCCCTCTTTGGAAGGACTCCTTCCTTACTCCTAGATTCAGAATTGTGGCAAAGATCAGCAGGGTAGCTTTATAAGTATATCAAGTGAAAAAACACACCCCTGAGCGACATAAGTTTCGCCGACAAAAGTGGTAGTGTGCACAGCATTATGTTGGCGGGACAGCTTCTCCCACCGACACAGCTACTGCCGCTCACCGGGGATGGTTTATGTTGATGGCAGAGCTTTCTCTTGTTAGCGCAGAGTGGCTACACAAGGGATCTTGCAGAGGCACAGCTGCATCGGTACAGCTGCACCGCTGTTAGCTCTCTAGTGTAGACACAGCCTTAGCCTTTAGATAAGGAGGGTTTTGGTTGGCAAGTGTCTGAACTGCAGACTTTGCTCTACTCCCACATGAACTGGGCTCTTGCAACTAAGTAGCATTATTGATGTCAATGTATAAATTCACAAAGTGTTTTGCAGGAAGTAGTTTTAGCACTCACTAGTCTTTCCCCATCCCACACCCAGACGTGCCAGAGAGAATTCTCAGTGCTGTAATGAACCAAGCCTTTGTAATTTAAATCAAGAAAAATTCATTCTCCGAGCAATTCAACAGAAACCTGATAGGATCACATTCTCATGAGAGATTTAGTTATGATTAAAGACAGCAGAACCCAAGGAGGTGATATTCTAGTACTACACATCCCTCCGCTTATCCCCTCCTTTTTCAGAAATGGAAATAAATTACTAACTGGTCAGTTTTATGGGGATACATCTCCCTCCTTGTGAAAGGGATTTGACTGGTAATTAGGAAGTAGGCAATCAGTTGCCAGCCAGCCTCTCTCTCAAACACACATACATTCCTCTCATAACTGTGAAAAGGTTAGCTAGAAATGCAGGAGATGATCAGCCCCTTTTCCTGTGAAACAGGATTTCCCATTAACTTTTCTGGGACCTACTGAAAGATGTGTGTCATCACACAGACTTTCTAGGGGACCTGACTAGAGATTTGCAGCCACTGCATTATATGACATTGCTGGTGGCCTTAGATAAACATCCACTGAGATACTCCCAAAGAAGATCCAACCAACTCACTACAACTGGCATCAGGAAAATTTGGAAAGAAGCAAGTTGTTGTTATCTCTAGCCTGCTTCTTGCTAGGAAGTTATCTCTAGCCTGCTTCTTGCTTGCATATATATACCTGCCCCTGGAAATTTCCACTACATGCATCCGATGAAGTGGGTATTTACCCACGAAAGCTCATGCTCCAATACGTCTGTTAGTCTATAAGGTGCCACAGGACTCTTTGTAGTGATAAGGAAATTCTTCTATTCCATCAATAAGTAGGAAGGATTAAAAAGCTACTCTAAAAGTTACACATATTAAAATCAGCAGGACCAGCTAACTTGCACACAACAGTTACAAAAGAACCGGCCTAGGAGCTCTCTGATCCATTAATGATGATATTTAACAAATCTTGGAATGTTGGAGAAGTTCCAGAGGACTGGAAAAAAGCTAAAGTTGTGCCTCTATTTAAAAAAGGACATACAGGATCATTCAGCTAAGTATAGGTCAGTTAGCTTGACTCTGACCCTAGGCAAAGGTAACATGGTTTTATAGAAAATAGATCTCGTGTGTCAAAAAACCTAGTACAATTTATAATGAGATTACAAGTTTGGTTAAGATAACCATTGATGTCATGTACCTAGAATTCAATAGGTATGTGACTTAGTCCCATACGACATTCTGATAAAAAATGAGCACTATACAAAATCAAAGTAGTACATATTAAATGGATTTAAAACTGGCTAACTGACAGATCTCAAAAAGTAACTGCACATGGGGATCGTCAGTGGAGATTTTGTTTTGTTTATTTTTCCTCGGTTTAAGCAGGGGTCTGTTTGTGGCCTATTGCTATTCAATATCTTTATCAATGATCTAGAAGAAAATATAAAATCATTGCTGGCAAAATTTGAAGATGATACCAAAATTGGAGTGGTAAACAATGACAGGTCAGTAATACAGGCCAAGCTGGATCACTTGGGCTCATTTGAACAATATGCATTTAATACAACTAAATGCAAGGTCATACATCTAGGAACAAAGAATGTACAGGTCACACTTATAAGATAGAGGACAGTATCCTGGAATACAATGACACTGAGAAGGACGTAGGGGTCATGGTAGACAACGGACAGAACATGAGCTGTGAGTGCAATGCTATAGCTAAGAGAGTGAATGTAACCCTCGGGTGCATAAGCAGGAAAATATCAAGCTGGAGGTGGCATTAACTCTCTACATGCATTAATAAGACCATCATTGGATTACTATGTCCAGTTCTGGTGCCCACACTTCAAAAAGGTTGTTGAAAAGCTGGAAAGGGAAAGAGCAACAAAAATGGTTTGAGGTCTGAAATACATGCCTTATAGTGAGAGAGACTTAAGGAGCTCAATCTACTTAGTTTATCCAAGAGAAGACTCAGATGTAGCTTGTATTAAAATGCATGTTGTTCAAATGAGCCCATTTTACCAAACAATCCAGCTCGATCCGTATCACTCACCTGTCTTTATCATTATGCAACTTGATTAAAGTCTATAGGTACCTACATGGGGAAGAGATTTCTGATAGTAGACAGCTCTTTAATTTAGCAGACAAAGGCAAAAGAGATCCAACGGCTGGAAACTGAAGCTAGACAAATGAGGAATAGAAATAAGTTGCAAATTTGGGACAGGGAAGGTAAGTAAGCATTGGAATAACTTCCCTAGGGATAAGGCAGATTCTCCATCACCTGAAATCCTTAAATCAAAGCTGCATATCTTTCTAAGGGCCATGCTCTAGATTAAACAGAGGTCATAGGCTTAATGCGGCTATCGCTGGTTCTATAGCCTGTGTTATGCAGGATGTCAGACTAGATGATCAGTCTCTTCAGGCCTTAAAATCTATGAAAATCGGGGTTGGCCATTTAGCACTTATTACATCCCTAAACTTCCAAAGACAAGGATCATTGAGATGCGTGCGAGAGATTCCAATGCTAATAAATAACAATGCATCTACTTCCTAAATTGTCCATTACTGGACACAGCAGAGAGGGGGAACCACCAGGGACATTGGTGCAGATCCCTGATCCCACACTGCCTAGCCCCACTGTAAGATGGAGCAGCCAATGGTGCCACAATCTTTCTTCCCTGGCTCCTTCCCTTCACCCCATGTCACCATCACCTTGAAAATTCCCAGGTTTTGTTAGGCTGTTTTAAAAATTAAATAAAAAACAAACACCACCACAAAAGCTGACATGAGTAGTATCTAAGGGTAAGTGTGACTGTAATTCTGCCCCCTAACAATGGAACCTTATAATTCTTGTACTGAGTTTGTAATTACAGAAGGCCAAGGCCATGGCAGCACTATGACTCTATACTGCAGTCATCAGCTTGAACAGAAATACAGTGTAAAGACCATCACGACACAAGACACATGACAAGACACAATGACTAATACACTTGTTACCCTCTGTCTACAGTAAACAGTGATCCCTTTGACAGGACAAAAATGCGCAGACACATACAGAAAGGTTTGTGTCCCTAAGAACTCCTCCATGCCACCTGGCAAAGGGTTCACTGTTCTGTAATGGTAGCCCCCTGACTGGCCTGACAGTACACCCCACACACTGATATCATAGTACTGATCTATAAAGAATGCCATGGGAGATCTTAAATGAAAGACAAGATCATGCTGGTCATTAATATCATTGTGGAATATATGTATGGATGATATTTAAAAAGTTATGTCTATATACTGATAATATGTCCTTATAGTTTGTATCAAGGTGTTACTACCCAGAGAGGTGAAAAACTGGTTTTGCCAGATAAGAGGATGTATATTCACCTATGTGCCTAGGTACATATGTAGATTAGGTATTGTAAGGCAAAACAATGGAAGCCCTATTTACATACAAGTCAGGAGGGGGGGATGGAAAGTCAAAAGGAAGGGAAGAACAGTGGGGGGAAAGAGCTTTGTCTAGAGGAGCATTTCAAAGGTTTAGTGGACTATAACTGGAGGATAGGGTCAGCACCTTTTACCTTTCACTGAGGGAGCAAAAAGACAGTGTTTTTTGAATCCATAAATGGCGGATCCCAGCCATGTGGGTTGATGATTCTAGGAGATTGCTTTAGCTGAGAAACTAACTTAGACAAGGATTTTAGCTTGTTAAAATTAAGTTAGACTCTAAGATGCATGTTCTACTTTTGTTTTAATCTGTAACCATTTCTGTTTCCACTCATTGTCCTTACTCACTCTCTTAAATCTTAATCTTTGATAATAAACTTCTGATTGTTTCACTATAAATATATCACAGTGCCGTGATGTTATAAAGGAGCTGATCCTGAGTTGTAGCAAGCAAGCTGTGTGTATTCTCTTCCCTTGGGAATTTCTGTGAATGTCCAGTGGCAGGGGCTGGACACGCTATAAGGGAGCACTTTCAGAGGGGCTCAGGGATAGGGTGTATGCCTATTTTTAACCTGCAAAGCGAAGTAAGAGCTGGCAGAGGCCTGAGGAGTTTGGTTGGTTGGCTAACAAGCTGCTGGTGGTTAGGGAGCTGACAACCAATTAAGAACAAGCAAGTCTCTCTCTTGTTGAGGCAAGGGGTAACAGGGTAATTCACAGTTCTGGGCACCCCAAGATAAGATCCCAAAGGGTAAATAAATCAAGGCATAGAAAGTTCCATATTCATACTGTGTCCTCTAAAGAGATAACAGGCACGTGAGTAAGACAGGAAGCTCTTTTCCTTCCTGGTTTTGGAGCATGGTAATTGTCAGCCTATAAAAGAAAGAGATTTCCTTGGTTCAGAGCTGTATTGTGTAGAGACCTGAAGAAAGAGGAAAGGTATCTAGTCTACACACAGTTCTAAAAAAGACTGACAAATTTGCTCTCACACATGCAATTCTCACAAAGAAAAGCAATTTTCTTGTACACTGCTCAACATATTACGTTTAGAGTGGTTTCACTCTTTCCTGAATTATGTAATAGACTTTGGTGGCTTTTTGGGAACTGTAGCAGGGTGGTTACCCCGCTCCTGCCCTTAAGGGCTTAAAACAGCCCTGGGAGAGGGCTGTGGCAGGGAAAGCATCTAATAGGCTGATTGGGGAAGCAGCCGCAGCTGGGCCACGCCCCAATCAGGCCTCAGCTGGCCCTATATAAGAGGCTGGGAGCCAGGAGCTCAGCAGTCTCCCTCTAGCTGTAGCGGGAGATGGACCAGACCAGACCAGCGGAGCTGGGGAGGCTCCAGCCTGGAAAGCCCCAGGCTGTGGCCTAGCATAAGGCAAATATGTACTAGGAGTTGCAGAGGGCAGCCCACAGGTAGGCAAAGGCAGCAGATCTAAACCCAACCTTGCCCGTGATGAGTAGGCTGATACTGCAGTCTGTCCCAGGGCATGGGGGCTAGACAATAACTGGCAGTAGCCTTATACTGAGGTTAGGTGGGGATAGTGGGTGGAGGCTCCCCAGGGAGGGGAGACCCTGAGAGAAAGGGGTTACTGTCAGGGGGGCAGCACCCCAGATAATGGGGCACCGGGTCTGGGAGGGACATGGGGGGCCAAGCGGCAGTGGCCTGCAGAGGGTGCTCTGGAGGCTGGATGAGCTAATTCCCAGAGACAACCAGCAGGAGGTGCTGCAGGGGTGAGTCCTGCTCCCTACAGAAACCATTTTTTCCTTATGTAGTTGGTATCGAGCTTGGCAAGTTTCACCAAAATCTGACTGTAAAATTAAGCTAATTCTGATTTTAGACTCACTCCAGAATGACTGTAGTTTGGAATGCTCCCATAGAAGCTATACTAATTAATATCTCCATGCTGCTGTGGCATTTCCAGTATGTGTCTGAAGCCCTAAACTACATCTTGCAGATCTGAACAGGAATTCAGTATGCCTTGTGAACAATTTTGTAGTTTAATCTTAGATCTGAAATCCAGGGATGCCTTTTGGATTTGCTGAAAACCAGACCTGCTGCAGATGTTCAATCTACTCCAAATGTATCTGCCTTCTATGCCCTGTTAGACTTAATATTTGTATTCAACTGCATGGTGACTCAGACAGTTTGTGGGTGCAAATTTTGACACTTTGTGAACTGGAACGATAATTGTGTAGTGATTTACTACCTCCTAAATATATTGGCATGTTTTACATTTATCTGAATTTTATATACACAAGGAAGAAAAAAAAAGGCCTATACTTGAAACTCAGGTGTCCTGACAACAATTTTACGGATAATCCATGTAAGGATTCCACCCATCAGCATAACACACACAAAAAATTAGCACATCAGTCAGCAAATACAGCAGCAAAATAGATACCCAACTACTCCATCCTAAGACCCAGGCCCTCAGCCTTACCCACAAGCCCTATCAAATAGATGGCTTACATAGTTATTTTTTTTTTCACCAAAAGGTACCTTTTATCTTAAAAGGTGCTGCATCCCTGCAGTGAGGTTTACAGGAGTCTGTGTGGGGATTCTGATAACTTTCTCCAACTCTGTACAGCTAAGCATATCAGTAGTTTCAAATTGTGCAAGATCAAAACACTTTTAGTTGATGGCCTTTTAGTTATTTTTACCGTATATACAAAATGTTGCAAATATTCCTTAACGGATCACAACAGCGGAGATTTTAACACTCCTCTGCATAGCTGGAGCTACACAACTGCAGCTCTTTGAACTAGGACTCTCTGAACATTATTATCCGTAGCATATTAGCATTCTGGTTCTTTTTAACTCCACTAAACATACCCAAGTTTCCTGAGCATGGTGTTATCCAATCAGCGACACATTTAACAGACTCATAAAAAAAGGACAGCTCTCAGTTGTATTTAAGGAGCTTAGCGTGTGATTGTGTGTGCGCATCATTGGCAATATGATGTTGAAGGAATTATTGCAATGGAATGAAGAAGACACTGGTGAGAAGAGAGTTTGTTTCCCCCCCTCCCCTTTGTGCCTCTGCCTAACGGAGCTCCTTCTAACGGAAAATCAGTAGTGCAAAACATGGTATTATCACTCCTTCGGTGTGATAGGAAGGAAGAAGAAATCAAATTGTGCTACTGGCTGCAATTTTGCATTATGTGAGAGCAGCACGTTTATTAAGTTTTGTGAAAGCTACTGATGAAAATATCGAGATTTTCTGAGGAAAAAGAAATGTTCTGTGAATAACAGCTACGAAATCCCAGATGCAGCTGGTTATAAGATCCTGCATTAACGAGTGGTTATCTAGCTGAACCAGCCAAAAAAAAAAAAAGCCATGTAAAATGCTGATTTCACTCACTATGCAATCTCAAAAATTGGGAGATGGCCCAATAGCCACAGAGCATCCAAACGGTGGCATCCTATGATGCCCTGAAACAGAATTATCAGCTCGAGTGCACATCTCTAGTGCCAAACAATTGAGGGGTGGAATGGGAGAATAGCATAACTACTATGACTATCCAAGCTCTCCCACTCAAAGATCAGCCCACACAGAATCAGTTGAAAGACTGGGGCCACCTGGGATCTTTGTACAAAAGCTTAGAGTGTTTTGTGCAGTGATGTTATTTCAAGGAAAGTAACAGCATAAACAAACGGGCTGCATCTCTGTGGTGGAAAAGCATTTGTTGTGGTGGCTTTGTCTATGCCAGTAAGAAATATGGAAAGTAGCATTTTGCATCACATGTGAAATTCATACCTTCCTTTCCACTTCCTGTACAACAACAAAAAGAAAGACTCACTCCATTGTCTTTGATGAATAATCTTTTTCTCCATTCTGAATTCCAACTGCAATAGACAAGGACTAGAAAAAACTTATCAGTTAAAAAAAAATAGTCACTCGGGAGAAAAATGTACTCTCCCTTTCTGAAGTGGTAACACATTGTACCTTTAATAATGTACCAATCTTAAGATATTTCTTTTCACAAAGGGCACTAAACCAGTATTTAAACCCTTCCATCTCATCTGTATGGCAAACATGCAACATCCTGGGTACTAAGGAAAAGCTCTATGATTCATTGAAAGCTGCAAACAGACACATGGATTTGTCTACACCTTTGCAGAGTTGCTTTAAAACTCAGTGTCACCACTTCTAAATTACAAAAGCCATGACAAAGCAGAGACATGATTAAGTGCTTTCATTATTTACTTAATAAACACATAGAGTAATATCTTTTGAGATCAAAGTTTTAATTAAGGTATGTTGGTATTTCAGCTTTTTTTCCCCAAGGAAACAGCAGGTAAGGTCACACAAAAAGCATATGCAATGAAATTGCATGAAATATAGATCCTAGGAGACCTGGCATTATTAACAAGAACACGAAGAAGGGCACAGTGGAACAGTTTAAAGATAAATGATTGCACTCAGTTACCTTTTGCCATCAGACTGGAGAACCTGAGAGAGCTGTTACTTGAAAGAATGTAAATGAATAGGCATTTGAAGGGGCTTGAATGGATGCAAATGTAGGGATTCAAGGCTGGAGAAGCATTTTTCTTCAGTTTAAAAAACCCAAGTCTATTCTTTTATTTCTATACAGAAAAGATTTCCAAATTACAGGAACAGCTTTAAGAATAACTTGCTATTAGAAAGTGGCTTGCTGCTGAAAAATAACCTTGTTTTTCCTGCTGTATAGTACTCTAATAGCTAACCTTATCCTCCTTCAGAAAGTCTTTTATTTCATGTTTCAAGACACTTTAGCTTTTTTGTTTCTGAGGTTATTTTTAAATTATTTACTATTTTCTCTGAAATTAAATTCTTGCTTCTAGAGAAGCACCCTTTACAGGCAGAACATGTAATTCAAAGCTTCTGCATGATTCAGAAAATAAACTTCTATTTTTAAGAACAAAATACTTTCATCTCACTTCAGTAAAAATATATAGAGAACAGCCAGCTGCAAGCAAAAATAATTGCAACACAATAATGCAGGGTTTCATTACAGCAGTATCATTCTGGTAAAACAGCTGATCTAGGCTCTTGGCACTTACCCAGAGCCCTGAGCCTGACATAAATGCATTAACCCAGATGAAGCATGTGCAGCTGTTTTCTGTAATCTGAAGCCCTTGAATTTTATTGGAGACACACACATGAGTCACCAAGCCAGTGAGTGACACAGGTGATACACAGACAGAGGGAAGGAAAGTATTTTATGCTGTTGAGCTAACTTACTTCACTGAGTCATATGGACAGGCCATGACTTTGAGGAGTTGGACATTGAAAGAGTAGGTCTTGGCTGGTGTAATGAGGTACAGGGTAAAAGTTACAAAATATTTTTGTTTCTATCAGAGTGAGGATCCTGTGGCCTTGATCCTGTATGATATCCAGCCATGTGGCTCCCTACAGTCCAATGAACTCCACGTAGGCACAAGAGTCCACCTGTAGGGGAAGGCCCCATCTTGTAAGGTGCTGAGCACTCTGGTCCCAGTAAAGCTAAACCATTCAACATGTGCTTAACTGTAACCATGTGTGGAGCCCTACTGGTGTCAATGAGGGACTGAAAATGTTTCGGAGAAGCAAAGTATGATTATTCTGCTCTTCATGTCCACAGGTCACTCCCGGTGACAGTAATGAGAACAGCACAGACTCATGGAGAGCACAACACAACCCTCTCAATGAAATTTTAGTTTGCTGTGGGAGAGCTTTAAACAGGGAAGCCCCGGCACACGGGAGGCAAAGCCTGGAGGCAACCTCTCCTATACCCCATAAGTTAAAACAGTGGCTGCAGCCTGCTGCTCTCCCTCTGGGCAGGGTCTTGATCAGTGAATCTGTGTAATACAGCAGAAGCGCATCACCCATGATGGCCCTGATGATCCAGTGCCCATTGAAGTCCATGGGAAGATTCCCACCTGCTTCATTATGCTTTGGCTCAAGCCCCAAATTAAATGACATTGAAAGGTATGTGGTTACAGCTGATCTTTTGCATAGTCCTGTTTGGAAGGGCTACAGAAAAGTAACACAAAGTACTGGAGGGTTCAGGGCAGGGTTGTTCTTTTGGATTTAAAGAAAAGCAAAATGTTTTCAAAATCTAAGAGCTACAGTAATTGTTAAGAAATGTTACATGTGGAAAACAATTACACTGCTGTCATTTTGTTCGTTTTCTCTTTCTCAACACCCTCCCCCCCCGCACACAACAACCCACTTCAGTTGGAGATAAATTCATGATTTTGAATAGAAGGGCTAAAAGAGGAGGAGAATTTCTCACTCTCCTGATTCCCCCCCCCCCTTCCTCCTTTGGAAAACTTATTCAGTATTGAAAATAGTGAATTTTCACCAATCACTGTTTGCAAATTTATCCCTTTTAACATGTGAATACTTTTAAAGTGAAAGGTTTTGCTGGCCTCAGCCCTGATCATCATCAGCACTAGCACCACATAACAATATAGCTACAAATAAAAAAAACTCCTACCACAAATAGCACGTACCTGTTAAACTCTCATGCACCATTAGTGTGCGTATATATAGATATATTCAATACAAGTATGTATTAAACTGCCTGATGCTATAGTCCAGGGGATGGTTTCTCTGATATCCACATGACAGAACTTGATTCCATGAATCAGTGTTCAGGGGTCAATGGGATGCCAATGGGAATTTCACACAGGTAAGGAAAGCAGAATTGTGCCCTTCACGCCTACACAGGATAGATAACAATGTAATGATAGGCTTGCTGCTTTGCCCTTCTAAGTCACCTTTGCATGTAAAAGTGAAATGTGCTTTACAGCCCAAGAGTGGGGATATTTTTCTCTCTCTCCACACTATGTATAGGGCCCATATCTCCCCTTTTTTTTCCAACCACAATTCTGCACCCACAATTATTTGTTCACACAATTAACATCACTTAGATGTCTAATTACTTGATAACTGTGTGCAATGAGCTAGTTGGACATTTAAGTGACATTAATTGTGCCACAAAATAATTACACCTGCAAAGACTACAATGCATCCTGTATGCACAAACAAGCTGTCAAAGCATTGTTTTTATTGTTACTTACTATTTCTATTACAGTAGGTGGCTTCCATCCCCAAGAAAGAGCAGGAAAGGTCAACAGACAATCCATCGTTTATTATATTATTATTTAATATTAGTATTCTGGTAGCATCTAAAAGCACCAAATGAGAATAGTGGCCCCACTGGGTTAGACATGGTACAAACACACAGTAAAAGACAGTCCTTGCCCAAAAGACCTTACAGTCTGAACAGACAAGACAGCCGGAGGCTGGAATGGGGAACAGAGACTCAAGAGGTGAAGTAACTTGGACAAGGTCAGACAGCAATTCAGTGACAGAGGTGGGGGTAGAATACAGGTCCCTTGGATACTGGTTCAGTACTCTAGCCACTAGATCAGAGAACAATTTTGCCTATTATAGTCTTGCTTTAAAAAATGATTATGTAGGCAGACTGTCTCCCTGCGGGGAAGAATCACTTCAATGGCTGAGAGGGGGCATAAACCCAGTATGTTGCTTCCATTCTAAAAGCTCTTCTGTCTCCAGAATCCTTACTGGGCTCTGTGAACAAAGGGAAGTTTTCAGCATGTTGGTGGAGTATCAGTCAGGGCAGAACTGTGTAAATCACTGATGAGCCGTGTAAATTCTCTCCAAGGATACACGCTTGTCACACTTATAGGTTGAGCTTTGTTTTGCAGCCCAACTTCATGGAGTTCCTAGAGACAGTTTTGCAAATGGGACACCAACTGTGCAGTAAATACCATTTGCAACAAAGACCATTGTGTCGTGAAATTCTTTCTCCCCCATGCTTCTGAACATATAAAGTGTGCCGGTTAAAATCCAAAGCAACAGAATAAAACGTGTTTTTTGAAGAAAAGATAAGTGCATGGCAAATTATAGGCCAGATCCTTCAACTGGAGCCACACAGACACAGAGATCACATTAAAGTCAACAGAGCTCCAACTGAGCACAGGGATCTCCCAGCATGGATCTGAGGCCTGGTCTACACTAAGCGTTTAAACCGGTTTTAGGAGCGTAAAACCGATTTAACGCTACACCCGTCCACACTGAGAGGCCCTTTATATTGATATAAAGGGTTCTTTAAATCGATTTCTGTACTCCTCCCTAACGAGAGGAGTAGCGCTAGTATCGGAATTACCATATCGGATTAGGGTTAGTGTGGCCGCAGATCGACGGTATTGACCTCCGGGTAGTATCCCACAGTGCACCACTGACCGCTCTGGACAGCAATCTGAACTCGGATGCAGTGGCCAGGTAGACAGGAAAAGCCCCGCGAACTTTTGAATATTTCCTGTTTGCCCAGCGTGGAGCTCCGATCAGCACGTGTGGTGATGCAGTTAAAAATCAAAATAAAGAAAGAGCTCCAGCATGGACCATGCGGATGTGATTGCTGTAAGGGCAGGCAAATCTGTTCTATCAGCGCTCCGTTACAGAAGACGAAATTCAAAATCATTTAAAAAAAATCTCCAGACAGACGCCATAGCAGGGACTCAGCGCACTGCTGCATGACAAGCGTAACGGAAAGCCAAAGAATCAAATGGACGCTCATGGACTGGAGGACTCAAGCTATCCCACAGTTCCTGCAGTCTCCGAAAAGCATTTGCATTCTTGGCTGAGCTCCAAATGCTTCATGAGTCAAACACAGTGTCCGCGGTGGGTCAGTGCATAGCTCGGCAATTTACGCACCCCCCCACCCACCCCCAGAAGTGAAAGGGAAAACAATCCTCTCTTGACTCTTTTACATGTCATCCTATCTTTACTGAATGCTGCAGATAGACGGGATGCTGCAGCACTCAACACCAACATCCTTGCTCCCCCCCCCGCCATGGGTGGCTGATGGTGCAATATGACTGATATCCATCATCATCAGCAGCCTATTGGCACATGGGGCAGTGCAAAAGGACTGGTAACCATGCCGACTAGCATCAGTGAGGTCGATCAAGGGCGCCTGCTCCTAATTTTTCCTGGTAGATGGTGCAGTATGGCTGGTAACCGTCTTCTTCATAGCAACAGGGGGCTGAACTCCATCAGCCCCCACCCTTCAGGTGTAAAGAAAAGATTCAATTGCTCCTGGACTAGCAGTGGGATGCTGGGCTCCTCTTCTCCACACTGCTTAATGTCCTGTCTGGACTATCATAGCAGCTGGAGGCTGCCTTCCATTCATTTCTCACTAACAAGTCACTGTCTTATTCCTGCATTCTTTATTACTTCATCACACAAGTGGGGGGACAATGCTATGGTAGCCCAGGAAGGCTGGGGGAAGAACGGAATCAACAGGTGGGGTTGTTGCAGGAGCACCCCCTGTGAATAGCATACAGCTCATAATTTCTGCAGGATCTGACACAGAGCAGCTGTGCTCTCTGGTTCTATGATACAGTGGTTCTCTAGTACACTTGCCCATATTCTAGGCAGGACTGATTCTATTTTTAGATACCAAAAAGGAGGGATTGACTCAGGGAGTCATTCCCAATTTTGGCTTTTGCGCCCCTGGCTGATCTCAGCCAGGGGCACTTATGACAGCAGCAAATGGTGCAGTGCAAAAGGACTTGTAGCCATGATCATCTTATTACCAATTTATGGTATGGTAGATGGTACAGTATGGCTGGTAACCATCTCTGCTGCCATGCAAAAGCAAAAGCATGCTGCTGTGTAGCGCTGCTGAATCGCCTCTGTCAGCGGCATCTAGTACACATATGATGACAGTCACAAAAGGCAAAACAGGCTCCATGATTGCCATGCTATGGCATCTGCCAGGTCAATCCAGGGAAAAAAGCCGCGAAATGCTTGTCTGCCATTGCTTTCCCAGAGGAAGGAGTGACTGACGACATTTACCCAGAACCACCCGTGACAATGATTTTTGCCCCATCAGGCACTGGGATCTCAACCCGGAAATTCCAAGGGACGGGGGAGGCTGCGGGAACTATGGGATAGCTACGGGATAGCTACCCACAGTGCAACGCTCCAGAAATCGACGCTAGCCTCGGACCGTGGACGCACACCACCAATTTAATGTGTTTAGTGTGGCCGCGCACACTCGATTTTATACAATCTGTTTTGCTAAACCGGTTTATGTAAATTCGGAATAATCCCGTAGTGTAGACGTACCCTAATTGCAGAGTCTGGCCCTTTATGTATGTCTACACATGCCCGCACAAGATCTGACGCAAAGCATACTGAAGTCAATGGGAGCCGTCCTATTCACCTGCATGGGCTTTGCATCACCCTCTGAGGGCTCAAACCTGTAACACGAGGATTACTTTGGCCCTGATCCAGCAAAGCACTTAAGCACATGCATATTCCTAAATATGTGAGTAGTTTCCTTGACTCCAGTTTGCTTAAGTGCTCTGCATGCTTTGCTGTATCAGGGCCATAATACTCAAGACTTCACAGGCTGCAGCTCTTCTAGTGCAAGATTCTGTTACTCTTATGCATGCTTAGTAGTATCTTAGTCCATTAATCATCCCCAAGAAATCAACTGGACAGCTTGCAGAGGAAGGCACTACTCAACAGAAATAAAGGTGGCCCATATCAAACAGAATTCAGTTCTATGAAATGTATTAATACATATCATCTCAAGGCTTGTCTGTCACAAGTATGTTAAGCCACCTCTCATTCACCCTTATGGAAAGTGGGTTGTGGGTGAGACAAAGAAAGGTGTCAGCCTATCACAATGAACTGTTAAAAATGTGAAATCTGCAAGACTTAGCATCAATCATTTATGAAAGGACTGTACAATTAATAAAACAATGGCCACCGCAGTAGAGTCTAATAATTTGGTCTCGGGAGGGGGCGGAAGGGTAGGGGACAGAGGCTACACGTGCTGCAAAGGAGACATATGTTCATCCCTGGAGGCAAAGCTTCAATCCTTTTCCTTACTGAGAGCTGATGGGGCTGCCAAAGGAACCATATTTATTTTTCACCGACAAAACCAAATGTCAGCACAGGACCTCTACTACCACATATACGTCAATCACAAGCCAAAAGGCCTTGCAGATTATATTTTTTTGCAGAACAGAAAGTATATTCTATACATGAAGTCAACTCGATATCATTGTATATCTACAAACATAGGGCCTGATGAGATTCTGCTACACTTATACTGACTAGTATATTAAGAACATAAGAATGACCATACTGGGTCAGACCAATGGTTCACCTAGTCCAGTATCCTGTCATCTGACAGTGGCCAATGCCAGGTGCCCCCAAGAGAATGAACAGAATAGGTACTCATCAAATGATCCATCCCCCGTTGCCCATTCCCAGCTTCTGGCATTCTCAGCTTCTAGTATACACATATTCCCATTAACTTCAATGGGAGCAGCAGATTTTCAGCATTTTTGAAAAAAAATCAGGGATCTAAATAAAAATGGCCTAATTATGAATTCAGGTGCTTAACTTCAGGCACAAAAATTTTAATATTTTGCCCATGGGATACGTCTCAACACCATACTGAAAACAGTACATTCTTAGCTACACTTTGGCCAGACAGAATAACCATCAGCTTAATAAAACACAGAAAGGGAAAGCACAGCAATGTTCCCATTTAGTCTTTTATTTTGTCTTGAGTCTAGCGACGTTTGGGAAAGTGACAGGATTAATACCTGGAAACTGAAGCCCCCTGAATAGTCATAGAACCAAAGAACAAATACAGCAGTGTCAGCAGCATGCAGCAAGCTTCCCTCCAGAGCCACATGGATATGCTTGAGTCCTAAGCTAGAGAGAGACTGCCTTTAGAAGAGTGAGGATTCGGCAGTCTCCATGTCTGCTTATTGCTGAACCTCTCTGCTGAGATTTTCAACAGCACTGACAGTGAGGACATGGGCACCTGCTGTCTAGGGAACTGGTCAGAGATCATCAACTCTCTTCATACAGGGCCTGTCCAAACCCCAATGCAAATCTTTCCACCGACTTCCAAGGGCTCTGAATCAGGCCCATAGTCAGCAGATGTAAACATTTTCAGCCACTAACCTGGGCTGGATTTGAACTGGTCATCTCCACGTGAAAAGCTCCCTTCCTCCAGTACCAATCCCCAAGTTTCCACTGCATAATATATTAGCCATTTTGAAACTCAGTATATCAATCTTATGTTTCCAAAAGGAATCCTGTACACTTGTCGTGGTCATTGTACCTGTGTACTACCATGATATGGGCAAACTGTCAAATAAACTTCCTCGTACAAGCTCGTTTTGTGAAATACTTAAAATCCAGGGGACCAATTCTGCCCTCTGTTGAACCTATACAATCCCATTGAAGTCAATGGGAAATGCACAAGTGTAAATGAAGGCAGAACTCATCCATATATGCAGAAACTAACACACAGAATAGCATTTTAAATTGTACATACATCTTCTGAATGTTTGTGAATTACAATATTTGTGAAGGATTCACTTTTCTATGATTTAGACCTACTGTGCACGACTGAAATCACTGGGTCTAGGTTGCCACTCTTGACGATTTGTTGTTTCATACAATGCTTTGTAAAATCAGCTACACTAGCAAACAAGTAGAGGATTTGACAAGCCACGTGGCAGTTATTTGTAGTATCTGGGAGCAGGATCAAATCATAAATGACTACAGCTATGAGAAATAGACAATAAGGACTAGGGTTGTATGAAATGTTCAACTCAAATAGCATAAATACTCAATCAGTCCAGGCTTGCATTCACGCTACATTTCTAAACCAGCAGTGGATTTTTTCTTCTTCTGTCCAACAAAAACTTTGGCTGATTTTTTTCTCTGTCTGAGTATCTGCTCCTCACGAGGGAATTTAGGCCTTGTCTACACCTGCGGTGGTGGTGTCCAGGGTACATATAGCTACACACTGCATCCACATTGTGGTGTGTAGCTATATGGGGCCATGAAAAAACACTGGCGGGGGAAGGCGATGGGAAAAGGTTCCAGCAGCTGGGAGGAAGCAGGACACTACTCTGCTAAAAATAGCAGTGTAGATGTGGAAGGCACCACTTGGGTGTATACTTAGCGCTGTAGGGCACATACACTATGGTTCTAGTGTGTCTTTACCCTACTCTAAGCAGTGCCTAACCATCTACATTGCTATTTAAACCATGCTAGCTGGGCATGCAGCAGCTGTACTCTACACACCCTAAGTGTAGGTCTAGCCTCAGAGTCTAATGCCTGGAGGATAGAGGGTTGGACTGAGACTCAGGATACATAGGTTGAATTCCCAGCTCTACTCCTGACCTGCTGTGTCACCTTGGGCATGTCACTTTAACCTCTCTGTGCCTCACTTTCCACATTTGTAAAAGAGAGGTGATGATACTGTGCATCTTTGTAAAGCATATTGAGATCGACACATGAAAAGTGCTATATGGGCCTGATCCAGAGTCCTGTGAAGTCAGTGGAAAAACTACCACTGACTTCAGTGGGCACTGGATCAGGAACTATAAGAGTTAGGTATTGAAATTCACTTACTGGGTAAAGAAATATGCAGCAAGTCACGTGGAATTCCCTAAGAGGGGTACCAATCCCCCTCTGGTTCTAGCAATACAGTGGATCCTATGAGAATAGGTGCAGCTTGAACCTTGCTTTGCCTATGGGTGCACAATGAAATCCAATCATGGGACCACGGTTCTTTTGAACCCAGTCTTCGCAAATTTCACAGCTTTCTAGCAGTGTACGAATCCTTTCTGAAATGAACTTGGAAGGCTTTGTACAGGTTTAATAATGGTTACTGATTGCTTAAAATCTTTTAAAACTAGAGATGGGCAAAATATCCACACCAGAATGCCAACACCCAAGCTCCTGCCAGTCTTTGGAGGGAGGAATATCAAGGAAACAAGGCATAGTATAAATCCTAGTGATTTTTTCTAGCAATGCCACCAGAGTGAATGATTACCAAAGTTACTTCTCTTCACTGACTTGGGCTCCAATCCTGCTAAAGGATCTGCATGTGATGCAGGCACTCCCTTGCATCTGTGTGAAACCTCTCTACTCAAACTTAAAACTGCCAAACCCAAGTGCCTCCATGTGAAATTTGCAACACACATTTCAAGAGCAAAACTGGATTTTGCTAGCCAACCTACTCAAAATGTCTATGCATTCAAAATTTGTGAAAAGAGAGATATAAAAACAAATATGTGGGAAAATATTAGCAAAATATTTTTCAACAACTCGTGCCCATCCCTAGTTTAAACATTAAAAATAAAACAATCATACAGGACAATTGTAACTCATACATGTCAATTACTTCTAATGGCAAGGAACTCAATCTCAGATGTAAATTCCTCTTGCAGTACAGCTATTATACAATGGTGACTTTTTAAAATTAAGGACAGAGGAATGTGATCCACACATCTTGAAAAATATATCTGCAGCAAATAAATTATTTTCTAATTACAAAAGCTGACATTTTTATAGGCCTTGTTTTCACATTCTGGAATGAGCTATTGTGTCAATTAAAAAGAAAAGGACTTTTTTTCATCATAGCAGAAGGGATGGCAAATTAAGTCACTGATACTTTAGGCAAGGCCATAAAATGGAGTCAATTTATTAGCTGCCCTATGCAGACCATATTTAGTGTTCGAACATTCCCGAGAAAGGAGAACTCTGAATGGGCTATATGTCATGCCAATAAACACATCTACTTTGGGGTCATAAATGGCTTGAGTAGCAGAATTGACATATAATGTAAACTTGCTTCTGTCCTCAGCTTAGAATGACAGGACTAGCTACTTTCCTCCCTCTTCTCCCCTTCTGAGAGCTTAACTCTGGTCCACACATTCCACTGCTGTGCAAACATGCTCATAGGGACAGTAATGAAAGCACAGACTGTGGCAGCCCTGCAGCCAAGGAATTCAGTCACATCCATGGTCCACAGAACAGGGAGAGATGCAGAGTGGGCAAGGAGCGGGTTCAGAAGAATACTTGCTCCCCCAACCTGTAGAGTGTGTCCACGTACACAGAGGGACACATCTCAATAGCTTTCCTCGCCCCATCTCTCTGCACCCTCACAGCAGGACCATTCTGTCACTGGCTCACTGCCCCAGCCTTGCATTGCAATTCTGTGGAGAAGAGTCCCAACATATACAGTCAGTCACAATTCACTCCTTGCAGCTTCCCCTGCAGATTGTGCTGAAGTTTTGAATGGGGGCAGCACTTCACTTAGTACAGCTGCTCCCCAGCACCTGCCCCTACTTCATTTTGCCCATGCCATCAATCAGGCTGTATGTCTATTTTTGCAAAATAGACAAATTAGCTATGTGGAGTAGGGTGCATCCTGCATTACTCCTTTGTTCTACCCTTGCACCTTTGCTCTTCTCCTGGCTGCACAGCAAAGGCCGAAAGGAAATGCATATGCACTTCAGACTCTAAAGGAAAGTATTACCAGCTGCATAAACTATCTGAGAGAATGAAAATGAACAAATTAAACCAAATTGCATGTATTTTCATAGCCAAATAATAATTTTAAAAAAATTAATTACTGCTATAAAGCAACTACCATAAAAGCACCTTCTTCTCAGGGCAAAGCAAAAGTTTCCACCTTAAAATTAAAAAAATAATATATTATGGGCTGCCTAATTTCATTTGATAAACTAGGTTATGATGCATTACAATTTACACAAATAAAAGTCCAGAAGAACGTCAAGACTATGAAACATGAAGATAATATATTGTTCTGGCAAATGATAAAAATGCTCACAGTGACAGCTGTGATTTATTGAAGCAATTCAAATACACTTTGAAAGTATATTAGCTTCGTCTCTGCCCACAAAGGGCGCATTTTAGCAGGGTAGGCCACTCCAATGATAAATTACATACCAAAACCAAGTGAAGGCAATTGGCACATCAGATACCCAAAGGCTCCAAATTACTGTGATAATGTAGTTTTCATGATAATACCTCACATGCAATGGCATCCACAGCACGCAGACAACCACATCAGTACTGTATTTTTGTTACTTTTTGGAAGATAATATTGTGATAGCAAGAGTGGCTGAGTCTCTGTAGTTAAATTTGAAATTTACAAGGGTTTACAAATTGGCTCCGGAATGAAACTTGGCACAGAAGGTCACAGCCTGGAAGCTACATTTTTAAGCCAAAGTGAAAAAACAAGCCTGCTTATTTTTAGATAATAAGAGTAATACAGGCTACCAACTCTAGGACAGAAGGCTTGAGTTCTCAGTTACTGTAACGGCTCGTCTCCATATAAACGTTGTATTACTTTATCAATACGGGTATAGTAATACTATTATAGCCCTCCCTAGTGTGGATGCTGGCATATAGGCATAAAGGTATTTATAATGGTATAGCTTATTTCTTTATGGGAAGGGGAATAAGCTATGCCAGTATAACTACATCCACACAAGGGGCTGTACCGGTGTAACTACATCAGTGAAGAAAAATCACACCCCTAACCAAAATAGTTATACAAAACCTGAGTGTACACTTCTTTACACAGCTCTGGGAATAGAAAGGGGCCTTAAAATGGCCTTAGGGCTGTTTTACACTGCCAGAGCAAAGCAAGTTCGATATAACACGGTTTCACCTATAATGCAGTAAGATTTTTTGGCTCCCGAGGACAGCGTTATATCAAGGTAGGGGTGTATAAACATTCACTTGGCCAAATTCTACTCCCCATTTCACCGGTGTAAATCTAGAGTAATTCCACTGACCTCAGCAAAGTTAAACAGGATTTACACAGGCATAACGAAGGCCTGGTCTACATTTAAAACTTTTACTGGTATAACTATGTCAGTTAGAGGTGTGCTTTTTACTGAACTAATTATACAGGTAAAAGGCCTAGTGTGAATGCAGTTATACCAGCATAAAGGTGACTTATATTGGCATAATTATTCCTCTTCTCATATGGAAATATCAATACCATAATAAAGTACCATTATACTGATATAGATTCATCTACACTTTACATGACTTTAAATAACTGCTTCTTGGAGCAGCTGGTACAGGAACCCACAAGGGAAGAGGCAATTTAGTCCTGAGTGGAGTGCAGGATCTGGTCCAAGAGGTAACTATAACAGGACCGCTTGGAAATAGTGACCATAATATAATAACTTTTAACATTCCTGTGGTGGGAAGAACACCTCAACAGCCCAACACTGTGACTTTTAACTTCAGAAAGGGGAACTATGCAAAAATGAGGGGGTTAGTTAGACAGAAGTTAAAAGGTACAGTGAGTAGAGTGAAATCCCTGCAAGCTGCATGGACACTTTTCAAAGACACCATGTTAAATATATACCCCAAATTAAAAAACACAGTAAAAGAACTAAAAAAGAGCCACAGTTGCTTAACAACCATGTAAAAGAAGCAGTGGGAGATAAAAAGGCATCTTTTAAAAAGTGGAAGTCAAATCCTAGTGAGGTAAATAGAAAGGAGCATAAACACTGCCAAATTAAGTGCAAAAATGTTATAAGAAAAGCCAAAAAGGAGTTTGAAGAACAGCTAGCCAAAAACTCCAAAGGTAATAACAAAATGTTTAAGTACATCAGAAGCAGGAAGCCTGCTAAACAACCAGTGGGGCCCCTGGATGATCAAGATACAAAAGGAGCGCTTAAAGATGATAAAGTCATTGCGGAGAAACTAAATGAATTCTTTGCTTCAGTCTTCACGGCTGAGGATGTTAGGGAGATTCCCAAACCTGAGCCAGCTTTTGTAGGTGACAAATCTGAGGAATTGTCACAGATTGAGATGTCACTAGAGGAGGTTTTGGAATTAATTGATAAACTTAACAGTAACAAGTCACTGGGACCAGATGGCATTCACCCAAGAGTTCTGAAAGAACTCAAACGTGAAATTGCGGAACTACTAACTATGATTTGTAATCTGTCCTTTAAAATGGCTTCTGTACCCAATGACTGGAAGATAGCTAACATAATGCCAATATTTAAAAAGGGCTCTAGAGGTGATCCTGGCAATTACAGACCGGCAAGTCTAATGTCAGTACCAGGAATATTAGTTGAAACAATTGTAAAGAATAAAATTGTCAGACACATAGAAAAACATAAATTGTTGGGCAAAAATCAACATGGTTTTTGTAAAAGGAAATCATGTCTTACTAATCTATTAGAGTTCTTTGAAGGGGTCAACAAACATGTGGACAAGGGGGTCAGTGGACATAGTGTACTTAGATTCCAGAAAGCCTTTGACAAGGTCCCTCACCAAAGGCTCTTACGTAAATTAAGTTGTCATGGGATAAGAGGGAAGATGCTTTCGTGGACTGAGAACTGGTTAAAACACAGGGAACAAAAGGTAGGAATAAATGATAAATTTTCAGAATGGAGAGGGGTAACTAGTGGTGTTCCCCAAGGGTCAGTCCTAGGACCAGTCCTATTCAACTTATTCATAAATGATCTGGAGAAAGGGGTAAAAAGTGAGGTGGTAAAGTTTGCAGATGATACTAAACTGCTCAAGATAGTTAAGATCAAAGCAGACTGCGAAGAACTTCAAAAAGATCTCACAAAACTAAGTGACTGGGCAACAAAATGGCAAATGAAATGTAATGTGGATAAATGTAAAGTAATGCACATTGGGAAAAATAACCCCAACTATACATACAATATGATGGGGGCTAATTTAGCTACAACTAATCAGGAAAAAGATCTTGGAGTCATCGTGGATAGTTCTCTGAAGACCTCCACGCAGTGTGCAGCGGCAGTCAAAAAAGCAAACAGGATGTTAGGAATCATTAAAAAGGGGATAGAGAATAAGACAGAGAATATCTTATTGCCCTTATATAAATCCCTGGTATGCCCACAACTTGACTACTGCGTACAGATGTGGTCTCCTCGTCTCAAAAAAGATATACTGGCACTAGAAAAGGTTCAGAGAAGGGAAACTAAAATGATTAGGGGTTTGGAATGGGTCCTATATGAGGGGAGATTAAAGAGGCTAGGACTTTTCAGCTTGGAAAAGAGGAGACTAAGGTGGGATATGATAGAGGTATATAAAATCATGAGTGGTGTGGAGAAAGTGAATAAGGAAAAGTTATTTACTTGTTCCTATAATATAAGAACTAGGGGCCACCAAATGAAATTAATGGGTAGCAGGTTTAAAACAAAAAATAGGAAGTTCTTCACACAGTGCACAGTCAACCTGTGGAACTCCTTACCTGAGGAGGTTGTGAAGGCTAAGACTATAACAGGGTTTAAAACATGGACAAATTCATGGAGGTTAAGTCCATTAATGGCTATTAGCCAGGATGGGTAAGGAATGGTGTCCCTAGCCTCTGTTTGTCAGAGGGTGGTGATGGACGGCAGGAGAGAGATCACTTGATCATTACCTGTTAGGTTCACTCCCTCTGGGGCACCTGGCATTGGCCACTGTTGGTAGACAGGATACTGGGCTGGATGGACCTTTGGTATGACCCAGTATGGCTGTTCTTATGTACACTTGGGGGGGTGGAGAATTGTACTGCTTTAACTATATTGGCATAGCAATGCAACATTCTAGTGCCGGAACACAATGTGTCTCTCCATCCTTAGGCCCTGATCCTGCAACTGATAGCACATGGGCAGAGTGCAATCCCTGCAGGGAGCCCACATTTGCTTCACCACCTGCATGAAGCAGCCTGCCCATGTGCTAAAAATTGCCAGATTGGGTCTTTAACTTATCATATCCATCTCTAGCTATTAGAAAGCCCGCCTTTCAGTGCCTTAGGAAACAGATCTGTGTTGTTAGGATACCGAAATTAAACACAGGTGGAAGAATCAATGACTCAATCTAAGTAGTTATCTCTTGTTACAGATAGTTTAGTACCCATCATGCTGTCATCTTGTCTTCACCAAAAGATAAATCACATTTAGCAATTAGTTCCAATATGGCAGGAATTCCCGGGCATTTGCTTATTTGTGATTTTTAATTATCCCCATACTGCAAATAGTCCTGGGAAATAGCAACAGATACCCGTCTACTTGGTTTTTACATGGTGTCCATATAATATCTGAGACCCTCAAACCTGTGAAGAGATTTATAGAATTTGGTATTACAACTTCTAAATAAGATGATATGCTGTGAAAGCTGGCAGTTCTAGACTGCATACCAGAGAATCCTTGAGAGGACCTGGCTATCATCCGGCGGCTAGGCACAGCTGACAATCTAGCCCTTTATTTCTGGTGGTATATTTTCAGATTAATGTACCTGCATTTAGTACCAGATAGCACCTTTAGTCCACATGCAAAACTCCTACTGGTGTCAATGACGGTCTTGCATCTGAGTTGCAGGCAATATGAGTCTGACTCTGCAATCCTAAGAGAGACAAGGTGGGTGAGGTAATATCTTTTATTGGACCAACTTCTGCTGGTGAGAGAGACAAGCTTTTGAGCTTACACAAAGTTCTGAGACATGAAGAGGTTTGTGTATGCTCAAAAGCTTGTCTCTCTCACCAGCAGAAGTTGGTCCAATAACAGATATTACCTCAGCCACCTTGTCTTTCTAATATCCTGGGACCATCATGGCTACCACAACACTGCAATCCTAACAGACAAAACTCTAACTGAATTTAACAGGACTGTTGCCTGTGTCAGGATAGAGCTCTCTAGTGCTGTTAACAGTGACATTAACCAGTTTGTGGTGTACCATATTTAGAACAGGATTCTCTCATTAAATACTAACATCAGGACTGAGCCTCCATGGTGCTGAGAACCCTGAACTGCCATGGAAGTTGGAGTGTGGGAAGGAAGTATTCAGCACTTTGTGAGATCTGACTCCTTGTCACCACGTTAAACTATTTTATAGCTTGAATCTAGCAATTAGGGAAAAAATACACCTTGCTTGAATAAAAATTTATACTTATACAGGTATTACAGCACAGTGCTAGCTACCAATTGCATTGCTTCACTGTGCCAAAGCACCATTTAGCCTTCAGAAGCACTTGCAGGAATTTAATTGATTATATGTTAAGTGTCATTCATAATAGTTTTTTTTATCGCTAGCTAATGAAAATTATATAGATTCAACATAATTTTAAGCCCAATGTAGTGTAAAAGAATTAGTTTAACATACTGTAATTATGATTTTTACAGCATTTTACAGAACAGAGATACAGGAGTACAAGATGTGAATGAAATTCTTCCAGCCAGAGAGAAGGGACCATTTGGAGTCCCTAAATGAAGGAAAATGCAGATGTTCTCCTGGAGTCCAGATGCTTGTTCCTTTCAGCCTTAGTAAATGGTTTACACTGGTTTAGGAATACAAGGTTACCTTTGCGAGGAAAAGAAATAGAGCGTATGACAGATATGGCAAGATCCTTGGAAGACCTTATGGTATTCAGTTTATTGTGGCATTATTGTGGTCTGGGATTGTATGTAACTTCTTTATGGGGGAGATGTGGCAAATATTGCAACCCGATGCAGTATTTTTGGGGTCCATTGTTTTAAATGAACGGCTTATGTCTAACTGTGTTCTACTCCAGCAGGGAGGGTTACCACAGCTCCTTCAGGAACTAAAAACAGTGGGTGGTGATTAAGGCAAATCAGCCAGGTTGTAATCCCCCCCTACCCCGCCACAGAGGTACAACTTCCTGGAGAGGCTCAGGTATACAAATTCAAACAAGATTCTCCACAGACCAACAGACAAGGAAGGGACTTTTGGATAAATAGCCTGAGTTTAAATAGACTCAGGGCCATCGTTCTGATCCAGCAAACATAGAGGACCTTCTCTCTAAGGTTAGGGCTCCAATCTTTGAGGAAGGGTTGCAAGGACCCTCTAAAACTGATGGCTGGGTTAGCACCCATATATAAACTTTTATGATTTTAATATGGTTTCTCTGTAATACTTTCACCTTAAGCATGTGTGTACTTGCTTAGAAAGAGCTCTCCGGTAACTTATAATGCTGAGCCATGACACTGTTCACAGCCTTTCAAGAGAAAGCAAAGTGCAAACACAGGCCTGTTGAGGTGGTTTGGCTTGCTGGGAACATTACAGTGTAGGCAGGGGGCTGTGCTGCCTGGAGAAACCCTAGAGAGCGAGGTGGGTCTCCACCCAAGAGAGGTAATGGCTAAAGAGTTGGAAGCTGACAGTGGGTGCCCTTGAGGACCACTGACGGGGGACACAGGTGCAGTTACCTTGAACTGTGACAGCGTGCTCTAGAGGATAGGGCACTGGAGCAGAAGCCAGGAGACCCGAGTCTATTCGTATCTGTGAAAAGGCCACCTGCTGTGTGACTTCGGCACCGTGAGAAGAAGTGACTTGCCCACTGGTTCCCTTCCCACTCCTCCAGGCAGGGATTGTTTTTTGCCATGTGTTTGCACAGTGCTTAACACAGTGGATCCCTAATCTTGGTTGAGGCTTCTAGGCACTACTGAAATATGGATAATAAATAAAACAATAAAAAATGGGTTGTACATTCAAATAAAAAAAAAGAAAGCATAAGTTCTCCTTTCCAGATTTAGTTCCTAAGGCCCAAGTGGGATGTGTGGCTGCAGGCGTCCCAGAGCCCGAAGAGCAACGAAAATCAACTCAGATAAATTCCTGGACTGTTACACCACTTCTCCATACCAATTATCATACGATAATACCTTTCACTTTCATATCTGTGATGTTCCTTAAATGAAAGCAAAATTCTTCCCATATTACATTATACTGACATGGCAAAAACTGAAAATGTAATGACTGTTTACAAGTAGGAGACAAAAGCCTTTCCACCATCTCAGGATCAGTATCTCTGCACAAAGAAGGGTAATTTTGTTATTTTTTTTTTTAAAAAGACTTTATAGTCCAATGTACTGACAAAAGCAAATACAATTCTGGCTCAGCTGGTAATCTGTTTTTCAGGCCAATGGCTGAAGTAGCCTATGTAAGGAACTTACATCCCCTCCCCTCCAACACTGTGTGGAAGCCCATCTCTGAGTCCCACCCCATGAGAATAGCAAGCTTTTGCACTGAGTAGATGGTGCATACCCTCTACAAGGCTCCCTCCCATGCAGCCCCACCAGTGACACCAATTCCATTGCCAAGGAGCCCTCCAAGTTCATGGAGCAGGAGGCTGGAGTTGCTCTTCAGAGAACAGCAGGGCCAAATAGCACCCAGAAGTCAGGAAATGGTCATATTAAGGCTGCCCGTGCAACCCCAACTCTAACTGTGTATGCATATGAATGAAATGCAAGATTTAACTGCATAATAATCATAGACACTACAACAAAATTTGCCCTACAAATTGCTAAAGTGCCTAATGGCAGAGTTTCTCCCAGATCTCCAATATTATGAATCTTAGGAAGATCTTAAAAAGGTGCCAGGAATGCAGAGAGAATGAGGGAATCCTTGCTTCAGCCTCTGTACACCTAAGGCTACACTATTAGCGTGCAGGCAAACTATCCAAGCAGGCATAACAAGGTGCAATTTTCCTCAGCTGTGCACTTTGCAAAAAATCTCACGCAAAGTACGCTATGCATGCAAATCCAAGTAAGTTTTCATTGGTGCACTCAACAGGCTACTCCTCAGGGAAGACTATATCCTTATCACAGGTTCAGCCTTCTACCCCCAGCTGTCTCGGTACTAACGCTGTACTTTAACAAGTTGAAAGAATTATTTGTTTAATACATTTATCCCCCTCCCCTTCTCCTTGTACTCGAAAATGGTTTATTTGTTTTCATTCATATATTCATCTTTGGGAAGAGATGGCTCGATTCAAAGCCCATTGAAAAATCAATGGAAGCACACCCATTAGCTTTGGATCAGGTCCAAAATACTCAGGAAAATTTTCAATCTAGAAGGTGAACATTTCAGAAAAGTTATATGCAACTGATGAAATGGGACTAGAATGGAAATGTCCGGCCTCTTTAACTGCAGTAGCGCTTAATGGTGCTCCTGTTATTGCCCTGACTCAAGAGATCATCCCTGTTCAGGAAAGCACTCAGGCCTGGATACAAATCCCACTGACGATGGGCTCAAACCCATACAGTAATTCACATGCTTTCCTAAAGAGGAACTGGCTTAAACATGTGATTATGTGCTTTCCTGGACCAGGGGCATAATGCACCAGGCAGATGGACAGAAACTTTTTCTTGCCAAATGAAAGCACCCGAATTGAAAGAATTATTTCAATAGCGCTTTCCTACTTATTATCTCAGAGACTGTCTCATTGACCACCTTCCCTCTCATTCACAATCATACATCCTCCCAATGGCAACTGCAACAATTGTTTCCATGGAAAAGTCAAATTAGGGCTGCCTGTAATGTGACTTTGAGCCTGGAACTAAAGAGTTTTAAAAAGGGCACGATTCAGTGACCATCACAGTTTCGTTCCACTTTAATACGTTATCTATGGATACGTAATGTTAACACGATCCATTCTATGTGTAGCAAATTTGAAGTTGAGGCTGACACTCTTTCTTTAACTTATGCTTTTGTGCTTAGACTGTGGAGCACATACAATACTGTTATTTTCTGAAGCAATTCATGTGCACCCTGATAGGGAATGTGAAATTATCCACAATTCCAAAACCACAGTAATATCAAAGCAAATCATCTGAACCTAGGGAATTAAACCATTATTCAGAATTTTAGGGCTTGATTTACATCACAGCCCAAATGTTAAATGTTGAATTCTCCCCTTCAGTGTGGCTCGGTGAATTTGTGAATCAAACCTGCAGGCTGGTTCCTAAGGTTTGGAAGTACAGCAACTCCTACTACTTAACATGGATCTTCACATTTAAAGAAGCTGAACATGGGTACCACCCTGCATAAGTCAGAGCCTTTCTTATCTCTTCCAAATGTCCCTCAATCCTCAAAGCAGCCATTTTCAACCCAAGCAAGTCCTGCACTCAGAATAGAGACCCACCTGAGGGGACTCAGGCAAATTCCCCATAAAGAGCAGAAGATGGCTACAGTAATGGGAATGAGAGTCAGGCTTAAGAGGTGACAAAGCCCAGCTGGGGGAAGGGCTGGGTGAGACCCTGATGAAAGCAGGGAAAGCTCAGAGTTAGGAAAGCACTCCAGGCAGGGAGGATTGGGAGAAACCCTGATTAAGCAGGGAAGAGACAGAGACCCTGAGGAAAACTTTAAGGGCTGTGCAGGAAGTGGCCAAGGGAAAACAAAAGTACAGGCAAAGGAGCAGAACTAGCTGCTCAGTACAGAGCCCAGAGCCAGAATCCAGAGTAAAAGATGGACCTGGGTTCCCCTACCAGCCCCAAGGAAGGGGGAATACGAACTTATGAAAAGGGTTATCGAGTCCAACCAAGGGTCTAAAGACAGGTTGAAGAAGAACCCCAGAGAAGGGGGAAAAGATATTTGTTTGTGTTAAAGACATTTTGGGGACTTTCAGTTTGGACAACTGTGAACCAGGAAGGGGTGGACTTCAGATGGTAACCCAGTGGTTCCTCTTCCACTGCAACACACTAGCCCAGTAAGAGAGCTGCTACACCATGCCTAGCCACAATGGAGCACCTAGAGATGAGTGATTCAGTTACACCAAGCTACACACCACAAATAAACAGTGTGTATAGTGGAAAGGCAAGCTCTCACTGCTGCAAACCTGTCACTGCTATAGGAAAGAGCAAGGTCAAGTTAAAGAAAGATCTTTTTATTTTCTTTGAAAATGAAGTTGCACAAATGGCAAATGTGCAAAGGTTTTGAGTTACTATGTTATATGCTGTAAAACAACTGAATTATCACTTGCTTTACCTTAGCACCTAATGATATAATTTTGGGAACAGTGTAATAGACAAGTTAATGCTGCTGTAAAGTGGATATCTGATAGAAGTTTTTATGACATCCACATTAATGCCAAGAGAGTTCAGTGCCATTAGTGTTATTACGATGAATAACAAAGTGCTCAGATACCACAATGAACCTGAATAGACGAGAGTTAGAAAATAATGAGTAAGACCATTATTTTAAAGCATTAGCAGAGATTTGTTTGGCTCTGCCAGCCCTTTTCTGTGCCATTCTCTCTCTCTCTCTAAACACGCCCAGTAGCTGCTCCCAAACTATTAAGACTTTAAAATCCGATGGGAAACACAAAAAGCTGAGCTTCTTCTCGATTCAGTGCCACAGCAACTCAGCACAGCCTGCTGGGAATGCTGCAGAGAAATGCAACCAGTTTGCACACTTGAGACTGAGTGCTTGTTCTGCTGCAATTTACTTAGTCTCCATCAGATGGATGGTGAGTCTGTTCCTGAATATGTAGAGAGTTCTGGCTGATTAACTACAACCTGTCTGGAAACAGCAGCATATGCCACTTAGCTAGTTAATTACAAGCAACTGTCTGAGGCAAACCATTACACACACACACACACACACACACACACTTACTTCCCCAATAAATCATCCTAGTCTATATTTACACAGTGGTCCATACTAAGGCATAAATGAACTGCCTGTTGTATTTTAAACAGCAAAGCACCCTGGCATTATGTATTAATTGGGACTGAGTAGAAGGAGCAGGCATGGATGATCAGATAAACTTTGCTTTCCTCAAGAGTTTAGACTGGTCAGACAACATGAGGAATAAAAAGGCTTAATCCCAGTATAGACTACTAACCTGACTGCAAATCTGAACAAGGAATGAATGGATGAACAGAGAAGCTCTTGAGATTCATTTGATAAGTAAATATATTAAGTTCTATAAATAACTGAGTACTTCTCTTTTGACTATATCTTCTATTTTAAATGTAGCTGTTAGAAACATCAAGACTAAAAGAAAAAACCAGCACACGCACATTGTGCTTCCTTTTATTTACTGCTGTAAAGCAACTTGAATCACCTTTTGTAGCCATCTATTACTGCAGTGGCTATTTCTAAATTAGTAGAGAAGACTTTGTGTGAGTGTGAGACATTTACATTGCATGGGGACAAATTTAATCCGTGACCCTGCAATCAAATCCACTATAGTAGACCACTGCACTCATACAGATCCCCATGGAAGTCAACGGAGGCTACAGTGCTATTTGGATTTTACAGTGCTTCATGAAGAAATTGAGTTCATAGTGTATTAAGGCTATATTTCTATAAGGTACAGTGAGTGGTTCAAACAAAAACAAAACAACATTTATTGTATTTTACTGAAGAACTTGGGATAGCTTAGTGGTTTGAGCATTGGCCTACTAAACCTAGGGTTGTGAGTTCAATCCTTGAGGAGGCCATTTGGGGATTAGTCCTGCTTTGAGCAGGGGGTTGGACTAGATGATCTCTTGAGGTCCCTTCCAACCCTAATGAGCTATGATTCTTAATGTGACCTTGACATGGAACACTCCACAAATAGTCAGTTGTGCAGTTTATAGCACTTTACTGATATTCTTACCTAATAATTTTTTCTAGAGTCAGACAGGCAGAGACACACATATCATACTTCTATTAAAGAAGCATGATGTTGTGGTTAATGTATAGGACTGGGACTGAGAAAGGCTGGATTCTTCTCCTAACTCTAATAGAGACCATCTTTGTGATCTTGGGCAACTCACTTAATTGCTCAGTGCCTCAGTTTCCCCCATCTGTGAAAGAGGGATAATAATCTGTATCCTACATTACCTCTAATGGTTTCAGAACTTTAAATGGAAAGTGCTACAGAAATGAAAAATACTATTTGTTTTTAAACCAGTGAAGAGGATAGTTATTTCCATACAGAACATGTTTTAGCTAAGAGGCAGTTCATAACATAAGTTCAAAAATCATATTTGGTACCCAGAAGTGAGGCTCACAGAGCAGCAATGTAATGGACAAAATATAAGCCACTCCCAACAGCGATCTCAACTGATGCTCCACTGGTGACTTACTGTCTGTTAGTTCAGAGTTCCTGGGAGTGTGTCAGTGGGAATGAACGTTTACTGAGAATTACAATACTTAGTACTTTGCATCTCCAAATCCTGTACAATCACTACCTAATTCAACACAAATTAATATAAGAATGAACGCTAAAGGTGTTGTATTTCTTTTTATTAATGACAAACACAGCAGTCCCTACTCAGGCAAAACTCTCTGCAATGAGAGTATTTCCTCAATAAGGACTGAAGATAGGTTTTGCCTGGTCAGGAGTTGCATGATTCAGGACTAGAGATGATAAACTTTTTGTAAGAGCTTCTTTTGTATCAATGATGAAGGGCAGAGACCGATAGGAGGTGGCCTGCCCCTCCACTATTCAGGGATGGCCAGGAGCCATTCTGGCCCTTAGCACCATGGCTCCAATGAGTCATTTCAGTGACGCAAAACTGATGGGATACAGGAACTCCTCACTCTCGCCTCCTCCATCATTTCATCCCTACCCTAGAACATCCCATATGCAAGGGGTTCCTGCACAGGTGGCACATAGGTCCTGTATGCTGGGAGTGTTCCTGAGAGATAATTAAATTACCCGCCCGCTTGAGCCAGTTAGGTTAAATTAGGCTGAGGTGCAAAAGGGTCACACGGCAACTGTGAATCTGCATCTTACTAGGTAGCTCCCTCACTAGCGGGCCACATGGACACTCCCACAGATGACACAGCAGTGCAGCACTAGGAGAGCAGTGCTGCACTGACAGAGGTAGGGCACCTCTGGATGAGATGGGAACTATCTGAAAGGAGTGGGAGATAGGGGAAATGCTGGCCAGGACACTTGAGCTATCAATAAAACAGTTTTTTTTCCTCAGAGGCTGTACATGAGTTATAGCTGAGAAAGCACAACAGCATTTGCCCATGCAGTCACTGCAGTACAAGAGCAGAGCTCATTATTTTGTAATATATAAAAGGCACCTTCTAAAACCCAATCCCAATCTCCACACCCAACTCATATCCAAGTTCATACTTTTCCGGAACAAAGTACATCAGACCAACTTCATTCAGCTTTCCAGTCCCGTATTATATCCTATGATTCAGCAGCACCAAATCAAATTATTTATTGCCCAGCAGAAGGTTAAGTGAGGGAATAGAGTCACCAACATATTGTTAGACCCACAGTTTTTCACAATACCTTGCAGATAAGGCTAAAGATTAATTGTTTTCAGGTTTGTTTTTTTTAAATGAGGGATGACATTGTAAGAACATAACATAAGAACATAAGAAAGGCCGTACCGGGTCAGACCAAAGGTCCATCTAGCCCAGTATCTGTCTACCGACAGTGGCCAATGCCAGGTGCCCCTGAGGGAGTGAACCTAACAGGCAATGATCAAGTGATCTCTCTCCTGCCATCCATCTCCATCCTCTGACGAACAGAGGCTAGGGACACCATTCTTACCCATCCTGGCTAATAGCCATTTATGGACTTAGCCACCATGAATTTATCCAGTCCCCTTTTAAACATTGTTATAGTCCTAGCCTTCACAACCTCCTCAGGTAAGGAGTTCCTCTATCATGTCCCCCCTTAGTCTTCTCTTTTCCAAACTGAAGAGTCTGAGCCTCTTTAATCTTTCCTCATATGGGACCCTCTCTAAACCCCTAATCATTTTAGTTGCTCTTTTCTGAACCTTTTCTAGTGCTAGAATATCTTTTTTGAGGTGAGGAGACCACATCTGTACACAGTATTCGAGATGTGGGCGTACCATGGATTTATATAAGGGCAATAATATATTCTCAGTCTTATTCTCTATCCCCTTTTTAATGATTCCTAACATCCTGTTTGCTTTTTTGACCGCCTCTGCACACTGCGTGGACATCTTCAGAGAACTATCCACGATAACGCCAAGATCTTTTTCCTGACTCGTTGTAGCTAAATTAGCCCCCATCATGTTGTATGTATAGTTGGGGTTATTTTTTCCAATGTGCATTACTTTACATTTATCCACATTAAATTTCATTTGCCATTTTGTTGCCCAATCACATAGTTTTGTGAGATCTTTTTGAAATTCTTCACAATCTGCTTTGGTCTTAACTATCTTGAGTAGTTTAGTATCATCTGCAAACTTTGCCACCTCACTGTTTACCCCTTTCTCCAGATCATTTATGAATAAATTGAATAGGATTGGTCCTAGGACTGACCCTTGGGGAACACCACTAGTTACCCCTCTCCATTCTGATCCCCAATGGAACTATTAAAGCAGCAGACATTTTGGAGAGGCACATGGATTCTCACAATGTTTAACGTCTCTCTCCACTTCTGCTCATGGCATCTGGCAACTTTTTGCAATTTCTTTTTCTGCAGGTTCTTGCACAGGAAATTCAACAAATGTTTCCAAGCTCCCATATGCCTACTGTCCTACCTGACAAAAGATAGCATTTAGCAAGAAGCAATCCAAAGGTTCAACACTATTCAATAGATGCAGTTCTATTTTATCAGCGTGCCATTAACAAGAGCCCAGGGGACAGCGATGAACCGTATAATCAATGGCTTTGGTAACACAGGCTGACAAAAAGAACCAAGATATATACTAAGCCTAAATATTAGGTTGTTCAGGAATGTCGGCTTTCTTTAAGTGAGGCCTCAGGCTCAGATATTTCTGAAAAACACTTTATTTTTAGGCAATCTGAGTAATTTAAAACTAGACAGGACACAGCACATATTCCTACATTGGAAGCACAAGGTGGATTTGTTTATCTAATAGGTCCTTCTTGTTTCAGTTTTATATGACTCTTAACTTTTAAAAAGGATTGTCCATATATCTGTATTGGTTGGGATCAACCTCCTCAGCACTTCGTATGACTGAGGCTTTAGGTTGCACTAAAAATTGCAACAAAATTCCAGCAACCACTAGTCCGTTACCCCAATTAAAGTACATTCTTCATTATGGCTGCGGCTCACATTAATGGTTGCACTAGAAAACAAATCTAACAAATGCCAAGCAGCATGCGGTTCAAACTATCGCAAACACGGTAACCTTTCCAATGGGGATTTTTAGGAGGGCCTGCGTGGTAAGACCACAGATATGAATAATCCTGCAGGGCTCTAAGCATCCTCAACTCCAACTGAAGCCGATGGGAGATGAGGGTGCCCATTATCTTGCAGAAGGGGGCTCTGAATGGCCAAATGTAGAAATGGGAAAGGGGCAGCATGGACATTAAATGCAGATAAAAGAAACCTAAGGGAAGATGAAGGATGGACTGAGGGAAATAATATCCACAGGGAAAAACACTCTCCTTCTGCCTTAAATAATTGAATATTTCATAGTATATTTATTCACATAAGCCATAAATAACTAACACTTTTATGTGCTTCATTATTTTCTCCAATAACTTTAAAAAGTCAGATTTAAAGGGCTCCATGCCAGCTACAGTATTTATGCTATGAGATGTTAAATACATGAGAATTTGTAAATGGTCTACTAATTCTTTGATTTTCATTACCTTGGTATCATCTAGATACTGGGAAGAAATAAGAGCAGCTGGGAGTTGGTTTCCCCCAGGCCACCCTCCTCCCCTCCAGATTAAAAGCAGCAAATCAAACTGAAGTCTCCAGAAACAGACCCTGATCTTACAACTTGTTCCACATGGACAGACCTCTCTGCCTGCATGGAACCCCACTAAACTCACTCAGTGATGCTCTACAGGGGTGCAAGTTTCCACCTATGAAGAACAAGCTGCAGCACGAGGAACTTGCTCCCCAAGGTTAGCAGACAGGGCTCCAAGACTTTCCCTGAGAAGTTATATTTAGACCAGAGGTTGTTCAGGCACAGTCTGCCTCTCATTATGGGTAAGAGCCTCACTCCCATTCTTTTATGTGGATAAAAGGGTCAGGTTGGTGTAAAAGGTCTCTAGAAGCCCCAGTTCTAGCTGGGGGAGGACTCCCCTGGTATAGGCATTGTGGAAGACGGTTGCAGGTCTTTTCCAGAGGATCCCATCGCAAGTCCTGGAGAAAGGAATATGTAGGGAATGGGGCTAGGGATTGGAGGGGCATGTTGCAGGCAGGATGGCTGTACTGTGACATACTGGCCAACCCCAGAAGGCTGTGGTAACTCAAACAACGCCCCAAAGAGTGATCTAAGTTGATCCAAGGCCTCTCCAACCCCCAGAGTAGCCCAAATTTGGGAGGGCACAAAGGGGCCTTAAAAGCAACCTTAGACTCTTCTCCTCCTGGGTTACAAGTTTTGTGCTGTGCCTTTTAAAGGTGCATCACAAAATCTCACCCTATTTATACACTTACCAAGCCTAGCACAACAGGGACTTGATCTTGGTTGGGGCTTCTAGTCCTACTGTAATATAAATTAATAATAATTGACTGGCTTCTTTCCCTTGTTGTTATTATTATTAAATGGTTATGTTCTGGTAGCACCCAAAAGTTCCCAGTGAGAATTAGGACCCCATCGTACTGGGCACTGCACAAAAACAGAAATGAGACATAGAAAATAAAACCTCTGCCCTGAAAGGTTTCCACTCTAAATCTACTCCCATATAGATCAGTTGGGGACAGGTCATTTGGTTAGTGCGGTACCATGCTAAAGATCCATTAGCCTTGGTTACTGTAGGACAGTGGTTCTGAACCTATTTACCATTGTGGACCGCACCTTCAGCTCTCTGTGTGTTATGTGAGCCACATCCACACAATATATATATTATCTGTATGGCCCTGAGGGGGTCATATGAGCCACAGCTGTGTGCTGATTGGGCCACAAGTGGCCCATGGGCTGAGAACCATTGGTTTAGGGGATCCTCACCAGAGTCCACAACCTGAAAATCCATTTTCCATAATTATAAATGCCACTGAAAATCCACCGCGGCTCCTACTAAATTCATACAGCAGGACCGTACTTATATAGGAAAAAAAGGCCACGTACATTATTTCTTAAAATCAGACAGTACTTCTTCTAAACCATAAATATGAATTCACAGGAACTCTGTAGTAATAACAGAAACAATCAAGCCATTGTCAAAGATGGGCACTCAGACAGCAAATTCAACATTTACTTTTGTGGCCAACAACAGTTGTTGCTACTAACCACTTTGAATTTCATCTAGCTCTTTCTGCAGGAATGGTATCTGCTTTAGCAAACGATGAGCAAAGTGCAGAATGGAACAGACCCTGAAGAAGAGGTAAGGAACTATGTGGAGAGGTTTTCCTTCTGTTGCTAGGGAAACCATCTCCTTTGTTTGGGAATAATCAGAAAAGCTGCTTCATTCAGATACACATTCTCAGAATGTGTCATGTCATTTGAAAACAAAGGGAAATTAAGACAATACTAAACAATATAACAGCATAATTCTAAGAAATGTCAGGTTAGCGATATGAAGATTCCCATCTCTCTCTTTTTTAGAGGAAGGCATAGTAAAAATAAAAAGATTGTTCTTAGGAGATATTTCAATTGGATTTGGGATATGAAACAGAATTCAAATTCATTTTTTAAACATTGTTACTGTTTTACCTTGGATGGCAAATCAAAATGAAAATATTCTGGAATTTTTACAAGTAAGCACTGTTATTCTTGCATTATGTGTAGGAAAACTCCCACTGACTTCACTTGAACACCATTTTACTTGCATCAAGATTGTGCGATTGGCCCCTGAGATACTGCTTCAATTACACAGGAGATATCTCTCATGTGTCTGTGCTAAAATACTGAATACACTTTGTTCTAGTCACCTACAGTGTGCACACTCTTCCACTCAGTACGCAAATCAAAACAATTCTTCTATTTCACAATTGGTATTGATGAACGTTTTAGGAGTTTAAGCAAATATCGCAAATGTGAGGCAAAAGTCTCCTCTCCTATCTGCATTGCTGATCTCTATTGTACACTTAAACAAACAAACACAAACTTGTTAAATGTGAATAATGTGTTTAATACTGTACCAGACACAAAAACCTTGACTAAACTGGCTGTCCCCCACCTAAAATTTCCCACTATTGGGAGTGCTAATGTAGGCAAGGCACCAGCTGTTGGCATTTCAACAAAAGCATTGTCTAGACCTGCTGTGAGCAGGGTTAGAGGATGTGGTGAGTGAGATGCCAATAGCCACTCTGTACTGGCACTCCCACCATTGCTACAACCATTGGAGTTACACAGGTGATAGCAATGGTGGGAAGTTTTAGGGGGAAAAGGCTAGTGTAGAAAATAAACATGCAAACAGTCCTTGCCTTAAAGAGCTTCATATATAAACCTTTCAATTGCTCAGTGCTTAAAAATTCCATTGGCAGCAATGGGAGCATTGTTCATTGACTGAGTGAGTGATAAATCTGCAATAGCGACTATGTAGTGTCCCTCACGGCAGAGAGGAGACAGGATTCAGATGCAATAAATACAAACAAGACTCTTCATGGCAGCTGTTGAATGCCATCAGGTGTCTCTCCATATCCAGCACTCATGGAGTGGACAACACTAAAGAGCCTAGTTACATTGCATGTTATTCTGAGCTGGCTGTTCCTCCCTAGATTTGTTCATGCACAGTAACTGATATGGGATTAGCACATGCATATTGATTACAGAATCAATATATTACTGGGAAATTCCTGACATTTCATCAGAAACTTTCAAAATGACTGCCATTTTAACTACTGCTGGTAGGACTTGAAAACCCCACACAAACTGCACTTGACCTGCCTATGGTTCTTTCAGCGTTCAGAGTGTAGGTATATCCTTCCCTCATTCCTAGCTTCCTCTTTGTGTACAAAATGAATAATTAAGCTAGTCTGTTGAATGAGAAGCAATCATCTTTCAATAAAAATATTGCTGTTACCCCTGAATTTTCCAAGTGAAATGTGCAGCAGCGAGTTTAGCAGCAGGACTACTGCTGATCTTAACCAAAATCACATGACTAAATCCCCATATTATTTAACATTGAATGTGCTGAGTGCTTGTGTGGTATGACTGTGTTCTTAAACTAAAAAGGACAACATGATTTCATGAGGGGCTAAGAACATCTAAATTCTAGTCCTGGCTTTCCCATTGACTTGATAAGAGGTCTTGAAAGTACATTATTGTACTCTCTCTGTCAGTGTCTCCATCAGTATTACAGGAACAACACTTATCTACTGTTCTTCACCAGAGCATTGTGAGCATTAGTCAGTAAATGTTTATAAAGTGCTCTGAAGTGGTAGAGTGCTATACCAGTGCTAGTGTAATGCAGCAGTACATGATACTAAAATATGGTGCCGTAAGACTAATTCTGATGACCATCTTCTTTCTTTCAAGCCTTCATGAAAATAAGAACTGTACCTCACAAGGCGCTCTCAGTGGGAAACAGGGTTTGATAAATTTAGCCCTTACTGTTTTGATTATCAAACATAAATGGACACCAGAAATACAATTCTGTTTCATTAGTGCAGTGAACAATTACCACTAAGGAATTATTTTCTCTGGATGAGCTATTTAAAAATAAATAAAAGTTATTTACTGCTTGTATAAGTACAAAGAATGTCCTGTAAAATACGGATGGAATAATGTAAACAAATCTGTCATGGACCATGAGATCTTGCTTGTCAGGCTGCTAATGAAGGTACAAAGCTGCAATCCTTCTTTAGAAGGTTCTGTAATGACCCTGATGGCAAATCAAATCATTTTATTTTTTAAGCCTGACACTTTACAAAAAAAGAAAAAGAAAAGTTTATAGTGGAAGATGCTTTAAGTAGACAACGAGGAGTAGAGGAAATCTGAAGATAAAAAACTCTTCAATTATGCTGACACCTGACTGAATTTTAGCTTAGCTTAAGCATTATTTCATTGTCAGTTTGACTCAATTATTCTAGTTAAACACATTTATAGCTCCATTAAGGTACATCTTGCCCAGCTTAAAATCTGTTTCAGAGCAACATTAAAGAGGCAAACCCCTTTCTTTCTTACCGGAGAATGTAAATGCTAACAATATGGTATTACAACAGAAATATTACCCCTCCTTTGAGACAAACATTTGCTGTTGACAGAATATCCATGCATACCTATCATAAAAGGAACCATTGCATCCATGTAGTTTTCAAATATATATCTGCCTCCCATAATTACATTCTTTTGACAGAGGTGCTACTGTATTCAGACAATTGTTCTGCTTTTCAGGAAAAAGCAGTGATGATTAAAAAAAGAGAAGGATAACATGTTGGAGCAACGCAGGCAGATTTGAATAGGAATTGTCGACTTTATGCAAATTGAAAGGAGTTATAATGGCAATGTTTACTGGGTCTCAAATGCCTACGAAATCCTAAAATCTGTATATTCAAACAGAATTACAGAACAAAAATCCAATTACTGGTACATCCAACTCTGTGTTAATCTCTGTGGGCTTGTTACATTTTTGAAAAGTTTTGGCAGCAAGGTATTCCAACCAAACACAACAGTGCTTAGGCTTTGATTTGCTCAATAGATAGTCTTCATTACTGAGCTCAAGAAGGTACTGTAGGATTTAGTTACTGTCAGTGCTTAATTTGTAATGAAAGAAGTACTGGGGCTCAAGCAATTAGGTGCCAGGGCTCAAGCAAGTTTTTTACATTCATAACTGATGCAGCAAGCCCAGAGGTGCAGGAGCTATGAACTGCCCAGCAAAGAAGTGCTTGGACTCAGTCCTGGCAAGTCCTGGTGCAAATTAAGCACTGGTGACGGTTTATATCACAACTTGCCAGTGAGGAGGGCATGTGATCAGCCAGACTAACTGCCATGGTTAAACTATAGCCCAGACAAAGTGATGTATATAAAGTGATCCAGCAAAGCTCCATTACACATTATCTGGAACAGGTCTGATATATTACATATATAGTGTACAGTGAGACAGAGGAAGTAAATGGCTTGTCCACTTCAGATTCTTCTTCATCCGTGAATGAGCATAATAATACTTACCTACCCCAAAGTGGTGTCTGTGAGGCTTCATCAGCTCATATTTGTAAAGCACTTTAAAAATGAAATATACTCTCAGTGCTAAGCATTATTATTTTGAAAATAAATACACCGACACACTGATATAAATCATTCCCTTGCTGATTTCATCAACTGTGGTAAAATACAAATGTTCATTACTGAATACATTTCCATTTTATCATCCAAGGAGAAGAAGGATGCTCAAATGCTTTCAAACTACTACTACTGAGAGACCAATGCTAAAGAATAAAATACTTGCTGGCAGTGGCCAAGATACAATTCTATAGTACTGCTGTATGAGAATACAGAAATATCATTTCACTCAGTCAAGAAACCATGGTACAAAAAGGTACAAGAAACCAGGTGTTCCATGGTACATCTGTTTGCTTGAAATGGCCAGTATTCTTTATATTGAAATATTAGTGAGATGAGACAACAGCAAAAAGAGTGGTAAATGTTCATTGACCAGAGAGAAACTAAACTCCACAGTTCAAGGAATACGGAGATATATTTTGGAAGTCCTAAAAATTACAGAAATTCCTTGTCACAACTGTGACGAAGGGGGACTGTTCTTACTGTGGTCTGTTAATGCTGTGTTGGTGCCACAGTGTCCCCTAGGCAGTTCTTAAGTATCTAGCAAAGCAAAAGGCCAGTGCACCTAAATGCCTGACACTCTGTCTCCTAGCAACTGATGGCCTGAGCCCCTCCTCTGCAAAGGTGCTGGCTAAAGGTGTTGGAGACAAAGGGATCAGGTGACCTCCTGGCCCGGGAAAGGGGCTGAGCAGAGAGGAGGGACTGGAGGGGGTGGGGGAGTCTGGAGCTGACTGGGGAAGAAAGGGAAGGAGAGACAGGGCTCTGATTCCCCAATGGGGCTGTGGGGCTCCTGGGGCCCCAAGATGGACCTAACAGGGGGGATCCTGTTGTCTGTACCTGCAAGACCTGTGTTGGACTGTGTTCCTGGCATCTAAATAAACCTTCTGTTTTACTGGCTGGCTGAGAGTCCTGGTGAATCGCAGGAAGCCGGGGGGTGCAGGACCCTGACTCCCCCACACTCCATGACAACAACACAGACCCTTACACTGCATCATTACTATCAACATTCACTTGAGCCCGGATCTGTGCAGATTTTATATCGTGATTTTCAAAGAAAATGAAGGCAATGTTCTTTACTATAAAGCTCAAAGATGAACACATCAAGAGAGTACTCCTACATAGAATTATTATTTTTTGAGAAAAGTCATTTGAAAATATTCTAACGATCCATTTAAAAATGTACTGTGCATGTACTGTGTACTAGCCAATGGTTTGACCCTGCTCTCATTAAGTTAATGGCAACACTTTAATTGACTTCTAGGATCTTTGCATTTTGCAGGATCGAACCCAAGGGCTGGTGCGGAGGAAATGCAATGAAGAACAACAACAAATTATTTATTTACATGAAGTAAAACTAAGCATTTCAAAGGCTACACCACTGCTCTGTAATAAGCAACACTGGTAAGGCTGTCTCTTTGTGGTTTCATGCTGAATTTAAATTAATATACTGTAAATGACAAAAGGTTTCTATGGGAAACCTTCTGTGAAGCTGCCTCTTGCAAGAAATGGGTCACTTATCTTCTCATACTAGGCAGCACTCTAAAATATGTCTATCTATCTATCCATCAAGAGTCCTCATCCCTCTCGCCAAATGATTTATTGCTGTTAGATCCTAATCTAATTTCAGGTGAGCTCATCTTTTTTTCTGCCCTGGAGCCATTTTAACTTCATATTGCTCTCTTTTCACACAACCATGAGAGAATACAGAGTCCCTTAGCCATTAAAGATGCTGTACTGACATTTTACTTTAGCCGTTTGCTGTAAAAGTCATCATTATTGCTCCACTCATAAAGAGACCTTTTCTAAGAAAAACAAAAACAAACTGCTGGCATTGGATCAAACCTTACCCTCTGGAGCCCAAAGTGGGAAAACGATAGATCTCAACACCTTGCCAGAGCTATGAAAGCTTCCAAAACCCTCCTGGGCAGGCAAACTTTCTTATTTTAATAAAATATTCTTTGAGCTCTTGAGGCTCCCAACATGTCCCTGGTCACATTTGTTATTCTACTGGTAGGCACACAACTCTGACTCCCATTTGCCTCTCTATATTGCAGCAGTTTTCTCTCACCAGCAGCAAATAGTGCTAAATCTTCAGGGAAGAAGTTTCAGGAATAATCTTTTCATTTGCCTCATTCATGTCTACCTCCTTTGTTCATTCTCACACTATCTTCTTCTGCACTCTCTGCGGCCATCGTTACTATCTGTATGTCTCTTTTAAACTTCCATGCTTAGCCATGGCTGCCTCACATTTTGCTCATATGTTAACCTCAATCTTGGCCCTTAATTGTACATTTGAAGGTAATTTCCTCAACACTGCCTAAAGCTTGAAATATTTGCCTTTTGATTGGAACACATACTTAGCCAACACAAAGTAGCATAGTTCAGAAAGGTATTTGGTGTTAAGTGGTCGTATGTTCCTGCAGTAGTTGAATGGATATCCAAAGGAGTTTTTTCCCCCAGAGTTTGAATGTCTAGCGAATAGCCTGCAGTAAATTTGTAACATAAGCAGTATGTGCTTTATTATATTTCATGAAACATAATTTATATCCATCAGTCAAACTCCAGAAGATTAGTGACTTTCCAAATGCTATGTGAAGTGAAGGAACATGAAAAAGTAGAATAATCAATCCTTACCCATTTATTCACTGGCTACAAATATAAAGAAAATATAATCTAAATATATAGTTAATGCCCAAGAAAAGCTTCTGTCACTCCGTACTTACCTCTCAGAGGCATTTTCAGACATTTCAAAGCATAAGTCAATAGCAAGATGGATATCAATATTGCTTCAGCTAATGGAAGAAAATGCATCTCTGCAGATAATTAGATTTACCTTTATAAATACTGGTATGAGTGAAAATTTGACGGCATGAGTCAGTTCAGTTACAAAAATCAAAGACAAAAACCATAGGACCTAAGTATCCTCCCTGCTTCTTCAAGCAGAGAGGAAGCAGATGAGGTGGATCACCCTGGAGTTCTGGAAGGTGGGGGTAAGAGAGCACTGACTTCACAGCATCCTCCTCTCTACCTCACCCCACTGAAGTCCCTCTGTGAGCTCAGTCTCCTTAGGTTCTGGCTCCATAAGGGGCTGTAGAAGGTACTCTCTGTGGAACTCTCTCCCACAAAGGCAGAGGAAAACCTTTTGGGTATCTGTCCTTCACTTAACTCTTCTTCACACTGCGGCTGTTGTGATGGCCCAGGATTCGTTCACAATAGAGCATGACTCCAACAGGAGCGATGATGTCTCAACAGCAGCATGGAGGGGCTGACCTTGTGCATTGAACTTTGGGTTCCCCTCCCTGTGAATCTGAAGGGTCAGCAAGATTGGGAGGTTGCCCCCCCATGCCTTGTCCCCTAATCTCTCTCACTTAAAGAGAAGGTCTGTAGGAAACTGAAAGATTTTCTTTGTGGAGTATCCTGGCACCCCATTCCCCTCATGTAAATATCTCTATGAGAGGGTTCAATATGGCCCATAGCTAGGACCCATTTAAAAGAGTTGATTCTAAAGCAAGTCTTAGGACCTGGGCAATGGGTAAAGAATTAAAACAACCATCAAAGAAATACTAAACTCTCTCCACAGAATGTTGACATGATGTAATAATTATTTTTCCGATGGAGCTGTCAATAATTGAAAGGAGGAATTTTAGAAATACTGACAATTTTCCCAACTCAAGAGATTTTTCTTGTAGTAACCTAACTCCTTGGTGCACACACAGGTGAAAAACAATATGAAAAACACATAAACAAAAATACAACTGATGTCCCTATGTAGTCTGTACCCAAACACAATGGTTACTACACTATGGTATATAATTAAACCTGGTATTCAGATAGTGTCTCTGAAGATCAGATAGTTGAATTTTCTGCGAAAAATTTGCTGAAGCATTTCAGAATGTGTCCCATGCGTACTTTAATTACCATAACTTTCACATTACTGATCTACCATTTAACTGATAGAATAAATATGATTTTATAACACAGTCAACCAAAATAGTACCATACAATTCAATCTGCACTTAGGTTCAAAGATCTACTGTATACGGAAAACAAATATGGTACCATACTGTAAGACAAGATAAATTAGAAGAGATAGATGGTCTTTATGAAATATTACATCTCTCTGAGAACTGTATTCTCCTAAAGCTATGAAATCTGACAGTAAGCGCTCCACCAGCCACACTGACCAAAACCAACACCTATTTTATTAGAACACAGGACAGCTTTAAAAGAAGAGCCATTGATCATTCAAATCAATCATAACTGTGTATTGCTATGGCTTTTTTTCTCTGAACACCTAATAAAGTGTGACAAGCCTGTCAGCGATCACCTTAAAGAGATTGGGAGTAGGCTGGATGACCCCAGAAATCTTTTCCATCTGTCATGTCTATGCTATTGACTTTTATGTTAAAGGACTTGTGGATCAAAGCCTTGGCAGAGAAGCCGATTTTCCATTAAAAAACACCACCACAAAACTCACAGGCATTTTTATCCAACCATTTGCATTTCTGGAGCTAGACAGTAATAGACAGACAGACAGCGCGCTTTATCCTACATGACACAATTATGATTGTGTACCCTGTGGCAAAACAATCCCTCCAACCAAAGTTAATACTTGTCTGAGACACAGCCTGTGGGAGGTTTGCAATGGAGAAACAGACAATCAATGATTTTTACAGAAGCTCTGTTTATTCATTAGGAACACAAAGAAGCTCGCACCAGCACAAATAAATCAACCAAGGTCAGTCTCACTCTGTCTCCCCATCCTTAACATGGTTTAATTAGGAGTGGCATGACACAGTAGGAAAAGAGACCGGTTCACTGTGAGACCTGCTACTCACTCTCTTACAGTGTAACGGCCCCCCTTCCAACTGCCCATCGCTGCAGGGAGCTAACATCCAAGTGGGTGCCACACAGACTCTACAGCACCTCATTGCCTGCTGTTTTCATGAACACTAACCTCGAAAGGAGGAAAACAGTGGAATATTACCAAGGTAAAGACTGCCTTTTATCTGGCTGGCTCCACATCACAGATACAGTTTCAGCTTTGCAGAGCAGAATGCCCCAAAATGTTTCCATTACTGGTTTCTTGTTTTAAAAATGTTTAGCGACCACATACGATGAAGGCCATAAAATGTAACTCTTGGCTTTCAAATGAAGCATGAATGATCACAGTAATTTGCCACTTGCCTTACTTCTGATCCAAGATGTAACGTATTAATGCAGGAAGAATCACGGTGTGTGACGCATGCTAGATGACAGCACTGAAGCATGCTTTCCTTTCTTGCATGGTATGGCTTTCCAAGCAAAATTGGTTTTTGACTGTTTCAACTTACTTAAATGGCTAATTTCCAACGCTAGCTTTTCAAGCTCAAAATTAAAGTACGATCAATAGGTTCATCAGTAAATGCAACATGAACCGCTGAAGAAATGAGTAACAAATGCAAATACCTGCTTGCTGTGCAGTCTGGGGTATTTGTTGACTCCGCTGTGCATTGTACTGAACTGAGGCAATGGGTCTATACTGCTGAGTTGCTGAGGTAGGGTATTGACCAGATGGGTAGTAATACACTGGCATCTGTGGAAAGCAAGAACACTGACTTAGTATTTGTGATAGAAACTGAAGACATACAGAAAAAAGTCAGGCGAAGTAGTTTAGTTTTACTGTAATCAAAAGAAAAGATTTGCATAGTACATTTTCAAGCACTGTCATTTAGTTCCAATTTTCTCTTGCAATGTGATTATCGATGTCTTAAGGATTAAACAATGTTCGTGTGTAAACTGAAAAACCCTAAATGAAGCAGGAACATGAATAAAAATGTTCTTCAAATACTGAATTACTTTGTTCTCAACTAATTTAATGTCACAGAGAGAAGCAGAGGGAAATAGCAGATATTTTTAAAAATTGTGTAAGCAATGTTACATATAAACAAGAGACCCTCCCCCCCCAAAAATCACAGAAGTACCATATTGCACAAAATTATAATGCTACTATGAATGTAGTGTAGACCATATGGAAAACAATTAAATAAACTCTGGGGAAGATATTAAATGGACAACTGAGAGCAGAAATGGCCTGGAGTCAAAATGTGCGTGTTGTATGAAAGTGAGATATTTGTATGTATAGAAGAGAGTCTCCATTGTCAGCCTATCCCTCTTTAATAGATAGGTGCTTAACTGCACGAATCTCTCCCTTTAAAGCCTCTAGCACATTTGGCAGGAATATATTATGGATTAAAAATGATTAGCATCCCTCCTCTTGCAAAAGCTTTTAGTAGGTATTGAGTCAGCTAGTATTGCTAGCTATTTTATCTTACAGAACAGAGTATACTAAACTGCCTCACCACACATTTGAAAATGCAAGTTTGAGGGCAACTGAACACAGTGACTTTTCTTGCACACTCTTCATCACCATAACAGAGACATCTGAGCTAAACAGTTTTGCGCTGCCCCTTAGTGAGTTCAATAGCACTCCACATTTGGAACAATTCTATGATGGTTAGTAAGATAAAAATATAAAGTATACAGGGGCACCTCTACAAGATCTTCAAGAGAACTTTTGTTGTTGTTGTTCTTAGACTATTTGAAATGTATGTCTGTGCTTCTTTATAAACCAATGGAATTATATTTGTTTCCACATTTAGTATTTGGCCTGTTTCAAACAAGAGACACAAATGCTTTTTATTTTTAACACAACAGGAATTAGTAAATGTGGGTCAGATTCTGCCACCTTTATTCATGCTGAGCAGTACCTTAGCTCAGGAGTAGTTCCTCTGGAGATAACTGGACTACTCATGGAGTATTGCTCAGTGAGAGTAACGGTTAAATAGAATAAGGCCATATATGACAGGTATTTAAAGAGCCAACAGAATCCCTTTAAAAACAGGCTAAAAATCTCAGAGATACAAGGCTCTTTATCACCAGAGAAAAACTACCAAGTGCAACAGAACTAAGTTACAGAAATATACAGTGCCATGCTGACACTTGAAAAGGGTCTAATGAAGTTTTTTATCCACTACATAATCACCTCAAGATGTGCCATTTTGGTTAATGTTTCTATATCTTTGTACGAAAACTCTCACAAAAGTTTCCCAGTGGACACTGTTTTACAAAATGGTGATAACTACAGGAAAAAGAGAACAGGAAGAACTACAAGGAGGAAAGTGAGAGGAGGACACAGTTTATGAGGGTGAACCATAGGCCTGGTCTACACTACGTGTTTAAACCGGTTTTAGGAGCATTAAACCGATTTAACGCCACACCCGTCCACACTAAGAGGCCCTTTATATCGATATAAAGGGCTCTTTAAACCGGTTTCTGTACTCCTCCCTAACGAGAGGAGTAGCGCTAATATCGGTATTACCATATCGGATTAGGGTTAGTGTGGCCGCAAATCGACGGTATTGGCCTCCGGGCGGTATCCCACAGTGCACCACTGACTGCTCTGGACAGCAATCTGAACTCGGACGCAGTGGCCAGGTTGACTGGAAAAGCCCTGCGAACTTTTGAATATCGTTTCCTGTTTGCCCAGTGTGGAGCTCCGATCAGCACGGGTGGCGATGCAGTCCGAAATCAAAATCCAAAAAGAGCTCCAGCATGGACCATACGGATGGGATCACTGTATGGGCAGGCAAATCTGTTCTATCAGAGCTCTGTTACAGAAGACGAAATTCCAAAGCATTTTTAAAAAATCTCCAGACAGAGGCCACAGCAGGGACTCAGCACGCTGCTGCATGACAAACGTAACGGAAAGCCAAAGAATCAAATGGACGCTCATGGAGGGAGGGAGGGGGGGACTCAAGCTATCCCACAGTTCCTGCAGTCTCCGAAAAGCATTTGCATTCTTGGCTGAGCTCCCAATGCCTGTAGCGTCAAACACATTGTCCGCGGTGGTTCAGGGCATAGCTCGTCAATTTACCCCCCTCACCCACCCCCAGAAGTAAAAGGGAAAAAAAATCCTCTCTTGACTCTTAAATGTCACCCTATGTTTACTGAATGCTGCTGATAGATGCGATGCTGCAGCAGTCAACGGCAGCATCCTCGCCCCCCCCTCATGGGTGGCTGATGGTACAATATGGCTGATATCCATTGTCATCATCAGCCTTGTGGCAGATGGTGCAGTACAATAGGACTGGTATCCGTCCTCATCATCAGCCCGTGAGTGCTCCTGGCTGGCCTCCAGTGAGGTCGGCTGGGGGCGCCTGGGTAAAAAACTCCTGATCATTCCCAGTAGATGGTACAGAACGGCTGGTAACCATCTTCATCATAGCAACAGGGGGCTGAGCTCCATCAGCCCCCGCCCTTCATGTGTAAAGAAAAGATTCTGTTCTGCCTGGACTATCATAGCAGCGGGATGCTGGGCTCCTCTCCCCCACACTGCTTAATGTCCTGTCTGGACTATCATAGCAGCTGGAGGCTGCCTTCCCCTCATTTTATCTCACTAACAAGTCACTGTTTCTTATTCCTGCATTCTTTATTACTTCATCACACAAATGGGGGACACTGCAACGGTAGCCCAGGAAGGCTGGGGGAGGAAGGAATCAACAGGTGGGGTTGTTGCAGGGGCACCCCCCGTGAATGGCATACAGCTCATCATTTCTGCGGGATCTGACATGGAGCGGCTGTGCTCTCTGGTTCTCTGATACACTGGTTCTCTAGTACACTTGCCCCATATTCTAGGCAGGACTGATTCTATTTTTAGATACCATAAAGGAGGGATTGACTCAGGGAGTCATTCCCATTTTTGTCTTTTGCGCCCCCGGCCGATCTCAGCCAGGGGCACCTATGACAGCAGCAGATGGTACAGCACAAAAGGACTGGTAACCGTCATCTCATTGCCAATTTACAATGGCATGGTAGATGGTACAGAATGGCTGATAACCATCTCTGCTATCATGCAAAAGCAAATGAATGCTGCTGTGTAGCGCTGCTGAATCGCCTCTGTCAGCGGCATCTAGTACACATACGGTGACAGTGACGAGGCAAAACAGGCTCCATGGTTGCCATGCTATGGTGTCTGCCAGGGCAATCCAGGGAAAAAGGGCACTAAATGATTGTCTGTCGTTGCTTTCCCGGAGGAAGGAATGATTGACGACATTTACCCAGAACCACCCGCGACAATGATTTTTGCCCCATCAGGCACTGGGATCTCAACCCAGAATTCCAAGGGGCGGGGGAGACTGTGGGAACTATGGGATAGCTACGGAATAGCTACCCACAGTGCAACGCTCCAGAAATCGATGCTAGCCTCGGACCGTGGACGCACACCACCGAATTAATGTGCTTAGTGTGGCCGCGTGCACTCGATTTTCTACAATCTGTTTTACTAAACCGGTTTATGTAAAATCGGAATAATCCCGTAAGGTAGACGTACCCATAGATGGAAAGTGGGGAGAGGACTGAAGGAATTATAAGGAGAAGGGAAATTGAGAATCAGGGAACCTGAACTGGGGGATGTGGCTGAAGGGAGAACTCCAGGCAAATTGGCAGAATTTAGAGGACCAGATATCAAATCTTTGCCCATGTTTTTCTTTTGAACCTATGTAAATACTGTTGCTTTGTTTTGTCAGGTACAACCAGCCAGAATCAAACCATGAATGCTCTAATTTGAACATGTTTTGAGCTATTCCAGCTCTGAATAACACGGAGTAATGCTGAATTGTAGCCTGCCTTTGAACTGTGCTTTATCTTTGAATACTGCAATACGAGCGATGGGCATAGTATAAGAACATTTGTCCCCAGATCTAATGAAAACTCTAACTGTGTGGAGTTAAAAAATCCCAGTTTTAAATGCATGATCTACTTTTACCCCAGCGGGACAAGGTTAGTGAGGCAAACTCACATGGGTAAAAGTGGCTACACTCTTAAAACTTTTAAAAATAAATGACCATCTGAGAACAATATGAGTTACCTCTTGCCATTAATCATTGTATGGAAAGTTCATATGTATTAAATTAAAAACGTAGCCCAAACAGTTTAGGTCTGGAACTGAAGTTTTAGTTGAGCTTGCTTAGCCCATTCTAATAACTGCTCATGAACTAACTCATCTCTGTAGCTACAAGGATTTTTTTTTTTAAATTCACTGAAACTGAATACATTCGTTATATATTCCATTTAGTAGCTCATCAGTACAGCAATCTATCACTTTGAAAAATGTTGTTAGTGGCATGGAGCATTATATGGAAAATCATTTAATTTGGGGTGATTAATGGTTGAATTTGATAGTAATCATGCGTGGATGACTTGCTAAGAATAGACGTTTTTGTTAAGAGACTAGACATAAAAAAATGGCTTGGCACAGAATATAGACATGGGTTAAAGTGGATTTTAGGCTGACAATCAATAATTTATTGATCTTGTCAGACATACTTTAATTTGTCTTCTGTACAGCTCTCCAGCCTACAAAGTTTCACCCCCAAAGTAATCCAAACCTGATATTTGCCCACTGTGGTATTACTTTAACGAACAGTAGAATTCATAGAATCATAGATACCAAGGAGACCACTTACGTCATCTATCCTGAACCTCCTGCACTTTGCAGAATTACTCACTACCTCAATCCCACAAACATCTTCTTTTACTTGTGATTGACTACAAATCATTACCATCTCCTGGCTAGTCTACTGAAATGTCCAACAGTACTTGATGTTAACAGCTTTTCCTCTAATCTAAGGCTAGGTCTCCATTACAAACTTTTGCTGGCACAGTTTATTTCATTCAGAGAATTGGTATAAGCTATACTGGCCAAAACTTTGCCTGAACTAGGAGGGTGTGCCGCTATAGCTCAATAGATTTATAGCTATACAGATATAACTATATCAGCAAACCCTTTCTAGTGTACACTGGACCTAAATGTTTCCTTCTTCAGCTTCAACTCATTGCTTCAATCCTCCTAATATTGTGAAAAAAAACCCTTTCTTCATTTATGTTGTTATTCTGAAGCCATGTATAGGCTACCATTTCCTTCCTGAGTTTACTTATTGAATTATTGAATAATAAATTATTATTTCTAAACTACAGTATTTAAGCTTAACTCAGTCTCTCTGTGTGTTTTGTCATCCAACCCTTATGTAATTTTTGTTCTCCAACATATTTTCTTCCTGTCTATCCTAAACTGTGCCAGAACTGTGCCTAATATTCCAAGGACACTCAGACCAGTGCTATGTAGAATGGCATTATCACTTTGACATATTTCATGTGATCCCCTATATAACATATAGAGATCTGGGAACAGCAATGGCTTTTTCTTGTTTTGTTCCTATTTGATTTGCTATCTATCAGCACCCTAGGGTCCTTCTAAGATGGCTTTCCAGAGAGGTTTTCTCCAGTTTGTTGTTGGTGTGCTGTTTACTTTCTCACTCTAGGTGCAGGACTTTACATTCATTTGAAAATCATTTTGTTCAGCGTACTACACTCTCCCAATCTCTCCTGGTCAATTTACAGTTTGATTCTGTCTGCATGTAGGTTTTCTATTCTAAATGTTATCAACAAATTTGGTTAGAGTTGAATTTATACCTTCCTCAAAAGATTGTTAATGAAGCCAGTTGTAATGCTGTTATCATATTTCATAGTTCTGCTGGGGGGTGGAAAATATAAATTCTCTCTATAGGCATGTGTAACTCCCATCAGCACTAATGGCAATTACACTTACATAAGGGAATTTACAGGGTCTGCACTGACCGATGCAGATTTTGGATACACAAATGCCTCCCAGTCACCTGGGTGGCTTGCCCGTGTCTTAATTTAGGGACTTATTGTCCTCTACACTGGCTACTCCCATGCTGAGAGCAGGAAAATAAATTTCATGATCTGAGAGTTGTTCTCTCGGGGGGACGGAGTCCCTTGTGTGGAACAATAAGGGGGTATGTCCCCCAAAACTAGTGAACATTCCATCGCATGAGTCAAGGACCATGTGCATGGAGGCTTTTTGCATCTTTTTGAGTAAATTTCTTGCCTGCTAGTGGCCGTGGGTCCCCCACCCTTTGAGAAGCTTCCACAACACAGGCAAAGAACCAAGTGAAGTTAACACAGACTGATCACCATCAGAGAATCCATAGGTGTATGGTGTCTGAAGCATTACTATCCTCCAAGCCCTATGTCCTTCTCATCTGTGGATCCCATTCTCCTAAGAGTGATTTGTTTCCATGAGGGATGCTGCTTCTGTTACTATCTCTCTGTTCAGTGCAATTTTTTTATCCCCTCAATCACGCAGGCAGAGAAGACAATTTGCCCTTTAGTCAGTGCAGGAAAGGATGCTGGCGATGTTTTCACTGAGCATAGAGATCTGGTCCTTTATTGGAGTGCTTGGGCCAAGAGCATGTAAGCATGGCTGTCAGCATCAGAGGAAAACACACAGGATGGATGAGGTGTATAATTGTGACAGGGCCGTAACCAGGGCGGGCAAGCGGGGCAGCTGCCCAGGATGCAAAGCCGAAGGGGCTGGGGTGGGGTGGGTGAAAAATGGGGAGGAAAAACGACGACAAAACAGTATGGGACGTAAATATGCTTGCTCGTCCCAGGAACAGAAATGCCTAGTTACGGCTATGGAAAGCCAAGTAAAGCAGGAATTTGCCAGTGAAATGGAGAAAAGCAAAGCCAGATCACTGTACTTAGTTTCCACTGGTGAACTTGTTTCTCACAGGATGATGGCGAATCCCACAGAGGAGAGGCTAGACAACGACAGATCATTATGTTTATGTTACTGAATAATGAATCTGTTAATCAGATTTAGAATATGCAATGGTGGAGGAGGAAGCAGAAGATGACAAAGGGCTCCCCCTCCTTAGATGTAGCACTTTAAAATCTGTCAGTTCCTCTTTTGATGAAGAATGGGAAAGGGAACCTTGGAAATAGCAATAAAGCCAGCATTAATTAAACTTTAATATATAAACGTAAAATCTCTTTAGGCTTGCAGGCTTGGACAACTTTTTCTTTCTTCTACTTTCTCGCTGGACCTGCTCCAAAATTTTCAATGCTCTGCTTTATTCAAGTGGCATGACACCAGAGGCAAACTACTAGAAACCTCATTGCCACTACATTTACAGGAACTAATTAGCCATTTAGACTGAAGACTCTGTTGTATTGGTATAAATTCGACAGCAACTTCTATGATATAGAAGTGCTTTTACATTGATTGCATTACATTGATTATTGCATTATAACATTTTGCATGCATAAGCATCTTAACTAGTTTATTTAGTCTCTCTGCTTCTCCTCCTATAGAGAACAACAGCTTTCACCCTGGATCAGTTATTCAGATTTCAAGGCCTACTTGAAACAGCTACATAGCTGATTTTATAGGGTAGGTCTTTGTGATACAGAGCATATGGGTCATGGTTTGTCCCATTTTGCTTCCCTACTTTATCAAAGCAACATCTTCCTAGCCATTATTGCCACTGCTATATAGCTATGCTTCAGAACAATCCACTACATCTGCAGCCTATGGACCACTCAGTCCATTCCGCAGCTCCAGTTTGTTACTCATCCTGGGATGCATAAATAGGGGAATCTCAAGTGGGAGTTGAGTTGGTTATTTTACCTCTGTATCTGGCACTGCTGGAATACTATGTCCAGTGCTAATGTCCACAATTCAAGAAGGATGTTGATAAACTGGAGAAGGTTCAGAGATGAGCCACAAGAATGATTAAAGAATTAGAAAACAGTCCTTATAGTGATGAGCTAAACAGATGGAGCTCTTTGAGTCTAACAGAGAGAAGGTTAAGGGGTGACTTGATCACAGTCTGTAAGTACCTTCATGGGGAACAAATATTTAATAACAGGCTCTTCAATCTAGCAGAGAAAGCTATAACACAATCTAGAAGTTGAAACTAGATAAATTCAGACTGGTAATAAGGTGTAAATTTTTAATGGTAAGAGTATTTAACCATTGGAACAATTTACCAAGGGTTATGGTGAATTCTCCATCACTGGCAATTTTTAAATCAAGATTGGAGGTTTTCCTAAAAGATCTGTTCTAGGAATTGTTTTGAGGAAGTTCTATGGCCTGGGTTATACAGGGGGTCCGACTAGATGATCACAGTGATCCCTTCTGGCCTTGGAATCTATGAATCCAGGGAATCCCATCCGCGTACTGGGATGCTACTCTCTAATGCAACTGTCTCCATGTATATTAAAGTTTAATTACAGTAGAAGAGGGCCTTTGCATAAGAGCTCCACACCCCATCAGCAGTTCTGTGGGTTCCAGCTAAGGAACCTGCTCTACATCCCCATCCTTGCAGCTCTACCCATCCTCCGAATCAGTTGGACCAATACAAGGCTTTCATACATGATGCTTAGACATCCATGTGACAAGTGATTAAAAATGTCATGGTATGACAGTGGGGAAGAGCTGTGAAGCACATTGAAAACAAGGACAAGTTTGAAGTTCATGCAGAGGAAAAGGAAGTCAGTAGAAGGATTCGAAGGGGCATGACATGATCAGAACAAGTGAGGAACACACATCCATCCATTGGTTAACTTTTGGTTCATACTTTGAAGGTTATCTTCAAAACCAGGACAGCAAGAAATCTGCATTATTCTTCAAAATGACAGCTTAGCTACATGAACACAATTAAGCAGCAACTTCAGAGCAGATGATTGAGTGGCTGCATAATACCAGAGGCCTCACATGGATATTTATATAAATTAATTGTGGCACTATTTAAAATGCATTTTATGGTACATATATTTTAAATTAAAACATGGTCAGTTAGGTAATTTGTTTAAAAATATATATTGATGACCAGGTACACACTCTGCTGTGTAACAGATGGTATGAAACATGCAATGCAATTGATATATGGAATATATTTTCCATCTGGGTACACAGAACACATTTTTGTTTTATTCTATCACTAATTATAGTGTATAATAATACAGAAGAACTGTACCTCTTAAAGGTTGCTAACCATATCGAGGCTACCTTGGACCCAGATCCAATCCAACCAAGGGCACCCCGCTTCAAAATTACCCGGTTACCTACAATATCCTTGCAAAAGACAAAGATGTTCAGTCTGATAATGAACATCTACTTTTGATTTGAGAATTTCCCATACAGTGAAGAAATCATGAAAAATGATAGTACAGACACATATGGAGTTACATTGCTCTTTGTTCCTGTAGTTCAGTGCTACTGAAACCTCATTTTTGAGAAAAAAATTTCAAAAAGTCTTTAATTAAATATTAGAGTTGAGCAAAACCGGCGTAATTTGTTTTTGTAAAAATGAACCCCAATTTGTCATTTGTTATTTTATACCAAAAAAATGAAATTTTGTGGAGATCAGACAAATGAAAATTCTTCACAATTAATCTTGTGCAGACTCTAAAAGCCACTGTCCCACAAAATTCACAGTTGTGAATTTTTAAGAAGTTGCTGCTGGTAGTGGTGGCTGGTATCTGTCCTCTCTCCTACCCAAATCCCATGGATTAGAGAAATGAACACAGTATTGGGAAGCAGGAGGCTCTTAGTTCCCATCTTCACCACTTAACAATTCTTTGAAAATCTGAATTAAAAGAGGATCCATAGTTCTGGGCCCCATGCTGGGAGGGGGCTCACAGACCCACAATATTTGGATCCAAATGTCCAACGTCTAAGGTCCACCATGGTGACTGGAGAGCCAGATGTGACAGGCAGAAAAGCCTCAGTTGAATGGGTAATTTTGCAGGGGGGCCTATTGGTTGGACTGGATCTGGTTCCAAGGTAGTCTTAATCCATTATTCATGTTTTGCACCAATATAACATTCTACTAACATTATTTAATTGTCTCACAAAGCCCCTCTGAAATAAGCACCAGTACCCCCTGCTTATAGACATGGAAACTGAGGCTCAGAAGTTAACTGATATGTACAACATCACACAGTAAACCAGTGTCAGAAGCACAATTAGAACTCTGGTTTCTTGACATAAAATCCTATGGCTAATCTATCAGAACACAATGCCTTCCCCCCCCTACTTCCCTACCAGCCCTAGAAATGTTGGTAACGTTTTCCATACATAAAATCCAAAAATATACAGGATTATAATATCCCAGCAACAGGTAGGCAGGTACCTGTAGGTAAGTATTATTATCCCCATTTTACAAATTTGGAAATTTAAGATCAGAAAGGTTAAGTGACTTGACAAGGCACACTCCGTGGTACAGCAGCATCAACATGGCCCATTGAGACAGGGGACCTATGTTCTAATCCTAACACTGACTCACTGCAATAGCCATGAAACACGTCTCTTGGCTTCTCTAAACCTCAGTTTGTAAAACAGAGGTGGCTCATATTTATCTAGTTCACTAGGAGTGTTCTGAAGTTTGGTTAAATAATACTTGAAAATGTTATAGAACACATAGGATTAAGAAAAGCTAGTGACAGATGTGGGAACGGAACCCAGGACAGCTTGTAAGATTTTCGCTTTCTGCTTATTCATGTAATTAATGTAGTTTGGGTAGGGGAAAAGGGGGATATTACAACTTCTTCTGTCCCCCCTCCTCCAAATTCACACCTGTAAATTTTTGACATTTGGCAAATCGCTACAGAGTGAAAAATATTTCTTGTAATATTTTATATAATAAAATAAATTCATAACCTTGCCCTTTTGTGGAACTTTTGCAATTTGACAAATAGGCAAATTCCACATGTAAAGAGCAAGCTTTTCTGCTAAATATTTTATCTCTATTAAATATTTTGCCAGCTCTTTACTGAGGAAATTACATATATGGGGCAAATAGCTGCACAATATTAAGACTTAGAAATATCATGTGCCACTGTATCTTCTGTGGCATGAACAGCCCTTACTCTTCCAATTTTCTGTACTAATATTAACTCCCAAGGCTGTTAAAAGTAGCTTAGTAGCCCACATTCTTTGTTATTAAAACAGTGTAGAGACATACCAACAACTGCAGTTGTACTATCAATAAGGAATAACGAACAGAAATAACACAACGGGTTAAAATCATTTTATGCTAAAGTGTTTGGTGGGATTTTTTTTAAACAAATATTTTTCTAGAGGATAAAATAACGCTTCCTCCCTCCCCCCCCGACTAACAACATTTTATCATTTTAAGCTGCACGTTAAATGCAGTTTTCTATAATTAAGTTGGAAATTTTACTTTTTAAAATGAATACCTTGAAAATGGGCCAGAAAATCATCGGTGCATTTTACTTCTTGACAGTAATCACTTTCTGTGTTCTGCAAGGATACCCAGGAGACATCCATGGATGTTTGGTGGCGAACAGTAAAACATAATCAGTCTTCAGGAAGACAGTAAAAATTACTGATCTATGGTGTCTTACATGTTCAAGTCAATTAAATATGATGAATGGCTACCTCTGCTAGCATGCATGTGGCTCACAGGAGAAAGGGGACTCTGAATGTTTGTTCACCCTCCTTCATATTCATGTACAGATACACCCTGGAAGACAGATGAATGCTCAGAAAATGATGGTGGGGGAAGGAGGGAGTTGTTGGAATCAATGAAACAACAGAACTGATGGAAACTTCCCACTGCCAAAAAAATCTGCTCCACAGTAGTTGTGAATTCCTTGAAAAGATATTCTCCAGTTACCCCCAAGTCTATGCTGGATGTTCCATTTACGATGCCATACAGAGGCCCCAGAGTTTAGAGCTATGTGCTAAACTCACAATAAAGAGGTAAAAATTCTACTTACCTGAGCAGGTGGTGGTTGCTGTACGTAGCCCTGGGGTGGTGGTGGAGGCTGCAGTACTTGTTGGGATACTGGTGGACCTGAACCTGTAAAACTTCCTGGGGGAAGCTGCTGACTTGGGGATGCCATGACATAACCAGTCTGCTGGCCAGATGGCTGTATAATAGGTGATGGGTAGACAGGACCAGAAGGTGACTCGGGGTTGTCTCCTGATGACTGACGACTTAAACTCATCTGGCTAAATTGTGTTGTCATGTCATCTCGCTGTGGGGCAAAAGTCAGTTGAAAATTATCAACATGATTTTTGCAGTAGACATTTGAAAAACAAAATACCAGGTTCTAAGAATAACATGAGAAGCAGGTGAAAATAAATTCACGCACCACCAAACGAGTCAGGGTAACCAACAAAAATAAATAGAAAATAAAAATAAAACACTGAGAACGGCTTGAAAAATGCTTCCAGACTGTAAGGTAAATTACACCACATGGAGAAATAGTAGCTCCTCATTGGTTGGATTCTCTGATCCTACCCATATTCTAAAAAACTAGTGAACGCTAAAGCTTTCAAAGGGACACATTTTGAACTGAAAGGACATAAGCACTACTTTGTAAGTATGGGCTCCCCTCACAAACACAGAATTGCTTAACCAAGGATACTCTAATAACTAGAGTTGGGATTTTGTAAGTATCCCAAGGGAAATTCAATGGGATTGAGGCACCCTTGAATCCTTTGAATATCCCAATCCATACATTTTAATATGGATTTAATATGGATTTAATAGGCAAAAATATGTAATCTGGAGACTGAGCAGTTTGCAGCTCTCAACTACTAGTTAAAGACTTTTTATGCAGTTGGTGTTAATAAACATGTAATATAGTAGTCTTAGGGCCACCATCTAGCTAGGGCAGGGACCAACATACCAAGCAGGCATATAAGGTGAAATCCTGCCCCCTAATTAAGTAAATGACAATGCTTCCCTTGTGTTCAGTGGAGCCAGATTATACCCTTAATGTGTATAATGGTGTAAAACAGTATCAGGCCCATGTGAGTGGAGTTCTGTGCCTGAGCAGAATCCTATTGCCTTCAATAGGACTCTGAGGGTTTAGAGTGAAATTCTAAAAGGGTATTTAAATGCCTAAGCCCCAGTGAAATCAATGGGAGTTAAGACCCTAAATACCTTTAAAAATCTGGCACTAAGGGCTTTGCCTACATAGGTCCATTTGTCTTAATATTGCCTGCATTCTGGAGGTAAACAGCCTGAAGAAAGCTTCATTCCATCGAGAAGTAAGAAAATATTATCAGTACATTGTGCATAAACATGCATACTAAGTTCCCCTCGCTCACACCTCGTTACTGAAGAGGGCAAACACCGCAAATAATTTTTTCCTCAAATATTCCTATGAATTTTTAAATGAATTTGCTTGGATTGTGTTTATACCCCTATTATGTTCACTCTCCAAAAATATTCTAGCATGATGCATTCATTGGCAGCATTTTTTAAAAGAAAAGTATGGCTTTTTAAATAAATACATCAGAATATTTGTTGTAAGCCAATTTCAAATTCACAGTCACATGCAGAAATCTCATTTTTTAAGGTTTACACTAATTCCATCTGGGAACAGATATGGGCCATCATTCTCAAGACTGTAGGCCAGAATCTGGACCTGTGTGCCTAAATCCAGGCTCCTGCATCCATACTTAGGTACCTGAATTCGTTGCCTTGAATTTCAGAAATGTGGCGCATCCACAGCTTCCATTGATTTGACGGCAAATAGTTTTAAACAAGTGAATTTGAAAAAAAAAATGAAAATTCACAGAGAAAAATGAGGCATTCGGTGAATAAATTAACCATTATTAAGCTACCTCTACCCATGTCTATGAATGAGAGACTATGAAGCAGATGGTCACAAAGTTGTCATGGGAGCTAGCACTGGGACATACATCTGCTGTGCATGACAACAATTTTTCGACTGGGTTACCAGTGTGTGGATGGGTAGACTAAACCACTACTGAGCCTTTAAACATAGTGCTTTTCTCCTATGTGTTAGTAGTACTATTTTGGCCCCAAGGGCATTATTCCATTTTGTTTCTATCTTTTAACATGACCAGGTGACATCTCTAGCTTGGGGATATCAGCCACAAATAAAAATGTGAGAGAAAGACAGAGGACAAAAGAATCCTGTACCACCTACTAAAATGTCAGCTTCGTTCTACAGTAGTATAATTTTAACCTTGTAAGCATCAAGCCAGATTCAGACTCCAGAGGGATACTATTTTTATTCTCCATGTCCATTAGTGTTTTGTCATGATGCACAGTACATAACATGCCTCTAGAGCTGCAGCTCTTTCACAAATATTCCGTTATCCAAGTGCGCCAATATGATCATGGAATAAGTCCAGCCGTTGGATTTAGAGTACAATGGTTTCTACAGTTTCCGAATCAAGAATGTCACGCAAGTCTTTCACCACATCAATAAGAGGTTTTCCTCCAGACTTTGTGGACATTAAATGCTAAAGTATTCCAGAAGTGTTGAATAAAAGAGAGATTTACAAAGACCTTAACACAAGTGCCCTGCATTCCTACACATTGCTGTCAAACATACGCATGCTCACCTCAGCCACTTCACATCAACAATCACCACAAAAATAAATAAAAATCTGTAGTACCACAGGAAACTGCTGCGTTGGAGAGACTGGCAGGAGATGCTGGGGTGGATAAGAAACTGCTGGATATTGGACTGACTGGGAAGATGGCTGCAAAGCCTGAACAGGCTACAAAATAAAATAAGACAATAAATACAATGCTCCAAGACTTAGATAATGGCAAAACACCTTTATTGGGAACTAAAGCTACGGCAATGCAGGTGACCCACCTTCAGGTAAAGACAATAGATCAGTTACTATGACTTTAATTTTGCATTTTGGTCACTCAATCTTGTGATTCTTTGTTATTGTTTTCTGCTGACTAACAGACTTTTAAGTTCATGAGATACACAAATGAAACCGTGGTTACTTTCTTATTATTAGTGTGCTGCAATGCTAAAGCAAGATGCTACATATAACTCACAGAGATCACGGGGGAAAAGCCCTGCATATGCACAGATATGAATTTTTCTGTTAATGGCTGATTTAAACTCAGAGTGTTTCACAGGTAGAAAACTAATGACTATAAAGCTGAAAAGTAAGAACGAAGTTGAGATTATCAAGTTACTTTGGAGGAGATGAGAAAGCGTTTATACAGAACTATATGACGGGTATTTTACTTAGGAATAACTTTAGCATTCCTCTCATTTTAGTCTCTCATTTACATGAATTCTACACAAGCTTGGTACTATTCTGCCTTTTCTGTTATAAATTATTGGGAAGGGCTGAATCTTGAAATTGAGGTTATAGATATTAGGCCATATTCTGTACTCAGTAAAACCAGAATAATTTAACTGGCTTCAGTGGAGTTACTCTGGATTTACACCTGGGTGATCTGGGACCAGAATGAGTCTCCTTAGATCTACAGATGGAGGAATTCTCCATGTGCAAATCTGGACTGCTCTCTGCCCATAAAGAGGGCACTGCAATACTGTGTATCTATCCCCTACCCTTTCCCTAAAGAAAGCTCCCCATGTAGTTTTGGGTTCATGGTAAGGGAGTAGGTTGACATTCAGCTGGGCCAGCCAGGGCCCCCTCTCTGGTGTATTATACAATGATAAGTTCATAAAGCCTTAGGCTACATTTACTCTTTTATGGATGCAACCTCTCACCTCTGTAAAAGCTGAGCCCTGAAAGTTCTCTGGCAACATGATTCCATTCACACAATACTGTGAGAAATCTGGGGACACCCAGAGGCTAGAGCCATTGGGATCTAGATAGACATTTGTGGATAGCTTTTCTGTGGAGATTTAGGGGTAAAAATCTCTTAGACCCATTAACTGATGTGTGGGAATCTCCATGAAGAAACACTCAGTTTCTCTCGTAAAAAGTCTCCTTTTATTATGAGAGGGACTGATTTGGGACCTAGAGCTCAATTTGTGCCAATATATTATTTACACTGACCACACTGATTAAGGCTTCCAGCACTACTATTATTAGATTCCAATGTTGCCCTCAGTGAGAGAAGTTATACCAAACTAACTGGGTCCAGTATTGAGCCTTCAGGGCTTTTCTTTTGTCCCACATTTGGACCTCAGCAGATTGAGAGGAGAAAATAAAAATGTGACAACTAAACACTCAGCCCTGCTATCTGCTTGTATGTTCATGAACCTCCTATTAAAGTAAACGGGACATATCCATACACTATATGGGGAAAGGTGCTCAGGTACTATTCTGCCTTTTCTGTTATAAATTATTGGGAAGGGCTGAATCTTGAAATTGAAGTTATAGATATTAGGCCATATTCTGTACTCAGTAAAACCAGAATAATTTAACTGGCTTCAGTGGAGTTACATCAAAGAGGGTCATATAATATTTTAGACAATCAGAAAGATAGGTCCCCTAATGCTAAATTAGCTTTAGGGGACCAAATTTACCAATAGTATCATTATTACATCATTATAATTGAGAACATATAATGATCTCATAAAGAAAACTTGAAGAGAAATTAACAATTTGAAGTTAGAAACAGTTAACAGTATAATTGATTTCAGAAGCTGTGAGTATTACAAGGTGTTCTGCAAAAGATCAACAGAGCTATATACACATATCCCAGCCCTTTACAAAATTACATATTGCACCTGTCCATGAAAGAATAATTAGGTCTTTTAGTCACATTTCAATTTTTTCAAATGGAATCTAGAGACTTTCCACATATACACCACCTGGTTTAATAATCATTTTCCAAACGAAAATCTGTCTGGGTGTTCCATCCACCCAGAAAATGTCTGATAGCTTTTCTTTTGATATTTATTTCAAAAGAAAAAAAAACACCCTGACATTTTGTCTAGTTGATTTTTTGAGATTATAGTGCTGCTGTACGGGGAAGGTACACACACTTAATCATCCCAGCCTTGATGAAAGCTTGTTCTCCCCTTTCAACAGCTGCCGTACCTGTGTGACAAGGTGACTTGCCATTTGTTGCTGTGGTTGTTGCACTTGCTGCTGCTGTTGGGATGAAGGCTGCTGCTGAGACTGTCCCACAAGCTGGCTCCTAATTGGCTGCTGGCCGCTGGGAGGGTTGTATATTGCAGGTGTACCATCAGGATTTACAAACGGTTGGCCTGAAACAAAATACACTTAATTCACTGAATAATTTTAAGAACATAACATCCACTAAAAGAAACTAGACAGGCACATATTTAGAGGCAGCTCTCTCTTTGTACTAATTGATCTTCAACAGTAAAGTGCTCATGGCTCACAATGCCTCCAGTTAAGGCAGCAGCTATCTATTTTTGCTGCTGAGCCTGGTAGCATCTGTTAGTTAATAGCACTTTAAGATGTAACTGATCATTTTTCTTCCACCAGAGAGATTTAATGCATCCCTGTCCATTGGATCCCTGAGTGGTACTTCTGACTACATGTTTGTGCCTCAGTCAATACCCATAACCTTTTGCATGCAGCAAGAGAATGACAAGCCCAGTGGAAAGATTAGGGAGGGCTCCTACTGATCTGATCACAAACACATTTCAGGTTTGTTCTCTCTAACTTCTCAGGCCACAACTGAAGATCTTTAAATGCAGAGGCATAGACAGGCATTAAGGGGGAGATCAAAAATATTCCATCTGCAGTTTATACCAGAGTAAAGCACAAAATGGGACTAGGCTGATAAATTATAGAGTTGCAGTGCCACACACAATTACATGAGTGATTAAAAATAGAGGTGTGCATGCACTCTACTGTACAGCTTTGCACAACATAAATGAAGCTTAAATTTTTAACTCCTTCATGTATGCCAGAATGTGCTTTTGTTACAGCAGCCCTTTTTGTCCAGTGCATAAATGAGTGGAAGGTTACAATGACTGTGCCAAAGATGTCCAGATGCTATGGTTAGAAGCTGAAAGAATGTACTTCAAGGATGTACTTTAAGTTAATTCAGCAATGAAGCTATTAATGCTGAAATTGCATCCTGGAACAAATATTGGGGATAGACGATATTCATGCCCATTTCATCCCTATATAAATGGAATGCAAACCATAAGACTATGCTTAATGCATTGTAGTTCAAATAGGACGAAAAAAACCTGCGAATTGAATGTAGTTTCACATCTCAGAAACAAGGCACTATACTTTTGAGGACAATGTCCTAAGAGACTAGAGGAGACCGTTCTGGAAATTCACAAGCAGAAGCCCTAGAAGTGTCTTTGAATGTATGGGGCAAATTCTTCCCTCCGTCATATTGAAGGCAGAACTTCATACACGGTATTCATTTTGTTTCCATTTCCTGAATCAGTTGGAAGTTTTCTATTTTCACAAAGTCTTTTTGCCTTTTGCTTTTCATCTTTTAATATGTCGGGGGAGTGGGGAGGAAGCAAGTGGGAAACCACCTTGTAAATAGCAATGGCAATAAATAAGTCTTTTTCCAATTCGCACAAAACTGTTGAACCGCCAAAAGGAACTAGATTCTTCTGTGTGAAATATTTTAATGCAACTTCAGTCCTTTCCCCCTTCCTTTTTAAAACTTCCAGATTAAGTGAAACACTTACAGTAGGTAATTGACTCTATAGAACAATTGTGAGATTTCAGATGGAGAGGGAAATGCAGGTGAACTGCACGACTTAGAGAGCGGATAGTGAAATAAAAGGAGTTTCTCACCTCAACATCACAAGACTGCCATGATTCCTGACTGAAGTAAGGCTGTCTTACATTAGGTACTTTTCTCTCACTCCCCAGCAGTCTCTCCTTATCACCCACCAGCTCCCAATTCCTCCCACCACCTGCTCAAGCTGTTCAACACCCATCTGTTTTTCTCACTTCTGACACACAGGGAAGGTTTAGGAGCTAAGCACCTTTCAGAGGAGTGTAGCCTGATCCACTTAAAATGTGAATGCTCCAGGCTGCATGCTCGCCATGTGTTCACTCAGAATGGAGAAGGACACAGATTAAACTGCTTGAAAGAGACGAAGGGCCCAGCTCTATGGGGGACAATGATGACATGGAGAGCAGCAAGAGCATGCACTCGGTCCCAACCATGCCACAGAGGGACACTTCATACCTACTCACCCCAAGTTTGGGTCCACCTCAAATGGAGGTCGTGCTCTGATTCAAAGTGCTTAAAAGGAGATGGAAGACAGGCGGGGAGGGGAGCAGGGGGGATTGATTAAGGATGATCTTCTTTTGAAACAAAAGGGCAACAGCTAAGAGAATGCCAGGAACTGCTAAGGCAGAAAATAAAGCAAGCACTGGAACAGTGAAGGAGGTAAATTGAAATAGTATCTGTACAGAAGGGACTTGCCAAGTTAAATTCAGAAATGGCCACCAAGGATAGATAGAGAAGTTCACGGAGGGTAATACCACAGTGGAGAAGTCTAGAAGGAAAGGGGTTCCAAAAAGGAGCAACTGGACAGCTAGGAATGAAACTATGTGACCAAGATGATAGGCAATGCTAGGTTCTCATGAACAATATCAAAGAAGACTGTTTCAAATACACCACTTCACTCAAGAAAGATGACTGGACAGAAAGAGGTAAACTTAAAGATAAGACTGGAGCATTAGCTAACGGAGCACAAAATTTTGAAACAGGAAATGAAAAGGAGGGTCTAGTGTTAAGGAAGACACTTGCGAACATTGAGGAATTAATTATTTCTCTGAGAGGGAGCAAGGGATGACGAAGAAGCCAAAGTGAAAGGAATAAGAATGAAACACAAAACATTTTTAATTGTTGAACGGATGATGTCAAAAAGGGTGTCAGGAGAGACCAGAAGGAAGATGAAAATGGACTGATGGAATGGGTGGATTGAAGTGTAGGGAAAGCAGAGATGATATTGCTGCACATGAAAAACTTTCACAGAAAAAAAAAATCAGCAAACTTCTTGCAGGTAGAGTGAAGAAGAGCTGGAGGAAAGAGAAAATACTTAAAAGGAAGAATGAAGGTTGACAACATCAGAGAGGGTGTTGAGAGGTATCTGGTAAGATTTACAGATCTCATGGAGACTAATCAGCCTAGAGACAGCCTGATTATTGTGTCTCTGGGTGCTATAAGAGGATCATGTAGTCAGAGTGACTATGTAGTGTGATAGGAAGGACAAATGTTTAAAGGCCAAGCAGTGAAAATCAAAAAAAGAGGATAGAATTGGAGGTAACCAAACTAATAGAAGAAGAAAAAGAAGACAGAGCTAAAAAGTGGTGATGATGCATTGTGAAAGAAAATCGACTCATTACGAGAAACAAAGCTTCCTTTTTCATTTATCTTCTATCTGTTCATAATATTTGATCATCTCCTATAGTATCAGTGCCTCCTTCTCATGGAAACTCTTTTCTATTTTAAGAAGATGTAGAGATTTAGGTTCAAATCATAATGACGAATTTATAGCATGTGTTTTAAAAAAAATTAGCAGGAATCGCAGCGGGGTTTATTTCCAACACAAGTGACAATGTGATGTATGCTATAAATCTGAGACTAGGACCTGATTGTTTAAATTGAATTGTTTCTTCTACTTTTTAAAAATTATACTGTATTTAAAAATCAGCTACAGCAACAAACAGAGCAGTTTGTCTAGTGTAAAAGAAGTGCAGATATGTGCTAATAAACAAATATAAATGACACAAATACTATTTGAACAATATTTTTACAGATACAGACTATCCGCCCCTCCTCATCCTCCTCTCCTCCCCCCCCGCCCCGGTATGTCTATATGGCAGCTGGGAGCATGCTTCCCAGCATAAGTAGACAGACACACACTAGCTCAAGCAAGCTAGCATGCTAAAAACAGAAGTGTAGCTGAGGGTAGCACAGGCAGCAGCTAGGGCATGTCACCCACATATGTGCCCAGGAGGTCTGGGTGGGTTTGTATTTGGGTGGCTAGCCAAGCTGCTGCTCATGCTACCACTGGCTACACTGCTGTTTTTAGCGTCTAGCTCGAGCAGAGCTAGCATGCATCTGTCTACTCATGGTGGGCAGCATGCTCCCAACTGCAGTGTGGATATACCCACAGAGTGCTCAGTTATGCCTCTGATGAGGATGAGGCATGCTAGGGAGAGAGGAGCAGACACTCTATTCATATGGTGTTACCTGGAGGTACTATGCCTGTGAGTGACATAATGCTCCCTGGATGCTGGGGGGCATATGCTAGGCAGTGAGACTTGCTATCCCTGTACAGCGGGTGTAATGAATGCTCTCCCAGAATAACTCTACCGGCATGCAAGTGTGGTGCAGCTATGGCCCCATCCTTGCCATGCCCAGAAGCGTGTACACACCCTCTCAGCCACTGCTATTCCTAGAAGCAGCAGTGGCTGCTCTCACTTGCTCTCCCCAGTCCAGATATGCTGAGGTATGTACGAAAGGGCTTCTTGAAAGTGGCCTGCAGTGTACATACAAATGGCTTCTTTCCTATTGCTCAAGAGATTCCAGCACAGTGGTCGGAACTGTTTACAGAAAAGTGTGAGTGAATGACTGGTTTGTTTTCTTTTTTCCTCCATTTATTGCAAGGAACACTTATTTAAAATCCCCCGACTCCCGTCTCCAATACCAGGCTCTCAGATCAAGACTGTAACAGCTTAGCTTGAAAAAAAACAACAACAACCACATGTATATTCAATAATAAGTTGTTAAATAAATCCCACTATATAAATATGAACTTAAAATATTCTTCTGCATTTACAAATGCTGAAGTATCTTGATGAGCCTCAAATGCAATTATCTTCTAAAGTGACTATGGGAAGCTTGGTTTAATATGGTTTTTCAAGCTGATGTTTTTATTAAACTCCTCATCTCTCAGTTTCTCATTATATTGACTATAAAGGTATTTCCAATGCTGATAAGTAGGTTTGTGTCTTGGCACGGAACTATTTTTATTTAGCATAAAGAGAGAGATAATAAACATAAAATGGTGGCCCTCACTACAAATAACATTCCTGAATTAAAAGCTCCATAATGCCAAGACCTTTGAAAACAGGCTTCAGCTCCCAGCTCTGGCTATAGTGGGGAATAGTTATGCACTGCTTGTTTTTTATTACCTCCTCAAACCAATATAACTCAGCTAAAGGAGACAGAACGTATGCAGACCCAGAGCCAGATAATATTTCAATCATTATCACTGAAATGGACCCAAATCACTGAAGCGACCCTGCAGTCCCCATCTCCCAAGCCTTCTTTATAATGTTTGCAAAATACTGTGGGGAAACGAAAGCAAGAAGTTGCTTAGACTTCATCTGAACTAAGGACGAGACCAACAACTCAAATCTGAACTCGAATGTTTTTGAGGTTAACAAATGTTTAGATGAACTTTTATGCCCATTACTTCATATTTCCCTTTGTGCCTCTGCACTGCTTAGTTCCAGTTAGAAGCGGAAGTGGAGATGCCACAATATGAAAGTGCCTGTTTGCACACAAATTCCAGTTTAATTATACAGACCCAAGCTGACCAAATAGCTTGGGTAAGAATACAAACTCCTGGGTGCTAATTCAAACTGAGCCTCCAAAACGTTTGTGCTTCTCCTGCCATCAAGCTAAACCTCTAAGGTTTGGATATTGTAGATCGGTTCTCTCCAAAGTCTTGATATTCTGAATTCCTGATCCTCGGAGATGCTGAGTGCCCTCCATTGAAGCCCAATGGGAACGGAGAGTGTTCAGCACCCTGCAAGATTGGGGCCTTATTTTATAGCAGAATCCAATGTAATAACATTAAAATGGTGCGCTTGGCTCCTATCAGCGATGCTGCAGTGTCTTTGCAAAGCCATCACATATTTTCTCACCGCTGTAAAAACATCCAAATAAATCTGATTTCCAAACCAAAATAGGTATTTCCCCACTGATAAAGCAGTGCTAGCAGCTGCTGCATTTCCTGCTACTGGTAACATTCTATTTTTATACGTGATGCTGTTGGCAGTGCTCCCTAAAAAGCAACGCAAGATGGAAGAATGTCAGACTACCTGTGTGTGGATTGAGGAGGATACTGCCAGGTGGTATCCCTGCAGCTTCAAGTGGAAGTATGATATAGCTGGTGTTGCTTGGTGCTACCTGGCCATTCATCCCATTCTCTGTATATGAAACATTGCCTGAAGGGCTGGCTGTCACTCCAGGGACAATGGATGCACTTTGGAGAGGCTGATGTGTTCGTGACAGTGATCCTGAGGAGCCAGCGCTGCTGGAAGACTCTGAACCTGAAAGAGATACAGAATCTCAGTCAGGCCCTCCATTCAAGCTGTTACTTACATTGAATAAAACTTTTTATAGATGGAAAGCATTTAGTACATAATCAGCCCTTTAACCCCTCAGACCATGATCGTTCCTTATGATAATACACTCCCCAGCAAGCTCAGTTTTAAGCAGGACTATTGTGATTCAACCCAACCTACAAAAACCCATTTTTCCCCCCTGAAAAGTCTCCCCTTCCATAAAAAATATAATGAACCAGAACACAAAATACATGCTATGCGATTTGCTTTACAGTCATGTTTAATCATTCATAAAAGGCAAACACTCTGCCCAAAAGGACCAAGTTTACAATTCCATAAACAAAAACACAAGAACATAGCAATTGAATCCCCAGCCTTCTAACTAGTTAGGTGTACCATTCTTCCCTATTCACTGCTAGATACAGTTATAATGTTAGCAACTTATTTGCTTTTTCAGTACCTAGCCTATTAAAAAGTTTCAAGCCAATACAAATATGGTAAAACACAGTCCAGTGATGCTCAGATGGCGACAATGCAGATGTTTTAAAAATTTACAACATTCTGAATACAACTGTTCAATCTTTTATGATTTTACTTAGACCAATTTCCAAAATTTTGATACAACAAACATACACTACCTCCTTCACAAACAAATTTGGATCTGCAATTTTAACTCTAAAAGGGAAGGAAGAAAAGAACTCAGGATTATGTTCCATCAGCGTTTTCTATATAGCTTTTACATTTGGGATCAATCATGTGGGCTTAGTAATAGGTTCCATAGCTCCCCTGAATCATTTTTCAGTTTTGTTCTTGTCTGGATCCATTTCTTTTTTGGTAATTAGACTAGGCCAGATTTTCACTGAAACTGCAGCAAAGGGAGCAACAGCATGTAATTTGTCAAATTTTCCTGCAGTAGCTTTTGTAAATATAGGGCATCTGTGGAGTTCCCTGTTGTGTAAAATATGAGTTACGTTTTCATCAAGGTCATCTTCATGCTCACAGCAAGTTTCAACATGCATAACTGAATGCAAAGAAAGAAACAACAATCTTTCTGAAGATTCCAGTGACTGCCATTGGACTGCAGGGGCACAATACCCCCTTTTTTCAAATCAGTCAATCAAGAGGATAATGGAGGTTGCAGAAGAATTTCCACTATGTATTCTGAGACTGCCAGCTATTCCTTTTTCTTTCCCAACAAAGGTCTATATAGTTTGTTGAGAAACTATACATCAGAAATGTAGGCTGTTTACTCCTGAGAAGTTGTTTCATTTTATCATTTTGCTTGTACAAATGGCAGACATCTCCTTGGATGGGAGAATTCTTGAATGGCACATTCAGCAACCTGAAGACAATATTCTGCTCATTTAGTTTTTTTCAGACGTAGCATCAATAGCATTAAGCAGGAATGTATTCTTTTCTGAATAGAATATGTAGCAATTATCAGATCTTTCTCCATATATAGCCACCTTGCCTTAATTTCAGAGTTGGTTTTTTCTTCTAGTTCTTGCTTTACTTTTTTCCTCTTTTTTTCCCACTTGCAATAACTCATAATGGATCTGTAATGTGAAAACTGTTGGGAGGCCTCTATCAAAGACAAAGTTTTTTGGGGGGGGGGGTCTAAAGAGAAAACCTTGCAGCTTTCTCCACAAACCTGGTTTTAAATGACCCACACAATGAGGCTCCCCTCACTTTCCATGAGTGACTACTTCACGGTCCATTTGATCTTACCATTTGAACTCCTCCCCCATCTCCCCCGCCAACGTTCAACTTAAATTTTCTTTCGCTTGGTTTCATCTCTGTGTTCCTAATTTCACCCCTTGGACAAGCCTTATTAATTTTTCTACCTCCTTGTTGTTTACATACTTCAAAGGTATCTCTATAAACAGTGAAAAATACTCCCTTCCTTACCACCTGGCCCATATAATTATCTACTCATTACTTGCCCTAAGGGGCCAATTTCTCAGCAGTGACACATTGTTCATCATTTTTGTAAGTACTATCCTCTGGATGCAGTTTCACAGCACCAGAAAAATTGATTTGCTAGTTTTAAAAATTTGTTCCACCTAACCGTTGTTCATTTTTATATCACTTTTATCACTTTGGTATTTAAGTGCTGCTGTAAAAGTGATACCGGTCTGCAGCTTGCATTTCTGGAAAGAGGAATGATGCTTCAGCATGGTAGGTTTGCAGGTGCCCACACATCTACACTCCCAAGTTTATTAGGGGAAACATTTACCACATCACCTTGACTTGAGCAAATCATAAAGGAGCAGAAATCTGGTTGCAAAACCAGGCCACTAAATCATAATTTACAGGATTCTTTATCAAAATGGTTAATGTTTTTAAATGCCTGCAGCATAGATTGTATTTGCCCTGCAGGACCTGTAAAGAGCACTCAACAACCTGGATTCGATTTTTGATCCCAGTTATAACAGTAGAAGTCTGGAGTACCTCCAGTGAAGTTAATTGGCATTACAAATTTACTCAAATGTAACTGTGATTGGAATGCAGCCAACTGTTTATAAATGGGGGAGTGGAAGAAATAGGTTTCAACCAGTGTTTATCCTGTACTAGTGTAAAATGGAAACTTTTTAGCTTCCTTCTTTATGGTGCAGATATATTTGGTTTACGTCTTCCTATTAATAGCCACTTCTTTCTTAATTAATATGCTACATATATATAGATATGGATAGAATGCATGTTTGGTTTTCTTTTATTATATGACAAATAAAAATGATTGTAAACAGTAAAGGAAAAGGTTGTCATCATACTAAGAGCCACATTTTGCCATCATGAGTGTGGATGGGAGCTGAATATCTATGATAGACACATGCAAGGACATCCATTTCACCACAAATATGCATGCTTAGATAATCCTGAAAAGAATTACAGATGTCTAAACCAACTGAAGATGTGGACGATGTCATAAATTGCAGGAATGCAGCATGGGTAATTTGTTGAATTATTAACTCCTCTTCCCTGCCCCCACCGTATTGTTTGATAGCTCTAATAATTCATCTCTCAATATACATTATGCTTCATAATATATAAGCAGTAGGTAACATGGTATTTGCGACATACAAACTTAGCTTTTAAATTAAAATGGATATTTTTTTTTAGCAAGTGTCACAGGAACAGTATACAATAAACAGTAAAAAGGAAAGCCAGCCATGTGGTGGATTTAGAGCACCTCATTTCGTTCTGAGAGCACAGCACCACCATTTCTCTACTCATTTTTTTTTTTGCATGCGCGCAATGGAGCACGGAGAAGGGCATGTTCTGTGTCCTATGTAAGGTGGGACCAGATGTCTGAAGCGATACAGAAGAGACAGAGTAAAAGAAAGGCCAGAAGGGACCATCAGATCTTCTAGCTTGACCTCCTGTATATCACTAAACACCACTCAGCCAACCCCACCCCAAGCCATAGCCAGAAATTAGATCGAGCAGGACACTAAACGATTGTGTTGGTGGGTATTGTACTATTGCATATTTTCTCAAATTATCTCTGAGCATACACTGGATTTAATTAAAATCTTGATATTTTTCCAATTGAAGTTATTTGGCTGATAACATTGCTATGGCATCAGGATGACTGTCATATGTTTGCAGTCTTGCTTATAGGGCACCTGTCCTTTGATCTTTTATCGTCTTTTAGTTGATCATGAACTGTATGACCTATCATTGAATGCAAGCTGGCTTCTTGTATATTGTTCATAAATGAAAATGTGCTAACTGCATTATTTGTCTGCGATCTCAATAGAAGCACATAATAAAGCCTTGAATGTTTGCTGAACAACAGCATTTAGCTGTTACTCCTGGGGGAATTCTGTGCCACTGCACAATGCAGAATTTCACAGAATTTCCTGTTTCAGAGTAGCAGCCGTGTTAGTCTGTATCCGCAAAAAAAAAAACAGGAGTACTTGTGGCACCTTAAAGACTTTAGCTCACGAAAGCTCATGCTAAAATAAATTTGTTAGTCTTTAAGGTGCCACAAGTACTCCTGTTTTTTTTTACAGAATTTCCTGTTTCCCCTGCAGAATTTCTGACTGCCACTAGGGGCTGCTGGACTCTGCAGAGTCCGTTTTGCAGTGAGCGGAGTGCTCATTCCTCATTCTCCCAGGGACGGGAGAGGGCCTGGGAGACCCAGCTCTGGCAAAGGATGAGGAAGGGCAGGGACGCACCACACCATGTCCCCCGACGGGACAGTAAAGAAGTTGGGGGAAGTAAAGGCTCTGGTGGTGCTGGTGTCTGGTCCGGGGGCTGTCCTGTGGCTGGGCTCTGTGGAGAAGGGGGACTAGTGTCTGGGGCTGCGGCGCGGCTGGGCTCTGGAGGGAGGGGGTTGCTGGTGTCTGGGCTCTGGGGCCCTTCCAGCACCCATAACTGGAACTGGATTCTTGTAGGGGTTTCTTTAGCTCTCTACTTTTTCCTGTTGACATACTTGTTGACAGGTATTATGAAATAAATCACCAACACTGAAACTGGAGTGATTATATTGTGTTATTTTGATAAATAAAATATGCAGAGATTTGCAGAATTTTAAAATATCGTGAGCAGAATTTTTTAATTTTTTTGGCACAGAATTCCCCCAGGAGTAAGCTTTACTGCAATATTAGTAGTATTCCATAAAATTAGATTACAGAATACTGAAAATGCCATGGCGAATATGACTACATCAAGTGTTAATAACATTTTAACCAGCTAGTCAATAGGCCAATAGTGTATGGAGGCTCTGACAGTTGCATGAATCCACATAGTGTTGTCTGGGGGTAAGACAGCAATATACTAAAGTGAACTTTTCCATTTTTTGGAATAGTCATTCTCAGCTGCCATATTGCCATAAAATAACACTTCAACTATAACATCTGAATCTTTTTTTCCCCATAGCCTTATTTCCCCTGACTTTCCCAGAGTGATTGACAGCTTCACTTTATATCGTGGTTTTGAAAGTGAGAGTTTGTTTTGACATCCAGTATTGCACTTTTTTCCTCCTTTTCTTTTTCCTTTCCTGTGGCTTGACAAGCTTTCAAATTGAAACACTTAGATAATTTTTTTTAAAAAACCCCAAACCTCCAAAGCACTTACAATACCTAATCACCCTGCAAAGAACATGGTATTTTAATACTACTGAAGTGTTTTAAATGTGTTATAAGAGCTGTCATTTGAAAGTGGGGGTTTAGTGAATATATAGTGCAGATATATTTAAAATTATTAGAGCTCTTCGGGGATTTTGTTTTTGTAAGTGCATCATTTGATATGATTGATTTCACCACTATAACGGCTATTTAAACTATTAAATCTTTTGCAGTTAGCATGGGTCCAAATTCACCAAAGTGGATTTCCCTGACTCTGTTCAAATGTTTTGTGTCTCTGCAGTGTACTGCTGCAGAGAAATGCAGTCAACACAGAACTGTACTATGGATTACACTGAGCTGCTGTGCTTCTCCATTAATTTATGCATATTGGGCTCAATTCTAAAAAGATGCAACTATCTACTGATGTCCTTGTCAATTCATACCAGCTAAGGATCATGCTCACAATATATTGTGTGCAGCACTGTACAATGCATTTATCATTCATACAGGCTGAGAACATGGCAAGTATTTTCAAAGTCATGTAAGCACTACTGAAGCCATGAAACTCCCACAGATGTTAACTACGTATGTATGACTATATAGGGTCAGATACTATCTAGATATGTATGACTCTATGCATAGATACTACTGAGATATGTATGACTACATTGGGCCAGATTCTGAGGTCTTTATCCAGGTTATATTCCATTCTTAATTCAATGGGATTTTACCTAGTGATAAGGACAGAGAAAAACTGATCTCAGGATCTGGCCCATAAAAAGCACAACCTTCACCTGCCACAGTTTTAAAAGACACCTGAAACCAGGGGCTTATAAAAATGTATTTCAGGTTCCCAGCTAGCTTTGTGACAAGCAAGATTTAAAGGGGCTGCATTCAAACTAGTGTTGCTCCTTTAAAACTGGCAGATATGCAGACATGGCCCAAACTCTTCACTGCACTTTGATCATGGAGATGCTAAAATGCAGACTCCTTTCACCAGTCAGCTGGGCTTCCTGATCGATCTCCACTGTGCTCCTGGACACGGCACCTGAAGTGCAGCAAGGAATATAGTACAACCTCAGGGGAGATAAGTGATATTTGGCTAACCGAGGTTTGATGAATTGGGGTTAATTAACTAAAGGTCTGTAAAGCACTTTGAAGCTCAAAAGCACTAAGTGCTAAGTATTGATTGTCACTGGGGTTGTACAGTTTTTATCAAATGACCCAAACTGAGGAAGGAATCTGATGGGCTGATTATTTATATTACACATTTATACATAAATACAAAACATATAAAAAAGCTAAATGGCATGGTTTGGAGTTACGTAGACCAATGCACCATGACTCACCCTTAAGTTAATATAACCGTGAAAGGTAAACACAAAAGCAGGAGAAAATTTTTCTCAAATTGTCATTTCATTGGAACTACAATATAAAATGAAAAGACTTCAGAATCCAAAATTCGTATTAGCTTCCATTACACCATGTGATTCAACATGAACGAGGCTGACTGGCAGCAGACTATCTGCAGAGGCTCCACTCTGAGAAGCAGATGGCCACTTCAGAGGTCTGCGTTTCAGAAAAAGGGCTTTGGATTTTTGAGTGCGGACAAGTTTTACAACATTTAATTCTCTGTGCAATACAAAAAAAAGTGTTTTCTTTGCCAGAAAGGACTATCATCTTCTAATCCACAGAAACTGCATACAGTATGCAAGAATAAACACAAGTATTGTGCCATGAAGAACAATGAATACACAAATCAGGATTTGTTATTCATGTTTAAAAATTCAACACTGTAGACCCAGCTACAATATAGAGACATGCACACATACGCAGTACTTGCAGTAAGTACATACTTCACTTGTAATTCTTAATACAGAATGGCTGCAGACAAACACAATCATACTCATTTCTCATGGCAGACACACAAGCATTATGAACCCAATACAATAGTAGCTACCTGTTTTAGACAGTTTGCCGGTACTCCTGTTACTTGATGAGCTATCTCCTCTTGTCAGAACAGTTATTCCACCAAAACTTGCTGTCTTTGTTATGGCTGGCTTTAAATTGCGATTGGAGCTGTCTGAATCTGTGCTGCTCCATGGCCTCTGGTGGTCTGTCCATTTCATTTCGTTCTCTGTACTGCTTTGCCGGCTGCCAGATGCCTTCCCTGTGCTATCTCTGTTACCCCTAGAGCACCATCAGAAAAACAAAGATGCATACAAATGACAAACATATTGGCAAAATTCTGCTCTTTGTCACAATGGTGTAACACTGGAGTAAATCCACTGAAGTCAATGGGGTGATTCTGGATTTAGGAGTGTAGCGGTGTGATCACCCCGCTCCTGCCTGGAAGGGCCTGAAATCAGCCCTGGGAGAGGGCTGGGGCAGGAAAAGTAGGGTTGACTGGGGAAGCAGCTGCACCTGGGTCACGCCCCAATCAGGCCTCGGCTGGCCCTATATAAGAGCTGGGAGCCAGGAGCTCAGTAGTGTCTCTCTAGTTGTAGATGGACCTGGCTTCCGGGACCTGAGCAGATTGCCTGAGTGGAGCAGGGCTGGGGAAAGGCAGAGGAGCTGGGGAGGCTCCAGCCTGGAAAGCCCCAGGCTGTGGCCTAGCAGAAGGCCAACGAGTACTGGGGGTTGCAGAGGGCAGCCCAGGGGTAGGCAAAGGCAGCAGGTCCAAACCCAACCTTGCCAATGATGAGTAGGCTGATACTACAGTCTGCCCCAGGGCACGGGAGCTAGACAATGACTGGTAGTAGCCTTAAACTGAGGCGAGGTGAGGATAGTGGGTGGGGGCTCCCCAGGGAGGGGAGACCCTGAGAGAAAGGGGTTACTGCCTAGGGGCAGCACCCCAGATAACGGGGCACCAGGTCTGGGAGGGACACAGGGGCCAAGCAGCAGCGGGACACCAGCCTGCAGAGGGCGCTCTGATGGCTGGAGAGCTAATTCCCAGAGACGACCAGCTGGAGACACCACAGGGGTGAGTCCCGCATCACTACAAGGAGTCTAACAGAAAATGGAACCTGGCCCAACATATTCAACATATAAACACTGCCATGCCTTTCTTTGTATATAGCACTTATCATTCTGTGTGTGTGTGTGTGTGTGTGTGTGTGTGTGTGTGTGAGTGAGTGTGAGTGTGAGAGAGAGAGAGAGAGAGAGAAAACTTCATCAGAATCATATACATCAGAAGAATTACACATGCATCTGACAAATGTTTTACATCAAAAGTGCTAGCCTTCTTCATTGACTATGAATTACAGGGGAAAAATGGAGATCATATCATATCCTATTTAGAGATTCAGCAGTTGAATAAATAATTATCTTCCCCTTCCATTACCACATCGTGAACACACAACAAAAAATATATAATGTAAATGAAAAACTCAAAAGCAAAATTACAAAAGCTGCAATAGAAACAATGTAAATGAAAAACTCAAAAGCAAAATTACAAAAGCTGCAATAGAAACATTTAAACAATACAATCTTTTGGATTCAAATCCTGGGCAAAACTATCTTTTCAGTTCTGCAATATTCTGCTCTCTCTACATGTACAGAATTCCCATTGACAGCAACAGGATTTCCATATTCCTGTATGGACTTTAGGAATCCATCATGCAGGTCTGAGAGAATATTGCTCTGTAGTACCTGTAGGGGGAAAAAATGGCAAACTGTAAACCCATTTTTAAAAACCCTGCCTGATGCTGTAAAATGCTGGATATTCTCAGCTCATAATTTCACTGGAACCAAGGGCATTTATCATGTTGCAGGCAATACTTGGCATCTTACAGGATTGGGACTTTATTGAATACTTGGCATCTTACAGGATTGGGACTTTATTGTCTGAAAAATGACAGTTCTCAAGATAACCTCTCCTTAAAGACTAAACAACCTGTGTGAGAAAAAAACAAATCTGTCCAAAACGGAGACAACTATATTGGACCATCATTGCTCCCAGTGATTCTGTCGCACTGGTGAGAATACATCCATTTTCCCTGTCACTCAGACAAGACTGGACAGAAGCATGATGGTGTACTGTTTTCTCAGAGCCAAGGCATAAGATGTGACCCTAAGATTGGAAAGGTTTCTGAAGTCAGTGGGCAAGGATCCACTAGTGATGGGGTGCATATCAGCAATAACCACACTGCTTCACGGGATACCTCACAGATTATAGGTGACTTCAGGGATGACAATGGAGAAGAATGTTCAAGTGATCGCCCTGGAGATTCTTTGCATCCCACAAAGGAAAGAAGACAAAAGATCTTGTAACTGAACTGAACTGCTGGCTCGGTAAATGGTGTAAAGCAGAAAGTTTTGGTCTTGTGTAACATTGGTCTACCTTCTATGGGGGGGAGAGAGGGCCATACAGGATGGTCTCCACTTCAGCAGAAGACGAACCTTTATATGCATAAATTCAACTCAGATTGTATTACTGAAATCTGGTGGGAACATCTGCATGATTGGAATGTTAAAATCATTGGCTATACCTATTTAAGAAGGATCATAGGGGCAAAAATTATGTGAGAATGGCACTATGTCAAAATGGCATTATTTATTTCCAATTTACTGACAACTCAGAAACAAATGATCTTGAGTACTTACAGATCAACTTTTTAACAGATAAAGAGCACTAGCTGGTGTCTGCTACACACCATCAAATCACACTAGAGAATAGTGTGCACCTATCTATAATGTATACCAAAAAAAAGCTGCATAATCATGGGGGACGTCAATTTGAGTGACATATGCTAGAGGCCTTAGGCTGCCAGTACTAAAATATCCTTGGAATTTCTAAATTGTATAGACGACAATTTCCTAACTTAGAAAGTGTTGCACCCTAAATGGGGGCATTCTATATTAGACAACATCTTGACAGATAAAGAGGAACTGATCACAAAACTAAAAATTAGTGGTAGTTTAGGTACAAGTGATCACGACTTGATCACATTTATAACATGCAAATATAGAATATAGTCCAAACCCATAACATATTACACTTGGTGCTTTAAAAGAGTTAATTTCATAAACCTAAAACAATTATGAACCAGATCAGTTGGGAGACAGAATTTAAACAGAAAAATCTGACTGATAATTGGGAACTGTTCAGAAACGTTTTACTAGATGCACAAAAAGCCACAATCGAGAAAGAAGGCTTCACTGGTTAAAAACCAACCTGCCACAGAGGGAGAAAGCAGCTATAACATAACATATATAACACATAGAATACAGGGAACTTGATAGCAATGAATATAAATCAAAAGCTAGGAATTGTAGAAAACTGACAAGGGAAGCAAAAGGACATACATAGAAATGTATGGCTGGCAGAGTTAAGGACACTAAGAAGTAGTTTTGAAGGTATATTAGAAACAAAAGGAATCCCAACAATGATATTTGTCCATTACAAGATGGAATGGTGGAAGTGTCAATAATAATACAGAAAAGGTAGACGTGTTCAATAAATATTCATGTTCTGTATTTGGGAAAAAGTAAGATGATGTGGTCATATCACGTGATGATGATGCAATACTTTCTATTCCAACAGTAAATAAGGAAGATGTTACACAGCAGCTACTAATGCTAGACATTTTAAACTTGCATCTGGATAAGTTCAATCCAAGAGTTTTGAAAGACCTGGCTCAAGTGTTCTTTAGACCATTCATGTTGATTTTCAATAAGTCTTAGAACATTGCACAAGATTCCAAAGACTAGAAGAAAGCTAATGTTGTGACAATATTTAAAAAGAGTAAATGGGATGACCTACTTTATTATAGGCCTGTCAGCCTGACACTGATCCCTGGAAAAATAATGGAACAGCTGATATGGGACAGGATTAATAAAGAATTAAAGGAGGGTCATATAATTAATGCTAATCAACATGCGTTTTTGGAAAAAAATCTTATCAGAACAATGTCTTTTTTGATGAGAATAAAAGTTTGGTTAATAAAGGTCATAGCGTTGATGTAATATATTTAGACATCTAAGGCATTTGACTTGGTATCACAGAACACTGATTAAGAAATTAGAAAAATACAAAATTAACATGACACATATTAATTAACAGATTAATAACTGGCTAACTGAAAAGTAAACTGGGAATCATCATCCAGTGGTGTCTCTCTACTGGTGTCCTGCAGTGATTGGTTCTTAGTCCTACACTATTTAACATTTTTATCAATGATCTGGAAGAAACAAAATTATTACTGACAAAGATTGTAGATGACAGCAGATTGCGGTGGTAAATAATGAAAGGGACAGGGTCACTGATACAGAGTGATCTGGATTGCTTGGTAAACTGGGCAAAAGCAAAACAATATGCTTTTTAATATGGCCAGTGTAAATTCATACATCTAGGAACAAACAACGTAGGCATTATTTACAGGATGGGAGACTCTATCCTGAGAAGTAGTGACTCTGGAAAGGGCTAGGGTGTCATAATTAAGGTCCTACCAAATCCGTGGTCCATTTTGGTCAATTTCGCAGTCATAGGATTTTTAAAATAGTAAATTTCATGATTTCAGCTATTTAAATCTGAAATATCATGGTGTTGTAATTGTAGGGGTCCTGACTCAAAAAGGAGTTTGTGTGGGTGGGTGGTGGTGGGGGGTCGCAAGGTTAGTGTGTGTGTGTGTGGGGGGGGGTTGCGGTACTGCTATCCTTACTTCTGCGCTGCTGCTGGTGGCCACGCTACCTTCAGAGCTGGGCAGCTGGAGAGTGACAGCTGATGACTGGGAGCCCAGGTCTGAAGGCAGAGCCACTGCCAGCAGCAGCACAGAAATAAGAATGGCATGGTATGGTATTGCCACCCTTACTTCTACAGTGGGCCCTCAGTCAGCAGCTGCCACTCTCTGAAGGGTGGCAATACCGCAACCCCCCTAGAATAACCTTTTGACCCTCCTGCAACTCCCTTTTGGGCAAGATCCCCAATTTGAGAAATGCTGGTCTACCCCATTAAATCTGTATAGCATAGGGTAACAGCACACAAAAGACCAGATTTCGCAGGGGAAGACCAGATTTCACAGTCCATGATGCGTTTTTCATGGTCGTGAATTTGGTAGGGCCTTAGTCATAATGGATAATCAGCTATACATGATCTCTCGGTGCGACACTGTGGTCAAAAAGGCCAATGCCATTCTTGGATGTATAAACAGGGCAATATTGAGCAGAAGTAGGGAAGTTATATTACCTCTGGTATGCACTGGTGCAAGTGCTACTGGAATACTCTGTCCAGTTTTGGTATCCACAATTCAAGAAGGAGGTTGATAAACTGAAGAGAGTTCAAAGAAGAGCCACAAGAATGATTAAAGGATTGAAAAACATGCTAGCAATAGACTCAAGGAGCTGAATCTGTTTAGCTTAACAAAGACAAGATTAAGGAGTAACTTGATCACTTTCTATAAATACCTACATGAGGAGAAGTAGTTTGATAATAGAGGGCTCTTAATTTATTAGAGAAAATGTATAACAAGATCCAGTTGCTGGACGTTGAAGCTTGATGTATTTAGACTGGAAATAAGGCATACATTTTTAACACTGAGGGTAATTAATCACTGCAATGATTTACCAAGGATTGTGATGGATTCTCCATCAGAGGAACATTTTAAATCAAGACTGGATGTCTTTCATGCTGTAGTTCAAATAGGAACAAATTCAGGGAAGTTCTACAGCCTGTGTTATCCAGGAAGTCTGACCAGATGATCTCAATGTTCCCTTCTTGCTTTATAATCTACAGTCTATAAATGTGAGGATGAATTTTGACTTCTTCCTTTCCCTTAGCTCACATATCTAGGCCATACCCAAATCCCACCCCTTTTTCCTCCTCAACATCTCCTGGATCTGTCCTTCCCCATCATCCTCCCAACCCACATCCCCATAATCAAGTTCCTTATTGAAGCATTTGTCACATCCTTCCTCTTTCAGGCCACCCAAACAAACACATTGCCTCTCTTCAGCCCATATTACACCTCCTAGCTTCCTACTTGCCCACTGATTTGAACATGTCACTTCCCTCTGCAAACCCCTCCATCAGCTTCCCCTCTATTTAATCAAATTTAAACTTCCTGTCACTAACTTCAAAGGCATATATAAATTCTACCCTTCCCTACTTATCCTCCTTTGTAATTAGTGTGCACCCTGTTCCCACTCCACTGACATTCCCACTCTTGTTTCCCAATTGTCAGCTTCTCTCACAATCACAAATAGGGCTTCCCTCCTTGAGGCCCACTACTCATGATACAACCCCCCAGGCATGGCTGCCACCCCAACCACATTTAAGTGCCTCTTAAAGACCATCTTCTGTCATTCTGCTTTCAGTGAATCACTATATGTTCCCTTACCCTGTCCATCTGCCTGCCCAATCTTTGACTGTAAACATCTTGGAGGTAAGGACTGCCCATTTTTGAATGCCTGCAAAACATCCTGCACATGGTGGTTGCTAGCATAAACAAAAATAATAATAATTCCAAGTACACTATGAGCTGAGAGCAGAAGGCTAAGAGCAGAATTTGGCTTATTATGAATAGTTTACAAACTGCCTCCAAATGAAAAACAAAATGCCTTTCACAGCTGTGTAAAAACTCAAAGCAGAACTTTTGTGAGTTTCTAACTAGATTTTAGTACTTGGCCATTTCACAACATTTTCCATAAGTGAAAAGGAAAGGGTGCTTGCCTTCGTTGTTGTTGTTTGAGTACTGGGGTGGTGGTGTTTTTTTTTGCTTCCAGCAAAAACAACTTCTCTTTTTCATTTAGAGAACCTGAGATTTAGATAACCTGTGTTATTGGGGAGGTGAACAAACTGAATGTCAAAGATCCAGACAAGCTTAGTGTATTGCTTGGCTTTGATCAGAGTCTTACAAAGATGTGATCAGCAGTGTTTACTGACAATTTTTGGGAAACCAAACAATGGGAGAGCACAGCGGAAAGACCACAGATGCAATAAAAAATTTTTAAAAAAAGGAAAAGATTTCAAAAGAAAAAAAGTTTTTAAATTTTAACAAGAAAGAAGACTATATGGGCAAGCATTACTTGCTGATTCTGTTACATTCTTCTGCTTTAAAAAACAATGGCCCTCTTGTATTTATGTTTTCGTAAAAGAGAGAGAGATAAATGAAGTACAGCTGTACCCTGATGACCTGAAATCTCATTATCTGCAACGCTGGGTAATCCAAAATTCCTTCCGGACCCGCAAATCCAGAATTGATTTAGAAACCGACATTAATTACTACGAACCTCACTTTATCTGAAGATTAGATGCTCCCCATCCCAAGATACTCAGACAAGCATGGTTGGCCTGCACTATGGGAAAAAGATAATTTACCTATTGCCTGAGGCACCAGGCTGTGGATCTGTCTGTGATGGATCCACTGGTCATAACACCATCCCTTCCTTGGCCCAGCCTTATTCTACCTTCCAGCCCTGTTGTGTAGGGACAACCAAAGACCTATATGGGTTTCTCAAATCCTGCCCCCAAATTTGGGGGTGCCAATCCAACAGTGTATGTGTGTGTGTGTGTGTGTGTCTTGTATTAGAGCAGAGTGGTGTTAGTCCATTTACAGGCACCCCCAAATTGTTGCTCCCCAAATTCATGGACAATTTTGGAAATCTAGGTCTAAGGTCCTGATCCAAATCCCATTCAAGTCACTGGAAAGACTCCTATTGTATTCAGACTTTTGAAGCAAGACTTTCCCAAAGTCACATAGGTGCTATGGATAAAATCAAGATTAGAACTCAGTTGTCCTGACTACCAGTCCTGTGTCCATAATTCCTCTCCATACATACACCTGTATCCTCACACCTATTAAGATACTTGTTTCCATCTATGAGGACACAGATAAACTCACAAGTGAAAGTTAGTTGGAAAGAAATCTTTAATAAAGTAAACCATACAAACCTAAATAGCTGTCTTTTCTTATGGGTGTCATTGCATATACTGTTGTCTTCCAAGAGCCTACTGAAAATGAAAAGAAAAGAAAGATTATGGTAATAGACCTGGGAGTTTTAATGATAAATTCAACTTCAAGTCTTTAATGTTAAATCCCATGTTGCTCCTTAGCAACAAATTCTAGTTTTCTGTACCCATACTTAAAGAAATGAAGCTAAAGTCACTCCTATTTTGACCTCATTGGAGTTACTCCCAGGATGATTTTGCCCCAGGACGGTCTTTCTGTGATGCCTAATTGTGCCACAAAACACCTGCCAGCAAGAGGCTGGAAATCTTTTACCACTTCCTGATAATAAACAAATTGCAACTCTCAGAAGCCAAAGAAAAACATGGGTTTTTTAAAATTTCTTAAAGAAAATAAACCCAGCTATACCTAATAAGACCTAAAAACCCCAAATCAGCAAAATACTGTACATGCTTAATTTTAAGAACATTGTAAGTCCCACTGAAGTCATTGAAGCTTGAAGAAATGCTCAGGTGAACTGATGAATAGAAGTGGTGTGAAGCACATGTTTAAGGCCTTGATTCAACAAAGCATTTAAAACACATGCTTAACTTCATGTACATTCGATCCTTCTGGTCGAGAGTAGGGGCCCAGGCAGAGACAGATACACCCTGGAGGTGAATTCCCGGCTGTGAAGATGGTGTCGCCAGGAGGGCTTCAGCTTCCTTGACCATGGGATGCTGTTCCAGGAAGAAGGACTGCTAAGCAGAGATGGGGTCCACCTATCAAGGAAGGGGAAGAGCATATTTGGATAAAGACTGGCTAACCTAGTGAGGAGGGCTTTAAACTAGGTTTGAAGGGGGCAAGTGTCCAAAGCCCACAGGTAAGTCAAGAACATGGAGACCTGGGAGAAGGTTCAGAATTTGGGGGGAGCATGGGCTGTTGTAGCAGGGATAAAGGAGAGACAAGACAAAACTGGGGGAGGGGGAATCAAATCAGTATCTTAGATGTCTGTATATTAATACAAGAAGTATGGGGAATAAGAGGGAAGAACTGAAAATGCAGGTAAATAAAGACAACTATGACATAGTTGGCATCACAGAGACCTGGTGGGATAATACACATGACTGGAATATTGGTATAGAAAGGTACAGCCTGCTCAGGAAGTACCAGCAGGGGAAAAAAGGGAAGAGGTGTTGCCTTACTTGGACTGAGATTGAGATGGAAATAGGAGACAGACTTGTTGAAAGTCTCTGGGTAAGGATAAAAGGGGTAAAAAACAAGGTTGATGTCATGGCAGGGGTCTACTACAGACCACCTAACCAGGAAGAAGAGGTGGGTGAAGCTTTTTTTAAACAGCTAACAAAATTATCCAAAGCACAGGACTTGGTGGTCATGGGGACTTCAACTACCCACACATCTGTTGGGAAAATAACAAAGCAGAGCACAGATTATCCAATAAATTCTTGGAATGTATTGGAGACAATTTTATATTTAGGAAGGTGGAGACAGCTACCAGGGGAGAAGGTGTTCTACATTTGATTTTGACAAATAAGGAGGAACTGGTTGAGAATTTGAAAGTGGAAGGCAGCTTGGGTGAAAGTGATCATGAAATGGTAGAGTTCATGATTCTAAGGAATGGTAGGAGGGAGAACAGCAAAATAAAGACAATGAAGGCAGACTTTAGCAAACTCAGGGAGTTGGTAGGTAAGATCCCAGGGGAAGCAAGTCTAAAGGGAAAAATAATAGAAGACAGCTGGCAGTTTTTCAAAGAGACATTATTAATGGCACAAGAGCAAACTATCCCACTGCATAGGAAAGATAGGAAGTATGGCAAGAGACCACCCTGCCTTAACCAGGAGATCTTCAATTATCTAAAAATCAAAAACGAATCCTACAAAAAGTGGAAACTAGGTCAAATTACAAAGGATGAATATAAACAAAACAAGTATGCAAGGACAAAATTAGAAAGGCCAAAGAACAAAAAGAGATCAAACTAGTCAGAGACATAAAGGGTAACAAGAAAACATTCTACAAATACATTAGAAGTAAGAAGACGACCAAGGACAGGGAAGGCCCATTACTCAATGAGGGAGGGGAAATAATAACAGAAAATGTGGAAATGGCAGAGGTGCTTAATGACTTCTTTGTTTCGCTTTTCACCAAGAAGGTTGGTGGTGACTGGACATCTTATGTAGTGAATGCCAGTGAAAATGAGGTAGGAACAGAAGAGGCTAAAATAGGAGAACAAGTTATCTAATTCATCCAAGGAATTTTTGTCTTCAAGCCACCAGGGTCTAATGAAATGCATCCTAGAATACTCAAGGAGCTGACTGAAGAGATATCTGAGCCATTAGCGATTATCTTTGAGAAGTCATGGAAGACAGGAGATATTCCAGAAGACTGAAAAGGGCAAATATAGTGCCCATCTATAAAGAGAGAAATAAGTAGAACCCAGTGAATTACAGAGCAGTCAGCTTAATTTCTGTACCCGGAAAGATAATGGAGCAAATAATTAAGCAATCAATTTGCAAACATCCAGAAGATAATAAGGTGATAAATAAGAGTCAGCATGGGTTTGTCAAAAACAAATTGTGTTAAACCAACCTCACAGGGTAACAAGCCTTGTGGATGGGGGAGGGAATCAGTAGATGTGGTATATCTTGACTTTAGTAAACGTTTTGATACTGTCTCACATGACCTTCTCATAAACAAACTAGGGGAATGCAACCTAGATGGAGCTATTATAAGGTGAGTGCATAACTGGTTGGAAAACCAATCCCAGAGAGTAGTTATCAGTGGTTCACAGTCATGTTGGAAGGGCATAGCAAGTGGGGTCCCACAGGGATCAGTTCTGGGTCCGATTCTGTTCAATATCTTCATCAATGATTTAGATAATGGCATAGAGAGTACACCTATAAAGTTTGTGGACGAGCTGGAAGGGGTTGCAAGTACTTTGGGGGATAGGATTAAAATTCAAGATCTGGAGAAACTAGAGAAATGGTCTGAAGTAAATAGGATGAAATTCAGTAAGGACTAACATTCCACATTTCTATAAAAATTTTCATCCAATAACTTCAATGCCTTTCACAAAGATTAACTAATTAGTTAAATCCTCTCAGCACTCCAGAGAGGTGGGTCATTGATAATCAATCATTACATTGGTGTTTTGCTAGTTTAACAAGCACTTGTTTAGCCTTAAATTCAACAGCTTTGGAAAGTGGCAAGCAACATCTGATATGCTCTTATATCACCATATACCTGAAGACGATCTAAGTGCAAATCCCAGTAAAGAGGGAAAGCCCTCAGATAAGTTGGATCACAAATTAATTTGACAATGAGTCCTGAGACTAACAGCTACAAATTAAAAAAAAAAAAGCAATTTTTTTACCTGTTTTCCACAAAAAGGTTTTCCTGGGAGCAAACTGACTGAAAAATAAAAAAAAAGGATTGAACCAGACATTCTAGATATGCTCTATCGTCCAATTTCTTGCTTGATTTTAGAATTATCTTCCCCATTCAGGCTCAAGGGGATTTTAATTCATGCATCATTTGCATTTGTAGAAGACAAGAGGGGGGAAAAAGTCAAGAATAAGGTCACACCAGTAAAATAATTCCCATGCATTACAATATGTTACTTGCAACTCATCTCAATTTTGAAACAAACTCAGACTTCGGATCAGAAAAGGCCAGATGTATACAAAGTGCTGACGTTCTGAAGGGAAACAGAAGCAGAAGGTTCCACTAGTCTGCCTACCAGCTAGCAATAAAGTGACACCATAACACACAGCTGCAGGGGAGGAGGACAAATGGGAGAAAAGCATGCAAAATGGGTACAGTTCTGCAAGGGAGTGGAGATGCTGTAATACTTAGAAAATATTACATAATTTAATTTCACAAACAGAGAAGAAACAAATGCATCTGGTACTGAGAAATAAAATAAAAGCATTGTAAAAAGTCCTCTCTTGGAGGATTTAGATTTTGGCCAAGGTGAGAGAGTAGGAAGAAATAAATCCTACTGGCAAGTATGCAGTTCTTTTAACACTCCTTAATTTTTTATGTTGAGAAATGAAGCTGTGCTCAATTTCCCATGAATAATTCTCTCTCCCTTTGATTTTTTTCATTTCCCTCCTATTTCATGTTAATTACACCAAGCACACAGTTGTTGTCATTGGATTATATCTCCGTGAGGTACTGAAGAAAAAAGACAGATAGTCCTTCCACTGAATTTAAACAAAAGGAAAGAGTGGAAAAAAGGTCCATTACTTCCATAACAATAGGCCTCGGTTCATGGAATAATAGCATGCCATCATCAGGCATGTCAAATTCTAATGCCATAGGAAGTGCATTTATTTAGTATGTTCCTATTTTCAACAGGATTGATTCATGACTTGTGGGCTAAAAGCTGAACACATCTGTGTCCATTCCTGGGCTTCACCAAATATACAAGGCCAAATTCTCTGCTGGTGTAAACTGCATTTGGCTCTATTGAAATATTGTGCCAATTTGCATCAGCAGAGAATTTGGCCCACAATTTAAAATAATGCAATTATTGTAATCCTTCCATTTAGCATTGTTGTCAGAGTATATTGGGTGGGCATAGTTTGGTAGAAAATGTGTCCGAGAGTTCTTATTAATTGTATAGCTTGAGTGGCATGGGCTTCCTAAGCAGGATCCCAACTAAATGAGCAAGACTAGTGGGGTAGATCGGTGGCGAGTTCTTTTCTCTGTATGGCAAACCCTCAGGATATTAAGGGTAAAATCCTGGCCCCACTAAAGTCAATGACAAAACTCTCATTGATTTTAACAGGTTCAGGTTTTCGCCCCAGGCTGAGAGGCCTATGTGGAGTCGCATGCCTTTTCACTATGGAGCACTGTGTTCCTTTGTACCGTTGCTCCACTCCCTCTTCTCCCATTCTTAAGAGGCCCCTTCCCTAATATTAACAAACCTGTCAAACTGCTTCTCTTCCTAATGAAGATGAAAAGCAAAAGTCCTCGTATTCCAACCCTTAACACAATGGTTTTCCTGTCTGCATAGATAGGATGGGCCAAATTTTCAAAGAGGCCTCACTTTCTCCTCCAACTGCACACATATGAGTTTTGTGCACCATGAGTTTTTGCATTGTCAATCTGCTAATGTGTGTATGCAGATGACTACCCAAGCAAAGCTGTACATGCCCACAGAAGCCATGTTTTGAAAAATTTTGCTCAGGAGCGTTGCTGCTGTTCATGTCAGGCATAAGGATAAATAAGCACCAAGGATTTACATTTTATTAAAAACTTGAGAGATGTCTGTTACCTCTTCAGTATCTTGAAGAGTATCAGTGTAATCTGCATTACAGCCTTATGGACAGATTCAATGATAACTCCATTCATCTTCCATGCTGCAGAAGCTGGCACAAGGCCATACAATTCCTGGAATATCCATTTTTCAAGGCTGATGTGGGGCTCCATGGCACAGAAGACAGACACATTTTTATTATATTATCCTTATTATTAAAAATAAGAGGGCTTAAAAGCTTTGGGTAGCAATTTAGCTACTAAGAGGTCAAGATTCACTTTCCATTTCTGCAGTATCAATAACTCTCAATTTAAAGTCCCAGGGAAAGCTTAAATAACCACAGCATAGCTTTTAAATCACCTTTCTGCCAGTTACAGATCTAAGGGAAATCAAAACAAATCTAGAATGGGAAAAATGTTACACAAGATTATTTGCTCACTTCCTAAGGACCCTTGCAGTCCCTACACACTCAAAACTTCCATTCAGGTTCTATGTGTACCTGATTGTCCTTTCTTCTGGAACCAATATTTTATCCATTCATTTGCAACCCCATTTTTAGCTGTCCCACAACATTTTTTCTCCAGTGGGACATACATAAGCTCTAAAAGCCTATTCTTTGGTCTTGTGGGGTTCACTAGGAACAGAGTGACGTTTTTCACCACATGTTAGATAACAGGGTAATTAGCAGACAGTAATATCTTAGCATGGACAAGGCGGTTTGCAGTTTTCACACGTTAGCACGCGGGAGGTAAACAGTAGGCTCCTTACTACTGTTTACCTGAACCTGTTAATACCTGTGTAAACTACAGCCCCATTGTTTTCACTAGAATTGCAGCATGTGCTATGTGGTAAAAAACACTTATTTTCCCAATATGTACAAATCCTACAAGGATACATCTTTCATGGTGAAGCTCAAAAGCTTGTCTCTTTCACTAACAGAATTGGTCCAATGAGATATTATCTCACCCACCTTTAATATCTTAACCAATTATTTTTCAAAATGCTAACAGCAATTAAAACGTAATTTGGATTAACAGACACTCATATTCAGGGCCCCATGTATTCTGCAATTCTGCTGCAGTGCAGTTTGCTGTAGACCCCACCCATTGTTGCAGAACTGAAACTAAGCTTTCATTAAAATTATATGTTTCTAGTCCTCATGGTTTAAAAATAGCCTTGAAAATGTGAACCTAACATAACCAAGGCAATGTTTTATTGCTGGCAGCCTGAAAGGTTTCTAGAAGGTCGGAAGCTCCCCATCTATCTCAGTGTGTTGTTGATCCTGAGAACTAATAATGGCAATTAAAATGGCCCATGTTAACAATTCTCTTACCGCACATTTTCGCAGAAACATCAAATTAATGTGCCTCTCCTACAACCTCAAACTGCTCGTTGTGCTTCCCCAAATGCCAAAAGCTCCGATTGTCTGCTACTCCGTTGCCAAAACATCCAGCTCTCCCTAACACCGATGATGCAGTTATGCATCATCAATACAAAAAAGTTCAGCATACTGAAAATGTGGGGAAAAGCATTAATTAAAGTGATATTAATATTGAAAGAAATGTCATAAGGAATATTGTACAGATGACATTACATTGCCATATTTAATTCATTAAAACCTCCAATTTAAATTTAAATTTAAAATGAAGCTGTTCATAATTTCTAGTATGATGCGCTGGAGTGCTGCACAATGAAGAGAATTTAATGCAGGTTTTATGTCCAGCCTGCTGCAGAGTAAGCGGGAGCATATTCATTAGTTATTTTTGAGTCTGAAAAGCAGATATAACATCTGAAACATGTCTAGAGTTTTAGATTAATTTTTTTTCCTTTTCAATTTTGTTCAACAAAGTTTTCTCTTGGACTGAAATCTCACCCAAATGGTTTCAACCTGAAACAAATATTTACAATTCGGTGTTATAGAAATCATCTTAGGACACCATCAGCTGCATTTGGGACACCTCTTCAGACATACTGTAATTAGAAGTGATGCATTTTAATACATTTTCTAAGGTTCACAATCAGGGTATTAACACAAATTTAACTACAGTGGTATGAATAGCAAAGGATAATAAAATTGTATGTCAGGCATGTCACTTCTGCACCTCACTTTCTCCATCTACAATTTGGAGGACAATAATGCTTAGGTACCTACCTCACAGATGTGTTGTGAAAACGGATTAGTTAATGACTGTAGAGGGCTTTAAAAATATAAAGTGTTATATGTAAGTGGCTATATATGGTAGGCAGTCAATTGTGGTCATTCCTAAAATTGAAAATAAAGAATATATTACAATGCCTACCACCATGTATAAATATTTCTACCATGCCAGAGAGGCTCTCATCTGTGAGGCATGCTCCACTCTGCAGCACAGCTAAGAAATACTTAGTTATTTGCATCATTAGTGTAGCCTGCTGAAATACAGTAATATGATTTATTGATGGCTCACTAATACCTGCAATAAGTAGAGAGAGAAAGCAAATGAGTGTATATGAGAGAGAGAGAGAGGGAGAGATATCTGCATTGCTAACCTTTAAAAAGGGCGCAGTCCTAATCCATTGATATAGCTCCTGCCACAAGCCATGCTTTTACTCATGATAAAACCCCTTCTTGGCTAACCTGACAGATCACATCAACCTTCCAGTTATGGCAATTAAAATTCTCACCACTTGCATTTGTCTTTCAAACTGAAGGTAAAAGTATCGAAATAAACAACAAACACAGCAGCGCATTTGGGGATGAATGCTTAATAACTCAGAATCTCATCGCGTCTTTCATGAACACTTGGGGCCACATTCTCTGCTTCTAGCTGCCCTTATGATGCACAAACTAAGTCACTCTGGCAACACCTTTCCCTATCTCGTCACTTGTTGCCATGTTCCAAATCTATCCCCTGCAGTTAGCCATTTTTAAGATATGCTCCTTTGTATGAAGTCAAAAACAGTAATTCGCTTATAGCAGACAAACAAGGATACAGCCAGTTCTACAATTTATATTGCAGCTGTATTGACATTAGGCTGCCATACTGAAGTGAAATTAAAAACAAAGAGCCAGCTAATACTGGGATTTTCTCAGTCACAAGAACAAAGAATACTATGCTGAATATCTGTGCATAATTTTCCCTCCCAAATTGCATTTTATAATCAGTGGACTACTTGCTAAGTAGAGACATTACTTATCATAAGGGAAGTCACAAGTGAGACAATACACACTCACATATTTACAGTATATTCTGCTTAAAACAAAGACAATCAGAAGACCTCGTAAGCATCAAGTTTAAAAAAAGTCATCTAAAAGCAACATGATTCCTTCTGTGGCATGTGAAAAGCTCTAATTTAAAAGGACACCGTCAAAAACAATTTTGCATAGTTTGTTTGTTTGTTTTGCCAATATGATTTATACTGATTTTTTTTTAATTCAGGGCTGTTCCCATATTCCTTGAACTGGTGAAACCTTCATTGAGATGCGACATGAAACAGTGAAAGAAGCAGACATGTTCTCTTGGAAGTCACTATCCTCAGAGCACCCTGTCCGAGTTGATCCATACATCGCACTGGGAAACTATGGGGTAATATAGTGAACCCAGAAAGAAGAGGAACTGGCTGCAGACAGGACCCAATCAATTTATGTATTTAAGGAGAATGGGGATGAAGCCATAGAAGTTTGACATTTGCGTGTCTTTACCTAGTAATTTTACTCAATTTTATTTGGTAAACTTTGATTCCCTCCATTCCCCCACCCCCCAGTAAAGCTGGGATTATTTTGCCTCTTCTTGTTTTACCCCCTTTATTGTCTTCCAACATCATTGTTTTTGACAGAAGAAATCGAGTTTCTTCATTAATCTATGTTCCCTTTACTACTTTGTTGGTCAGTTCAGCTAAATATTGAAAAGTCATGCATAACCAGTGGCTTTTGATAGTTTTTAACGTCTTGCTTCCAGAGTTGTTGAACTGACAAAAACAAAAAACAAACAGATTGACAGATCTGAGCATGGCAAATATGAGGCTTAAATTAGTTGAGAGTGTCCATTTAAATCACTGCTCTTCTGCTTGCAAGTATTATGATACTGAACAGACCGAAACCTACACCGCGCACACTCAAACATTTCCAGAAACAGGAAAAGGCCATTTAGACCAACATGCCTGCCCTGTTTTGGCTGATCTTCCTTCTTCCGTCCTCTTTTTTCACTAGAGCTCTCAATCACCTCCTGCTCCAGAAACCAATCTAGGTATCTCTTGAACTCATTTTACACCCTTTGGTTTAATCATCTTTCGCTACCATTTCCAGCTACACAGTGCAATCTTGCTGCAATGTCAATGTCAGAGGGGGAGGATACTGGCTGACTACTGATAAAGATATGTCACCAAAGAGGCAATTAAAACAACTACTCACATCTTGTGCAAATATTCTCTCCCTCACTCTCTGATACTCCTCTTCTCTCTCTTCAATTGATTTACTTCGTCTGTCATCTCTAAATGGATGAATTCTGTTTTGCTGAGCAGAAAAAAAATCAGGAGGGTTATATAAGTTGAGCTGTTAAAAACTGCAGTTTAGAAACTGTCAGCTAAGAATAATAAATGTTCCCGTAAAAAAAATAGAAAGAAGAAGAAGTACGAAACGGATAGCTTTCAGTTCTGAGAGGGAGTGTGAACCACCGTGTTATGCTGGGTATCCTAGGCTCTCAAGCTAGACGCTGCTGGAGTGTTCCTAGATCAAGTGACTGAAATAAGGTTTTGTGCATGACTTTTGTGAGCCTGCAGTCCTGAATCAAGGCCTCTTCATCCCATGCCTTTTGCTTCTGACTGATCAGGAAAAGGCAGATTTTTTTATCTTCCCTACTGGCTGTGAGGAAGGAAGTGGCACAGAATACCTAACCATCCATGAAGCCAAGCAAAAGCATAGGGAAACTAAATGGTAGGAACTGATGATAAAACACTAAGAACCCTAAAAGATTACATCTATCACGATGATGATAACTTATGCTTTCCAGAATATTTTGCACAAGAGTTTTAACCCTTTCAGTACCAAGCCTAGCCATTAATTCAACTTAGTGGGGAAAAAGAGTCATTTAAGCCTTTTAATGATCAACATTTTAGACAACAACAGTACATGAACATAATGGGGGGAAAAAGACACCCTTCATGAAACATCTTGCTTGCAGTTAGATTTTAACTGCAGCGCTGCTCCTTCTCCCACACTGTGTTTTGTGTATATGATCACGCTGCTTGCCTTTGGTCCGCTCCCACATCCATTACTCACTAAACCTTTTTTTCAAAGCCAGCTGAGATGCAGTGTAGCTGGGAAAGCTACTACACACAGCTGAAGGTAAAAGGAAAAAGAAAAATAATCTCTAATTAGAAGCAGGAGGCAGAGAGGCACTCAATGGCTTTGAGAGATTCACTGGAATCTATCACAGTAATGATAACTTGAGTGACAAAGCACACACTGTCTTACCTTTAGGAATTTTCTCAGAAAAGCAATTCCAGTGTTACAATCCCTTTTGATTTTTTGTTTTTGTCATGTATACATTTTGCACTGGATTAAAATGATTTTATGAACCCAATGCTTACTTATAGCAGGTTGTTTTTTTAAAATGCTGAATTTCAGTGGTGTGCAAACACACAGCTCCCTGACACTCTCCTACATGTAATGTATCAGACATGTCTAAGATAACAGTGTTGTGTCACAAGCAACACACGGAAGGGAAAAGTTCTGCCACAATACATGCAAAACAAGCAAATAAGTTACATAGACAATAAAATGTGGTTGGGGCAAGGGAGGGACAGGAACTAAAAGATTAAACTGCTATTTTGGGGGGGTTGGGCAGGATCAAAACTTATTTTAGGATGGTTTCAAAATCAACCTGGCCTCACTATAACATGTTTGAGAGATTTGTCCTCCTTTATGGCTATCTCACTTATCTTCGGTCCATACTGATATCCAGATCTGTGAGTGTGTACACGTGTGGGTGTATATAACTGAAGGATAAAGCAGTAGGGAGTGGAACAACTGCCATAGTCACACAGACATTTGGAAATGCAACTGACAAAGCCTTCCAACAGCTTGGAACCTTTGACATTCCAACCCCCTTTCAACATGCAGCAAGTCCTGTGCCAAGCAAACCACCCATGCAAACCCACACACTGCCACTGCTAAAGCAACCACACTAGGGCTTGATGCTCTCCACTGTATGCCAAAGAGGAGGAGTGGGGTGGGGTGAGGGATGGGCAACGGAAAGCGGAAGGGGGAGCAACAACAAAAGAACAACAATAACATCAGTCAGCCCACCTTCGAAACAGAACAAATTTCAGCAACTCTCGAACCGAGAACCAACCTGATTGTCTTCTTTATCAATACTAGAGTTATCTCGCTTCAAGATAAATCGCTTCTGGGATTCTTCACCTTTTTCATCTTTTAAATGTTCAGAAAACCTTTGCTCTGGTCTGCCAGCAAAGTAAAACATATCAATAAAAAAATCTGCTTCGTTGGGTTTTTTGTTTGTTTTTGGTTTTTTTTTAATTCTCGGCGCTCTTTGTTTTTCACAGAGCCACTTAGTGCAAAATTAGTTTATATTTGTTGTGGTTGGGAGATACTGACTACAGCTGTCTGATGAGGTTCTAATGCAGCTAACTGTTATTGCTATAAATATCTTTTGTTGTTGTTATGTAGGAAGGAATGTGAATGCAAAGTCTCAGTCATTAAGATACTCAGCCTCATCAACCCCTGTGACTGAAGGACAAGAAAACAAGTTAACATACAATATGTTAATTTGTTCCTTCAGTTGTCCTGACCTCCAGCTAAGCTGCAGCTGAATATGGCTTACCCACATTTATAAACAAGGAAAAACTGATAGAAATATTTTTATAGAACTTCTCACTCCTAATAAATCAAACTAGTAATTGGAGAGGACCTAGTGGTATTTTGTTTAAACAAATAATTATCTAGTGGCTCATAAACTGGGAAATATTTCAGAACAATCGCATAGTATTGATTAACCAATTGATTTTAAACTCAGCCAGGCTTTTTTTTTTTTAAATGGCCAAATACTGCTGGCTAAGAGCATAACATTTCTAGGTTCAGTAACTAGGAATAACTGCTCTGTATTTTTTTCCACCTTGTATAAAAAGGAAATGCTAAGAAGTGTCTCATGTCCTGGAGCTAACAATTATCAGAATTTTTTTCTTTTAGTGACATTTCATTCTTCCTGATATACTTCATCTTGTGTCTGTTCTTAATGCCCTGCTTTTGAGTTGTCTGCCAAGGCTTCATTATACCATAAATTGGTTAACAAAACAGTAATACATTTTGTGATATGATGATAGACTGCTAATTCAATAGCATCACAATTCTGGGAATACAAAACTTATCTAAATAAAGGGGCTCATCTGCCCCTCGGTGCACGTTAGTTAATTCTGATAGTGTTAACAGGAAATTTATGTTTGCCAGTGAAGAACAGAGTGCTTAGGGATCATACACCGTACAATGATGCATCTAAACTGTGTGCAAAACTCCCATTGACATTAATGGATGTACCGTGAGGAAACTGGAGATAAGATAAATTCTATCTTGTCTTTTCAAAAATTCAAAAATCAGTACTGTAAAATAATGCCAAAAAATCCTCGCAACCTTTTACATTCAAAATGTTTTTTTTTAATCCAGATGTACAAATCAACCACCATTTTACTGACACACTGTTCAAACTAACACTGCTGATTATAATGCACAGTGTTGGAGTTATACCAGAGTGAAACATAACACATATTTGTGCCACATTACAATTAATTACCAAATGTACAGGAAAGGCTTGTAATGAACTATTGTAAATGCAAAAAACTCACAAGGTGGTAACTTTCCTGACATCCTTTTATTTATGAATTTACGTGAATTTTGGAGGGCTCCGATAACTTCTGTTCACGGCCTTCATTTTGGGCAAAGACTGCAATTTGGTTCAGAAAACAATGACCCAATTTCCAGAGATACTGAGCATCCAATAATTCAACATACCTCAACAGGAGTTGTGGCTAATCAGCACCACTGGAAATTGGGTCCATAACATAGAAAGTTTCAGATTCTCCCGGTGTCCCACTTTGTTCTTTTCTGAATATTTCTGGAAAGTGCAAAGGTGTGTGCTCACTTGTACAGTTTTCTAATGTAATGAACAGTACAGTGTAGTGATGTTGCTTGTAAAGAGAAAGCCTACCAATGTAAATAGGATATTACATGTTATATTCTGCCTTCGTTCCCATTAATGGGTATTATACTTAAATTATCAGGAAAAGAAGAGACCCTCAAAAATTCTGCTTTAAAATGAGCAAGTGAAAAAGTTCAGAGGTTAAATAAATATATATATATATATATTATATAAAATCTATCTTCCATAAGTGACAGCACAATTAAAGGACAAACAGATAACACCATTGCATTAGGACTGGAGGGAGGGTCAGTGTGGAGCTTATAGTTGTTAAATCTATATTTTGAGTGTTTCAGATTGTCTGGGGTTTACTGAACAAAAGAAAGAGGGGAAAAAACAAATGATCTAATTGTATCAAAGTCAAGAAAATAGACTTTTAAAATCCATTTGGTAAATATCCTCTGTAATTACTGCTTTATACAAATGTCTTATCCATGTAGATTCATACTTTAACATTCTTTTAATTCTGTATTTTTAAATAAAATACCAAAAATAAAGAGATCACTATTATGATTAATTAATCCCTTGCTAATTCCGCCTCTCCACAGGTCATTTTGGGAAGCATGAGTACAAAATATGATCCCAATCCAGTAACTTTATTTACTTATATATTCATTCATTCTTAAACCCACAAAGAAAATTCAAACAGATTATTTCCTAAATTAAACAAAAATACAAGGCTGAGATATTGGGCCTTGATCTTGAAAGGGGAACTTTACGGGCAGATCCCTGTGCACATGTGGCACTTATTGACTTCAATGGCACTTCATGCACTGCTGCAGGATCTGCCCATATGGTTCTCCCGGCAACATCGGTGCCTTGGATGCCAGGTTTCAGCCTAGAATGAAAATGCAGAGGTAAGTTAGAAAATAAAGACCAGAACAAGAATTTCCATTAGAAATGCTGAGGGACAACCTTCATCTCCCAAGAGAAACATAACATAAAAACCCTGTAAGTTTATTTAAAAATGCTCTACCAATAAAATTATATGTGCTTCGTTAATTGTATAGCTAACGGGGCCAAAATACCCTAACCTAAACCAATCTACAGGTCTCAGTCTTCAGTGAAAATGAGCTCTTAAATAAACACTTGAGTTCAGAAAAGAACATTCACAAAAAGGAAGTCCCTGCCCCCAAAGGGCTCACACACTAAGTGGACAACATATAGACCAAAGGCCCAGCCCTGTAAGATATGGACTATGGGAATTCTAATGGAAACCAATGAGAGTCCTAGGCACGAAGCTTGCAGGATAAGGCTGCCAATGATCATATGTTATGATTATTTCATTTCATGTTTTATCTACTCAATGGAATCTGGTACATTCCTTTAAGAAGTTTTGAGTGAATTCATTGCTCATGAAAGGGAAGGAAAGATAAAATCATTCTGAATCTGAATGTGGGTAGCCATAGCATTAGTACGTTCTGCTAATTCATCTCATTTGGGACCTGAATTGTAACAAACACCTTCCCCTCTCCTTTATGCTCTCTTATACCTGAGTCATTCTGAAGCACAGCCTTTAAAATGTACCAAACTGTGGGGTGGCTGTGAACACATGGGAATGAATTTTCAGTTGTGGGATAAGCCAAATCAGTTCAAAGAATTTGTGAATTCACAATTTTGCACACTCAGTTGCTTGCACTTATTCACTACTGCTTGTAAATATTTGGTGTTTTACATAAGCACAGCATCTGGAGTCAAGTGATAATGTAAGAAAGTTAACTTCCATTTAAACAAAAAAAAGGAAGGGAGAAACACTGACACTGTTTAAATCAATGGGAGTTTTGTAGTTTGGGGCTTCAGTGGGACCAAGATTTCACCCTAAGTTTCTAGCCCTAATGACTGCAGAGAAAAGCTTGGAAACATGACCCAAACACACCTTAAAGGCTTAGAAAGCAACAGACAAAAAAAATCCAAAATTTATTATTTAACATATATAATTATTTTAACCCAATCATGTTTGTTTTGGGGTCTGACTCATTGCTTGGGGTTTGCAGTACTGTAAAGTTGAAGAGAACAAAGAAGTGCACCTATACCTTGTACTACTCCTTGAGGAAATCTGAAAGGTTATTTCTTACTCAGTATTATTTTTCTGTCATTATTCTCTTCTACTGTAAGACCAAATCAGGACAAGCTGAATCTGATGTACAAACAACATATGTACTATACTGACTAAAATTCTTTAACAAGTTTCCTGTAAATGTATGGAATAATTATTTATCTGTTTCAGAGAAGACATTGCTTATTTTTAGCTCCTTGACCTTCAAGTCCACCTATAGTACAGTATGCAAACAAAGGAATCACTTCCATTCTAAGGGGTAGGAAAGTCTAACCATATGAAGCAAAAGACCAAAAAGAAAAATATATTGAAAATATTTTTTTAATGGAAGGTATGGCAGAAAGGGATAGTATGTGCACAGTAAAAAGCAACAAAGAGTCCTGTGGCACCTTATAGACTAACAGACGTATTGGAGCCTAAACGTTCATGGGTGAATACCCACTTCGTTTGATGCGTCTGACGAAGTGGGTATTCACCCACGAAGGCTTATGCTCCAATACGTCTGTTAGTCTACAAGGTGCCACAGGACTCTTTGTCGCTTTTTAGAGATCCAGACTAACATGGCTACCCCTCTGATATGTGTGCAGTATATTTTGTTGTAGGTCTATTATGAATTCAGCACATATCAATGAATTTATATAAAGATACAGATATACATATACATGGTGATTTTAGTGTTTAAAGAAAGGCCCAAGATTGACAACAGTGGAAACCGAAGTCCCCTATTTACTCACTTTATAAATAGAGCAGTGACAGTGGAAGTGCTAGTTTACTAAAACTACTCTGTTAATGTGTCCTGTGCCTGACCTTAAAAGACCTATCTCACATTGTTAAAGGATAATTCTGGTTCCATAACCATTTATTCTTTGGCATCTACCAAAGATATCAGTGCCAACAAGGTTGTTAATTAATGCCAGGTGCGACAGTGTGCAGCATACTGTGCAGTCCTGTCTTTCCTATTGCTCAGCAGCCTAAAGGCCCTGATCGTCCCCACTGTTACCGGATATATTGTATTGTTGTTTGGCTTTCCCTCCTTCCCCACCCACAAGCTACAAGTTAAAAACAAAACATTGGTTAGGTACCTGAGCAACAGACCTGCTCTTAGAACTTTAAATCAAAATCCAGTGAGTCATCAAAAACCCTCTTGCCTAATCAACCATTTGCTGGATTTTTTTTTTCAGTGACTTATTTACACCTTTAATAAATGAGGATAGTATATTAGCTATATTTCCAATGTATAACAGTTAAAAGTAAATCATCACAAGACATGTAGACAAATACATGTAGATTGTGAAAGTATGAAAATGCTAGCCATTTAAGCCTTTGCACATTTTTCTAACTACCTGCATGGTTCCGCTATTTCCTCTTCAACACCTATGCCTGGAATTAATGCTGTGAAGTGCAGAATGTGAAATATTGCTAGATATGTATTGTCAGACACCTATATGCACTTGCAAGAATTACTAAGCATACAAACTTCCAAATTATGGTTTTCATTATGCTGACATGATATTTATCATGTTATTTATTCCAATTGGAATTGGAAAAGGTTCAGAAAAGGGCAACAAAAATTATCAGGGGCATGGAGCATCTGCCATATGAGGAGAGATTAAGAAGACAGGAGCTTTTCAGCTTGGAAAAGAGACAACTAAGGGGGGATATGACAGAGGTCTGTAAAATCATGACTGGTGTGGAGAAAGTAAACAAGGAAGTGTTATTTACTCTTCATAACATAAGAACTAGGGGCCACCAAATGAAATTAATACTCAGCAGGTTTAACAAACAAACAAAAGGAAGTATTTTTTCACACAACGCACAGTCATCCTGTGGAACTCTTTGCCAGAGGATGTTGTGAAGACCAAAACTATAACAGCATTCAAAAAATAGCTAGATAAATTCATGGCGGATAGGTCCATCAATGGCTATTAACCAGGATGGGCAGGGATGGTGATCCTAGCCTTTGTTTGCCAGAAGTTGGGAATGGGTGACGGGATGGATCACTTGGTGATTACCTGTTCTGTTCATTCCTGGACACTGTCAGAAGACAGGATACTGGGTTAGATGAACCATTGGTCTGACCCAGTATGGCTGTTCTTATCTACTTTTAATTCTATTCTAATTTTAAACTTTCCATAAGGCCATTATGAAAAATCAAATACAGCAATGCAATTATGCATTAAAAAAAAGACTAAAATGTACTAAGCAAATGCCAATTTAAAAGGTCAAAGATATACTATAATTTGTCTGAACTTGTCAAATTCTATGCAGTCTTGCACTTGTGTTTCCTGGTTACCCTGTATATACATGTGGTTATATTCTTGTGTTAACATGCATATAAGAGAATCCAAAGGCTTGGTTAGGATATAGAATGTAACAACTATCTCCAAGAAGTTTAGGTCTGGACAATTATTGCAACTGTATATTAAACCTAAAGGTTTTTATTAGCCACTGGAACCTTTGATCAGGATGCTACTAATCTACTCGGAAGTGTTTATGTATGATGTGGTTTCAGTTGTTTAATGATGGACCCTTATATAAATTATTTTTGCAGTAGGCCTCCTTCCTTTAAAGCCTCAGAATATGAATGCACTGTTTGTAAAGATAAATTTACTGGGCTGACTCCTCTGCTGGTGGAAATCATCAAAATCAATTTCTACCAGAAGAGGATCTGGTCCAATGTCTGTTCTTTGTTTTCTTGATAGTCGCTACTCTTGAAGGACCAGACTGCTCTCTCCTGTGGTAAATCTTTAGGGAAGGGACAAAGGGGTTGGCTGCACTAACACTTTATCATCACTGTGAGGTTCCCCTCACAGAAGTCCTCTAAATATTTCTGCCAGTGCAGCAAGCCTGCCTTCTAGCAGAACCCCCCAATCTTCACTGGCACATTTGCCCTCCCACAACTCCCTGTCAGCACAGCTCCACAGCACTCCCCTAGCTATGGCTACCATCAGGACATCCTAACGCAAAAGGGGCCCCATGGAAAGTGTAATGCAGCTTATTGTGGTACTCCATGACACAGCAGAACATAGCATCAGGGGTTAGTCAGCTCCAAGTTTATCACTAGTGTGGAAAGAGACAGCTACCTAGTGGAAGTGGAAGTCAGATGCTGGAGGACAGTACCAAGCTTCTTTCCTGAAGATGAGAGCGGATACTGGAGGAGTGAGTAGGAATTTGCCATGCCTTCCTAGAAAACATGTGACATGGCAGGAAAGAAGGGAAGGAGATAATAGGAAAGTGCAAGGTCCATGTGAGTTACTCTCCATCTCCTTTTCTGTAGATGTTCTCTGCTAAACTTTCCCAAATTTTTTCAAAGTTATAGATTCATAGATTCTAAGATCAGAAGGGACCACTATGATCATCTAGTCTGACCTCTTGCATTACACAGATCACAGAACCTCATTATAATTTCTGGTTGAGGAAGAGCACATGTTTGAGAAAGATATCTTGCCTTAATTTAAAGATTTCAAGTGATGGAGAATCCACCTTATCTCTAGAGGTAAGTTCCAATGGTTAATTACCCTCATTGTTAAAAATATGCACCTTATTTCTAGTCTGAATTTGTCCAGCTTAAACTTGAACCATTTGATTTTATTATGCCTTTTTCTCTTGTATTAAAGAAACATCTATTATCTGAAATCTCTTCCCCATGTAAGTACTTTTAAACAATTGATCAAGTTAACTCTTAACTATCTCTTGGATAAACTAAAGAGAATCAGCTGTTTAAGTTTCAAGTGTATTATCCAGACCTCAAGTTACTCTTGTAGGTTTTTTTCTGAACCCTTTCCAATTTTTTTAAATATACTTTTTGAAGACACAGTATTCCAGTAATGGTCTCACTAAGGCTGCATCTACCCTACAGAGACTACACCAGCACGGCTATGTTGGCATAGCTATCCTGGCATAACCCCATAGTGTATGCAGCCTATGCTGACAAAAGCATCACCTTTCCAAAGGATGGTAACTAGGCTGACAGAAGCTTTTATCTAGGGTTAGGTCAGCAGAGCTATGCTGATCAGGGGTGTGGTTTTTTCACATCTCTGACAAATGTAGCTATGTTGAGCTAACTTTTAATTAGTCCAAGCCTAATTTTGTATACAGAGGTAACACCAACTCCATATATCATGTTAGCCTGCATAGCTACAGCATTGCACTGGGAGTTCATGTTCGATTATTCAGTTTGAGATACTGGTGAAAGCTCAGGAGATTCTTATTTCTGTGCCCTTGGAGTGCTGAAAAATATACTTATCTGTATTTGCACACAGTTGACACAGGGTCTGAACTGTAGTAATTGTATTACTACTTATTTACACACACACACAAATTTTGCAGTTCTCAAACAAAAAAAAAAATAGAATTCCTCATCATAACTTCAAAAATGGCTACTGATATTTTCTCTGTACACCTCTGAGATTACTTTGAACACGACCCTGAAATTCTTAGACAAGACTCCCACTGGAGAGAAGAGACTTTTGCCTGAATAAATACTGCATAATGAGGCCCATTTTTAGAGGAAGTAAACTTGGAGAGGGTGGGTAAGCTCCTCCATGTGGGAGGAGAAAGATGTATAGAATTTAGGTAGTATCACCAAGCTGTTATGCGAGTTTTCTGTTGTGAAACCAGCATCTGTTCTTCCATCAGTGAACTGAGTAATAAGCTTTAACATTACTGTAAAATTAATCGCACAAAACAACGTAATACATAACAGAACAAATTCTACCATCATTTATGCTGGTTTTAATCTGGAGTAACTCCAGCCATTGTAATGGAGTTATTCTTGATTTACACCAGTAAAAAGATAACAGAATTTGCCCCTAAGGATTACATTCTGTTTTGGACCTATCCAGAGAACTCCCCATTGCTTACAAATCTAGGGATATACAGTCCTTCAATTTCAAAGTCAACAATTGGAAGTTGTAAGAAAACAAAGCCCTCTTAACTATGTTAAGGAGGTAGCCTCTGTATGATCAGATCGTATTTTTATCTGCAAAATTGCAGCTTTTGAACACACTTTGTGAAAGAGTTGTACGGGGAGATTTTGGCAAACCAGTAAAGTGCCTGAAACCACTATGGCTTATTGTTAAAGGCAGCCTAGTCAGCAAACTGTAAATTGGCCATTCAGCAGTTTCAGCTTGACCAAGGCAGGGGAGCGAGGGGGCTGGGGTGCCACAGAAAGGGCAGCTTGACCCCACGTCCTTCCTGATAAAAATTGTGTTGAAGTTGCTGATAAATGCATTTTAAAAGAGCAGGATGTGCCTCAGGAATGTCTATCGGGGTCTCAAAGTTGAAAACTCTGGAAAAACCAACACCTGGTTAATCAATAATCAGAAGGAGCCTCTTATTTGCCCATTGGAACTGCTTGCTTAATAAGTTTTCTTTAAGGGACATGTCATTCTATTACTAATGTATAAATAAGAGGGAAAGCTTGAGATAGTTGGACTCGTTTGGGGACTCTTTTTGGACTTGCCCTCTGGATACATCTTGCGGTCCCCACTGGTAGACGGAAGATTTGGCCATTGGAAGCCTGCCGCTGTTTCACTCAAGAGCCACACTCAGCTTTGGTAATTATCAAGGGCTGGGGGTGTTTTACTAATCTTGTTGCGGACGTGTGTAAGTGCTTTGAGACTAAGTAAAGTTTAGCTTTAAGTGAAAGCACTCTTGTGTTGTCCTGTTTGTGTCAGCCATCTATTGGTCGGACGGCCGTGTCTCCCCTGATTTATTTCCTGACACCACCTAGCACAGAGTAAAAGTTACCAAGAGCTTTGGGTTGAAAGAACCCCGGGTAACAGAGTAGCAATTACCAGTAGCCTCAGTAAAGTAGGTTTCTTTGTTATACAGCTCATGTCCAGAAATACTGAAACAATTTCATAAAAATCTATTCAGACATTCTTAATATTTGGGTTAAGAGCATGGAATTATTTTGACTATTGAAATATTTATCAGTTTTGTTTCTAAAGTGCATATAGACTCTTTTTATAAAAAAAAATGCTGGAAGTTAATTCTGAAATGAAAGAAGATTAGTTAAGAAAGCCAAATACAGACATCACACTGAAAGGACAAATGAAAAAAGACAAGCATGAACTTTGGATGTTATGGTTCTAGAGACTTACACATTCGGTCAGCAAAGCACACAAACATTCTGGAATTCTAAAGCTTGCCTCACATTGATACAGTACATACATGCTTATTACAAGGCATACATTTCCAACAGTAATGTGACACACAGCTTGTCACAAGTTGCTTTCAAAAGAGGCAACAAACCCACCTTGTGCAGAAAAGATGGTTTAGCACTAACAGTGTCTTAGGTAGACCAGCGTGCATAAAAATATCCCAGAAAATGTTGAAATAAGGATGTGGTCGGAGAAGTCATCCACAAAGATCTCTGGACTGTGCGAAACTCTTGTAAAAATTACAATCCATTTTACATTGGCAATGGGAGGTTAAAATAAATGTACTGGATGGGCTACAGCATGTTAATCCTCCTAAAGTGAATAAATCATGGAATGACAGGCAGCTAGGGCAAGAGTGGCAGGAGAGGACACAAGGATACATCAGAGTGGATGCAGGATCAGCAGTCTGCAAGCAAATGGATCAATTGGCAACATGGTGTTACCCAAATATTCCAATGGAAGGGTAATAATATAAGGAGATGAGATAAGTGCTGTTGCAGAGAAGATTCAAAGGAGTTGTGTAGTATTAGGGCATTGTTATTCGGATGTTCAAATGATTTTACTGCATTTTTCCATTATTTGTACTTGTCTTTAATTAAACCAGCTGCTCAATCCAACATCACATTGGCTTCTATTTGGAGGCACAGTAGTTCTCCTTATTTGCACTGTGAATATCTACTGTATCCGCCAACCCTGCTTTATATTTATGCTGGAGGACACCATAAGTCTCTATAGAACAGGAGTATTAAACTTATGAAAGTTTTACTGTCTCTGTGCTTTCCCCTTTGAATCAAAACTCTATTGTATATGGTGCAGAAACCATTTCTGCCTCCAGATCAACATTTTCAAATATGAAGGCATGTAAATATTTTGTGAATTTCCGCATTTGGAGATGGTGGAATATTTATCAATTAAACAGGTCACAGCTGAATGATACAAGGCTAAATTCCAGGCCTAACTATGATGGGGCATCTATTGTAATGGAAGCATGCAGCTATCTAAAGGTTACAGTCCTCAAATACAAGAGCCTAAAATCAGGACCTGAAATCCATATTTAGGCACTTGGGAGCTGCAGTTCAACTGATTTTTGAAAATCAGACAGGTGCCAAAATATGGAGTTAATCCGGTTTTCTAAAATCTTAGTCTTAATGTCACACGGTGACAAATGGGGGATTTCTGTCCTCCTATAATGTAATTCATTTTATTAAGACTTAAAGCACTACACAGTTATACAACTTAACACACCACAAAGCCACCTAAAAAGGTGTTTAAAGTATCTGAAGGCCAATGACACATTATTAGACTATTTAACAGTATGAGTCACCACATTTCTGGTATGGTGACACTTCAACAGCAAAAGTCATTACAAAGCCTACCTTTGCCAGACATTACCACAGTGTTTTTGCTGATAGCTTCTACTCTCTAGTAAAGGGAAAGCCAATCCCAATGCTAACTTGTTAATGGTAAGGACTGTAATTTTTTCTCAGAATCCACCCAGAACTCCTTTCTCTTCATATATTCTTTATTTACCATAAAAGTAATTAAGATATAAAAGCTAAAAATGTATTTCTGTATTTGGCGTTACCCCATGATAGTTGACAAGGTGAATAATGTCATCATCATTAAAGGTAAATATGAGTGGATTCTAACAAATGGTGTTGATTTAGCCCACATGAAAGCCAAACCTCTCCAAGGTCCTTCTTCTGGAGATTTGTCCACAATGGCTTTACGTGGAGGGTGGGCTATGCCCCCTCTGCACCCCAACCAGCCTGTAGAGCTGGCCCTGGACTGCTGGTATTGAGGAATCAGCAAATAACCAGGGTCCATTCACGCAGAGGCCTTGTCCTGCCAAAGTTTTCACCCCATTACTTCATCTAGTCTGATCTCCTGTATGTCACAGGCCATTACAGTTCCCCTCATATTGAGCCCAATAACTTTTGTTTGCCTAAATCATATCTTCCATCAAGGCCTCCTTTCAGCCTCAAAGATATCAAAAGATGGAAAATCCATCATTTCCCAAGTGAAGGAAAGTTACTCACTGAGCGTTTTGCCTGAGTAAAGATTTCAAGATTTGGCCCAATACAGTTAGGGCAAACCATTGACCTCTGGATTCAGTCTATGTGGGCCCCAGATACAGTGGAGTTTGTGCAGCTGTGCAAAAGGATTGCTGGATGAAATGCAGGGGATTCAGAGATTATAAAGCCAGAAAGGACCAGTCTGATAATCCAGTCTGACATCCTGCATAACAAAGGTCATAGAACATCCCTGCATTAATTCCCATTTGAACAACAACATAATTTTTAGAAAACATCCAATCCTGATTTAACAATTGCTAGTGATGAAGAATCCACCACAAACCTTGGTAAAAAATGTTCGAATGGGTAATTACTTTCACTGTTAAAAATTTGCACCTTATTTCCAGTCCAAAATTTGTCTAGCTTCAACTTCCAGCCACTGGATCTTATTCTACCTTTCTGCGCTGGACTGAAGACTCCATTATTAAGTATTTGTTCCCCCACGTAGGTACTTACAGACTCTGATCAAGCCACCTCTTAAACTTTCTCTTTGTCATGCTACCTAGATTGAGTCTATCACTATAAAACATGTTTTCTAATCTTTTACTCATTCTCCTGTCTCTTGTCTGAACTCTCACTAATTTATCAATTGCCTTCATAAGTTGTGGACACCAGAACTGGACATGGTATTCCATCAGCAGTCACATCAGTGGCAAATACAGAAGTAATATGTCTTCCTTTTTCCTATTCAGTATTTTCCTGTTTATATATTCAAGGATTGCATTCATTCTTTTGGCCACAGTGTCACACTGGGAGCTCATGTTCCACTGGTTATCCACCTTGACCCCCAAAGTCAATTTCCGAGTCACACCCTATATGCCATGGAACTTAGTTCTGTGCCCCTGTCAGCGCACAGCAGGAAGTGGGGTTTGGGAAGGACAGGCTGAAGAGGAGCAGCAACATTAGATCTGCTGCTCCATGGAGCCACCTGCCATTGGCTTGTGAATAACAAGGTTTCAGTATAAGTAGCTGCAAAGCAATTCTGCTGCCAGTGTGACCAGGCACTGGGGGAGGCAGGAAATGATTCCACACCTGTAGAACACACCTTTCCCTCCCACCCTTCTGGATTGGATTTAACCCTTAATATTTTTACCTAGGTTGAACATTTTGTGCAGCTTCAATTTAGATCCAGCTAATGGAGGCTCATTTGTGGTGGCACAGCTTATTACAAAATACATTAATATTCAATGTTAGGTATGTGTCATACCTTATAAGCAGCTGAACATTAGGATGTTGCATAACCACAAATAAATACTTCAAATGACATTCCTTATCTAACTAATTAATTCAAGAATTAAACAGGAGAGACAAAAATTAATCAAAGATCTGAAAACCACCAATAATGGCAGCATACTTCCCAAAAGCTGACTGGCTAATGTGGAGACCATTAGTTCTCTCGAAATGCCCTGTACATGAAGATAAAAACAGTGTTACATAATAAATTTATGTGCTTAGTTCCACTTCAGGCCATGAATAATTTCTCCATCATTAGACAGGCATCAGAAGCCAATTCCCAAATACCCTTTGGCTTGGATAGTGGAGCTACCTGTTAGTAATCTAGCAACTTCCATGTGACAAACCTCCAAGTCTGCCATGTGAACACAGGAGCACCATTCCCCTTTGCCTATAGTGCAGAAGTAAGGATTGCTCAAAGGAAACATTTTTCTCATTCTTGGTGTATCACATCATAGAGATGCACCACGCATTCAGACTTCATAACTCCAGCACCAAAATAGAATGGAGGGGGATCCACGCACTGATTGAGGAACCCACTTTTGAAAATGGACTCCTGCATTTAAGGAAATACTCCACCCATTACTGAATCAGAGCGGGAAATGCAAAAGCCGTTTCGGACCTCCAGTTCTACAGCACAGTGACATGGAAGTGCAGCGGCATTTAAACTGGAAAAATGTCATTATCTGAGCTGGGATTTGGCTAACCACTACTTTTCCAGACACAGCTAAAAACTCTACTTTTACCAAGAATGCCACAATCTTTTTAATAACCACAAATAGTAATCATCGCAAGACTGAGGAGTTTGACTCATCCAAAAGACACCACGTCACAAGAAGGGCACCCCCTAACACTACACCAGGGCAGTGGTTAATTACTGATTCAAGGAAGAGAGAGTGTCCCATCTTCCAAGTTTGACCACACATCTACGCAATTCCAAGTTCATGACAAGATTAAGCGGTGTGACTGCAAGGATTAACAACAGACTAATACAGTAGGTGTCTTTGATTAATGTTTAACTAATACTTCATTACAATATAAAACAGCTCTAAAATACATGTCCACCTCAATTACAAACAAATTAGTTTAGATAAATTATATTAGACTGAAAATTAATAATGGAACCATTAGAAATGGTTCATTAACCCTAATGTCTCATTTATGGGAAAATTCTGTCCTTGGATGCATGCACATAGCTCTCACTGACTGGAATAAAAATTGCACATCCTAGGGCCAAATTTAGCTCAACAAACAGTTGACAAACCCTTTTTCTTTGTATGTCTTCCTTGCAAGAATGGATGCAAGCCTGAAATAAGAGATAGTCTTGTGTGAAAAGCGGTCCCAATTCAAATATCATTCAGTTAATAAAAAAAAAAAAAAGTCAAGAACAGTTTCAAGAAAAATGACATATGTAGTTTCTTCTCCTAAATTGTATTGTATGAAGGCTTCACATTACAGTATGTAACAGTATTCAGTCAGAAACAAGTAATGTAATAATGAAAGCTAATGCCTACAGTATAATACACAGTGTAGTGCTGAAATCCATGACATGTTTATTAGCTTAGTCTGTGCATTTTTAAGGAAATGGGCATTAGAGTTATTCGCCTCAGTTTCCCCATCTGTTAAATAAGGATAATGATACTGCTCCTCCTCTGTAAAGTGCTTCAAGCTTTTTGGATAAAGAGCACTAAATATTTTTATTATTGCTCAGGAGTCCCCTACTGAGACAAATTAGACTTACAAGTCACTAATCGTCATACTTTTTAGCAAGTCCCTGATGACTGTACGGAAAATGTCTATGAAATAAAATCCATTTATTGCTTCAAAGCGACAGCATGAAGAAGACTCAATGTTGTAAACATTACATTTGTTGTCTTTATTGCTTTATTGATTTTTATTCTATTATTGTTAGGACCATAATATGAGTGCTTTATGTTTTAATAAATATTAAAATAAAAAGGAATCATCTCAGCCAATGAGATAACAAGGATGCTATTATTTCTCAGATATGTCATTCCCTTGCACTCTAGTTGTGGATGTCTGATAGGCATAATCACTGCACAGATATTCCTCAATACCAGTGTAGCATGTGAGTCCTAATTGGGCAACAATGACTGTTAGTCAGAATGCCGGGATTTGCTTTATCACAGTATAATTATATCTCAGTAATAAAATAGCAGTCAAAATATAGCCAAGACTGGAAAGAGAATTTCTTGCAATGGGAGACTTTGTATGAAACTAAAATAAATTGGTTCATAGTTCCTTGAAGCTACAAATCTTGGCCTACAGAACCTCACACACTACACAAAATGAGAGAGAGAGGTTTGCACGTATAGCCTCCTAGATCATGGGTCATATTACAGTGAGTCTAACTTCATGAGCTCACTGCCTTGATTGTGTTCTACTTACAATAGAGACAATATGATTTTTTTTAAAGATAGGTGCAACAAAAGAGTTTGCAGAGTTAATTGTGCTGTGTTCCAACAAAACAATGTTCGCGCCTTGTCATTGAGGTTCACTCATAATTAACAAGACATGAGCATTCCCTTACACAAATATAAGATTACCGAATATATATACCTGTCTGAAAAAGAGCTGCAAACATTTTTGTTTGTGTCAACTTACATATAACCTCCCCCCCGCAAATGCATTCTTAAAGAAACAAAAATCAGTCAAGGGGAAAAAGCACATTTTGATGTGTACCCTGGAAGTCATAACTTGTGGCTACTGAGCCTATAATGTAACCAATCCCACCATATCGGTACAAAACTAGTATCTTTTAAATCCCAATATTCTTGGCATGCCTGGATGCGGGGGGAGGAAGGGGGGAGACGGCTATCTCCATTAAGAGCTAACCCATGTTGTTGAAATTGCCTGCTTTCACTGATTGTCATGTTATAGGGATGTCTTAAAGATTCTATACTATTTGCAAGAGCCATATCACAATATGATATAAAAAATAAAAAGAAACTCATGAAATATATACAGCAGGTGCTAATACTACTCCAAGTTTTGGATGTATACTGAAAACACCAAAAACCTTCCAATAGGGCTACTATAACATAGCATTTCTATAGCAGCAGAGTAAAATAATGTAGAGTAAAACAAAATATCAAAAGGCTGCTTTATCAAAAGGGTTAGAAGGTATGCAACACTGAAGAGGGTTTACAAAATCATCATAAGTCTTAAAGTTCACAACATATGTGCCCTTTGTTTAGCTCTCCAAATGCACAAGACACTTTCTAAACACAATCACTGTATTTTATTCACACCCTACATCCTGAATGCTGAGTAACTCTGCTGTATGTTTGTGCAGATATGTATGCAGCTATGTGTGTGCATCCGTAAAAACATATTTTTACACACCACATGTGAGGATATCCATGCGGCAAACTGCAAAGCCAAATTAAAATCTGTATTTATCAAGCACCTTTATACACATCACCTGCATTTGCCCCACTTGTCTATCTCCACTGAGATAATCAGTCTGAATATACAGACAGAGGTATGTAAAAGTACTGGACAACAGCTGCAAGGCTCTCTTATCTATTTCTATTTTTTTTAAATGTGGCATGTACAGAATAAAGAGGTGGCATGTAGAGTTTTTGTTGGCACTCATTTGGAATGTCCTGCATAATACATTGCCTCCATTTCAAATGTATGCTTTTATCATGCTGCACTGTCATGTGTTCACATTACATTTTGGTATAGCTTTAGATAGATGATAGACTGACACAGATGACAGACAAATATAATACAATGGAGTCACTATAGCAATATCACAGTTAGAATAAGATATTTTCCACATTAAGCAACATTGTGACCATCTCCATTTAACGTTCGGAAAAACTTCTGTTCTGCATAATATTTCTCACATGTACTACTTGTCCAGAAGGTAGTTTTTTGGGAAAGTTTTTAGATTTTAATTGGACGGGCCAATTTAAACTTTTTTTAAAATCCAGTCATAATTCAAAGCATTAATGTAGAGTATTAAAATGTTTTAATCCACTACTCCTCTATCTGAACTACTGCACAGGACTAGTTTTATCAAGTTTGGAGGCAAGAACATTTAGTTATAAGAGATGATCTCTCTATGCACATTAATATTTCCATGAGAAATTTGGCTAATTGACGTTCTTCTTTTACTTATTACAAAAAATATATATATATGTCCTTCTGCATTACAAAGACAGCTTTCAAAATGTCAGACGATAACTAGGGTCTAAACCTCCATTAGGATACACTAGCTTGGACTTCAATGGAATGCTGCTGACCTCAGGAATACACAGCAGACCATTCAAATCCCAAAGAGAATTGGGTGCTAGGAATATATATATTTGCCACTATAATAATAATAACAATTAAAAAAAAGCACAAGTTGCGCAGGCAGCAGCAGAATATTCACACAAAAATCACGTTTTCTCCTGAACTCCCTCTATTGTAGCTGCTTTCCCCCTCCCCCCCAATGAAACTAGCAGCCTCCAGAGCTCCTCAAGTTCTTGCCCCTGAGGCAGGCACCTTCATAGAATGTCAGGGTTGGAAGGGACCTCAGGAGGTCATCTAGTCCAACCCCCTGTTCAAAGCAGGACCAATTCCCAACTAAAGCCTGACCTTAAAAATCTCTAAGGAAGGAGATTCCACCACCTCTCTGGGTAACCCATTCCAGTGCTTCACCACCCTCCTAGTGAAAAAGTTTTTCCTAATATCCAACCTAAAACCTCCCCCACTGCAACTTGAGACCATTGATCTTGATCTGTTTATATATACACCCTCTCTCTCTCTCTCTCACACACACACACACACACACACACCCCTTACAGTGGGCCAGGTGATAAATTTATGCTTCAGAGGAAGGTAGAAAACTCTAGAGTGTACAAGTATGGAACAAAGTTTCTTCTTAACCCCAAGCAATTGGTGGATGGTTTATGCCCATAAACACAAAGGTTTCTATCCCACTAAATCTCAACTGGTCCAATAAGAGGCAGAAGAGAGCGTGATATGACAGCATCCTCTATCAAAATGTTCACCCCACCGGTACATGCTGGTAGAATCCTCATTCCCCTCTTATGGGGGACAGGCAGCAGCAGAATATTCACACAAACCCTCATTCAGCAAGGTAAGTAAGCAGTAGCACCTTCACCCACAGCAATGACTTTCCATCAAACCCACCCACCCACCCACACTCACAAACACATGATAGGGGGCTCAAGCAAAAGATTTTTTTTAAAAAAGGTAATAGAATCTGTGAATTCTGGAAGTACTTATGACAAGCTTTCTTCCCTGTTCATTGTGTCAGGCTGTGATGCTTTGGGATTCAGAATGTGCTACCAAATGAGCATGTGAAAAGAGGAAGAGGAAGCAGCACATTACTCCAGAGCTCCAGCTTCCTTTGAAGTGCATACATTTTGGACTTTCTGGCCTTCAGGTCAGGCCTTCTCTATCATATATGAACTTACATATGTAATATAGTCAACATTTATTTAGGTTTAAGCTACAATTAACATGAACCACAGTAAGCAATTTTTCCATCACTTTCAGAAATGCTTCTGTTCTGGATGCTTTACATTGGGTAGTTAATAGAGTCAGAAGGTTCCAAGAATTGAGTTCTGGTTCTGAGCCATGTAAAACTGTTCCCTCTGAGAACAATAGGTTCTAACATATACAATATTGGAATCTTTAAAAATCCTGGACTCTGCAGAATTTATTACTATTGTGATCATTGTGGGTTATGCCAATGGAGTTTATGACTTTACTGAAACCTGGAATATGGAGCTTATGGCAACTACAAACGCTGAAGGCAATACTGGCGAAGCTTATAATTAGGGTCAATGGAAATCCCCATGGGTTGACTGTCCAGGCATTCAGTGAGTATTACCAGCTGTAAATTACTTCTCCTCTGTGCTGACTCTGGCCAGTAAAAAGAGGGGACAATAAATGCTCTATCCAGTCCTCACCATCTTCCCACCCATTTATTCTGGGATGGGAGTAAGTGGATAGGTAGCCCTGCTTATCCCTGTGCAGTCAGACCTCAGGTCAAGGTAGCCCTATGGAAGGATTCAAGGGTTGTTCTTACTCTCTCTCTTGCTTGTTGATTGTGTAGCCCATGTCACAATCTAACCCAAAGGGTTTGATCCTGCTCCCATGAAAATCCTACGAGAAACTTCCAGTTGATAATGGCTACCTAGATGGCCAATAGGGACTTCCAATATCTATTTTATTAATTTATATCTTATACTATTTAAAAGAACATTTAACTGATTCAAAACCATCTCTCTCTTCATACAGCTAATCTGTGTAGCTGCTTGTTTGCTATTACTGTTAGTTTGTTTTAATGTTCAAAATTTGCAGTTTTTCTATTTAAAATACTTGTGGGAATACTATTCCTCTGCAATAACAAAAGTGATTTTAGTTTATATAAAGATCCCCCACTTTTTCATTATTTTTTAAAAATCAGACATTGTGTAATTCCTTCCTTCCCATACCACACAAACTAATCACGCATCCTGTTTCTCCTGAAAATAAAATCCCAGACTCTGTCAGAAAAAGAAATTTTAGATGTCTCCTGCATCTGGGAAATTAAAAAAAAAAAGACATTTACAAAGCCTCATTTTAGAACTGTATCTTAAAATATATAAATAATATACTACACGCTGCATGGTAGAATAATGTGTCTTTAAGGTTAGGCTATCCCCCTCCTTAAATAACTATGTAAAAGAACAAAAACAAAACAAAAAAACATTCAGTTTTACTTAGTGCTAATGAAAGAAACTAGACTGTGACAATGCAGAAGGCGGGAAATTTCTGTTTCTCTGTGGAACAAGTACACTATGGACAGTGGCAGGACAAATTTTCCCACATGGTTCTATCTATGTGCCTTAACTATGACCTTCAGGGAGCACCTCCAGAGTAAAAAAGGGTACTTCAGTCTGCAAGACCATTTAGTTTTTGGCATCTCTGCTCAGCCTGCCAGCAAAGGTGCCAATTAGTGCCAGTTGCGACGCTGGCTTTGTAAACAATTTTCAATGATTCTCCTGTCTCTCCCACTAGGCCATGAGCCACAATATCCAACGTGAAATCACTCAGACTTTTCACCTAAGCTGTCATATAAACTTCAGACCACTGTTTGGAATTTAATTCCTGTTGAGAGTGTGCTTTGCAAGGTAATATAAAGCAGCTCTAGTGTCACTGGTCTGCAAGGTGCATGTCAAGGCAACCAATTGAGCCCACTGTCAGTGCTAGCCAGAAAGAGAACTATGCTGTGAGCGAGATTCTACCGCTCTTGTTGCACTGAGGAGTTGATGCATATGTGAGAAGAAAAGGACAACTGGAAACAAATAGGAAAAATAAAACCAATGAAAATGTAAGGTTTTTTAGGGGCTGCTCCAAATTTTTCTTAATTGAATGACAGTAGTGGTATGCTGGATCTCTCTCTCTCCTCTGACTCCCTTACATACACATGAACATATGCCCCCCCAACACACATGTGTACACACACAAAAATGCAGGTAAGCTGGAAAGGGAGATCTTATATGAGAGTGAGGGTGCTAAAATCAGACCCTGAGAAGCCTGTAGTACATGAATAGTGTGCTATGAAAAAAAGTGATTATGAGGAAATGCTGTCTAGCAAAGATCTACATAAATTGTAATTTTGTTATTTCTTATTTTCTGCAGCTAAATCTGTGTAAGTTTCCTTTACCCCAGGGGTGGGCAAACTATGGCCCATGGGCCGCATCCAGCCTGACAGCCGTTTTAGTCCGGTCTTCAAGCTCCCTCTGGAGAGTGAGATCTGGGGGTAGCCCCACTCCAGCGGTCCAGCCAGGGAGCAGGGTCAGGGGCCGCTCTGTGCAGCTCCTGGAAGCAGCGGTATATCCCCACTCCGGCTTCTGTGCATAGGGGCAGCCAGGGGGCTCTGCTCTGCACTCTGCCCCCACCCCAAGCGCCGCCACCACAGCTCCCATTGGCCGGGAACTGCGGCCAATGGGAGCTGTGGGGGCAGCATGCAGAGCCGCCTGGATGCACCTCTGCATAGGAGCCAGAGGGGGGGACATGCCACTGCTCCTGGGAGCTGCTTAAGGTAAGCATCGCCCAGAGCCTGCACCCCTAAATCACCCCCCACCACTCCAGCCCCCTGCCCCAGCCCTGATCCCCCTCCCACCCTCCAAACCCCTCGGTCCCAGCCCAGAGCCCCCTCCTGCACCCGCCTCATCCCTAGCCCTACCCCAGAGCCTGCACCCCCAGTCAGAGCCCTCACCCCCACCTGTACCCCAACACCAATTTTGAGAGCATTCATGGCCCACCATACAATTTCCATGCCTAGATGTGGCCTTTGGGCCAAAAAGTTTGCCCACCCCGCTTTACCCACTGACTATCTAAGTCTAATGGATATTTTTAATTTCATAGGGACCAGAGTTTTCACAGCCCCATTACAGATTTATAATCCAGAGTGAATGATGATAAAAAGGTTTAAAGTTAGAAGAAGGGGGGAAAGCTATAATCTGTGAAAAAAATGAATGGTAGCACAGGAGAAAAAATCTGCTGCAAAATAAACAACTCAGCAGGCAGGAGTGGAAACTGCAAAAAAGAAGAAATGGAAAGAGGGAATAGGATATCTTCCCAGCATCTTTGGGTTATTTAAAAGTACCTGTACTTCATAACCTGCACAGCTCCAGGCAACGTGTTAAGCAATAAATTGCTTTCTATAGCTATGTGGTGGTGTTAGAGGGTCAGCAAAACATTCCACTCCAGAGGCACTATATACATTTCTTGACTGGAAACAACCGGATTGACTCATTTCTACATCTTTCAAATCCTCATACAATCTTCCAAGGACAGACGTAACGACACTCTACACCAGAATGAATGATAAAATAATGCACAGCGTTACAAAAATGGAATTTTGAAACACCATGTAGCCAGGATGCAAACTGACCCTTATGAAAGGGAAATAGGAAAAGCACAAGGCTAGTACTTACATTCTAGTATTGCTGGTCTTGTTGATAATTACAGATTTTCCAGTTTGATCTACATTGTGATCCATTCCAAAATAAGCTGCCACTCTGTGCACTAACATCCTCTGATACGATGACATCTGAGGGAACTTTTTATAGTGATTACTGAAAGAAAATATCACACTGATCAGTTATATGATCATCTCTAAGATATAATATAACAATACCTTTTAAAACTTGATGTAACTATTTTTTCCTCTGTACATTTATACAGCATATATATATGCTGCAGGCAAGCAGACAATCAACTACAGTAGCTGGTTTTCAGAAAGTGCTGGATATATTTATAAGCAATAATAAAACTGTTACTTTTACATGCTAAATTAAGGTAATCAAATCTCATATTTCATGGCATCAGCTGACCGCTGCAGGGGTCAGGTAGGACTCACTTGTCATACAAACTTTAGCCCTATATAGAATTTTGCACAAATGGCTAAGGACATCATGAAAGTTTTATACCTTCCTCCAAAGCAGCAGATACTGGGTAATGTTCAAGGGGCTATTCTAGTACAACAAATCTTCTTACTTCTCTCTATTTTAAAATGTCTATTTTTCCCCTCAAAAGTCAATCTGTTTGTTTTTAACCAAGTTGCAATCTATAATTTTATTATAAAATGTAGAATATGTGAAAGCAAAACAGGGTTTTGTATCCCTTCAAACAAAAGCTTAACTTTATTTTTTACCACATTAAAGATACCTTAGTGCACAGAGCAAATTGCATGACATAATATTTGATTATATATCCCCCTCAAGAAATACGTGCTTTATATCCTATGCAATGAAAGCTTTACAATTATTTTTGGGCATAACTGGAACCAGCTGGAAGTCATTAGAGAACGATAATAAAAATGAAAAGTCTGGCTTTTTGTTACACCTACTGCAGTGGCTCCTCCTGACAGCTATTAGAGATGAATTTAGGGCCTGATTTTGCAAGGTACTAACCTCCAGCACAGTGTAGGATGGGCCTCTAAGCGAGCACACGTCTCATAAAAATATAGCACTTACATATGCTTTATGCAAAAGATATATGTGGCATGCAAATATGATCAACTAACCAAATACTGAAATTAACTTACTTGTTGTCACTAATAAAATCTATAATTTCCTGTTCCATTTTTAAGAGTATCATTCTGTCCCTGTAAAAACAAACAACGATTTGAAGAGTCAGCTACCAAAACCATTTTTAGATACTTTTATGATACTTCCAAAACAAATTATGGAAGTTTCCCTTTATTTAAAAACAATGTAAATATTTTAGTTAAAACGCCGACCTCCCTTGCGTTGATGCAGCTGGGGAAAGAATCCAGTCTCCCCTTCTCCCCATCCATACCAGAGCAAGGTAAGATATGGACTTAACTCCCTTCGGCATTAGGGCTCAGCCTGGCAGCATTCGCAGCCTCAAAGGACTGCATTCAGGTGGCTTGTGGAGTGGTTGAATAATGTTGGTATTTCTTTTTGGAACAAAAGTAAGCTGTAGAGGTAGTTGAAAAACTTCCATCACAATTTTTTTTGATGGAAAATTGGATTTTTGACTAAATTCAATTTGTTATAGAAAGTGTGCACTTTCTGTGGAAAATTTCAACTTTTTGTCTAAAAATCTAACACCCCAAACTCAAAATAACTGCCTTTCCTGGTGCACCACTGTGCCTCAGCAAGAAGGGAGACCATGATGCATCATGGGACATGTTGTCTGACCAGGGAAGTCATTGGGAATGGGGACATGAGGCACCCAACAACACCTTCCATGAGGAACTGCTGCAGCATTGCCAAATCCAAATTTTATGTTTTAAACTGCAAGTTTTTGGGTTTTGATCTTTCACTGAAAAGTTGAAATTTTCCACAAATACACCCCCCCCCCCCACACACACACATTTACTTAACAGCACTAGTAAGAAACCTTACAGAGTGCATTGCTCTCAAGCTCCTTTGAGCTAGTACAGCTTGTACAAGTTGGACAATTCAGAGACTTTTTGCTTTGAAGGCTAGAAATGTGCCCTTTAATACAAAACGTGAATTCATGCATTTTGAAATCCCATGGATTTTTAAGCCCCTCTGTGGGTATTTACCTAATTATTTCTTGATGTCCAGTAAGTGGAAGATGAAACTGTGCACACTGAACAGTTTCAGTTGAAAAGAGTATGTAAAACATAATATATAAAAAATCCTGGTAGAAACTTTTTTATATATTTAGGATGAAATTCTATATTAAGATGAGTTTGCAGTTCCAAATGAAGACTATGGGTGTAGTGAGGTTAGAAGTTGGCACTCACAATATGATATGAGTAGCAAATACCTCCAATCACATAGGTTATAATAGACTAGTGCTATGAGTCTTTAGATGGAGCTGTGCAGCAGGGAAGATAAGCACAGTGACCAAATTTCAGGAAAAATAATTAAACAATGGGAAACTGAAAAACCTAGGCAGTCGAAATTTATTGTTTTATGGCTTCTTGCTCAGTTAAGATGCTTCCATTATTTCTTTTCCAACAGCATTCTCTAGAACTAAAATTATAAGATGCTTAATTGATATGATTTCTAGGACTATACTAGGAGTTAACAACATGCTGGAGCTACTTACCTGGGATTATTCTTTAATGTGTTCACCAGAAATTCATGCAAATCTATGCCTGTTGAATCGGTATATTCTTGGCTGCAATCTGAAAAACAAAAAACAAACAACTGTTTCATTTCAAAAGTTAAAGTTAAGCCAATTTCTGCAAAGCAGACTTGGTTTTCCAGACAGCAACCTACAGAATATATTAGAAAGAATAATGTACATACAGGTTATTTACTTATGTGACAATCTACCCCACAAAACAGCATGAGGAAATCTGTCTTTTCCCTGCATTGTACTAATAAGTGCCAGCATCGAAGCAAACAAAGTTTTGTCCTTTCTAGAATTACAGGAAATATATAATGTTACCCAAATTCCTTCCAACATTCCCTCTCCTACTGCTGAATATCCAGTACTGTCCATAAATACATCTTTGTCTAATTTAATATGTTCAATATATAAAGTGATTATGCCATGCCACTGGGAATTCAAAATCTTTAACAGACTGGAATCCAGTGATGTCTAAAAGTGGGTAGATGACAATAGCACGTGACAGTATTTGGAATTAATTTACGGCATAGCTTATTCTGTCTTACTCAAAAGTAAGGGCAGATCCTCAGCTGGTCTGAATCACCAGCTTCAGTAAAGTCAATGGAGCTATGACAATTCATACCAGCTGAGGATCTGCCCGAGTAGGCAATGCTTATCCTTAAGAGACTACAGTGCAGTTTAGTAACGTAGTATAATTATAGGTATAAAAATAATTATAGTTAGAGTCACTTTATGCATACCTGCTGTAGTAAGGCATAATTATAATATATGATGGATAATTCACTAGTGTATTACAAGTACACGGACCTTGAGTTAAGGTTAAGGGCCACGTGTGGATTTCCCAATAATGTTAATGAGAGATTCATCTGTGGGCCAAAAGCAAAATATAAGACTAAGTGTTTTGTGTCACTGGTAACAAGTTGTACAGTATACTATGATTAACAGGTATGGAGTTGTACTCTTTCATAGAATATTTTATGTAAATATTATTATAATCATATACATACAAACATTATACACACAAACAGAACAAACACCTCTCACACAAAATCTCTGCTATCCTCTGTTAGGGGTTCTATTCCGAATACAACTAACTATATATATCTCAAAACCCCATCATTTATATGAAAAAAAAACCCTTTTTCTTATCCATATAAATTTCATGTTCCACATTCCCTCTTTTGGATAAATGCATTCCTACTTTATGTGTATTTATAAGACAGACAGACAGACAGACAGACAGAGAGTTCACATATGCATACAGGTATAATACATATATACCCCCAGCTATATACATTCATATGCATGTCCAGGAATTTCTAGATGTGACCATAATAAATAATTGAAAAAGGATTCAAATATTTTGAAGTTCACCTTTCGATAACATTCTGGTCTTGGATTTTTCACAGTTTTTATCTTTTTCTTTGTTTTTATCCTTCTCTTTTTCTTTCTCAGAGTCATCTTTACTAGATTTATCTTCTTCTTGTAGACTGGGGAAGCTCGAAAGCTGTAGTTGTATTGATTCCTGTTGAAAAAAATATAATAATTTAGGGCCAGATTCAGTAAAATTTACATGGATTCCAATCTGAAGAGATTTGCATTAGGGAGTGCACAGCTAGAAAAATTGAAGCCAGATATAATTTTTTTCCTATTGGGCAAAATTAAATCTTATCGGGAGAATAATGCATTCTTTGGCCCAAATTCTGCCCTCAGATATGTGTGTGTGCTGCTCCCACTGAAGTCAGAATTTCTTCCTTAATATTTGCAAACTAAGACCTCTGAGTTTACAAATATTAAAGGTACATTATTCTCCACTTTCAGTAATTAAACTTTTCTCTCAATAATTATAACACTGAAAGTACATTCTTATATGTGTTCTTCTTCTAATAAACCATTCTATATCTAGAGAGATATTGCAAATGCTAGATAAAGACCAAAATAATTTCCACAGAAATTTTTTGTGCAAATTCATATAAAAAGTGTTATGCACACATATGGTGCTATATAAGTTAAACTCACTTTTCAGGCCCTGAGAATAAGAGAACGCCAATAAGTGATCCTATGCATTGCGGAAAACTGAGTTCAGCTATCAGGTTTATCACGTAAAAAAAAAATCTGGAAACATGGCCCTTAGCAAAAGGTTAAAAAAAAAAAAAATGAGTACTGCAGTTTTCAGTACAGTGGGTGTGCTAACTGAATTTCTTCAGTGCATCAGAAATCCATGTCCTAAAGATTTTGACATTTCAAAGATTGCGAATTCCTTTGAAACTGCACTTGTTAGAAAACTGGGAATTCATGGTGTTTGGCCTTTTTTGTTTTGCTTTTGAGAAATCATTATTCTCCACTTACACTAGATTTTTTAGACAACAGTAAAAAAAGAGTTGCTATTTGATGAAATACATAAACAGTTCTGTGATAAACTTCAAAAGAATGGAATCTGACTACAAGAAGGAAAAGAAAGTATGGCTAAGTATTCACACTGTTTTGAAGAAAAATGAATGAACAAAATCAGATATTTAAGTTTTGTAAAAATACATGCTTGCATCAAACTGTGGCAAAATCAGCAGCATTAAAAGTGCCTTTAACACATTGGGGCCTATATAATTGGTAAGCTACAGCTGCATCATTGATGACGTCCAAATTAACAATTATTTAAAAATAGCCTGATCGCTAGCAAATTCCCTTCTATCATAAATTTTCATAGATTGCTGATGTACAGAAAAACAAATCTCATTACAATATTTTAACCTAAAGGGTATTTTTCAGAAGCAGAACATTAGTAACTCAAATGATGCCTGCAATAACTATTACAAATCTTAGAGTTATTAAAAAGAACCACTAAAAATCAGACACCAAAACAAGCGTAAGACAAAAATCCTAGCAAAACTAGCTATTGGTGTCTCAGTAAGATAGGAAGTCAAAATTGCCTCTGCTGAATCGGTGTCTTATTCCTTTCATGAAGCTGAAATGTGGTACAGAAGACTTGAGATGCAAAGCACTGTAAAAATGGAAGCAAAACCCTGTGCAAAAAAATATTAACCGGGGTTTATTTTCTCAATCTCTATTTTTGTTACCATAAGGCAGAAATGGTAGCAGAATGCTGTACTGAATATAGAAAGAGAATGGGAACTCTCAACCATATGAAATAAGGATATGCAGGAGAATATCCATTAACTGCTAAGTTGCACTTAATGGACTAAAGTATGTTCTCCTTTCACTTGCTGAGGAAAAACTGCAGGTAAATGTTTTGTTCTGATGACAGGACTTTGTATGAATCAGTGCCACAAAATCCTTCAGAACAACTTCAGGTACCCTGGGCTATCTAATGCTGGGTGATTCTGTCATTAGTTCTTCAAAACAGAGGAAAAGTATGGAACTAGCATCCTCCGCACTTTAATCCTGAACTATTAAAATGGCTATTAAGATGCACCTATTTTGACGAGAAGAGAAAAATGACAGACTTTACATGTAGCATAAACACACATGTAAACATACAGTATCTACTTTGTGTTACACATATACGATTCTGCGTATAATATTTGGTTGCTCTTGAAGAAACACACAAAAGGGCTGCAGAGTCGTGAAAGCAATCTATTATTTTTTTTGTTATATTTATTTTTATTGATTTTTCTCAATAGTAAAATACAACGTTAATAAGTACATTGATACAAGGTAAGTATAGTGAATAACAAAAGAAGTGTTCAAGTTGCAATAATACACTGATAAGTCAATAGTATAACATTAGAGGCAACATTCCTTTTAAGTAAGGACATAGTGAATCATCAGGTAAGCGTTCAAGATCAAGTAATACAGGTAACAAGATTTTTCCTACACAGGAAAATGAAGGCAAATTTTCAAATATCAATACAAACATCAGGGTTGCAGTACAATCCATACTCTGTAGTTCTGGCAATGTACCGTACATTCTCTGGTAATCAAAACCCTGTGCTTTGTAAACCGCGAAGATAAACTAATAAAAATGTAATTCAAAATAAACTCAAAATATGCTTCTTTCTCCTTTAAAGTAAAAGTAAACCATTTCAAATGGCACAACATTTCCAGTATCCTTCAGCCAGTCCAAGGAGGAGAGTGCAGGACTAGCTTTCTATTGCAAAGCTAATCTGCATTAATAAGCAAAAGGCCAATATAAGAGCAAAGCATAGTTTCTATCTACTCGAGAATTCAAAACCAATCGTCTTTACACGAGACAGATGTTGGGAGTCCAGGGGTACTTTAACTCCTTTGATCTTTTCAGTATAGTCAAAGAATTCTTCCCAGTAACTGGTCAGACCGGGGTAGGACCAGAGGATGTGTGCAAATGACCCCTCCTCTGTCTGGCATCAGGGTGCGGTTTGGGAGAAGTATTTTATCCCAAAACCTGCCTGCCTCTATGGAGTTAAACACATGTCCTCTGCAGTACATTATCAACTACCATGCGATGTTTAATACAATCTCTATTTATTATTCTCCTTTTCATTCTCCATTAAACAATAGAAAACACAAATAAAATGCAGAACAAAAGCCACACATTTTTGAATAATGCAAGTTAAGCTAAAAGCATAGGGTTTTTTAAATATATACCTACAACTATAAAATAACCTGTCAATTTCCCTACTGCATAATCATCATTGTAAAGCAGTGAACACTTGGAGAAGTTCAGCTGCTAAACAATATCTGGTTTTTGGTCTTTCAAAAAATAAATATAAATGAATGAATGAATAAATAAATAAATAAAAATCCTCTCCACACTTATGAGCATAAGGGGAGAGTTCAATTTGTTTCATTTCAAGTCAATAGAGGAAAGTCAAAGAAAGTACACTTAAAAGTGATTGTTTGTTTTGTTCTGAGCTCACAAAAGTCATTTTCTCAATCTCTTTCTCTCTATGGCTAATCTCATTTGCCAATAAAACAACTGAATCTTCAAGTACCAATGCTGGCAGCTTTTCAGGGTTTTTTTATTATTATTTAAAAAAAATCTTGTTTGCCTGGTCAAGTGAAAATGACGACGACAGTTTTTGATGGTTTTGGTTTTGGGGTTTTTTGTTTTTTTGCAAGCGAGCCTAGAACTGTTTTCCAGAATCTGAATCTGCTGGATCGAATTGCCAAGATGTTTTGGTCCAAAAGGTGTTTCTTTGGAATAAATGGAATACAAAATGGAATCCTACTCAGTATAATGCACCCTCTCTTCTCTGCCAATGTATTTATAGAGAGTCAAATATCTGTGTAGTATTATGAAGTGCATACTGGGGGACTGATACATAATGGATCTCAGCTGAACTAGAAACCAGAATGTATTTAGAACTGTATCTGGTGTAGCCTCAAAAGAGATAGCCTTAGAGAAAAGAACAATTCTATCTTTTATTTATTTTTAATTTTAATCTGAATTCTTTTGAATTCTTTTCCATTTGTTGAAATTTTCAGGGGGTCTGGAAAAAAAAGCAAACAACACCCTGTGACATACTGTAAGACTACTTCAATATTTCAAAACAAAGTATACGCTAAGCCAGATAACTTCATAAAATCGTGTGCATTGTCCGATGTAATTTTTTTTTTTGCTTTCCCCAAAAATATTGTTAAAAGCCCAATTAAGTAACATGATCATGCAAGTGAAAGTGGAAGTCAACCATGCAGCTAACGGCCATGATTTCAGATGTACCTGATTATCATGAAGACCTTCTGCTCCCAGTCGAGGGGATGATTCTTCGCACACAGCAAGACTCCGGACCAGTTTCCCCTTAGCTCCTGACTGAATAAGATAGAAAGAAAACAAAACAAAGGAAACTACGGCTGACCCCAAATCTGCACATGTGCCAATCATCCCAATGAATTTCAAATAGTCAGGTACTTGTCCAGCAAAACTACAGCAGTTTCTGTCCAGCAAGTCATTTGACACATGGGTTTGGCTTTTAAATGCTTTTGCTACACTTTACTTCAACTGAAAATCATAAAAGCAAAAAACAAAAAAAATCTGGTAACATAGTCAAAGCAACAACTCTATTTCCTGTAACCAACAGCAATAGAGCTGAACAGTGACAAATTTTAAAAGTTGTATTGATCTACCCTTGGAAAACGTTATTAAAAAAAAAAAAAAAAGAACAGCGAGTGAGCTAGCAGATTTCACACTAACTAGCTGCCTTCCTCCTACTCAATCTTTTTAATCCCTACAGCTTTGGAAACTTGATTACTCCACTTAAATAAAATTCAAACAAAACATTAATTACAAAAGAAAAATGACCTGAGATTTTTCTTCCCCAGTTGCACACACAAACACATACACGGATCACACATACAAGTACATGGCAAGCCCAATAACCAATGTATGATTGCTAAATAAAGGGGAGATTGACACTTAATATCTTGTGAAACTCCTCTGCTTTTGTGCCACATGATTATGAAGAAAAACTGAAGATAAAAGCTCATTGTTGTATATGAAAACAGCCACCTGAATGGAACTTTTTATCACCTTGTCAGCTCAGCATGCAATGTGAAACCTTACCTTGGATCTCTTTTTCTGCTGGTTCTGGTTTACACCTCGTTTCTGTGTGTAACAAATTGTCACTTTAGTGGAAAATGCACACAATAGGAATATCAGCATACTTCATTAAATCCTTCTCAAAGCAACCCTTTATCATTTGCAGATTGCAAAGTAACAACATCCTAATGCAACTCCAAAAAAGTGGGGAGCCAAGAATTCCCTCTGCTGTATGCACTAATCTGATCGGTATAAACAAGATGCAAACCTGATGCTTTGCAATGTTATGCTCAAATTAAAAAAAACACAATAAAAAGACAATACTGAAGTAAGCCTCTCTCCCTCTCTAAACTCCTTCTCCTTTTGAGCTGGTCAGTAGCCCCATAAATTGCAGTCCCTCTTTCTTTTAATATACTTTTGAGTAAAAAAAATATTAATCTGATAAAGACTCAAGTGTTTAATGATCTTTCTTTAGTTTTGCATAACAAGAGAGTCACCGCTTTTTGTTGGTAATAATTGTTATTTTTAAAATGAAACTCACTGTAAAACTAAGAAATACATCAGTCTCTATGAATTCTGTGAGTCCATCAGATCAAGATAATGTCCTAAATATCCCAAGAGGGAAAACTGTCAGACAAATATTTTACTGTATTTTATAATGGGTACCCAGCAACGGGCTCCTTAGCAATAAAAAAATACTACCAATAATATAACAATAAGAAAGAAAGAAAGACAGAAAGAAGCAAGCATGAGGAGAGGAAAATAGAAAAAATCTAGCCAAACAAAAGACAGTGGAAATGGCAATGTAATAATAACACAGTGAAATGGCCATCCAAAGTCCTTCTTCCCCTTACCTGGAGGTCCGTCTTGGCATCACTCAGCTTCTCCTCCTTTTCCTCTGCTTCCAAGCTTTCCGTTTTATTAATGATGCAGTTCTCTGGGGTCGCATCAGAGATGGCAGACTCCTGCTCTTTGGCAGTTTCCTCCACTGTCTCCTGGTTCAATTTACCTTGCTCAGACATTCTCCCAGACACAAATTAAAACAAGATTTGGTGACCTGGATGGTCGAGACATCAAAAAAAAATGGGGGAGGGAGGTGAAATTTTCATTCATTTGAGAACAGAAGTTTATCATTTCCTTTGATAAACAAACCACAATAACAAACTCAGGCATGCAGGGCAATACACTCCAGCAGAAAAACAAATATATTGAATCAACACTGGGGAAGAGTGGAGTTGAGATATGATAAATAAAACAACTTGGTTTCAAACACGCTTAGTGGTAGAGAATGTAAACCACAGTTAAGGTACAGTAAGCCCTCACCCCTTGCTCTCCTGCCACAGCCAAGGAGTTGCTGCAGAGGTGAAGACCGGGATGGAAAGGAATTTTTTTTGTTTCAAAATAAGTCAGATGGATCAAATAGATGTCCCATTTACACTTCCGGGTCATAGGCATGTCAGTGCTCCCATCCTCTAGCATCTCTCTCATAATACATACACACACACACACACAAATAAAGCACCGCCAAGAGGAGGACTACTGCAGATTTCTATCACTCAGCTATTGCCTGGTGTATAGAGAGAGAGCCAATACATTCATTACAGGCACACAAAAAATTAAATTCAGTTGAAGAGGTAATAATTCAATATAAATATGAAATCTAAATTTGGCAATAAAGCTCTCAGGGTCAACATCTCCAGACATCAAACTGACAGCTCCATTATTAAAATCAAAAGCCTCTTCCCAAACCCCATGTCACGCTCCAGCACTATGGAAATCCTACTGGAAGCCCTTGGCAGGTAGCTCTAATGAAGATATCTTAACTGCACTGCATTACTCTCAGCTCACAATGAACTGTTGTACAGAAGCTCTAAAAGGCTTTTCAAAGTTAAAGCCTATTATTATTTTTCCTCTTTCTACCCACAAAACACCCTCCCGGCACCTCCCCCACTGATCAATTGTCAAATGAGTCTCATGAATAATTTAGCTTCCCCCCCTCTCTCTTTCTTTTTTTCTTGTTTTAAGATGTGTCTGAAAGAAAAACAACTGTAGTGGAAAAGGGGAGTTCTTCCAGAAACAGATTTCAGTGCAATAGCTTGCCCTTTCCCAACAATGGCTATTAGACAAAACTATATTTTGCCACGTTTCTTTTACAGCTTGTAATAAACATGCAGCACTTTTTTTCTGTCTGTTATTTTGAATGGAAATACAAAAGATTTTAAAACATCAGTCATTTGGATTTAGAATTCTACTATCTGTTTTTGGCATGTTAAGTAAATGATGTTGAAGAGGTTCCTACATAAAGATATGTTACTGTTCCATCTCAATTTGCAACAGATTGTGGAGATTTAGCAGAATTAGATTTTCTGAACTGTGAGTTTCATACCTGTGTGTTTATGAATACTGGGACAGGGGCTGTAAGTTTACAATCCACACACAGTACAGTCAATAAGCAATTCAATAAATTTCTCAAAGAAATGTAATGCTGCCAATAGGGCCCAATTTTTTACTGTAAAAACATAATGCTGCTGGTTAATTTTTGGCTGTTGTACACTTACGTGTATAACAAATTCACTGAAATTTTCACACACACACACACACACACACACACTGTCTTTAGGTGTACATTGTATGTATAGTGTATCTATACACAGAAAATATTCACAAATACAAACATAATTATAGCTGCAGATTAACAACTGTAACAAACAAGCCATGTACCTTCAAAGCAGCTTTAATTCTCGATGTCTTTCTAGCTGCTTCTGTTGCTCTTCAACGGTTAAATCCACACAAATGATCAATGACAACATGAGTCCCATGTCCCCACTAATAGTTCAGAATGCCAATCTCCATGCTCTTCCTTTAGACAGTTTTACAGATCATCATCAACCTGGAAAAAGACAAAAAGTAAATAATCATGGTAATAATCATGGTAGGGTTAAGGATGCAATAAATAGGACCAGATTTCTAACACTAATGACCAGCTTCAAGCAAATCACTTTCACAGCTTGATCCAGCTCCACCTGTCTCAAAACTGCCTGCTTCTTCTCTAATGAAGGCTAGAGCCGGCTGTTCAAGTCATAACAGCTCCTACGCAAAGAGCTAAAATTATCAATTGCATTATGCACTGAAGATTACTCACTTCAATTTTAACCTTTTTTAGTGAATTCTAGCACTTTTCACATAAAAAAATTAAGATAATCTGTTTGCTTCAATGGAAATCAATATTATCTATGGGCAAAAAAGCCTTCTCTGCTTTTTAACCAAAGCTTCAGCCCCAATTAAGGATTACACAATATTTTAAAGAGGCTCCATGACTGCTTTTAGAAAGTAATCTCGATAAGAGTACAGTTCATTTACATGTCGGTTTAATGAGGCATATCTGTCAAATAAAAGCTGAAATAATCAGGGGAGGGACCACGAAAAACCAATTCCCCCGAACAATGGAAATCGGCGCAAACTTTCCTTTAGGCAATATGTAAAAAAACAACATACTGAGATCTCTCTCTCTCTACATTATTGCTCAGAGAGCAAAACTGCGGGATCAATTACTTCAGAAATGCAATGCAAACGCCATTCGTCAGGACTGTTACTGCCAGCTGAGTATGAGGCTTGACAGAAAAGGAACATTTTGAGAGGGATTTACAAACTATGGTCATGTGGAAAAATTGTCATGATGCAATGAGTCTTGTTGAGATTTCCATATGTGCAGTGGCCAAGGTAATTTTGGGGAAGGGAATAGAAGAAAGGCAAAAACACCCCTAAAGGAACAGAAATGAAGTTCACTTGGTAAGAAAAACAAGCGGCATATTATCAAACTCTATTTTGAAGTACATGGTTTTAAATTGCAAACAATTGCAACTGCTGTACTGTATGATATGACGAACTGTATCTTACAACCCATTTAATTTAGCTAAACACTACAAATCAGAACTAGAATGTAACAATTTTTAAGATCATATTCTGATCTCTCCAGAAATTCAGTGCTGTGTAGGCAAAGAATATTTAGTTACACAGCCTTTTATATTTCCCAAGAGGTAAACATAAATATACATTTTAAGATTATATCCCCTCATCCTCTAAACCAGTATATAATCTGTATATAGCAATAAAACTACTCGTTGCAGGATCATTAATTGTCCTCTCAGAAAAATGTAATTTTCGGAGGTCCAACACTAAGGTGAGGGGAACAGTAAAACAATCTTAATAGCATACAGCAGAGCAATTATATATAAGTGAGCCTACTAATGGAGCCGACAGAGGTAAAAAATTAATTCACTGACCCAATGAGATTGGCAGGAAGGCACACTACTCCCATGACCCTTTTTTGCCCCCACCTCAAAATAAAAAACTGATCTAGTATCTCTCAATTCAATACAAGAGTCAAAACAAACAAAAAAAGAAAAGAAAGACAGAGCACTGTGAAGTCCAGAAGCTCCAAAGCTATGAGGGAAATAGGAGGTAGTTATAACAAAACCTCGCCAAAAATTAGCATGTAATTTCAGGATTCCACACACTTCTTGCAGCATTGCCACATATAAGCTAAATATTCACAAAAAGGCATCTCAGATTTCCTCATATTCACCAGCTAGAGAAATCTGCCAAGTCTCCAGCAGACAACAACATTTCTGGTCCTGTGCCACAGATCTCAAAATGAAATCTTATCATACATATTAAGGAATATTTTTATAAATGGAGACCCACACATTGTTATGCTTAAGATATCTAATGCCAACATGATCTAATGCCAAGACTTCGGGAACTCTGCTGAATCTTAAAGATTGAACAAAAGATACAGGCATTTCACCAAAATTGCATAAGTCAGTGGGGAAAGAAGCATACACGGTGTTTGAGCAGCATCTCTCAGACCTGCCGTGCCAACATCTTTTAAAAAGATAAAAAAATTATATTCCCAGTGTGCATTTCAGCATTTTGTTGTAGAAAACCCAGGAAAACATGGATTTTTGTGAGCTGAAATCAAGCAATCTTCAATGGGTATATACTGACATATGGGCATAGGGATTTAAGCAATCATACAGTTTCATGGGGACAAATATTTTTGTAACCATTTGTAATTATTCCCTGAGCCAAGAGAACAATTGAAGTGAAGAACTGGGTGGGATATCAGCCACAGTTTTGCTTTCTCATCCTTCCTCCAATACACATTTCCATTCATTTAGGAGGAAATTTACATACAATAGTTATAATTCATATTACAATATGTGAGATGTACTTTTAGGCTGAGGTTTTCAAAGGAACCCATGCTGAACTGGCTCTCCATGGGAGCTCCCTTAGGCACCTTTGAAATCCCCAGTGTTATATAATAAACTTTAAGGTATATATTAATAAGGGAAAATAGTCAGAAAAATACCTGTAAAATGGCACCCTTTAACTCCAAATACATTTCTGCTCCCTGTGCATTTTCAAGATATCGATTTATTTAATGATCAACACAAATATCTTACTATTGCTAGTCCTGCGGTGTCTATACAGCTATGGAAAAAGCATGCTGGATTCTTCTCTACCTTGCACATCAACGAAATTGTCAGCTATGTTCTTACTGCCAAACCTTCACTATGGAGAGTGAGGCAGAATACATGCAGTTCTGCTTTCAGTCTCTAGGCTGAGGTTGCAAAGCTTGTGATTAGAAAAAAAAATCTTCCAACTTGCAAGGGAGCAAATTTTATAAGGTTTGCTGAGATTTTTCAAGAGACAAGGCAGATAAGGTAATTTTATTGGATCAACTTCTGTTGGTAGAAGGTACACGCTTTTGAACTACACAAAGTTCTTCAGGTCAGGGAAAGGAATCAGTGTGTCTGAACTAAGAACAAGTGGGACGGAGTTAAGCATAAGGAGGTAGGAGCTCACTGTGCCCAAATTTGAAAACTTGAAAATCCCACTCAAAAAAGTCAGAGAGAGAAGATAAGGCACCCTACAATGCCATTTTTAGAGAGCCACTTAAATAAAAATAATGCAATGGGTTAATACACCAGTTTAAAGAACCCCATGTGGGTGTATGCTATGGAAATGCAGTTGTCATCTGTTAAATTTATTAATAAAAAATAATTTATTCTGTGGTAACTGGGGACTTGCCCTACCCATGGTTTGTGCTGAGCCCAGGTGAATTGGTGAGGATGCTACTTTAACGCAAAGGAAAAGAGATAGCATGAGTGTTAAACCATGTACCATAATTTATTCATAAACAGCACATAGCACACTGATTCTGAGAAAAAAAACTGTAAAAAAAGAACCTGAGTAATTTAAGTGCAAGGCTTTAAAAAAAAAAACTGCCTGGAAAAGGAAGTGATAAAAATATATATAATACAACAAAGGGGTGAATGAAAACTTTCAAGTATCAATAAATACATTTGCACAATAATCAAAACAAGTTGAAATAGAAACAGTCCTCTGACAAAATCTGAAAAAGAAAGTTAGCAATATATAAAGGCACTGTGTGTATTAAAAGCTTGCAAACAAATCTTGGGCCTGATTCTGTGTTCCCTCAGCTCCTACTGATGTCTCCTAAGAATGCCAATTAACACATCAAAGGATCCGGCCTCACACCTGTAAGGCAAATGAACACCCCTCTCTAACAGATTTGAGGGTGCTCATCTGAGACATTCAGCACCTGACAGGATCAGACCCTAATCACAAATAGCAGATCTGTTTAGAGAATGTAAGTAAAAAGGCTGAAGAAGTGCTTGTAGGGCTAGGGTGGGTAACCAGACTGGAAAAGGGATGACATAGCCTGTGGCTGGATGTTGGGTTCCCTCCCACATTAATTTTACAGGACAGATCCCTTATCCATCCAAACACACAAAATATGAGACCGCACAATAGATTTTGTGTGGGATTTTGACAGATGTAGTATTTCAGAGGATCCATGAAATATAGGAGCATACAATCAGGGAATCTCTCTCCCCATAAAGAAATGTCACTCATAATTCCCAATATACATGATTCAATTATAAAAAGGCAGCCCTCACCAGTAATTAGTGCTCTCCTTGGAATCCTGGAAACCATAGAAAATTTATTTTATTCCCCTTTCATTCCTCCCCTCCACCGCCCACCCATGACTGATTGGTCCTCTTCATCTTGACTGGTCCATTGAAATATATGTTAACTATTTATGTTAAACAATCTGTTCCACCTTGTATTTAGCTGAGACACTCTGAGTACATTTCCCAGAACTGAGGAAGAGCTCTGTGCAAAGTTCAAAAGCTTGTCTCTCTCACCAACAGAAGTTGATCCAATAAAAGATATTACCTCACCCACCTTGTCTCTCTAATATCCTGGGACCAGCACAGCAATAACAACACTGCATAAAGGAAAAGTATTACAAAACAGCTCTGCCCATATTGCTCTCAGGGTTGTCAACTGTTGTGATTACGAGCATGAGTTCCATGTTATTTAGTGTTTTGTTTAAACCCAAGCTCCTGGAGTCAAGTGATTACGAAAAATCTCAACATTAATTTAAAAACAAATAAGCGTCTTTCTCGCCCTCACGGTTGCAAAGAAAAGCTTGAAAATATGATCCTTTAAGACTCAAAAACCAGAAGGCAAATAAAAATAATGCATTGTTTATGTTTAAAAATACATTTTTTAACCAAACTCATGATTTTTTAACCCTTTTGGTTGGCAATGTTGTGCTCTTGCTTTTTCTCACTGCTGTCTTTATATCCGGCACACCAGAAACACATGCATATACTTGAGAGAAAAGACAAGAACAAGTTCTGGATCTTCACATACCAGGATATGAATAATCAATCTATCCCAGATAATAAATAATCAACCTCAGACCCACTATGGAAAAACAAACAGAGGGAATGCTACTAGTTGTTCAAGGACTCTTAAAAGGCTGAAAGTAAGTCCTCAAATACAAAGATTGGAAAACATTTTAAAAGTGATCTTAGTGTTCTTGAAGCTTTGGTTCTCCACCCACAAAACAAACGCTGCAATGGCAGTAGCAAATCAAGTTTCTCCACAGTCCCTTACCAATATCTCCCAGCCAGGGGCAGGCAGAGGCAGGACCACCTCTCTGGGTAAGAGGTTACTTCAGTTTCTATGTTCATTTATTACTGGCCTCTCAACTGAGAATGTTAATTGAGGTATGTCTTCAAAGCACCCATGGCTGGCCTGTGCCAGCTGACTCAGGCTCACAGGGTCGGGCTGTAGCCTGGGCTTCTGCGAGGTGCAACAATTCCAGAGCCCAGGCTCCGTCCAGCCCGAGCCCGTAAGTCTACACAGGAACGAAACAGCCCCACAGCCTGAGTCCCACGAGCTCTGGACAGCCGTGGGTTTTTCTTCGCTATGTAGCCAGACCCTTGAATACTGGTTTACTACAAACTGTGCTGAGGCCACCAACACATTTCATACAGACCTCCAAACAACCATCAACTGATAACAATTGTCAAATCCCAGACAACTCGACTGAATTTGAATGGTTCTGGATCACATTATTGACCATTTGAGATATCCCCAATTGCCTTTAAAAAGAAAAGATGACAACAAATGATAAGATCTTTGGCTGCTGCTAGAGGAACAGAGGGAAACTCAAATAATGTTGGGTTCTCTTTCCAACTGGCATATTAAATGTGAAGTATCAAAAAGACAACAACAAAAATGAGCAGATACGGAAGTGGAGAATACCTTATATAATTGAAACTGCGGAAGGAATTTAGGTGGGCAAAATGCAGTTACTCAAATTACAATTTGGGTAGGACACTGGAATAAACACTCCTTATCTTGCAAAAAGTGCTGTGGAAGTTTTAATCTCAAACAGTCAAGAGAATAGCTTTATATTTTATCAGAAAGACAGGCTTTCCACCAACACAGTGTATCCTAAAACCAGGTATACAATTAGTACTGACTAAGGTACATCTACACTGCAGCTAGGAGTGTGCTCCCCAGTGCAAGTGGACAGACACACACTAACTGCGCTAACATTAGCAGTGTAGCCGGCTATAGTACAGGAGGAGGCTCAGGTTAGCTGCCTGAATACGTACCCAGGGCCTCCAGGCAGATTTGTATTCAGGCTGCTAGCCTGAGCTGCTACCCGCACTGTCCTTGGGTACACTGCTATTTTTTGAGCACTAGATCAAGCAGAGCTAGCGCACATCCGTCAACTCTCACTAGGAAACATGCTCCCAGCTGCAGTGTAGACATATTGTAAGAGTATAATCTTCTAGGATTATACTCTTGAACTCTTGATTATACGCAATGAACTTTGCCTGCATATAGCTCACTGTACCATCAGGGCCTAAATTATCAACACTAGCTCTTGAAGCATCCTGGGTTTTTTCCTTGGAACAGTCTCATCCAAGTACTCATCATACTCAGCCCTAACCCACAGTGTGGGAACTGGCATAGTTTGAGGTGCTATTGCTACAGGTACCCACCAAGTTCTAGGAGAGAAAACACAGACTGTATGCCATACACATCAAATGAATTAGAGAAACTAAGGAAAATTTTAAAATTGTAATTTGTACCTCTTAAAATCCAAATAAAATACTCTATATTTTGAGTACTTAAAATATTTCCTATTTTCCTAATGGCAAAGGTATCCTGGCCTATTTTTTCTGACAGTGTCTCACAGTATAGTACAGTTTTCTAAAATGTTGTTCTCCCAAAACATGAGATACTTCTAGTTTGCCTCACATGTATATTAACTATATGTAAGGCTTCTCTTATTTCTTTCTTCACTTTTTTAAAGTTTATCTGGAATAATACCAAAAGCACTTTGCCTCTGAAGAACTAAAGTCTAAATGGACTGGGAATGATGAACTGGTGCCTTCCTAAGTCATACTGAGTCTAGCTAAGTCACCTTTGAGAAAAATGTCTTAAAAGAGCACAGGATGAGACAGACTAAACTCGTGTAAAATACAGTTTGTGCACAAAAGTACTATAGATCTTCTCCTTGGGGAAATTTTTCTGGCTAGTTTCTCCTGGAGCAAGTCCTCTTATAACAACTCAGTATATGGATGAAACATGATTTCATAAGCACTGCTCTATACTTCTTCCGATACTTGTCACTGGACTGACGCATTCCTGTAATAGAGACACAAGGTGGGTGAGGTAATGTCTTTTATTAGACTAACTTCTGTTGGTGAGAGAGACAAGCTTTCAAGCTACACAGAACTCTTCTTCAGGTCTGGTAAAGGTAGTCAGTGTCACAGCTAAATACTAGGCTGAACAGATAGTTTAACATAAGTAGTTAGCACATATTCTAAGGGACCATTCAAGGTGACACCCCTGTACTCATAGGACAAAAAGAGGGGTTAGTGGGTTACATTTAGTGGACAGTATTTAACTGTGACACTCTGAGTACCTTTCCCAGACCTGAAGAAGAGCTTTGTGTAGCTCAAAAGCTTGTCTCTCACACCAACAGAAGTTGGTCCAATAAAAGATATTACCTCATCCACCTTGCCTCTCCAATTACCTGGGACTGACACAGCTACAACAGCGCTGCATTCCTATAATAAGTTGCAGAAATGAATTACACATTACTCTGCCTCTCCTGTTATCCACCTAATGTTCTCCTAACTCCCAGTTTATAATGGTTCCTGTACTCATCCTTCCATTCCTTGTCAAAACTGTATATTTTCACAAAGTAGCTTAATTGGCAAATACTAAAGGAAAACAATTGCTAGCAGCAGAACACTCTTGTATAGGAACATACCTGAGACTAAGTACTACAATTATCTTACTGTACAATTACTGACCACAGAAGACCTGAGCCTTTTAAAAAGGAGAGGATCTACCCTTCCCCCCACTTTTTGACCACTTAAATTAAATATTATGGTTATGCCTGCTAGTCATAATACTATTCTCTCTCACAAAGCCAGCATGTAGTTAAAGAAAAGTTATACTCTTTTCTGAAAAAAAAAATCAATAAATCTCTATCAGGTTTACAAATTACCAGGGAGATAATAGGAAAAAGGCCTATTCTTTCCATTTAACTGTAATCCTCTTCCCCATAGAAACTGGAAGATTTTTTTTTTTTTACTAACATACATTTTTTTACTATTTAACCTCTTTTAATATAGAATACACTTGTAAGCACATGTTCCAAACAATTTCTATATTCAGGGCTTAATCCTATACCCACTGAAGCCAATGAGAGGAAATAGATCCTCTGATACTTTCCACTGCAAGATTATTTTATTAGGATTATGTTAGTTTACCTCTTCTAATTTGCCTAAATCTTGAATGTTATAGCTCTGAAGAGACATGAGGAGATCTGATAAGTGTCTCTCAGCTCTTCCTATTTGGTACACAAAAGCCATGCCTTTATCAATTTCTTTCTAATTAAAACCAACCGGAAGACAGGCAAAATACAATTCCTGGGCAGATATATCTAAAGGTAAATATAAAGAAAGACTCTAATGTGTAAGTCAATCTGCTAATGCATTCTTAACTTAAAGAAAACTGATGCAACTATCTATTCAAATCAAAGGCCAGAAACAAGCCCATGATGTGCAATATGGCACTTCTCAGCTGTCAATTCTGTTGAACAAAGTTTCCATGAATTGGTATCAACACTGATAAAAAACACATAGTAGGCAAAAGAATACACTGTATATGGAAAAAAGAACAAATATTTGTTTTGTATGCATATCCCTGTATAGTTATAAGATTCAGAGGATCTCAACATATCAACGTTAATCTCTTTATTTGATATCTTCTCAAAGAAAATAATTACCTAAATCATTCCTCTGGCTGAAGTAATTACTCATGTCAGAGATGCCAGAAGAATGTAAGTATTAGTTTAAAAAAACCTAACACTCTATGCAAAAAGCAAAATATGAGCCCAATCCAAAACCCACTGAAGTAAATAGGGTGACTTTAGGGGATTTTTGATCAGACCCTAAAACTCTGTTTTGCTTTCCCCCCCCCCCCCCCCGTTGGCAGGAAAACAGTCCTATACCTTGATTTTAATTGTGTTCAGAAGAGAATGAAGTTGGGGACAGGAAGACTGGATTAGAATTCCTGATCCTGAATCTCCAAAATGTTACTATTTGTACTGCTATAGTGTCTAGGAGTCCTAGTACAAATACAAAGCAAAAAGAGGTTCCTGGAGCCTCTTGTATGGAACAAGGAAGAGTCATTTTTGTCTAAGTTTGGAGATGGTCATGACAAACTAATGAAAACAACCATTTATGCACGATCTTAGCCCCAAATGGTAGAAATCTCATGAGAACAATGGATGGTATGACATTTGTAGCATTCCAAATAGCAGAACTCTCCCAAGGACATTTTCACGTCAGAAGAGTTGATGAGATTTTTGGCAGTGTTGAATTTGGGCCTCAAATCTAATCCAGATATTAACACTATCATCTCTATTTAAAAAAAAAAATCAGTTTTGTGGGTTTCGTGAGTGTCCTGAAGATTATCACAAAATTGTTTTTTGAGACTCATTCTGTATAGCTTTTCCTCATTGTTTACAGTCTCTCTGAAAACAAAAGAAACATAAATGAAGTTTTAAAAATACAGTACCCGCCACACATGGGCACTCTTTTCATTGTATTTTGGGTGTCGGTTAAATGCAGCTAACTGATGAACGTCACTCATTACAAAGAAAAGCCTTGAATCTCTATTCTTTGCACACCCATAATGGAGAAAAAGAAAAAGCAAATATTTATAACTATGAGTCAGAGGTTAAAATTGCTAATGATTAAGAGCTTGATAAAAAGCCCACTGAAAACAACAGGAGATTTGGATCAGACTCTGTACAATAAAAGTGATGATCTGAACATTTATGTCTCATCTTGTTCACACCTTCCCTCAAAAAAACCAAAAAAACAAAATCAGAGAATTACCATTCTTTCTTAAAATACTGGTCATTGAATGCTCAATATACAAGATGCATTGCTGCACACACATTTCCTCAGACATATTATACTGAATTTGTCAATGCAATAAATGCAGCAAAAATCACCTCTAAGTGATACAGCACAAAACAGAATGAAGCATAGAATTCTAGCACCTAAGAAGGAGAAGAGTCCTCCTCAAAGCAGTTACATCAGTAAAAAAGGTGAAAGTTAAAACAGTTTACTTAGAAAAACATCAGCACTGATTCACAATGGTGGATTTTCAGCTGTGGCTTGTGAGGAACTGCTGTCAAAGTCCTGTGGTTTCTACATTTATGTTACCTTTTCCAGTTGGTAATTCTAGCCCCCAAGTGGCAAATGAACAAAATGGAAAGGGAAAATAATTTTTAAGTGTTTACTTGGTTTCTCCTCGCGGACAGGAAAGAAATGCTGACAGATGGACAAGAGAAGAAACTAACCAGTTGGGGAAGGGAGGAATATATGAACAGCGGCCTACAATATGCCTATTCAGACAGCTTTTTGTCACTTGAATAAATAAAAAACAATGGCGAAGCTACTGCAGATATCAAGTATTCAGTTCAGTGTCTCAAAGTTCTAGGCCATTTAAAAACTTTAAAAACAAACATCCAAAAGGATAAATTTTTTTAAAAGATAGAATTTTATTTTTTTACTTATTGATTTTATGGGCTTTAAATCTTGTTACCTGAATTCAAACTTCTGAAGCTTCAAATGTGGTTTTAACATCACTATTTTAAAAAGGCTTTTATAATATCCAAAATTGTGTTTACCCGCTGTGAGGCAATCGGTCTTGCTTGTCAGTGGAACACACTAACTGCATCAATGATCTAAAAATAAGAAGATTTAAATTACAGAATGGAAATGTGGGAGAAAAGTTTGATATGCCATAACATATTCTGTTTCCATTCCAGAAAGGGCCATATCATCACATAGTTTTCTTGCTGTGCTAAGTACCTCCAACTAAATATCAATCTGATTATAGAATGCACTACTGCAAAAACCTTAGCACAGAATTCACATAGAGTATTTTGGCAAAGCTCATGAAAAAAAGTATAGGTGTTCACTCTTTATTGACTATGGTAGTCAGCACAAAGTAGATTTATATCAAAAGACAGACTTGTGCTACAGATCCTTTGAGGGTAAAGGTATGTTTTCAAACTTTTGCCCAATCATGTAACAATTTATGAACTGAAAAAAAAAATCTTTCCATTGCGTCAAGATCCTTCAACTAATAATAGTCTTTGCAGAAGATCTCCTTTCAAATAAAAAAAATTCCTCCCCCCCAAAATTTCTATGAGGTTTTAGACTGATGCTTTTGGATATACAGACTACTTATCTGGGATCAGGACTGCTGTCTATGAGTCCATTCTTATGGTCTTTACTCAGACAAAAACTCCCAGTGACTTCAGGGTTGGGGTCAAGGTGCCCAGCTTCGAAAAGTCTCAAAGTAGTTATTAATTTAAATATGCATTTTACCCTCCACTATCAACAGTTTATTATAATGGAGAAAAATGAATTTTGTAAAAATTCAGTGGTCTGGAGATTCTCAACTGGTGTAAATTGGCAGAGTTTCACTTAAGTCAGTGGAGCCATGCCAGTTTACATCAGCTGAGAATCTGGCCCAGTATTCCTAGATTTATTGTGAGGAAGTGAGAAGTGTTCAATTGATTCACAGGCTTCTAATTGAGAAGCCTGTGACTCATTGATTTCCCTGGTCTTTTGCTGTGACTCTAAGTGTGTTAATTTCAATATGTAACAAACAGAGCATTTCAAATACTGCTGAATGAAGTAGTGTTGTCCATGACAGCAGAAAAGAAGAATGTACCTGGTTTACAACCTTTTGCAAGGAAAAATGAAATTTAAAAAAATATTCCACAAAGTAAAAAATGTACATGCCAGAAAAAAATTGACCATTTGTTAAAGTATTCATCCTCATCACCCCCAGTGAATTTCTGGTGCATTTGTACAAACATTTTAAAGGTTCATTTCTGAACAAAAGTCATTTTTCACCTATTTTAATCATATTTTGAAGCCAACCTGATCTTCCCTGACAAGAATTAAAATTATGACTTTATATATCACAAAATCTGTTCAGTCAATATTTCTCATTACGTAATACTATGCCTTTGAGCCACAGGCTTTATTTTTGATACCTTCAAGCTTTCCATGATCCAACTACAAGAAAAAGCAGGCCAATAACTATCACTGTAAGCCAAATTCTGAGGAACTATGGTCTTCCCTGTAAAACAGGCTTCCTAACAAAAATGACCTTACTCTAAAGCGTGCTTTATTGTAACTCATCTAAGTGCAAGGGAATGAATTTATTCCCTTGTATTTGTTTCTGGCATTTTATATGTATATGCCTGAATTTTTTGCAAAACTCAATAAAATATGTGAAATTGACTTATGGTATGTTTTGTTGTATTTATGATGCTGCCTGTAGCAAAATTTAATTTCTCCGACCTGGAAGGTATTCTAAAAAAAAATTCAACAGAATATCTCATATATTATTTGTAAAATCTCAAGTGGAATATGCATTGTTTGATACAGATTAATAATGCATTGATTAAGCATTTTGAAAGCTCTGAGATTTCCTTTGATTCGTATTGAAAGGCCAACCATGGAAGACAATTAAGAAATGCAGTGAACAACTATTTAAAAAAAACAACAACAACAAAAAACACAGTAAAGAAGCCACTTTTCAGCGTATGGTTACTATACCTAGGGACTTGGTAATTTATTACAAATGCTGACTGCAAGCAAGCTTCTAGCCATTCTAATTCTAGCAGATACCAGTGGGAGCAAGTGTAAATAATCAGACACTAACAACTCAGTTGGAGATCCATTGGAGTTATAATAATACATTACTTTGAAATGACTTTATATGATTGAAAGAAATTTTGAATCCCATCCTAGAACAAAAATTTTAAAACTTATCTTTTCTTTTTTTGTCAATGCCATAGGTATGAGTGATAAGATGACAGCATAAAATTATAACACAGCAGCATCACAAAACAAATCCCTGGGAGGGAGGATTCAAAGTGAATGCTATTGCAATAGAAAGATACTTGAAATTTGTTTTAAATATTCTGGAAAGTTTGCTTCTCCAAAATATTTCTGTATAAAAAGAGTTTACATTTAACAAGAATCATCTCTCTATTCCCCTTAAAATATAGCATTTTCCTTGTTGAACAGCATTACTGGGGGGAGGGGGATTCCATATGTCATAGATGATTTTCAAAGGCTATTTAAGGTTCCTCAGATTCAGCATTGCTCTTACAAAGAATAAATAGCTGGACTAGTTTCAAAAGTTCCTTTTTCCAAATGCAACAGAGAAGTTATTTATAATCTTTGTTGCTGCAGCATACAGCAAATCAAGAGTTTGCCCTTGATCAAGAGTGGCTCCACAAGAGTGCATGAAGTTTAATACCACCTTATGCAGTCCCAGAGCTGTCAGAAGGCCCATAAGATACTGGGCCAGCAGGTCAGTGCTGTCTTGTGAATGTTTGCTGAAGTTCTCCAAAGACAAATCATTCAATCTAGGCAGGTCTAGTACCAGGTCCAAGAGCAATTCAACTAGTTTGACTAAGTAGCCCAATGCATTTCAGGATAGCCTGTACACCACATTTATTTTATCTCAGGAATTGCACCCTGATCTTGCAACTGGCTCCACACGCCAGAACCCCTCTGAAGTCTGGTCCTAAGTGGATGCGTCCAAAGCACTTCATATCTAGTATAGGACACCTGTTACATCAGAGTCAGATGCAAAGTGCAGAGGTCCCTCTCACTCCTGAGCCCTATATATATTATATATATATAATCTGAAAGCAGCTGTGCCAAGACAGAGCCAGCTGAATCATCCAAACAAATCTTGGCAATGAATGCCATATTGAACCTACCTTCCATTATCAGATAATTAACGTTGCTTGTTTTGTTGACAGCCATCTTTTGATTGATCTGCAAGCAAAGAGGCTTGAGGTCTTGACCCATAATTACTGTCTTGCTGTACAATTTACAGCACCATTTTAGGTGGCTGTGGTATTATTAGGGTTTGCAATGTAAACATAGTCCCCTGAGCTCAGGAAGCAAAAGTTAAGTAAAGCTGAAACTGCTTTTTAGAAATATTTAAAATGAAGTGTTTTAGGCCAAATTTTCAAAAATGGCTTGTAATTAGAATTAAGAACTCAAACTGACTGCAGTCTATTTTTTTAATGTGTGTTCATCCAGCATTGTGAATCCTGAAATGAGCCTTTGGGGCTACCATAATAGACAAAACGAACAAGGTCTAAATTCCATTGTCTAAACCAACATCTGATGTGAGCACGTAAGATCAGAGGCTCAGATGAGTTTCTTTTGAAAATCTGGATCCTAAGTCTGTATATAGATTCTGTTAACTGATTTGGGATTTTAAACTGAGATTTCCAAAGACGTCTAGGGGAGTTAGGCATGCTTCTATTGGCTTTCAATGGGAATTGGGCATCTAATTCACTCCAGTCTCTTTGAAACTCCCAGCCTTTAGTTATTTTTTAAAAAATCTTTACAAAGCCACTCTAAGGTCAGCTATAAGAACAAAATTAACAAAACCAGTGTAAGGACAATATCCTGCTGTTGATTACAAACTATCCTGCTGTGGTATAGAAAATTCCTATTGATTTCAATGAGAGTCCTAAGCAGAGGATGATGGAAAGAGAGAGCTTTAAGCCTTACGTTACAACAGATGCTCAGCATGGTGCTGTCTACTGCAGTGGAAGTTGAGGACACTCAGAACTTCGCAGAATTAATTCCCAATATCATACAAAACACTCTCCTTTGAAGACAATTGGCTAGATTATAGAACAATAAGAACTTGATAAGTCAGCAGACTAAAAATGTTATTTAAATAAGTTTTTATTTGTACAAGTATACAATGTAATAAATTAATATTTCAGTTTAATCTTATAAAATTACATATGGAAAAAGACCCTTTGGATTATAAAATAATGTTACAGTTTGGCCATATTGAAAATTACATTTTTATATTTTTCATTTTATTGCATACATTCATTTGCTCTGCAATTCATTTGCAGAAAAACTGAATAAGAAAAAGGACTGATTCATTGTGGAGTCATTATACAAAGATACATAGCTGGCATGAATGACACCATTTTTATCATCAATGTCCACAAAAAATTAAACGTAAAATAATTACATTAATGATACAATTCAGTTGAGATTTTAAGCATACAAAAGTCAAGAAATTCAAAATTCTGGTTCCCATAGCAACCATAACATGCAATATGAGAGTTCTGTATTGCTGTATATTGTAGTGATGTATGTGTCTTAATATATATATGTGCAATGTGGCTTAGTTATGATTGTTGTGGGAACCATAACTGAATTTCCTGACATTTTCATTCTCAATTGTAATGTTATATTAATAGAGTTATTTGGACTTAATCTCCTTGTTCGTTTAAAACACGGGCAGGGGGACAGGAGAAGAGACAAAGGAAATAAAATGAGAAAAAGGAATAGGAACAACTGATTTTATTTGACCGCGATCTAATGATGTAAATCCATGGAAAGCTTGATGTTTTAAAAACAAGCCATTTTTCAGTCAGTCATTCAAGTGCAAAAGAAAAAAGCCTCTGAACTATGTGTCAACTAGAGAAAGCATCACTAGTTATACTAAGATACCTTTAAAATGGCCTAAAGCATTTTCTTCCCCTCTTAGGATATGTCTACCCTGCAATTAGGGGAGCAACTGCAGCTCAGGAAGGCACACTGTGCTACCTTGAATCCACTACCCAGACTAAAAATAGCAGTGAAGACATGGTGGCACATCGCTAGCCTGAGGCAGAATCCATGCTGCTCCTTCCTCACTATGACTTTTAGCCATGCTAGCTATATTAAAGGGAGTTCTGCCATGCCTACCCAAGCTGCAGTCACATCTCCAATTGCAATATAGAGATACTACATGCTAATTCTACGGTCTAGTCTGCATTAGACAGACCACAGTGTAGCTCTTCTTTCATGTTCATAAATAGGATGCAGCCAGTCAAGAAAGAACCACGGTACTTGGTCAAACCCAATCCCTCTGTTCTCCATGAAGCAGCCCAGGCGAGATCTTCCATAACAGAGGGAAAATTCTTTAGCCTGCACTATGTTGCTATTCTATAGGAATAACATTAAGCCTGCTGTGCTGGCTTGATCAAATGATAGAAAGTAAAAGAGCAGGTAAAAAAAAGAAAAAAAATGTGTTCTCCCATGTCCTAGTCTTCACCAGAACAGACATGTTTTATTGAGCAGTCCCCATGAAAAACAGGAGCAGGAAAATTAATCCACAGAGATGCCATTAACAAATAAGGGGGTGGGGTGGTGAAAAGTGACAAAAAGAACTTTTGATCTCAGTTTCTTTCCTCATGAGAAAGGAATCTCTCTAATCTTTCAAAGACTAAAAAGAGTATTGGCCAATGTCATCACATTCAGGTGGCAGTCCTTGGTGAAGGTGAACAGGGAGTAACAGGAAAACTCATCCACAGAGTGCTGACTTTCAATATAAGGGCAGCCATGTATCTAATGGAATAAGATTTGATTATTCCCAGATGAGAAATTTCTGCTTCTCAGTAAGTTTCTTGAATGCATTCTCATTCACTTGGGTAGAACTATTCTTGAAAATCTGAGTCCCCATTTCAATGTTTTGACAAGGAAGAAGGTAGCATCCAATTTCCTGAAGAACCTCCTCAGGTAGTGTTTGAGAAAAGCTTCATAAGTTGAGGGTCTGCCAGATTTTTGTTTTTCAATCTTAGCATCAGTGCTAAAATTGAGAAGGACTCGCTCTCTCTCTCTTTTCTTATGTAGAGCTCTGAAGTTATTCTGGGGAGAAAACTTGGACAGGCGTGAAGTACAACCTTGTCCTTGTAACAAACCATGCAAAGTCCTTGGGAAAAGTGATCTGCCCTCTTGCATCTTTGTCCATTCACTGAGCCATCCTTGTCCATTCAAGAGCCATTTAAAAAAAACCCATTTGCTAGAGCTTGTCAAAAAACAGAAAATAATTTTCATGAAAATTTTAAACAAAGTGTTGCTTTCTGGGAAATTTTTGAACATTTTTGACTAGTTCTAGTAGTTGGAGTCATTCAGTTTTCCAAGGACAATTATATGGGAGGTGCCCATGTATGTCATAGGTATAGGCATAGGTCATAGGTAAATGCCATGTATAGGCCATGAATAAAGTGTCTTGGATAAGGTTCTTGCTTCCCTGTGGTGGATACATAACTGATGTACCTTCATGTTGGTCACAGACACAAATAGATCTCAGCAGGGTGATCCCCACTTATTGGTGGTCAAGCTGAAGACTTCTTGCTTGAAAGGTTACTCCCCTGGAAGGATCTTTTTCTTTCTCAACCAGCTGGCTTAGAGATTGGGTTTCCCTCTTACATACAGTGCTTTGATAGATTGCAGATAGACTTCTCCTTACTGAACAGCAAACTCACTTTCTCTGGTCCTTCTTATGCAGTTGAAATGCTTCCATCACTGAATTGTCTGTTCAGACTAAAACACAATTTCACATATAGACATCCTTTTAGGGTGAGGAATGCTAATCTTTTTTGGACTGCTAACCAGACTGGAAGAGACTTCTCCTGTTTATTTTCTCCTACAAAAAGTGGAAAAGTTGTTTAGAAGCCAGGCTCTTCTGGTTCCTCCAATTCCATTTCCACAAGCAGTGGACTGATTAAATATTTCTAGTCCTGTTGGAAATTCTTTCTAGGCAGTTCCAGAGCAGTTTTTTCTGGTAGCTGATGCTGAATTAAGAGAGAAAGCTTGGCCAATGCCCTGGAGATAAAAGCCTTAGGACCCATACATAGAGGATGGGCAGCAGGGCCAGCTCCAGGCACCAGTGCAGCAAGCAGGTGCTTGGGGCGGCACATCCATCTCTTTGGCGGCAATTTGGCAGTGGGTCCCTCAGTCGAGCTGCGGCCAAAGTGCCACCGATCATGGCTTTTTTTTTTTTCCTTCTGCCACTTGTGGTGGCAAAAACACTGGAGCTGGCCCTGATGCGCAGGAAGAAATATTGGGTCTGGAGGAGGAATCAAAGTCCCTAAATAAATGCTTCTTGACTTTTGCTTAAGTGGCCATCTCTAGGGATCCAATTTTCCTTAAGAGACCAGGAAAAATTTGTTTATCTTGGCAAGTAAGTATGTCTGAGGAACAGGTGAGAGACAGGGGGCTTCCTGCTCCTTTTTATCTATATACATCATTCTGTACTTGCCTTGCCATCATCACACAGTGACTAGCCTGGTTAGACAAGCTTGAGTCCCCTGGCTAGAGGCTCAGGAGACTGGCTTCCAGGCCCAGTGAATCCCTTGTGAAAGGCCCAGTAGGGGGAGTGGGAGCTCTTTACGAGCACAAATGCAGAACGTGCACTCCAGCAAGAGAGACACATTTTCATTTTTCTTGGTTTTTGTTTGTTCCCTTTTCTTGTCATTTTCTTCTCTTTTGGCATTACCTACCACTAGACAAGACTGTGGCACTGCAGCACCAGTTGATCTGCAAGGAAGAATACTAAGGCTGCTCAATGGAAACCAAAAGAGGGCCAACCCAGGGGATAAAGCTGCTTCTCCTGACTTGCCTCGATTGTCCCTGTTAGGGTGACCAGACAGCAAGTGTGAAAAATCAGGACAGGGGGTGGAGGGTAATAGGAGCTTATATAATAAAAAGACCCCAAAATCGGGACTGTTCCTATAAAATCAGGACATCTGGTCACCCTAGTCCCTGTGAGAGAGAGACTGACACCAATGTGGTCTGTGCTTGTAAAGACCAGAGAAAAGAAAAGAATGTTAACAACTTTTCCAAAAAGTTTTGGTATGAGATATTTCAACCACAGAGTTCAGGCAGGTAACTTTTCTTGAACTTGTGGGGAGTGACTCAACACCCAAGCCCCAAGAATCCTCTCGAAAGCCCCAAGAATCCTCTGGAAAGGGCCTTGGATTCATAGCCCTTCAGGAGAGGGATCAGAGAAAGGAAAGGGAAAAAAGGCAAAATGTATTGTATGGTGTGTGACTGGAAGTTATTACTGTTCTGAACAGTATCTCTCCCTATGAAAGGGATTTCTGAAGCAGCCACTAGCAGGCAAGACATGCTGCTACAGAGGAGTGGGAGGTGCAGGTGCTTTACACATGCTCTAATCCCCCTAGATTCTGGGATGTCTGGTTTCAGGAGCCAAAACACAGCGGCCTTCTGATGGAACAAGTCCAAGGAAAGCTCTAATAAAATACTCAAGGAGTTTTCTGCCCCCCGGAACAGATATTGCAAACCAATATTCAAAATACAGCAATTCAAAGTGCTGCTGCGGGCAGCTCAGTGAACCAAGTGTAAAGTCCACTTTAGCATTTTCAAACACTAAAAAATACTTGTGACTGAGTCACACCTAACTGAGCAGATTTGGCTTTGCAGACTATTTTATGAAGTGTGTTCAAACTCTATATAGCAATCATAAAGCTCAGTTGTTGTTAATGAAGATAACACAAAAAATACCCCAAACCAGGAATTCTAATACATAGACAAGAGGAACACAAAGGGCCTAGCAAGATTCCTAGAATTAAAAGGACTTCTACCACAACTGTTAAGAGTCATAAAAGATTAAATTATCCTAATAGATTTCAACATCTGTGTGGGGGCAATTCATCTGATAGAATAGCCCAAGTCCTTCTATTTCTCTTGACAAACATAGGCTCTCTCTGACCTCTCCTACATGGCAAGCATGCACTAGCCTTCGTTTCAGACTTAGATCGCAGAATGGTGGATAACATAACACTCTTCTGGCCAGACCATCATCTCTTCAAAAACAGAGATTAAGTAATTAAAAGGTAATGACTAAATCGATCAATCAAAATTAGTCCTTTCCCAGAAATCTTGGTTCTGGAAAACAGGACTTTGCAGGGGAAACCCACCCACCCACCCAAAACACCAAGGCATTGGCAAAGTAGAAAAAAATACTGCAGCCAAGTTCATGGGAGGAACTAGCTCCAAAATGGCATGCTCCTAGAGGTCATAACAGTTGTCTGAACTATGGAAAATGAAACAATCATGCAGAAGGCTGGAGAGCCTACTGAGCAAAACCCACTCAGCCACCACCAAAAGACACATGCTGCAGCCATAAAGGTTGCTAAAACAGCCTCTCAAACATGTTTGCTTCGGTCAAATAACAGCTCATACAACACACTTTCATGCAGAAAAAACAACAACCTACACACACAAGTCTCACTCACTCCAAAAAAAGCTCTTAGCCTACTTCACAGACTAAACAAAATCAAATAAAACCTCACAGAGACAGAGGAACAATACCTACCTATTCCCTAGTCATTGATGGATTTAGAACTATCCCTGAAACAGAAGCCTCAGCAGCTGTGAGGAATGTTCATCCCATCACTCATGAACCTAATTTAATAATGGGCTCTTCAATCTAGCAGAGAAAGATAACACAATCCAATGTCTGGAAGTTGAACCTAGACAAATTCAGACTGGAAATAAGGTGTAATTTTTTAACAGTGAGAGTAATTAACTATTGGAATAACTTACCAAGGATCATGGTGGATTCTCCAACATTGACAATTTTTATATCAAGTTTGGATTTTTTTTATGAATTATTTTGGGGAAGCCCTATGGCCTGAGATATACAGGAGGTCAGAGTAGATGATTACAGCGGTCCTTTCTGGCCATGGAATCTGTGAATCTATGATTGCTACACTTTGTGGCTGGTGAAGCCCAGAAAAAAAAAATCTGACCCCATGATGGGAGAACATTAATGTCTCCTTCAGAGAAGGCAAACTACAAGACATCCTAACAACACAATAATTCTGAAGCAACTTATACTTTACACCAATGACCTCACCAGCTGCTGCCCAGTTTCCTGACTCTCTTTTCATGGCAAGGCTTCAAAGCAGCTGGCATACAAGTTCTAATAGGCTATCCCTCAGAATCAAGTTACAGGCAAGAGCATGACCAAAATATGCTCCTGTTGGAGCTAAAGGATTATCTTCTCATCTATGCTGATGTATCAAATACTAATAACAATTAATCCTATGGAGTTGAATTGAATGCACATCAGATTTTGAAGAAGTAGACAAGGGGATTCATTCAATGCTCTCAGATCACAATGGACACCTGTTTGGCCCATGTTATATGGAATCCCACTAGGTTTGTTATCATGCCACCTGCTCTTCAGCACTTCTATAAAACTGCACAGAGAAAACATTAGATGCCATGGACTTATTTGCTAATGATCTGTGGATGACACTCAACTGTAGGTGGCCTGTTCCACTGAGATCATACAAATGTGTTCATCCCACTGGCGGGTACGGATCACCAGACTGATGAACAGCAGTAGGCAAAAGCACCACCCAAGAAAGACAGAAGAAATAAATGCTTTAAGGAACTTGTAGATATTCTCACCTCCCCAAGACTGAAGGTATCAGACAACAGACTGTTAGAATGATACAAAGCTACAGTGTCATGGACTCGTCACAATACTTGAACACATAGATGACCACAGTGGTGACAAATGACTTCTTCCATCATAAGCTGTCTAGGAAACTGTAGTCTTTTCTCTTGGGCAAGAATCTAGTCATGGCAATAGTCACTTTATTCTCCTCCAGCATAGCTTGCAGCAACTTGCTCTGCTGGGGGCTGAATTCAGCAGTCACAAGAGTGAAGCCGATAAAGCACATGGCAGCACATCTCATAATGAACAATAAAGGCAAAATGAACACACCATTCCTGTGATTTCTGGTCTCCACTGGTTCCTCATTTACTTCAGAACAAATATGAATGTTCTGTTCTTATTGTGATCTTCCAACACCACCAAAGGTACAATGCAACTTGAGAAAGTCCAGGTTTAGACTACCAGATGCAGGAGGCCAAGAGGCTTCCGTGATCAAACTCCTTGAGAAACAGATCAGACTGAAATCAAGCCTGACTGTGTTTGATAAGGTTGTTAGGCATGACACCAGGAAATAAATACAATCTTTGAATACAGAACTTTCACCCACATCTGAAAGCCTATGGAAATGAAGAGACGAAAACAACCTTTTCTTGTGGACTATTTTGTTTTCTTCATAATTTTATTTGTTGGTCATATAGGTCATAGGTACCATATAAAAGTGATACAATTGATTAAACTGGGGGGAAAGCAGCACAGTCTTTTCACTTCAAGGTACATGTCACTGGTGTCCCCTTTTGCCTCTATTATTGGCCCTTCTTAGATCTATCCTTTATGCCGATGACAGAGTAGCTCTTTAAGTTTCTGATTCCAGCACCTCATTACCAGCTATAATAGAGGCTATTACTTTGCTAAATTCTTGGGGCTGCTGATAAACGAAGACACTGACATTTCAGCACACTAAAAATACTTTAATGAGCTACATCAACTTAAAACTCATGCAGCTGTCTGCAAATTTTCCTCTCATATTGTGACAAGTTGCACCTAAGATTACTGAAGTTCAAAGGTTAGGAAGAAAACGTTCTTTCATATTTTCCAATTTTACTCTGTGCACTTGATAGCACATTGTGCATCACCAGTTTTATATTTCTCCTTTATAGTTAGTTTCCCTTGCTGTTTATGGAGATCTTTCACATAGCAACAGATGAGAATATTTATTTTGTTAAGAAGGAAAATGTTACTGGCAGTGGGACTCGGAGGCAAATGTAATACCTGAAACAACTCTTAAATCATGATTTTAAAATGACTTCTAATGATTTCAAGTTAGAGACACAAGGTGGGTGAGGTAATATATCTTATTGGACCAACCTGTGTTGGTGAGAGAGACAAGCTTCCAAGCCACAGCTCTATGGAATCTCTCCGGCTTGCTCAGGGGGAAAACAACAAACAAAAAAATACAAAGTAACGTAGAGCCTGACATCTGTAGGGATAGTTTAAGTCCATTAAATGTATTTCTATTTCAAGAGACACAACATAAACTCATCTGTACAGCCCTTATTTCCGCTGCCAAATGCTTTGCTGGGTGTGTTCTATACTCGAAATTATGTCCTAAGAGAAAAACTCAGGTTGGATCTTTCTTCCATTGTTTCTGGGTTGTCCCATATTGCTCATTATTGGTTCCAGATGTAAAATGGTGATGGCAACATCCCAATAACTCCTACACAATATCTTATGGGGGCCTTTAGTTCCTAGGTAATCTCCCATAGGAACTGGCTTGGCTTTTATACGATGGGGTGTCTCTTGGAAAACAACTCTCCTGAAATGGACTGGCCATGAAGATCTATCAAACTATTTATGGACCTCTAACTTTCCTACAATGCATGCCCTAGACATTTTATATTACTTGACTTTAGAGAGAGAATGTATATGGTTTATATGAAGCCTGGGACACTGTCACTGAGCATCTTAAAAGCAGTAAATTAAAAAAAAAAAAAAAAGACACGAGTTTACTCCCTAAGAGGAGAACAAGTAGCTGTCTTTGTTTAAGCAATAAGTTACCTTACAGTATTAACAGTTTTGCTTGGATTATAGAACTCATATCAATTTTATATGCCTACTTTAGTTGAATATTGGATATTATTTTTAAGAATTCTGGTTCCTAATTAGATTAATACAGTTTTCTTTTTATTTGTGTTTCTCCTCAATTTCTACTTTTTATTTGGCTGGTGTGTGTGTGTGTGTGTGTGTGTGTGTGAGTGTGTGTGTCTGTCTGTCTGTCTGTCTTTTTTCCCTAGAAAAAATGAGGAACTATGTCCATTTCCATTACTTGGTAATTACTAACACACTTATTCATAGTTGTGCATCTTCTGTTACAAACTAACCCTTAGAAACTGATGGGAAGATTGTGGGGCCAGATCCTCAATTGACGTAAACTCCATTAGCTATGGTAGTTTGCGCCAGCTGAAGATATCAGCTCTAGTGTGCATACAAAACAAATTAACATAACATTTCATCTTCTGTAATTAGGAACAGTGAAAATGATGATTTGGTTGAGCAGGGTGTGGCAGATACTGCTTGGACATAAATAGATGACAAAACCAGGGGCAGCTGCAGGCCCCAGCACACCAAGCACGTGCTTGGGGCAGCAAGCTGCGGGGGGCGCTCTGCCGGCACCGCGAGGGCAGCAGGCAGGCTGCCTTCCACAGCTTGCCTGCAGAGGGTCCGCTGGTCCCGTGGCTTCGGAGGACCTCCCGCAGGCATGCGGGAGGTCCGCCGAAGCCGCGGGACCAGCGGACCCTGCGCAGGCACGCCGCCGGAGGCAGCCTGCCTGCCGTGCTTGGGGCGGCAAAATCCCTAGAGCCGCCCCTGGACAAAACAGGACATTATCACTGAATTGTGACAATATATGCATCAATTACACTAAGTCACATGCTAGTCAATAAAGCTGAAATTCTGCCCTATTTGAAAGGGAAGGGGTGAAGATGCATCTTCAAGCCAACTGGGCTACTCAAATGCTTAATATTAAGCATAAGTGCTTGCTGGATCAAGCCAGACTGCCCCCACCATCTCGCAAGATATAGTTGAATATCTGTGTGCTCAAACACCACAACTACACATACAGATTAGGTAGCTACTGTATTTACCCATGTAGTTATTTTGACTGTTTGCTTGCTGTGTAGGCAGCTGTACCCAATATGAGTGCACATTTTACTTGTTCATTCATTTGCATGTGTTTTTTGAAAAGTGTTTCTTAAAATTTTCTTATTCAATCCACACTTCATTGTAATGTGAAAACATTACATTTCGGCTCTATTGACTGATACAGAGTGTAAAATGAGGAAATACTACACTTAAAGGACTACATTTATTACAATAATGTTTTCATACTCTATCGGGTTTGTGCCAACTCTTTATTCTTGTATATTGGTTGTCTTCTGTTCTTGCTTGCAAATACAAAAATAATACATTTTCAAAAATAGATGTGTATATGCTGGATGCTGTCACAGGATGGTCTGGCTCCTTAAGAGGAGTTGGGTTCAACCCCTGCTGTGCCTAGTTATTCACCCCACAGGTGATGGATTTTTGCTTGGGCTGGTGATTAGGTTAGGTAACCAGGCATCATGTGATGTTAGCCTGAGTTAAAGCTTCCTATAAGAGGGAGCTTCTGTGGCAGCGAGTGAGAATAGGAGGACATCTTTCTGGAGAGACCTAGCAAAGCTACCCTGCTCAAAAAGATCTGGAGAGAAGATGACTGGATACAAGGGGGAATATAGGAGAGAGACCTGTGAGGGATGCAGAGATATGTCAGAAGGGTCAGTGAAGTAGGCTCTCCTTACCAGCCACAGGGAAAAACCCTGTTCAGAGGGAATTAGGAGACCAAAGGGGAATAACGAACTAATGTGCCTGAAAGAGAAGGCTAAGAAATTCTGGCTTTGACTGAAACTGTTTATTTTATGTTAATAAAGTAGATCCAGAAGCGGAACACAATTCAAAAGCAAAGTCATGCTGGGCCAGGAGGGAAACTGAAACAGAGGCAGGCTCTGACATAGGATGAGACAAGACCCTGTTACAGATGCCTCAAACAGTTAATACGCTAGGGGTTCCATCTGCACCTAAAGCAGTATTGCCACTTAAGAGTATAACAACTATAGTACTGTGCACCTAAATGAGAATTATTGAGTGGGTTAATGGGAACAGAGAGAAAACATGTTTTCATCCACAGGCCATCGATCTAAGCAGCAAGAACATATACAACCCAATTAAACAATTAAGAACTTAATTTGGCACCTAAATTTAAGTGATGTATCTAGGCCACGGCATTGGGTGAAATCCTGGCCCTAATCAAGACAACAGGAGTTTTACCATTGATTCCAATGGAGCCAGGATTTCACATTTTCATCCTAAAGTTAGCAGGAGTTCTACCTGAGTGTGGGCTGAAGGATTTGTCTCTTTGTCCTATAGAACGTTCTAGCAATGATACAGATGATATTTTAAACAAAGTTTTAACATATTAAGAAGTCTCACTTAAGAAAAGAAAACCCTAGTTTGAAAATACGTAACAGTAAAGAGTATTTGCCAGTGGATGAGACTATTTCACATAACAAATGTATGTGGATTTTCAAATTTAGATATCACAAAGTCCAAGTAAATTTGTAAGGGCTACCAAATCCTACTTACATGATCATTACATACACTGAAAAAGATTATAAAGGGGGAAAAAACAATAACAAACACACAAATTCATTTTTTTAAATGGGGCAATTATTTCAGAAGTATAGTTTTGTCAAGAAAAATGTAATTAATAACTGAGACATTAAGGGGGACTTAATGTAATCAATATTTTGTCCTAAACAAACTTTTACTTAATTACAAAAGCCATTATTTGTTTGAACAAAGGAAACAATTATATAGCATCTATCCACCAAGTGCAAATAAGGACGCAAATAGAAGGGGACTCCTGTGCTAATAAACATTAAGGCAGTGATTGGTTTGCACCTGCATCAAAAAATTCCCTAATATTTTTGTCAATTTGTTTTGCTCTGCAAAATTGAGCATGTGATTACTCAGTTAAGCACACAATGGAGTGCATAAAATCCATTACTTATACTGCACTGAAGACTTAAAATTTTAGTTGTGGGAAACGTTTACATGCTTGAAAGGCATTCTTTGAAAAAATGACCCTACATGAACTAAGTATAGGTACCTGATATATGTGACTATGCACATGAGGACTGATCCAAAGCTGAAATAAAATCAACTGAAAGACTCCCATTGACTTCTTTGATGTTTGAGTCAAGTTCTCAAATATCAACGAGTCCGAGACTTGTGCTTTAATGCATTGATGCACTTGATAGCTTTAGGGTATGTTTATGCTGCAATGAAACACCCATGGCTGGCTGCATCAACTAATTTGGGCTAATGAGGTTCAGGCTATGGGGCTGTCAAAGTGCAGTATAGATGTTTGGACTCAGGCTGGAGGCAGGTTCTGGGACCCTCACTCCTGACAGAGGTAGACAAACTCTTATTCTAACCTCAAGAGCTTCTTGTTCTAATCTCTCTCCAATCGAGTTTAATTTTCCCTGTTTATAACAAGGGTTTGTTGACACCCATCCAGATTATACTGGATTTGAAAAGTAACGATGGTAAAAACTGTAAAACAAATAATTATTTTATGCTTAGATATAAAAACAAAAAATGTATATATGAGAAAAACAAACACATATGTGGACACCAGTAGGTATAGGTAAATAGTTTCAGGGAAGATATATTAAATATTTTGTATATATGGATTTGTTGTTTGAGAACAATACAATATAGTCTAAACTCAAACTGCTTTAGAAACTAAGAACGGGAAAACTACCTGTTCCAGGAACAAAAATCATAGATTTTTCCTCTCTTCACTATCAGTTTAATATGCAATTTTTAAGGAGACAGGGCACACGAAATATATATGTAAAATCCTGTCTACATTATAATACCAAGTATCATTACATGTTTAATGAGATTGAAATAGCATTTAAAAGCTATTTATAACAATGCCTCACGCTTGTGCTGCTGGAAGAGCTAAGTGACTTGAGAGCTAAAGAGAGTTCAAAGTTGCATCATAATACTGACAGTATAAAAAGGAAGAAAGGAAGCAGCAATATCAACATCTCTACTATAGGCATGCAAGTAGTATTTAGAAGGAATATTGCAAATATCCTGGTAATGTTGCTTTAGTTATCTAAAGCAAGATCACTATATAACTGCTCTTTATTTTTGTTTTCTTTACTCTGTGACCCTGATGTGTTATCCAAAAGTTCACTTTTCCTCAAGAATTCCTTGAAGTTGCAATGTTTTAGGCTTCTGATATTAAGAGGAAAAGGAAACATTTCCTTGGGATATCTTTGGGATGCCTAATTACATCAGGACTGTACAGTAATAGAGTACCTTGTAATAGAGTATGTTGTAAAGTCTGAATTCAAACCCAGCATGGCAATCAGTAAATGATGATGAATTTCACTTCAATCCTCCTTCCAATCTATTCCATCCCCAAAGCTTTTCAACGTCTTTTCTGAAATTTTCATCTGTGCAATTGATTTTGTCCTCAATGTCCTCAAATTGCCTAGACATTATACAAACATACCTTTCTTTGATCTGGTTATAATTCAGGGGCTCTCAAACTTGGTTAGGGTGCAATCCCCTTCTGACAACAACAATTACTACATGACCCCAGGAGGGGGGACCAAAGCCTGAGCCCGCCCTGGGAGGCGGAAGTGGGGGCAGAGTCCGAGCCCCACACCCCAGGTGGGGGGACCAAAGCCAAAGCCTAAGGGCTACAGACCCAGGCAGGGGGGTTGTTACTGGAGCCCCACAACCCAGGGCTGAAGTCCTCGGGCTTCAGCTTTAGCGCTGGGAGGTGGGGCTCAGGCTTCAGCCCCGGGCCTCAAAGAGTCTAAGCCAGCTATGGCGAACCCATTAAAACAGGGTCCCGACCCACAGTTTGAGAACTGCTATTATAGTTGGTTGGTTGTTTTTTTTAATCTGTGACATGTACGTGATGCTGATGATACATTTTTGTTTGTTTTACATCAAATCATTTGGGGAGTCTTCTAAATTCCCTCTGGAGAGGGACCTTTGTTCAACAGCTTCACAATGTAGAGTGGTGGGAGGAGTCCTATTCTCCTTCCCAGCGGGCATTTTGCATTCTAGAAGTTTTCATGAGGAAAAGAGAATCCAGTGCAAAAGGATGTTCATTGTAAAGGAAATGCAGAACAATGAGGACTTACATTGCTGGGATTGCTCCCTCTGAACTATTGGTCCATGTAAGGCTGAGTCCCCCTCTTTGAAGAGTTTCACATTGTTCAGTACCCCTGTTTGACAGTCTTTACTTCACTGGGGTTGACTTCCACTGGTGGAGACCTGGCCTTTCATCAGATAGGCATGTTTAGAGGTGTCCTTTCTTTGAGGATATTAGCATAGTATAGGGTTCCGTGTTTAATGCCATGACTATAGTTTGAAGGCATTCACATTGTTGCCAAGGACTTTTTTTTGAAGATACTCATATTGTTAACATACTTGCATTGGAAATATGTCCCTGTAAAGATATCTATACTGGGGAGAGGGAAGGAGACAGAGTATTCAGAACTGCCTGATTTCTGCAAATACTGAGGACTTTGGGGTTTTTTTATTTTTCTTAATGACCATCCACATCACTTTTCAGTAAAAGAAAATATCTTCATGGAACACCACACAAAGTACCACAACAAAGTGTTATTCTGAAATATTTCCAAAAAGAAAAACATTTCTCTGTATGCCACTGACCATTTCAATTAAAGTCTTTGATTTATTTTACCACTCTAAGAATATTCTAAATCCCACGGAGAAGGAGACAGGCAATGACTTCATTAATAATAAGCACTACAGATAATGATTATATTTTATTTAAGAGAAAAACAAATGGACCAAAAATACACAGGATCCTGAACACACAAGTCAAAACATTGAGTTAATAGATGCAGAGAGCAGCAAAGAACACCACAGACAATTCTTGTCAAGATCATTATCAACTAACTAGTCCGAATTTCACTTTCATGTTCTATTTACTGAGATGAGTCAAGTCACAAACAAACATGCTGCCTTGTATTAGTAGGTACAGTTGTGGAGTATAAACATAAGGAAAATTCAACCCTACACTGGGATAGTCTTTTTTGAAGAGTTCATAGTTCATACTAGTGCTAATGGAAGTCAAATGTGTCCCTCATTCAGATTTTATATCCTTTTGAATAAGGCATGGTCCTTGTTCTCTTGTATTGCAAGGGTGACCCCCTTTTCCATAATGGGACTCCCTTCCATTTAGCAACACAGGAATGGAGGTTGCACCCCACACCCCCACGGCAGAGAACCCTTATTCTATTCAATATCACAAATGAATTTTATCAAAGGTGGTGATCAGGAAAAGGTCTGTCAAATTGTTAAATGTAAAACTTCCATTGTCTTTCTTCATTGAAAAATATATATATGTACCTAAGTTTGAGCCTTCACTGCACTTTTCCATTTTTTTTCTTCATGGAAAGGGGGCGGGGGAGAAAGAGTCCTTACATTTCCATGTCAGAGCCCTAAAAATCCCACTATTTTTTTAAACAGAGGACTATCTCAATTTTTGAACCTCAGTGAGTGATACACTTCAAATTCCCTAAATAAAATACTATTCACCGTCCCTATACTCAGCCTGCCAAAAATATCTATACTCTTTATAGAATTCCATCAACTTCATACTCTCCTGGCTTCAAAACCTGAACTTTGGCTCATTTCTTCTTAACCCAGCAAGCTTTCATCTCCTCAGCACCTTATGAAAACCAGGGGCGGCTCCAGGGCCCAGCACGCCAAGCGTGTGCTTGGGGCGGCATGCCACGGGGGGGGCGCTCTGCCGGTCGCCGGGAGGGCGGCAGGCGGCTCCGATGGACCTCCCGCAGGCGTGCCTGCAAAGGGTCCGCTGGTCCCGCGGCTTCGGTGGAGCATCCGCAGGCGACCGGCAGAGCGGGACTGGTGACCGGCAGAGCGCCCCCCGTGCTTGGGGCGGCGAAATCGCTAGAGCCGCCCCTGATGAAGACTCATCTATGACTCCCCTACCTAGCACCTGTTCCTAATAGCAGCAGTAGTGGTGGAAGGTGGGTTGTCCTATGACCTCTGCTGATATCAGTGGTATCAGGCAAGTCATCCTGCAGTGTCTGGCTGAGACTGATAAAGTGGGAGCACACATCCCTTCCAGTGGGGGCTTGGTGGTCAGCTGGTGAATGGGTCTCCTTTTCATTTCTTGAGGAGAATAGGCCTTCTCTGACCCGGACTGGCCTTCACCTCCTCTAGACGGTGTAGGGGGTGGAGGAGCAGGTCTCCTTGGCTCCTTTCCAAGACCAGTTTTTCATACTATTGGATGAGCCTGGGAAGGTATCAATGGAGAAAGATTTGCAGAAGCAGCTAGTGAACTCCCACTCAGTACAGTACCAATTTGGTCCCATGTGTTCTCCTCCTCAGCATGCTGCTGCAGTGGCAGGTTAGGGAATGGGGTTGGGGCTGCAGAGACTACACATGGTTCATCTCTCTTTTGCACCTAGAGAGACAGGGGGACATCAGGGTGCTGTGTAAAAAGGAAGTTCCCTTGCAGCTGCAGCCTCACTCACAGCAATATGGGTACGCTTAGATAGCGCTGAAAATTTTAACAGAGCCTTTTGCATTTTTGGGATGGCTGCAAAGAAGTGTTTTGCTCCCTCTCCCTCAAATGTAATCTAATGTCTGTCCATGATTATCACTCCACTATGCATAGGACTGGCATGAGGATACACTCAAAACTTAATTTACTCATTTTATATGTGTGTGGAGAGTGTGATCTTTAAACTATACCCACCTCCGGTTTACAGAATTAGAGCCCTGTTGCATATTCTTTTCATTCATAGCATTTGGTTTATATCGATTAACATTTTCAAGTCTATCTTTGCAAGGTATACAGTTAGACTTCCATTTTTGTTAATGAGAGTGGACATTTTCCTTTATAGGCCCTGCAGGTTGCCGGTGTTTAAAAACAGCTCACACCAGCCTCTTCCAGGTCATCAGTATGACTTCCCAACACGTACACACATTCACAAGGTCTTATGTCACAATTATCAGTCTAGTCAAGAACTACACAGGACTCTTTTTAGAGTTCCATCAGTGTGTTGCTCCTGAAGTCCAGATTCTGGCACCTTTGTCTGTGGTGAGTAGAACCTTAATGGCAAGTGATCCCATTGAAACAAAGGATTATTCAGTAAAGGTGGCAGAATTTAGTCATTAGTTGGCCAGAGAGGCTACCGTTCAATGCCATATTTGAGCTAACTGAATAGATGCTGCATAACTCCTAGCCGGGTATCAGACCACAACAGAAATCACCCATGCCTCCCCTATTTCACCTCGGCAGACAATTCCCCACATCTGTTTATTACTTCTTGTCACTAGTCTGTGTTATTTTCATGCCAGAATTAAACAGTATAGAGCAGTGGTCCCCAATGTGGTGCCCGCAGGTGCCATGGCACCCGCCGGGGCATTTATGTGCGCCCGCCTAGTGCCTAGCAGAGAAGAGAAGCTGCAGCCCCGCGCCTGATGGGGACAGAGAACTCCGGGGCTGCGGGCGTGATGTTCTCTGTTCCCGGCAGGTGCGGGGCACCACCTAGTGCCCAGCAGGGGAGACAAGCTGTGGCCCCGAGCCTGCCAGGGACAGAGAACTCCGGGGCTGCGGGCACTGGTGTTCTCTGTCCTCGCGGCTTATCTCCAGCTTCTCTCTGGATTCATATATTATGTAATATTAAATGATGATTTTCGTATTATTTAATGTACAAATACAAAATAAGCCTTGAAAAATTGTCGGTGCCCGCCACACTTCTGAAAACATGAATGTGCTACTGGCCGAAAAAGGTTGGGGACCACTGGTATAGAGGATGCATAGTGATTTAGGCACTCTCAGTGATCAGAATACTGAAAAGTGAATAAATTAGATTTGTAAACTGGCAGCTGAAAATAAGGAGTTCTCCTGCTACATCTTAGCAGAAGTAAAGGAATTAAAAGAGTAGGAGAAAAAAGTTAGATTTAAAGAAAGATTGAGTCTTAGGCACTATAAACAAAGTCTGCTTCTTCAAATATCCACATACCTAGCTTGCAATTTATGGCAAATCTCTACATAAAATTTCAACTGGACATTGCTGTTCAATTTTTGTGAATCCTTGTCTCTACATGGGGTTTCTAATTACACGCGTCTCTAAAATGTAGTATGGCTTACCGTTGCCAATGAATCTCTACTTCAACTGTTGATATCTATCATGTATCTTAAAGGTTGTGCAATCCTGAACAAGCTTCCTAGTCAGCTACTCCCCTGCCCCCAACAAACATAACCTAGGTCCACATAATAACTATGATTATTAATTATTATTATTATGTAAAGCATGCATAATCTTCAATTAATGGTGCAAGATCCAAGTTTATCCAACATTTATATTGTATATAATACAATACAAATCTCCATATAATAATTTAACCCAATTCTTATTACCCAAAAGTGACAGCTAAAGTTACAAACTACACCTTGTTCAAAAATACACTGCATATGACCATTATTTTATGTTTTGTTGTAGCAATTGCAGCATTTCATGGCCACACCTTAGTGAGCAGTCCCCAGCCAAAGAGCTTGCATGTAAAATGCCTTTCATATCACAGAAATGCTGCAATAGCCTCTCACAATTTTGTGCAATTTCCATTCTACTTTGTTCTTCGAGCAACTGAGTAAAATGAAGGGATATGACAAATATTACTGATCAAGAATGAAAAAATAACCTACATTAACGGAGAGAGACATCAGGACACAAAATCCTCCAAGGAGCATCATAAGTCCACGATTTCACTGACCTCCGGAATCTGGATTTAGATCTCCAAGTTAGCAGAAGGATATATAAAAATTCATGAAACTAAACAAATTAATTTTAGCTGCACATCTGAAGAGGCTCCAAAGCATAAATTATTCCTTAAAAATTAAATTGTAAGATCTTCCTTTTTACAGACAAACGTATCAGAAATAACTTGTCTGGAGAAAATGCATATTTTGAGCTTGACCATGCTTCCTCCTAAAGATCCAACAAAACAAACATGAAGAGCCTGGGGATCTGAACTCCTCCACTCTTTGAAACATGGTGGAATATTTTGTATAACATGTTTTAAAACAAACTGCATCCCATAGTGCTTTAAAGAGTTAAATAATTCAGGCCTGCCCATTGCATCAAATTACAAAATAAGTGTAAGTTCATTGTATGATGAATAAAATACAATATAAGGCATGTAATTAATTTCAGAGAAAAATTAAAAGGCATCAGCAAAAGAGGGAAAATAAATTCTGAGATATTTGAAAAGTGCTAGAGAGTTGATGAGATAAAGGGAAGCTGTTTCAAGTGGCGCAATCTGAAAAGGGAAAAGCATTTGCACTAAGGGTAGTAAGACTGCATGAAGGAACAGAAAGTTAGAGGAGTGGAGGGGGACTGGTAGGGAAGCAGAGACACAGGTACAAGTAAGCAGAAGAATGCAGATGAAGGATTTTAATTTATGATTGTTTAAAAAAAAATGTTTAGCATGAGAGGTTCTCGGTTATTTAACTTACTACATTTTTGCAGCCTAGATGCAGAACTCAGGCTGCTGGGGGTGCTCCTGACCCCCCTGGCTTCAAGTTGTTTCCATCATATACAGGGTTTACAGTTTGGTTCAATGATTCCCAGTACCTCCCCTATACAAATTGTTCCAGCACCCCTGTTTTTCAGAGATCCTTAAAGAAAAGGAAGGTCTTGTGATTCAGGTACCGGAGTGAGACTCAAGAAGACCTGGGGTCAATTCCCAGCTCTGCCATATGCTTCCTATGTGACATTGGACAAATTACTTAGACTCCCTGTGCCTCGACCCCCCATCTGTAAAATGGGGACAAAATAGTACATCCTTCCTCCCATCCACTGTCCATTTTGTCTATTGATATTGTTGTGTAGACTTTTTGGGGCAGGGACTGTGTCTTATTATGTCTTTCTACAGTACCTAGCACAACAGAACCCCAACCTTGGTCAGAACTTCTACCTGCTACTAACACACTTCAATGGAACATGACTATCGTGCTTCAAAAATTTGTAATGTTATTTTTTGATTTTTCCTTGTTCTAATTCTAATCAAATATTTAGCAGCTATACTCTCTGGCTAATAAATTCTGTACCAATACCAATTACACTTGGAAGTGCCCCATCTATTGTGTTATTTAAAGGAAAGACTAAAGAATTATATGTTTGCTGTAGTTTTGCCTGGATTCTTAGTTGATTAGAACTTGTTGAAATTTTTCCTATTTCGCTTAATTTTATTTATCAGCAAAAAACAAAAGCAAAGGAGAAAAATGTGAAATGCATCTTCTTTTTTCTGATAAGTATTGATACTGTTTTATTGAATTTAGATGTATAGCGGCTTGCAACATTGATAAGGACACAAGATGCCCAAAGAAAATGCATCTTGGCTTTTCATCCCCTCCCTGGATATTGAACATCATGACAACTGAGAATAAAGTTAGTAATGACTTTTTGACCATAACATTCTTGAAGAAATTATATGTAAAGGAACAATCATAATTAATGAGTCCCCCTCTGTTCCCCTTTCTGGGGGAAAAAAAGTATATACATATGCATGGAGAGTAACAAATACATCAGAGAAACACATGGCTTTGAAAAAAAGACACGTCTGCCACATTCTTCTTCTGAATTGTGGGAATGGGAATGGTAGCAATGCAGTAGAGGACAAGCCTAGCTAAAAGGTGAGCAGACGGAGCATCCATGGGAACTAGAGCTCAAACATTATAGATACCTGTGCAGCCACAAGAACTTGACAGCCATTCTTCCTCCCCCATCCCCCAAACACACACACCCCTCCATCTCTGACAGAACAGTTAAAAGTTGCTAAAATGATGCATTGGCATTTGTTTCCCCCAACTTGCTGTGTGCTCCCAACTCTTCCATTAGCACTGGAAAGTCATAGAGGAGAAGAGTTTATATAGACACAGTTGGCATTACATCATGCACAGACCTCATTCTGGCCTTGTATGCAGGGGTAAGTGTCACCTCGAGTATATGGCCCCCTCAACATGAGCAGAACAGATCAAGGACAGAGTATACCCCTATACATCTTCTTGTAAAGCAATCCGACATCTTCACTGATGCATCAGTGCTAATTTATTTTTTTAATATCTGCTAAATATGATTCTTTAGTTCCATTTGCAGCCCACATAGTAGTCCTAGGTAATCCTTCCTGTTATTTATTATTATACCATAGTAACTAAATATATTAATATATAATACCTTGGTCAAATATGATAAAAATATACTAATTTATTTTGACCTATTCTTTGTCCTTCCCCAGCAATTGTATCAGAACCAGAAATGGGTTTGCAATTGTCTACAATATTTTGGATTATATTGTGCTGAAAGCAGATAAATGAGAGCATATATTCTGACAGTGTACTTTAATATGCCTTTTTTAAAGTTATTATGCTTACTTTACAGATCTATGTAGACAATATTTTCTATCATTTGAAGGTGGTCTTAATTTTTCTGATTTTTTTCTGAAAGCATGAAAGTCAAACCTCCTTCCTTTAAAACATGATGGATTATGAAATGCATGATTTATAAGTGATAAAACTATCAGAGATATTTCCAGGTTCACATTAAAATTGGTGGCCTACTGTAAAAAGTGAACAGTTTATTTGATGTGTTTCTCTTAAAGCTTTTATGACATCATACACTTTTCTGACTCCATGACAAGTATTTTCTAACACATTAAGCAAGCTAGTTCAAATTATTCTTAATGTTATGCCTCTGGTAATAAATTTTGAAGGTGGCATTTCACCTCAGAAATGGAAGAGTATTATTTTACACAGAAATATAATTAAATTGTTTGCTCAAATGACCTCCACACCTTGAAGGTTGGTTTGCACCGCAACAATTCAGTATTTTACTTTCAGTTGCAGTAAAGTAAAAGTTCAATCACATGAATGGTTGCACTGTCCTAATTCCCCATCCCTGTTATTAAAACCTACATTACTATAACGTTTAATATAAGAAGACCAATCAGGATGTCCTAGGTAAAATTCCCCATTGATTTCAATGGGACATTGATCAGGTAAGTGTTTGCACTATCAAACCCAAAACTGTAAAAGGATCATCTGACCATGAACAATTTGACTATTACTTATAAAGTTGATATGATGGCTGTCATCATTGTAATTCACACACTATGGTCTCATTCATCAGAAAAAGTCCATCACATTCTCTTTACTTTTGGCCACATTGTGACACCCAGGCTGATGCTAAACGGGGCACAGCATCACAAGAAGCCCCATTACAGTCAATAAGACTCACCGTAAGTAAAACTGTTACTATCTGATCCTTATTCTGTAAATCAGTCTTTTCAACCTGTGGTACATGGACCCCTGGGGGTCCGCAGGCTATATCTAAGATTTACAAAGTAGTCTGCATCTCCATTCAAAAATTTTTAGGGGGTCCGCAAATGAAAAAAAGGTTGAAAACCATTGCTGTAAATGACAGTCAGAATTTGTAATATGTTCCAAGTATATCTACTGTGTTCAATACAACAAAGAGTTCAACTCATAATGCAACAAAAATATAAAACACTGCAATGTACAGGAAATTTAAAATGTACCAGTGTGCTGTTGATCACAGGATTCACATGACATATGGAAGCCTTATTTTCACAAATCTAGTGAAATCACTGCTTTTTGCCAATTAGGTACTGGATAAAAAGAAGCCTGAAAGCAATTGGATGTTCACATATTTGATTTGGGTATTTTAGCATAGAGTGAGAACAATGGGACAAAGACAGCAAAACTTGGTGATCCTGGAACAAAAATTGTGCATTTAAGTGAGTTTCCCCCCCCCCCCAACTTGGACACACTTCCACTGTCCGTCCTTCGATTCACAAGCTTGAGGACTTCTGGTTTAGAAAAAGGTAGCTTTTACCCATCTGGGGACTTTTCCAAGCTCAAACGGCTTTAATATTTATTAAATGTTTATACAGTACCTGCAGTTGATATATTGCCTAAAACAAAACTGGAAACATATCAACAAGCACTAAGACATTGGAGGGTTTTTTTTGATGGTTGGGGTTTTTTAGTAGCTTGCCTTCCCCCCCCCCCACCGCCCCTTTAAATTGTGAGTCACCACCTGGAAGGAAGATCAGAAGCAGATGTCTTATTCACTGCAAGTACAATAAAAAATGTGCCAGTTTCTCTGTGGGCAGCTCTTTATGTTTCACTTACCAAAAAAATTTACTTTTCCTCTGACAGTTTAATATACAGTATGTGAACGATCACAATGAAATTTTGCCATGAAAACAGTGATATACAGTTACTGTATCTAGAAACCTATATTTGCTTACAAATTACTCAGAAATCTATTGCTTTACAACACTAGCGATCCAAAACATAAATGTGTTCCCAGACATTGCTGCGTGTGTGTGTGTGTGTCTGTCTGTGTTTCAGTTAAAACTGTGTTGTATTATATCTGTATAGAAAAAAAAAAACCTCATGGCTTCTTGAAAATGTAGTAGAAAAAATAAAACAGTATCTAAGATTTTCAACCATGTTTATCACAATGGTGACTAGCCACTTAATCTTAAAATTCCCGTAACTGATGCCTATAAAATCTAAAGTCTTGTTTATTTTATTTATTCCGGCTTTCTCCATCTCCCTACATTAAGTTCCTTTTCTCTTAGTAAGAATCAATTTAGGAGTAGAAATGCAAATAAACAAACATCATATGACGTGTTTTCAGATACTGGCTTATCATATTATTTAGGTATCTAGATATATCTAAAGTAATTCCATTAAATATACCATTGTATGATCAAAAATGGTAAACAGATTTTAAAAAGGGACAGCTTTCCAGTAATATCCTTCTTCTAGAATAAATTAAAGAATGGATTGCTGAAGTATTACTGGAAAGACTGGAAATTGTGTTAATAAAAAGGAAGAGCTAGGTACACAAAACTGTAGTATAATTAACAAAAAGCTTGTGTTAGGACAATTTTATGAGGACCCTGTGGAATTTTTTTTGCAGAAGTGTCACTCTCAGCCAGAATCTCTTTTCATGAGCTTTATGAGCAGATATGGCAAACATTAATGTAGATGTTTTGTGTGTTATTAGATTCCAAACAAAATAAAATCAAGCTAAGAAAAGATATACAAAACATTATACTTACAAAGAAACCATATGCAGGAAAATGCTACTGACAAATTTACATAGTGTACATCCACCACATGTTCTAATCCATAGAATCTACAATTGGAGGTACTCAAACTGGAAACCCAATTCAAGCAAATATAAGTAGCTGCATGTAAATGTTATACCTAGGTATTTTGGGCCTCCGTAGACAAACTGGTACAAATTCCGCAAGAACAGAATGCACAAATAAGTTATTCACTGTCCCAGTAAAAAACAGTACCATAAGCTTCACCTGTCTTTTATTTTTCTAGAAAAGCATACACATCATTATAATATTGACCTTTCCAGCTAGCAAGCAGTTAACCTTATGGTGGAATCTGCGCTACTGCCCTATAATAAGTATCCTACTAGAAACATTTCTTAACATGGAATTATCAACTATCCAATTCATAACTTACAATGGCGTACCAATGGGTGGGTGTGTATGTGTATATATATATATATATATATATATATGCTATCCATAAAAAACTAAAATTATCAGTTATCCAGACCATTGATTACTTCTGTCAAAGGTGCCTTGTTTGCCAGTTAGGCACAATTTTTTAAAAAAATTTAAGCAAAAATAATTGTAAAATTGTACTACTATACACACAACATGATTTTTAATGTAGTTTTATTTTTATCTATGTCTTTCTGAAAGCCATTTAGACAGCATATCAGAAGTGCTAAAACTTTGAAAAACAAAGCAACAGCAATAAGACAGAAAGCATTGTCTGTTAGTTAAAGCACAGGAATGTGAGCTGGGACAGGGTTCTTTTTCAGGCTGTCTCACAAACTAGCTATGTGAGTTTGGACAGGTCGCTTAATCACTTTGTGCCTCAGTTTACCCATCCTTACAATGGGGAAAGTCATACTTACCTGCACCACAGGGATGGTATAAGGCTTAATTAAGCAAACTTTGGGATGGAATGTACTACAGAAGTGCACATTACCATATGCAAAGATATGCTTGTCTGTATCTAGTGTTTCTAGGACTTCTTCAGAACCGCTCACTTTCCACTGGAATGTACACAATCCTTCGCACTTATGCCTTTTAATTTAATACTGTATATGTTTCATTCTTCAGGATGAAAACCAGTGACACGCTTGCTTGAGTTACTACCTGCACAGAACAAAACTTCACATCTAATAAATGAATGAGCAAAGGGACGAAAAGATTTTGCAAGTTGATTGGTATTGCAGTTACATTAATTTTCAACTGACCAATCTTTAATAATAAATTACTTGAAAATTAATAGCATTCCCTTTAAATGATCATTTGAGTTACAAATTCTCTTTACATCTAAATAAAGACATTGGGCTAAAAAGACTCCCATTGTTTTCAACAAGCTTTGTACCAAGCTATTATTTTGTGAGTGCTCCCTTGCACACACTATATAGTTCCTTACTCAGCAACTAATCCCACAGAAATCCATGGTGCTACTCATGGAATAAGCGGCTACTCAATGTGAGTCTGGATAGTAGAATCTGGTACATTATAAATGGCAGGCCAGATCATCAGCTGGTGCAAATCAACACAGCTCTACTAAAGTCAATGGCGCTACACCAATTTACAGCAGCTAAAGATTCATCCCGGTATTTGTGACACTGATGCAACCTTTGGACCAGATCCCGCAGTCCTTCTATGTACTGGGAGCTTTGTGTGCACAAGGAACTCAAGATTACACTCTATGAGAAAGTGATTCTTGAATTAGTGTTCCTTTTTACTCATAATTCTAAGCTAAAATACTTGATTAAACCATATTACACTCTAACTGTGTGGAAACCAAGAATACATTGTAGTTTAAAACTTCTTATATCCTTTAAGTTTTCTTTTTTCGCTACCCCATATTAGTGTTTTTTTAGGCCAACTTGTGCTTGCCTTACTCATGCAAGTAGTCCCATTGATGTCTTTGGGATAACTTGCATCCTTAGAGCAAGCTCAGTTTGGTGTCTGATTACTCTGCACGAGTCAAGGTTCAAAGACTCTTTTGTACTATAGTTGTGTTATTTCCTACAATGAGAATTGTGTTAATTTTCTCATTGATTTAATTCTGTTCTTTATATTGTCTATGTCACTTCTTTTCCTAGGGTCTGATCTCACAAATCCTTGCTCAAGTGAATATCCCTTACTTGCATACTTAACTCCAAGGCAATCACCAGGACTACACAGATATAAGGACTAGTTACACGAATGTTTGCAGGACTGGACCCTAAAAATTACTTAGACCAATATTTTGTAATACTGTAGGGACAGTAGCAGGAGAACAAAATTATTTTATATGTAACATCTTTAATCAAGGACTAGCCTCTTTATACAATGGATACGTGGATTGCTGCAAACAGCCAATGAATATTTTTTTGGTTACAGATTTATGGAACACTTCCCCATAAAGAAAAGCATTTTAAAAAAGAGTATCTAGACATATATTTGCATACTGCTATTCACTGTAATAAAATCTATAGGTATTTTCTTTTCCTCACATATATCACTAGAGGTTTAGAGTTGTTTGCTTTCTGAAAATATTACATGCTATGTGGTATTCATTGAAACAACTTTTAAGTACTGAAAGGCAGAAAAACTCAGAAACTTCTGCTTCTGACTGCTATCGCCATAAAATGTACACCATTTAAACAATAGAAATGAGCACTAAATTCACAAGAAAACATGTACATTTAAAAATATTTCTTATAATAATGTTATTTCATCATTAAACATTTCACCATGAAATGATCTGCATCAAAATGGGATAATTTTCTTTAGATGATATCTTTGTATAATGTCAGAATATACAGATTAATCAATAGTTCCGTAAAACAACAATTTCTATCCACCGTTTACGTCTTCTACAACTTTTAAGGTACTTTTTTATTTTTTAAAAATTCTTTTTAGACCATCCCCCCCCAAAAGGGTTTATTTAAAACATCAACTCAATCAGCTTTTTGTTATAATTGAATTTTCATTTTATCTTAGACTAATATAAATATATTGAAAGGATTTGAATAATAATCACCATATCCCATTGTCCACCTTTACCTTTGCAATTTTCCTTTTGCAGTATCCATAACCAATCATTGCTCTGCTCTTCCATTATGCTTCCTTCATTGCAGAGTGAGGAGCTTCTTCATTAAATAGCATTAAAAATAGAACACACCCAAACTCCCAAGCGGAGCATGCTCTAACAGTGCTAATGCCACAGTTCTCAAGGTAACCATGCTCAGTTGGGAACTGAGAGGCAAAGTCAAGGTGAGATAAGTAATTTGCAAGCCTAATTGTGCACACAAACTTGCCTTGATCCATGATGAAGACTGTTAAAACAAAAATTAGTGTGCAGTTAAATTACGTGACCGAAAAGTTGAAGGCCAGCTTAACAATTTTCCCCTCCTCTCCACCCCAACAACTAACTTTAATTCTTTGTACTTGGTTAAAATTTGCAAAGACAATTTTGGAGGATTGTAAGAGAAATACATATTGATTCATACATCTAGTTAAGTGCAGTGTCAGAAGCATCACAGCGGCAAATCAAACCACCTACTGTGTTGATATCTGCTCATTTGGTTTCATTACTCGATATGTTTACAGGACTGTCATGTTACAGTAACACTGGGATGCATTTAAAAAAAAAAAGCAATGTATACACCTGGGGAGCAGGGAGACAACAGACCCTATAGAAACATGAACCAGAAATGTGGGGATATTCCAGGTGGTTGAAACAGTAAGTAAAATAAATAACAATAACAACAACATTAACAAAGTTGCACAAGAATGGGTGCACAGAATGAGTACATGCCTTGTTTATATCTATAAACAATGCAGTTGAAACAATACACATTCAAATATGCAAAATTTTAATAGCACAGTAACATTCACTGTTTATGAACATGGTAAACTGCTAAAAAAATTAACATTAAACGTATGGCTTCCAGACTATTATTCTCTTGCATGATCACAATATTATAAAATAATGATGCTAACAAAGCACATGGTACATGTTTTGCCAAACAAAATTACTATCCAGTAATACTCAAGTATTAAACCGTCCCAAATGTTTTTCCTTCTAGCAAAGGTAATGCAAAAATTATCCCAATTTTTTCATTAATTTTCACAGGTAAGTTTTAAAGCTTTGATTACTAAAACAGTTGTTAGAATGACTACGTCTTTCTGTATTTCTTATTTAAATTGCTATTTGAAATTTCCCTATAAGGTTGAATTCAATTTCTGAAAAGCAGACTGGGGCTAATTATTTTAACTTACTAAAATTGGACAATTACTATTACCCAAAATGCCCTACCATAAAACAATGCCCCTGAAAGATCCTGCAGCACCTATTACCACCTCGGTCATCTTCACGTTTGTATTCCCCCCAGTTTTAATGTAATTCTTAAATTATCTGCCATCTGTTATTTATTGTGCAACGCAAATGAAACATTTATGGTCTGAATAATAACACTGCATATAGCATCCACTTTATATTTAGCTATCAGAAATGTGTCCGACCTCACCAGGAAAACTTTCTAAACATCTGTCCATATCTTTCCATGTGAACTCTACACAAGGTACAACACTACATACAACATCAAGAAATAAATTTAAAAAGTCCTTTTAATGGCAAATTCATATTTTATTGTGTAAAAACCTAGATATTACAGTGCTCCTGTGCAATACTCAGTTACCAGTCTAGCAATTTCAGAACCAATATCCCCCCTGCCACTAAAATATGAATCTAATGTTGTAAATATCACATCGTAAAGAAAGAGCCTTGAAGTGACCATAGATCATTGCATACTGTATGCAATAAACACGAACCTTTGTTCTATTTCTCTGCTCTTCGATCTCCAACACTTAAGCCACTGCTGACCTCAAAAATTAAAAATTTGGGGGAGGGCGAGGATGGTTTCAACAAAATGACAGAAAACACATGCGAGGGGTGGGGTGGGGGAAGACAACATCGTAACAACAAAGAACACACAGCACACGGATGCCCACAGCGTTTTGGATTTACCTTGCCAGCACCCTGGATCTGCCCCCAGCTTCTTGGTGGTGTGGGGCTTTTTTGGCGTGTGTGTTTATGTGGCGGCAGCTCTGGTGCTGTTACAGTACAGTGGCTGTCTTCCCGAAAGACATGGTCTCTGCCGCCGCCTCCTCCTCCGCCTCGCCCCCTTTGCTACTCGGGAGGAGACGCTACTTCTCTGGGCGCGTGGGGCTGCCTGACTCGCCGAGCGGGCTCCCACTGCCTCTCTGTCTCCCTCTCTCTGCTGCGCCGCTGCCTGTCCCGCCCTCTCCCTGCCCTTTATGGGTCCCTCTGTCTGTCCTCCCTGCGCTGCCTGTCCCCGCGCTCTAGCCCCGGCTCTGGCTCTTATCGCGGGCTGTGCTCGCTCTCTCTCTCTCCCCGCTCGCCCGCCCGCCTGGCCCCTCTGCGCTGCCTCTCTCGCACTCTGCGCTGCCCGCCCGCGAGGCTCCCTCTCTTTCTCCCTCTCCCCGCCCACGCTGCGGCGCGCGGCGCCTGGGACCCGAGGCAGCGCGTTCTGCTCGCGCCGGCTCCGCTCCGCTCCCCGCGCGCTGCCCCGGCTCATGCTGGCTCGACCCCCGGCCGCCGCCGCCAGCCACTCCGCCGCGGCCGCTGCCATTGGCCGGGTCGTGCCCCCCCGCCAGGCCCTCACCCTTACGCCGCGGAGAGGGAGAGGCGCTGCCCGAGCTGCGGCGTGTGTAGTGTGTGTGTGTTTCCTGCACGTTGTGCCAGCCATTCACGCTGCCCCCCGCCCAGCCCCAAGCAGACAAAGCCCACGGACACACTAATAAGGAGAAGGCTCATTAATCTCTGGCAATTTCTTGGGTTTGGCTCACACACACCCCCTTCCTTTCCGCACCCCTCCACCCCACTCCAAAAAAAAAAAAGTGGCCCCTTGACGCTGGTAGACAGTTTAGCGCAGGTTTGGCGAGAGGAGGATTAATCACTATTGTTGGTGGTGTTGCTCCGTGAAATTTGACAGCATCTACACTGATCAGCGGAGCTGGTGGAGGAAAAAGACACTGCAGCAGGTTGTTGGGGGGGGGATAACCCCCTGAAAAGGGGGCACATGAATGATCCCCTCTTTTCCTCCCTCCCCCACCTCTGCAGGGCTGCAGCTAGTTTCTCCTTTGATCATATTTCTTGAAGAGTTTTGCTGCACACAATAAAGCAGAGAGAAACATTTCTAAAAGATCAACCCTTTTGACAATTGCAGCCCCGTTTGCCCACTTGAATACATCCAGCCGTTCATTCTGCCCCCAGCAGAGAAAAGGGCATTTACCTCTTTGCTAGGTGGTTATTAATATGCACCAAAATTATAGCTGTACTGTACAGTTCCAGCTGTAATAGCCATAGATCATTTAGAGCAGATCCAGTAATTCAGCTGCTGGAAATGCATGCTCTGTGAATAATCGTGTATATAGTACAATGCCCCATATTACAATAACCTGAAAGGAGACAGAAGCCTCTAGTAGTAACTGTCATTAGTAATCCTGTAAATGAAAAACAAACAGGAAATAAGCAAACAGCATAAACAAGTAAAATAGTATGAAATATGCTGTTCACTTTTGTCTAGAGCAATACAGATAATCTAATTTGCACACACAGAGATTGCTTTTCTAATATAGTTTTAAAATGCACTCTTAGTTATGTATTTTAAAACAAAGTCCTTTGTCACGAGATACAATTCTCCATGACCACGAATGTAAGAAAACTAATTTACAAGGCAAGTGAAGACAACTACACCGAGGGGCAAAATATTTGCTTTATGAAAGATTATCCTGAAGCCCTGGGAATCGCTCTCCCCTTGGAAGCCAACACCTGCTTTTAAAATTAGAGTGTACTGTACAAGTATAACAAGCAATGAGCCACAACAGGGTGTACGTTAGCCGACTGTTGGTGCATGCCTGAAGTGATCAGAGGCGTTCAGCCAAGTGCACCAAAACCCTACAGTTCTAATGCATCTCCTGATGTGGCTTATTCCTATTAATGTATGGCTCCTTCCACTTTAAATTTCATTATTTAACATATTCTTACACTGTGAAATATAACTCATAGTTCACACAAAAATAGCTTAGAAAAGGTGATAAACAATCCTTATCAGGGTGAATAGTTCCTCATGACAGTGCAAAGGTGTTTTTTCATGCTGGGGTAGTAAGCTTTCAAGTTTTATATACAGGGCAGGTTTAGTCCCTTTGGCTTTACTTTTAAAATGTTTGCTCTGCCTTATTATAGACCAAGTGTCTATTAGAGCTAATACGACTTTGCATGTAAATACAGAGGGCCTGATTCTGCACAATGACACATCTCATGTATCCAGTGGAGCAAACCAGTTTTGGCACTTCTACTGGCCCACTTCCTTCTTAGCAGGCTATCCAGTGAAGCAGTGAGAACTCAGACTGCATTAGGATGTTGAAGGATCACTCATCCCCTAACCAGACACTGCAACATCTGCCTGCCTGCAAGAGAGGGTAGGGCGGGCACAGGAAGTGAGAGAAAGCAAGCAAGCATAGTTAGGTGGTGTTTCCAGACTCTGTTATTACACATAATGGATATGCAAAACAGCAGAAGAGCCACTCCACGGGTTATATGGGTGATTTCTGATGGGGGAGATGGAAATCTATGGATGTTACATTTGGACTCTATGTGTATACGTACATACAAGCTGCAGACTTGGCATTCTGCTCCAATCAGCCCTATGGGATAATATCTGATGGTGGCAGTTTGCTGTTAGAGCTAACATATGTTGCATGTTCATTTTCTACCATTTGGTAAACATTATTTATCAAATGCTAGAGAAAAATATCAGCTCCAGCAATTTAAATAAAATACTCTGAAAAATAGGAGTTGTACACAAAATCAGATATGCAAATTAGTCCCTGTACTAGAAGCTCCAGACCTGGGAAAGGTGACTGGTGCCAAACACATCTGCCCCCATCCTGAGAAACCCCCTCAGACCTTTTTATAGTCAGGTATGTGTCTGACATTTTCAAAGACCCGAATCAATGTATCTTACTTCCCTCTTTAGAATCTTCCCTGCACATAGAAAGAAAAATCATTAGCTATTTCTGAGAAGTGACACATCAGGACCACAGTCTGCTGCTCCCTGTGCTGACTTGTAACACACATAGGGACAAGTTTTTTCACATATGTCAGGAGTTGTGTCTGTTTGCAGGGCAGAATTTGGCACATAGTACTCAAGACAAACTTTTCAGAACTCTATCGTGCCCACTGCTATATTTTGCATAATCTGGGTTCAGGAGTATTTAAAAAATGATATCTAGACCTAAAATCTCCACTGGAACCTTAAGATTTAGCATGTCAATTGGCCTGCAGTGCACACTTGAGGCTCTAACCCTGCAAACTGCCATGTGCTTGGAGGATTGGGGTCTAAATAGGCCAGATGGTGCAGTTCTTACACACACACACACATGTCCCTCCCTCCCTTCCTCCCATTGACAACAGTGGAAGTTTTGGCTTCAGCAAGGACCATACATGATATTTGGCCTGATATTTTCAAATTGAGTGGGCAAGTCATTGTGCTTGTGCTCTGTGTCCAATATAGATTGATATTTATAAATCTAGAAAAGTAGTTTGGTTTCCAAAGCATAAATTAGTTTAGAAATGTGATATGTATGTATATGCACAGAGATTCACACCTGTACTCCCTGAACCACTGTGCTATTATATCATATAGTCATTTTTAATATAATATTATGAGCTTGTGTTACTGGTTGCACATTTCCTTAGGCTTTAATCATTTTGCAGTGAAAGCTAGGTAATATGCAAAATACACATTGCAAATGATGGTTTGGAGATCTGGGATAATTTGGATTAAGTTATTATAATGTAAATAACTGGATCATTTTAAGAGTATATTCTGATAAGAGGTTATTTTTTATTTTGAAAAAAACTGTTTTTCAGTTTTGATGTCTTAAGCACTGTACCAAATTTACCTTATGCAGATGGGGAATAGAAATGTTATAGTCCTAATTAAAATGAAAATTTGAAGCACAAAGATAGTCAAATATTGTTCTGCTTTTAAATACATTGCTCGTAGAACTGAAATATTTATTCTAGGTTCAGTCAATAGTACCTCATGACTAATGTAAAATTAGCAAAGTCATTCAGGCACAGACACGTATGAGAATGTAAAGGAAAACTAAATTCTGATCCGATCCCTGTTGAAGTCAATCAGAGTTTTGCTATGGACTTCATTAGGAGTAGGATCAGACCCCTACTCTATTGACTAGTTCTCCTTAGAGGAACATCAATGAACTACCTTTTTTAAGCAAAAAAATAATCTGTTGGTAACAGTGCTCAGGAAGATTTTTTTCCCCACTAAAAGCAAAGCATCATTTCTTTGTGTTTGACATTCTAAATCCCCTTTAAGTTTCTCTGTGAGATCCCAAATGGTTGATGTACCAAATCTATATCTCCTGAAAACATGTTTTTTATAAAGTTCAGAGAGTAATGCCTATCTTTTTAAGCATGCCCCAACACCCCACAGGATATTGCCTTCTGAGCCAACTCAGAGCCAGAAGCTGCAGTCCCTGTTCAGCTATAGCTCTCAAGGAAGTTAGTAGGAATTTGAGTTTTAGCAAATTTTCAAAAGCTGGCATGGGTGCAAATGACCAACTGCATGCTGAAAATGGGGCTCACTGTATTATTTGGGGGCATAGGGAGTTTTCAGAGCAGATCAGCAGTTTGCACTCAAGTTACATCAGCATTCTAGGGGTTCAGTTGGATAGATGTGGGACTGGCTGCTCAATTGGGATTTTCAAAAGTGCTCAGAAACCCCACAAAGTACTCAGCCAGCTGCTTTCAGACTTTTAGTCACATTAGAGACAGAACTAATCAGCAGGTGCAGATTAAGCAATTCAGGCACCGGTCCCTTTATTGGTTGCTCAGGACTCTGCACACCTGGGAATCCCACTTCAACTGATTTTATAAAAACAAACATGCAGGAGGGCATAAATACAAAAGGCAGAGAAATTCCAGTAGTCAGTAAGGGGGAGTAGGCAGGTGTTAAAACAGAGCCAGAAGTGGGGCTAGAGGAAAGGTGACTACAAAGGTCTAGGAGAGGGATTAGGGAGAGAGAGAGAGAGGGAATTGTGGTGGGTGGTGGTTTTTTTGGGATGTGCAGTTCAGTGTGGGGACTGCACAACACCTGACCATATTACAGTGGTCTCCATTCAAGCCAGAAAAGGGGGTGAAAGTTTGCTCTTTCTCAAAGGCTGAGGAGATGCCAATACCTTTCAACATGATCCATAACCTAAGGAGGCTTCATGGAGGCACAGTTAATCCAGCAGCACAGACTTGCCCTGGAAGCCATTATGCCCCTAGATGGTGAGCTCAAGGGAGACATATGGGAAGCCACACCCTCCCCATCCCTATCAGGGTTACCATAGTCCTTAGCCTGCCAGAGGACCACAAGCAATGTTATTGGCACTCATTTCTTGAGTTGCCCTGGGGAGCAGCAAGGCAAGACTGTACTGCAGCAGTGAGTCCATAGTGGAGTTTAGAAGAAGAACTTCCTGTCTGGGAAGCTGCATCCAGATTAGAGAATGGGTGCCTGATCCATAGGGAAACTGAACATAGGACTAGTTTTAGTGGTGTCCCATTTGCAAAGATTGTGCTTCAGAGTGGTGTGAAGTGAGCTACTGGAAGCAGCTGGTGGATCTGCTGTAAGCATGAGTGTATTCTCCTACTCTCTAGATCAGAGATGGGCAAACTTTGGCCCGTGGGATCTTTCTGGCCTGGGAGGCTAGCCCTCAGCCCCTCCACTGCTATTCCCCCTCCCCTGAAGCCTCTGCTCCCTCCACAGCCAGTGCAATGCTCTCAATGCTGGGCTCCAGCTGGGTGTGGCTGCCTCCAGTCGGGTGTGGCTGTAGCACCGCCAGCCACTGGTACTCCAGGCAGTGTGGTAAGGGGGCAGGGAGCAGGGGGGGTTGGATAGAGAGCAGGGGAATTTGGGGTGGTGGTGGTATGGATAGGGGTTGGGGTGGTCAGAGGGTGGGAAACAGGGATTGAATGGGGCAGGGGTCCTGGGGGGGTAGTCAGGAAGGACAAGGTGGTGGGGTGGGGGGGCAGTCAGGGGCAGCGGTTCTGGGGGCTGCAGGGGACAGGGAGAAGGGATGGTTGGATGGGGCAGGGGTCCTGGGGGGAGCAGTTAGGAAGGGGGGGGTTGGATGGGGCAGCAGGGGGGGCAGTCAGGGGTGGGGGTTCTGGGGGCTGTCAGAGGACAGGGAGTGGGGGTGGTAGATGGGGCAAGGGTCCTGGGGGGGCTGCCAGGGAATGGGGGGTGGATGGGGCAGGAATCTGGGGAAGGCCATTGGGGGGTGAGAAGCAGGGGTGGGTTGGATAGGGGGTAGGGCTGTTTGGGGAGGTACAGCTTCCCCTAACCAGCCCTCCATACAATTTCCGAAACCTGATGTGGCCCTTGGGCCAAAAAGTTTGCCTGCCCCTGTTCTAGATACTTGAGCTGCACAAGCAGAAAAGAGCCTTGACTAGAGGATTCTAGTGGCTGAGTTCCCCTCCTAGGGGAGCAGGTGGATCAGCACAGGTGGATCTGTAAAATCATGATAGAGAAGCATGTCTGAAGAAAGGAATCCTTATTAATCCTCTACAAATAACCCAGTGATGACAGAACTACAACAAAGGACAACCTTTGTGGAGTGAAAACAAAAAAGTTATTCGGTGAAGAATAGTGTAACATTACCTAGTGACCATGATACACTTTGGTGGAAGCAAGGGGCCCTTACTGAGACACTGTGGCATGTGGGTGGGTGTATACAGGGGACTATCGCTATGAGAGGACAGAGATATTCTCTTGCTCCCTGGCTTTCCACTGATAAACTGTTCAGTTGCCCATTGCCCCTGGTGATATGAATGGGGTTGCCCTGTACTTTATTATGTGCTACATGAGGTTCAGATGCATTTCTGGCTGTACATAGTCTGTATCTGTCAAGGCAGATGTGTGTAGTCCAGTACATTGTCTATAACTATGGGTGAGCCTGAGCTTCTCTGCTTTTCATGGCAATGACACCAGCTATACTAAGCACAATAGGTTAAGATTAGAGGTCCGTAATCCCCATACTAATAGGCTCGCCATGTCAATTGAATTTGCATATTGCAACTGAGAGAGCCCTGTTACTCCCCTTCCTTCACCCACTGGTTACATAGGGGCACCTCTGCCTGCCCTTTCTCCTTTTTAATGGCAACACACAGAAGCACAAAGCAGTTTCTAAATAAAACCCATTGTTTTAACTGTGCTTTTTCTGACTAGGCATTATAAATGGCTTGTCACCATACCCCTCCAATCCTGTGCTGCTTCCTGCCATCAACTACTACACATGGCTATGTAGCATTACTTGCATGGAGGGAGCAGCACAACAACTGCTGAAATTCTCAAAACTCTGTCTCCTTGGTGCCTTTAGTAAAGTCCTTGCTGCTCACATAAGCACATTTTTGATGCAGCATTTTAAGTGCACCAGGAAGACCCCATTCTCTCCCTTCTCCAGCTGAAGCCTGCACTCTGTTTACATCCTGCCATCGGGTGGACTGGCACCATCCTTTAGAATGAGTGCAAAGTTAGCTGGTGACTTGCACGCAGTGGTTAGTAGATTTCTAATGGGTAGAGGAATGCTGAGTAGAAGTCTTTGCAGGTGACTTCTCTACTTTTCTTCCTGTGTTTTGTGGGCCAACTCTGGCACTGCTTACCTTATCCCAAAGCATTCAAGTGTACTCAGCACTGTACATCCAAATCACCCCTTTGAAACTTCCCCTGCATGTGTGTCATCTTCCTACCTCATACTCTCGGAAACATCTGATTTGCTCTAAAATGGCTGCTTAGGATTTTCACAGGCTTATACTGCTCCTGTTGATTTCAGGGGGTGCAGGATCAGGCCTATAACTTATACATACATTTTTTTATTCTTTTAACACCTGAGCCTAGCATTGGGGGTTGGTCTGTACCTGATGCCAATAGAAGTTGGGTGTTGTAGGTTCTTACAAAGCAAATATCTATAAATAGTTATTTCATCCAAATACACAAGGACAAGGGGAATTCCCCATATTTTTTCAATTAAGATGTCAAATTACTTGTTACATTGAAAGATCCACTACCTCATTGCCCCGTGTTTTTACAAACATTTCAGTGCTGCCTAAAAGTGTCAGGCTATTGTAAATGTTGGGTTATATTCTTTCGATGCATGTCACTTCGTTATTCCCTTTGCAATCTTTCCATGCACAAGGTTTGATCCCTGACAGCTGTTTTTGCTGGAGAGCATCCTGGACAGAGTAGCTCAGTCAGTTGGCTGTATTACTTCCCCATGGCTTACTCCATCCTGCTGCAATGTGAATCTTTCTATAGTGGCATTCTGGGGCCTACTACCAGCTGAGACAGCCTGGTAATAGGTCCACTGAGCTGCACTAGAGACCCAAAATTGAAACAAAACCCTGCAGCATCTAACCAGTGTTTAGTCCTGTCCTCCTGCTGATTCCCTAAGATCTGTGAGGCTTAGGGTTACCAGCTAGAAGTAACAGAGGAGGAGAAGGACCTCGGAGTATTGGTTAATCACAGGATGACTATGAGCCGCCAATGTGATATGGCTGTGAAAAAAACTAATGTGGTCTTAGGATGCATCAGGTGAGGTATTTCCAGTAGAGATAAGGAGGTGTTAGTACCGTTATACAAGGCACTGGTGAGACCTCATCTGGAATACTGTGTGCAGTTCTGGTCTCCCATGTTTAAGAAGGATGAATTCAAACTGGAACAGGTACAGAGAAGGGCTACTAGGAGGATCTGAGGAATGGAAAACCTGTCATATGAAAGGAGACTCAAAGAGCTTGGCTTGTTTAGCCTAACCAAAAGAAGGCTGAGGGGAGATATGATTGTTCTCTATAAATATATCAGAGGGATAAATACCAGGGAGGGAGAGGAATTATTTAAACTCAGTACCAATGTGGACACAAGAACAAATGGATATAAACTGGCCATCAGGAAGTTTTGACTTGAAATTAGATGAAGGTTTCTAACCATCAGAGGAGTAAAAGCAGCAAAGAGTCCTGTGGCACCTTATAGACTAACAGATGTATTGGAGCATGAGCTTTCGTGGGTGAATACCCACTTCGTCGGATTCACGAAAGCTCATGCTCCAATACGTCTGTTAGTCTATAAGGTGCCACAGGACTCTTTTCTGCTTTTACAGATCCAGACTAACACGCTACCCCTCTGATACTTGATATCAGAGGAGTGAAGTTCTGGAACAGCCTTCCAAGGGGAGCAGTGGGGGCAAAAGACATATCTGGCTTCAAGACTAAGCTTGATAAGTTTATGGAGGGGATGATATGATAGGATAGCCTAATTTTGGCAATTAATTGATCTCTGACTATTAGCGGTAAATATGCCCAATGGCCTGTGTTGGGATGTTAGATGGGGTAGGATCTGAGTTACTACAGAGAATTCTTTCCTGGATGTCCCCGGTCCCACGGATTCAGTGGCACGCCTGCGGGAGGTCCGCCAAAGCTGCGGGACCAGCGGAACCTCTGCAGGCATGCCGCCAAAAGCAACCTGCCTGCCGCCCTCGCAGTGACCGGCAGAACGTCCCCCGCGGCTTGCCGCCCCAGGCACGCGCTTGGCGTGCTGGTGCCTGGAGCCACCCCTGTTGCCCACATGCTCAGGGTTTAGCTGATCACCATATTTGGGGTCGGGAAGGAATTTTCCTCCAGGGCAGGTTGGCAGAGGCCCTGGGGCTTTTCCACCTTCCTCTGCAGCGTGGGGCATGGGTCACTTGCTGGAGGATTTTCTGCACCTTGAAGTCTTTAAACCACGATTTGAGGACTTCAATAGCTCAGACATAGGTTAGGAGTTTGATACAGGAGTGGGTGGTTGAGATTCTGTGGCCTGCGTTGTGCAGGAGGTCAGACTAGACCAGAGGTCAGCAACCTTTCAGAAGTGGTGTGCTGAGTCTTCATTTATTCACTCTAATTTAAGGTTTCGCGTGCCAGCAATACATTTTAATGTTTGTAGAAGGTCTCTTTCTATAAGTCTATAATATATAACTAAACTATTGTTGTATGTAAAGTAAATAAGGTTTTTAAATGTTTAAGAAGCTTCATTTAAAATTAAATTAAAATGCAGAGCCCCTGGACCGGTGGCCAGGACCCGGGCAGTGTGAGTGCTACTGAAAATCAGCTCGTGTGCCACCTTCAGCACTCGTGCCATAGGTTGCCTACCCCTGGACTAGACTATCAATGGTTCCTTCTGACCTTAAAGTCTATGATTCTAGGTGTCTGGTTTTTGACTGGAACGCCTAGTTAAAAAGAAACCCTGGCGGCTCCGGTCAGCACTGCTGACCGGGCCATTAAAAGTCTGGTCGGTGGCACAGCGGGGCTTAGGCAGGCTCCTTGCCTGCCCTGGCTCCGCACAGCTCCTGGAAGCAGCAGCATGTCCCTCCTTCGGCTCCTATGCGTAGGGGCTCTGCATGCTGCCCTGCCCCAAGCGCCAGCTCCACAGATCCCCTTGGCCACGGGGGCAGCGTCTGCGGACAGTGGCAGCATGCAGAGCCCCTACACATAAGAGCTGGAGGGGGGACATGCCACTGCTTCCAGGAGCCGCTTGAGGTAAGCGTCACTTGGAGCCTGTACCCCTAACCCCCTCATGCCCCAACCCCCTCCCAATCTCCAAACCCCTTGGTCCCAGCCCATTGCACCCTCCTGCACTTCAAATCCCTCATCCCTGGCCCCACACCAGAGCCGGCAGCCCTAGCCAGAGCCCTCATCTGCACCCCTGCACCCTACCCCAGCCCAGAGCCCCCACCCACACCCCAACCCCCTGAGCCAGCCCACTGAAAATGAGCGAGCGAGGGAGGGTGGGGAGAGCAAGCGATGGGGGGGGTGGTGGTGGTGGTGAGTGAGGACAGGATGGGGCCTTGGAGAAAGGGCAGGGCATTTGGTTTTGTGCAAGTAGAATGTTGGCAACCCTAGTGAGGCTTGGGAGCTAGCCCTGGGATAAGAGTATCAAAACATGTGCCTCCTTGATGATTGGGGACACGTTCTCTTAACGAGGTTCTCAGAAAACTCCTCTTGTTTAGGCCCCACTTCTTGGGGGTTTACATGTGGAAGTAGGCAATTGGAGCCTCCATTTTATTGTGTCCTCACTTAGGTAACCCTTCTATTGAAGTCAAAATGGGAATTTTCCTGAGCAAGGACAGAGTACAAACTGAGAAAGGGCTTCAAGATGGGCCTGTAATGTTTGTGGGTGCTGAATCCCAGTTAGTCAAACACTATTGCTGCAGCAATAACAGATGAACTGGAGTTTTAAAACATCATTACAAATATGTTTCAGACAAACAAGGATGATGCAAAATAAGGGAGAGACTGCTATAGAACCTACACATGAGCTAATATAAAAATCCATGGCCCCTGTGATGATAGAATTCCATCCAAGTTAAAATAATGAAGTTTCTACCTCTGTAAAAAAAAATAAAACAAAACAACCACCCCCATTAACCTAGTCAGTGTGGGGAGCAGCAGGTACCACATAGACAAGTTCAAATGTAGGTCAGGAACTCTGCACTGGAGAAGATTAGAAGACTCTTCACATAGAAGGAGTAGAGAGCCTAATGCACTTTTCTGACATATAATTTTCCTGCATACTCAATGTGAGATGAATTGTTTGCCCCCTCAGGACCACATCATACTTTATGTGCAAAACAGTGCAGAAATGTGCCAAAAGATCTGAAGCAACCTGGAATTAAGAACTGTGCGGCGTCATGCCTTCCAATACCAGCACTTTACAAGCTTCTAGAGGGAGCAGGTATCCGACAGCCCTTTCTTTACTGTTTATCCTCACTAGATGACTGACTAAAACAGGCAGATAGACCCATACTGCAGTATAGTCAGTATATGACTCCTGCATAGGACTGTCATGCCACGTGCACAACCCCAAAGCGTAACAACAAACTCTAGAGCCAGTGGAAACATTCCCTGCTGTGTAACTGTGTAGAACTCTTTTAAACCCATATAAAAATGGTGCGATACACAAGCGTGAGGGTAAAGTTATAAAACTGTATCAAACATGGGGGGTGGGATAACTCAGTGGTTTGAGCATTGGCCTGCTAACCCCAGGGTTGTGAGTTCAATCCTTAAGGGAGCCATTTAGGGATCTGGGGCAAAAATCTCTCTGGGGATTAGTCCTGCTTTGAGCAGGGGGTTGGACTAGATGACCTCCTGAGGGCCCTTCTAACCCTGTGATATTCTATGTGACCACTGGAGCCTGATTCCTGGTATGTAACAGGAGAATTATTTCGTCTCCACAGGAGGTATGGGTTAGTGACAACTGTTACAACAATGGTCCAATTCACATGACATGGGCCAGGAAATAAATATCAGTCTATTACCAGTGCATACTAGTGTCAGTCACAGTAACCCTCCTACTGCCAGCATCCCAGAGATCCTCCCTGATTGGCCTCACTCAAAAAGGACTGTGTCTCAGGTCCAACGGGTCTAGTACAAAACATGGTTGATTGGTATCAGTCCAGCAATTTACAGTTTCTCTTCCATTTGGAAGAGACTTTCATGTCTGTTAGTCTATTGCAGAGGAGTTACTACAAAGAATGAACAATTGCTAATCTAAAAATTGGATCTGCTCAACACCAAATGACACTGTACCTTAAATGACAGAACACAGAAAGAACTACTTAGTTTCCAGTACTGTTAGCCCCTCAGACTTTATTCCCAAGCACAGTTATTTATCATTCACTGCCCTTAAAATAATATATTTTCTTATCACTAATTCCCCCAAATTTTCTCCAGCTGCCTTCTTTTTGTTTTGCCTTGCCTTAACCAGTAGACATATTTAAATTTTTCTTTGTTTTGTAATCTACATTTTTTTCATATCCAAAATTACAGCCTTTGCAATACACAATACTGTAGAAAGTCCCTCCTTTGAAACAGCAGAACATGGTACAATTTTAGCATCATATAATTTCCTGCATAATTGTTAAATCATTTTCTTCCTTTTCTCCCTCCCCCTCTTTTTTTAAAGAAAGAAACATTCAAACTGCATTTCTAGAGAGACAGGAAACTTAACAACCTTGTAACACCATGCTGCACTGTGCCTCATAGTTATCACAACATCAAAAACAAATCTCTAAGCAGTGCGAGAACTTTTCCTATCTATTGTTTCAGTCAGTCAGTAGTAAACTCTGTATTCTGCAAGGCGCTACAGGTTCACAAAATGCAAAAACTCCTTGTGTGTTTGTGGCATTGTATTCCCAAATATCATATAATACAAATATTAAAATATCACTGTTCATAACATGTTCCTGTACACCATCTGGGCCTCCCCCAGGAAGCTGGCATAATCTGTCACACTAAAGATAACACGTTTTCACTCTTTTTGTTGTGTTGATGTTTGTCATCATGGATTTCACTTTACTGCTCCAATTACATTTGTCACAAGTACTCCTGTTCTTTTTGCGGATACAGACTAACACGGCTGCTACTCTGAAATTACATTTATGACATTCTTACATACTGAATGGCACTAATGACTTTCATTATTATTTACACACTTACACTCCCTCACAACATGCCCTCTCTCAGCAGTCACTCTGATATAAAGCTAATGAATTTTAGCTTCCCTTTACATAAAAGCTTATGAGTAATGACCCAGCTTCACCACCTCTTTGTAATGCCCGCAATCTTAGGCTCCTGTTGTAATAAAGGGAGGACATGATACATTTATTTTTCCCCCCTCAGCAAAAGCAAATATAGGGATAAAATCAAGTTTAAAACAACATATGCAAATTTAATTGAAAACAAATATACATCAAGTAGTTCCCCAGGAGAAATCTAAATCTCCCTAAATTAGCAGCATGTAACAAACAGGATAATAATGCCTATTATCATCATCTTTAATTTTTCATGACAACTTTTTTTTAAATGTCGTTCAAGCCCATTAGACAGCAGAGGTAAAAACATGGGTTTTACATAAGAGGTTTCAGGGTTATATGCTGTATCACCAAGATATGGTTTAATTATTCAAAATACAGGACTCCTCCTCAGTTAAAATAAAAAGAAAACAAGGTTGCTACCAGCCAAATGAAGAGTAGTCGTGACAAATATAAATAGCTCCCCATCAGAATAACAAAGATAATACAATAAACCAGAGCCCAGAAGACTTTGAAAGACATTTTGGAGCACAGAACAGTGCTGTAAAACAATTTAGGACTCTGTTTTAGCAATGATTTGAGCTGCAACCTGCAAAAGTTGTACATGTCTCATTGCCTGCACTGCCATGGGGAATCTGATTCCACCAGCCAAATTTAAATTTGCTGGCAATCACATGAAAGGCTGATTAATTGATACTATGGTTACTCCAGTCCTTTTTGCAGTAGATGGAACTCGAACCTGATACCAGAGGAACCCCCACAGAGCATGTGCAAAGAAGTCTTTGATGCCATTCCACAGAAAGCTTGCCTGGCAGACCTCGGTCAACAGCCCTGTTACCCAGGGAGCCAAATTCAATGCATAACCATGGATGAACTTTGAAAAATTCAGCTGAAATGAGGATTGTGATGTACTGGAGGAGGAGGAAGGATCATTTGCTTGAACCTTCAACCTACTGCCTCTGTATTAATCCCCAAGATTGATGCTGCATACATGGAATCTGGGTTTGTTCTGATAAAGAGGTTTGTAGGCTGCCTGCTCTCCCAAATTCTGCCCTTTGATATGCTTGCATAACTCCCATATGCTCCAATTGCTGAATCAGCTAGGCAAATATGGAGCCGATTTTCTGCAGAACGCCCACCCATGAAAACTGTTCTATTTCATGTGATCCAGGGTTCCCTGAAAGGCCAATAGACATTGTACACACCCCAAATCCTGTATGAAACCACTCTGCTTTGGCCTGGAACAGCCAATTGAGCATGGGGAAGTCTGTAACCACGCCCTATAGTGTGAAGTTTTTAAAATATTTCCTATAGGCCTAATCCAAAGCCCACTGAAGTCAATGGAAAGATTCCCATTGACTTTACTGGGCATTAGATCAGGCCCTAAAATGATGAAGGCTGATCTCACTCCAGTCCTCTTTCTAATCTCAATTATTCTGATTGAATTTAAGAGACTCCACTGACGTCAATGGAGTTACAGCAGTTTTAAAAACACCGGAGGGATCAGAATCAGGCCCTCAACTCTCTCTGATGTTACTTTACATTTTGCCTACCTTGCCTCGTGCTTTTGAGAATATATTATGAACCAAGAGGTGTACAGATACTTCTGCTATTTATTTAAAGCTACAGCTAGAAGCAAGGCACCAGAGGCTGAGGACTGCTCTAAGCAGAAGATTTAGGCTGTGGCTACACTTAGCACTTCAAAGCGCTGCCGCGGCAACGCTTTGAAGCGCTAAGTGTAGTCAAAGCGCCAGCGCTGGGAGAGAGCTCTCCCAGCGCTGTCCGTACTCCACCTCCCTGTGGGGGAATAACGGACAGCGCTGGGAGCCGCGCTCCCAACGCTGGGGCTTTGACCACACTGGCGCTTTGCACTGGCGCCGCAATTTGCAGCGCTGGAGAGGGTGTGTTTTCACACCCTGCTGCAGCGCTGAAAATTTGTAAGTGTAGCCAAGCCCTTAGAGTGAAGCAGAGAGGGAGAGACAGTAGCTTTAGGGATGATACTGCTTTTCTTATGCTAATAATGGTCCTTTAAGTGTTGGAAGAAGGTGGCTTTTTCTGTATTACACTAATAGGATGATAAAGAGGTCGACAACCTTTGACATGTGGCCCATCTAGGTAATCCGCTGGCGGGCTGTGAGACATTTTGTTTACGTTGACCATCCTCAGCATGCCCCCCACCCGCAGCTCCAGGTGGCCGTGATTCACCGTTCCTGGCCAATGGGAGCTGCTGTAAGCGGTGCGGTCCGCAGGGACTTTATAACATTTCTTTTAATAGCTGCCAATCTCGAAGGGTATTGGAATGCTGCAACTGTTGTACATGCAGTTAAATAGGATATGTTTTGCAATATCATTCAGAGAAAGTTGCACACATAATATTCTAAAGAAAATGGTGGAGCCCGTGAACATTTTTAATCTACATGACGACTATTAATAGCACTTACACAAAGGACAAGAGGCTGATCAAAGGATAGGACATAAAATTCACAATAGAAATAACATTTCAACCAATCTATATAACCTTCCTATACAAAGAAATTAAAACAACTAGAGATGATTATTATTTATAGCAATGTCACATGAAGGAAAATTAATCATAGTTTAGCAGGTGGTGGGATAGTTTGCATCTACAATTTTAAGAGCCATTTTTAAGGAAGGCCAGATTCCTGATTAAGTCAACAGTCTGCAGGATTGTCGTACTAATAATATAACCTACAGTAAAATGATTTTTTAAAGTTTACATTATGTTTAAAATATTGCATTATATTTTTACTGTTTAACCTTAAAGAATATTTTGTTTTTTTGCTTTATTTACATTTGTTATGAAATTCTACTTGTTTGAAGCAATAAAATATGCTAGGGATTTTTTTGTCCTGAGATATTGCCTTATTCCTATTACCTGTGGGCCCTGTGAGAATATTTATAAGAAAAAAAAGATGTATTAAATAATTATAAAGTGAGTGAGGCATTCTATTCTTTAGAGACATGAAGGAGACTTACATGGCAGCCTGGTCCCCATTTTGTACCCGTGTGCGGAAATGACAAGGAAATCACATGAGGACTTCTTGCCACATAAATTTCTCTGTCAATGCCAAAACTACTGTATGTCTCACAAATGTTTATGACAAACATAGCAATTGGTTTATAGGAGATGGGGTGGGAGGAAGGTGGAATATTACAGTGCAAAGTAATTGGTGCTGATGAGGAATCACAGGGGGAAGCATGTTCATGCAATTGATATTGCTGTTATACTGTGACGTTTTGCTCAGTATATCCAGAACTATGAGCCACTGTGTTACTGCTCTGCCTCACAAGGAGTGAGTTTTGCCACTGCTAAGATGTATGTCAGTTGCTGACACGCCAGCTTTTCTGCTTTGCCAGCAAACTCCTCAGGATTTTGCCAGTCCAAACCTGGTCTTGCAGGTAGCAATCACTGAATCCTAATTCCCAAGCTCTCCAGAGACATTTCCCTGGAGTGTCCAGCCCCTCTCACTGGACACTCATAGAAGTTAAGTTCACTGCCTCCAAAGAAGCAGTGGACACACCAGCCTATTGAGTTAGCTGAGGACTCACCCTCCACCATTAATACACAGTGCTGAGATGGTTTTGTAATAAAAGAAGAATGAGTTTATTAATAAAGAACACATATCTAAGTTTCAGAGTAGCAGCCGTGTTAGTCTGTATCCGCAAAAAGAACAGGAGTACTTGTGCCACCTTAAAGACTAACAAAATTATGCATCCGAAGAAGTGAGCTGCAGCTCACGAAAGCTCATGCTAAAATAAATTTGTTAGTCTTTAAGGTGCCACAAGTACTCCTGTTCTTTTTACATATCTAAGTGATACTAAGCAGGAATGAATAAGACAAATATGGTTACAAACAAAACAAAGCAAAACATGTTTTCAAGTGACTAGAATTTAATTTCAGCAAGTTACAATCTTTGTCTAAGCAGGTTTCTGACTTGCATCAAGTTTCCAGCAGCTTGAAGCCTTTCATGCCAAGAGGATCTAGCATTCATGGGCTTAAAGGGTGCTGTTCCCTTAAGTCCCCTAGGTGATGTATAACTAAAATGTCTTTTTTGCTCCTCTAATATTACTCAGTCCATTGTCTTCCTGGGGTACAGATTCTGTCCCCAGCATGATTGTTAAACAGTCTTCTTCCACACTTGCTTAGCTTGATGGCTGTCTTTACCTTATATATAAATATACTTTCATTGTTCTCTGCTTGTAACCAAGCTGGTCAGAAACTAAATACACATTCCATTCTCTAGGGCAGGCTGGTTTTATGATCTGCCCCCCAAACACATTTTAAGAACATGTTTTCAGCATACATATATAACTCATTGTGCACAACCCATACACACATCACACAATGATTTTTAGGACCACTATGTCACCAGTTTACATATGATCCTTCCATGACACTTTGGGGAGATAGATAGATAGATATAAATGACAACAGTGTGTTGGGGCAAGGAGTGTGTCAGGCCTGATGTGAGTTACAGTTTGGGTGTCCCTCTGCCATATGACACTGAGGGGTTCCTGTGGTCACAGATACAGTGTAAAGAGATGTCAGTATTCCAATCAAACTAAAAAAAGTAAGACAGGAAATCTGTATTATTTCCTGAGAAAGGACAGCTACTTTTGAAGCACCATAGTCTGGTGGACAGGGCACAAGATTGGAACTCAGGAGACCTTAGTTCTATTCCCAGCTTTGATAGTGTGTGACTTTAGGCCACCTAAGTCATGCCACCTCTGTTTCCCTTTCCACACTTTATTGGTCTTTTCTGTTTACTGGGGGCAGGGACTGTCACTCACTGCAATGGGGCCTCCAACTCAGTACAGGTCTCTAGGTACTGCTACTATATAGAGCACTTTGCTGTACATAGCATCCTGCTAAAAAACATTAGCCCAAGCATGTTCATTGAAGACAACAGGAATTTGCCATTGACTTCAGTTGGAGTACGATTGGTCTTCCAAGTTAGAAAAGAACAGTAATATAATTCACACGTATTCTTTTGCAATGCTTGGTGTTGATTGATACAGTTTTAAAAAGTACACACAATGGATTATTTATTTTGGTTTATAAAATAATAATGATAATAAGTGCCTGTACCAGGCCCTGGGTGCCCCTCAATCAGAAAACTCTATCAAATCAAATAGAAAAATGGACCAAAAATAAACTAGATCAGTCTCTCCTTGTATTATAACTGCAACTGGTTGTCAACAAACAACCATAAAAACCTATTAACCCAGCCTGCAGCCTCTTCCCTAAAATACCTGAGAAAAAGAGATGGGCCTAACAGACTAAGAAAGGCAGTGAACTTCTGAATTTAGGGGCCTTCCTGGGGAATGTCCTGCCACCAGCTCCCCTACATTAAAGACACAAAACAGACATTCTTATAATGTGACCAGGTTGCTGGAATAGGTGGGGGCATATTTTCTGGTGTAAATCTACAAATCTCACCTCAATAGAGCTATGCTGATTTACACCTGGGGAGGACATGGCCCTATTGACTTTGTGGCAGATAATGACAACAGTATGCTCAGGCATAAAACCATTGGTTATACTGCATTTTGATGGTCTCATATCATGGTAGCCTACTATGGAGAAAGGGATACAACAGTTCACTTTATGGAGATCAACTTCACCTGATAAATGCAATAGTATCATAGAGGCTTAAGTGGGTTTTTGTAATTCACATCACTCTTACTATTCATATTGCACTTATTGCATATTTCTCCTCCACAAATAAAGGGTTAGATTCTGGCTGCTTTTGAGCCTCAGCACAATGGATGGACAGAGCACAGGGAGCCTTTGTGCTGCCTTGTATGCCAGAGCAGCAAATAGCCAGAATCTTTGTGCTTGTTTCCCAGAACGCAAGCTGCAGAGGAGTCAGAGCACTGCCCCCAGCACTAGTATCACGGATCCCAAAACAGCAGGATTTGGCTTTGTGCTGCCACTGCTCCCCAACACTGAGAACCAGACATGTTTAAAAACCTGTAGCAGTTGCTGCTTCTGCTCGCACATGCTATTCCTGTATTCCTGGAGGCCTTCTGCCAGCTTCTCTTCCCTGTGGGGAGGTTGCCTCCAGGAACTATCACTGGTTAATGCCCCTTGGCACTACCCCCTACTGTGGCAGTAGCTGGTAAAGCCATACGTGAACAACAGTTTAATAAAATGAAAAGCATTAAAAGAGAGAGAGAGAGAGAGAGAAACCTCTGCCAAGTTTCCTCCACAACTGCTACCAGCTGTAAGGGAGGCAACCACTGGCAACACGTGCCCTGACAAAGCCAGTCTACTATGAGTATGAGGGGGCCAGTTCAAAGACTTCAGGCGGAGAACAGCTTATCTTACAGATCTTTAGTTTGAAGGCACATGCCCCCTGCTTCCTTCATGGCTCCCTACACCCCTCCCCTCTAATGAGGGCATACAAAGAAAACTGCAAGATTCAGTTTGCAGACTTTCCATGGCTTTCTGTTGCCTTCCCACTCCCCCTTGGAGAGTATAATATGGCTCTTGATGAGGAGGTTCACTAATAAGAAGTCTGACTCATTGCATTATGGCAGAATATTGCCATGGCCAATTAACTAATATGACTGCAGGATCTGCAAATGCCATTTTATAAGATCTTACAAGATTTGTTAATAAGCGGTTTTTAGCCTTTCCGTGATTATGTGGATAACAAAATAACACAGGAATGATTTACCATGACAATGAGGTTTTTATAGCATCTGATTAAATATGAATGTCTTTATAAACTATCCACCTTTCTTGCTTTCCCTTTTAGGACAAAAAATATTTTAAATGTTTCATTTTCAGTAATACTCCATTTCAGAACAGCTTTTCCCATGATACACACCATGCTCATTTGCTCACTGACTGACAAAATAAATAAATTCAATTAAATACTGGAAGAAAGCTTCCTTATCCTGGAGGGATGACTAGTAACATTTGCACTAATAGTACAACTTAAGGGAATAAACTTGTGAAATTGTAAAGACCAAAAAATTCTATTACATACATTTAAGTTGTTGATTTCTATCGATGCAAACCTCACTCCCCCCCCACGTTACAATTATCTAATGAGACAGAGGTACTACAGCAACTCCTTCTTCACAATTCTTATATCCTGCCAGTTAATACAATACTATGAAAAGATAACATGAGCCCACTCAAGTGAAAAGCTGTGACGGAAAACTAATATATTACATTGTACAAGCGGGATTTTATTCTACATTGGTTTGCAGATGTTATATAGCAATTTTGAAAGGCATGAAATAATTTCATTTGTAAAGAGTAGAAAAGGTTGTTCACATATATGATTTTATATACGGAGGATTTATTTTCATATATGAAGTAGGTTTTGCTAAAATTTTACTGATGATATCTAAACATGTCCAATATTATCCAAAGACTTATGTATATGGCCTCATTCTTGCAGTCTGGCATTAATTCATTCAGCACAGAATTGTAGATGTTGTGCCTCTTTGTCCTTTTTAATGCCTGTACTGGCATTAACACACAACTTTCTAACCAGCTACTTAGATACTTGCTTTAGGCAATGAAATATTACTTGCCTGGAATTTGACCATTCCTGAAAATGCACATATTCTATAGGTTGTGTTGAAACATGTCTTGAACATTCATTGGAAGCATTATGAATTCTTTGTACTTTAATTAAAAAAAAAGAAAAAATCCGCAACACTAGTGTCCTAAGAAAGCCTCACTGATCAACTCATCTGGTCACCCAGCCATTAAAGATAAAACAGCAGCCATATGAACTTACTGTCCTAATGACTATTGTGAGAAGAGTAAAATGCTGGGGAGCATTTGTTTTTACTGCTAAGCATTAGTGAAACAAGAGGCTTTATCTCAGATAAACAACAGAGCCTGTAGCTAGAGAAATAGAGACAATAACAAATTGGGAAGTGTACTGTAAAGATCAGTGCGTTAGCAAATTAATGAATAATGTAGTAAGGCCTTAAACTGGTTTATCTCATATAGATTGTCAGATCATCACACTGTCTATTTGAGAACTCATCTTCCATTACAGCTACTAAGTGTGTGGTGTCAAACCCAATTATAATTTCTCCTGATAAGTTTTCATTCATTACAGCAGAAAATCCACTTGGATAAAATTTAATAGGGTTGGGTTCCCTCCCCCACCTTTAAAACAGCTCTCCGTAGGCAATAGGTTGTGCATAATACATGCATTTAAAATTATACAGCAAGATCAGGTACAGTAACCGTCACAGCCTCATTCTTTTTCCATAGGGGAGTGGAAACCCTGCAGGTTTTAGCTTGTAGTGTTTCCTGTACATTCTTCTGTCCCACTCTAACCCCTAGCATAGAAAAGGCTAGGAGGTCCACTATGTAAACCTGCAAATCCCACAGAGGTGAAGAACTTCCACATCTCTATTAATTTGCTGTCAGTCATCTCAGCCAAAAGGCGTCATGGTCTCCTCACATCCCTCCCCCCCCCATCACCTAACTTTTCTTATTGTTTCTTCACAAGTTTAATATGATGCACAAGAGGGCACTCCTTACTCCACGGCGCTTTTTCCATTGTTATAGAACATATTTATTGTGCTTGGGTTTTAAAAATATAAATATTCCAAAGATTGCTACAAAAACAAAATACTGTTGAAAGAGGATGGGACTTTTGCCAGCTGGGGTGAATTTCTGGCTCCATTGAACTCAATGCCACCCACCCACCTCAATGAGAGGGAAACCTGATGGAACCGGCAGCAATTGGGACAGCCTCTGTAAAAGGGGGAAGGATAGGACATGCTGTGGAAGCCAGGGTGGCCCCTCCTCTTTCAGAAGCTCCATCCTCTCATTGGCCAGCCAGAGGAGTAGGGAAAATGATTGGTCCCTCACTCTCCCATTTCATTAATTTAAACCCTAGCCAGGGCCAAGAGGAGCTGCTTCTTGGTCCATTTCAGCAACTGCACACCCTCTCACTAACTGTAGTAACAAAGCTGTGTTTTGCAGCTACTGTGTGTCTGACCTATCAGCTGTTTGGGGAGTCAGGAAGGAATTTCTTCTTTCCTTTGTGGCCAAATTGGCATATGCCAGGTAGGTTTTTTTTCGCTTTCCTCCCAGCATCCTAGAGGCACAGTTGGGTTAAATAGGAATGGGATTTCGTAATTAGTAATAGTACTTGGAAGGGATGTTAGTTTTGCCAGTTTCCAGTGTAGTTAAAAGGGAGGGCTCCCACAAATAAAAAAGACCTGGGATTTTGCTGATGGGCCTTGTGCCCATAGGTCAGGGGAGACCTTGTGGCCTTTGCAGGCCAAGGTCCTCCCCCTACTTTTATACTCCCTGACCCCCTAGCAACTCACAGAGTGTGAGGAGTGGAAAGGGATTCAGAAGAGCAAGCTGAGTCATCGGGGTAGACTGAGGAGAGTTTACCCTGAGTTATAGGGTAGGAGTCCTGTAACCCTCACACTGGAAACACATAAAATGCCTGGTCGGTGGCAGTCTGGGTGACAGGGTGGGTATGTGCCTCCTCTATGTTATGCTGAACAAAGCTGTAGCCTGTCACTTAAAATCCTTCTCTGTATCAGTCCTCATTTGCCACTGTGTCCAGATCAATGGGATTTTTGCCATTGAAATCAATGGAACCAGGATTTTACTCCTGATCTTTGACAGCATGTTACTCTTTAAGAACTGGTCACATTTTAAAAGTTACCAATTTTGTATTCAATAACTTTTATCTTAACATTTGCAGTGCTCCTAATACATTGGTTCAGAAAATATCTTGAATGCTGCAAACATTAAGGCTATTTCATTGTCTCAGACAATTTACAAGTTTAAGGGTAACCAGTTTTTAACTTGAATGCAAAACTCATCATAAGCTCATGTTATAGTGATATTGCCAGTGTGCCTGAAACATCTGAGAAGAGCTTTGGAATTTTAAGTAATGACAATCAATAAGGGTTGGGGAATTTAATATTAAAATCTCAAGACCATGGTTCTGAGAGAGCTAACAATTTTTATGTATATTCATTCATCATATCTAGAATATGAAAGCAGTGCTGATCTTGGTTTGCCTGTAGACTATCCAAGTATACTATTAGACTCTCACTTAATAAGCTAAGGAGTTACTAATGGGATTTAAAACTCTAGGTGCAATGCAGTCTACATCAAACATTAGATTAAATCTCTCGTGGTAAAATTCATATCTGCCATTACCAGTTTTTACAGAGCTCATGAAAGTGAAGATTTTACAAGTAAGCACACAATTTACATAAACTTGGGGGAGGCTAAATAACCCTATTTTCTTCAGATAAACAAGAATTAGATTAATTTATTCCTGGTTTTTAGCAGTCAGCTAATCTAAATGCCTGGTTTCAGCAATACATCTGTTATACAACTACTTCTATATTTTGAATCATTTGGGAACATCTAAATATAGTTCACTCTTCTTGAATTAGCAGTACAATGTTATAGATCATGTAGACAGAAAAGCCTATCTCCTTGCTACTGAGTAGCCAATATGCTACAGGGCTCCAGTCTCAGAAGAGTCACTGTATTGTATCTTAACACTAACAGATGTTACTGCTGGCCCGTTAGAGCTTGGGAAAAAAAGAGAAAAGCAAAAGATCACAGTCGAAGAAAACATGCACAATCCCACTGTAAAAATGTTACACCCATGCAGAAGTGTGGGATGGGAGTGGGGCTAAAGACATGTTTTGTAGCTGATCACTTCTTAGGCACTGTAACAGGGGGGCACTCATCTCTTGAGTCCCTTCTAGCATTCTTTTGGTACTACAATCTTTTCCCCACTTCTAGCACCCCCAGTAGGGTTGCTGACCTCACTGGTCAGGTCTTCAGTGACTCAGCTCTCCAGGCAAGTGACACCATCAAAATGATCCCCTTCCGGGCTAGCAAAGAGTTCACTAAACCATCTGCCCTCATCAGGGTCTTCAGCCCCACCTCTGGGGCCTTTAAATCCAGCCCTTCTCTCAGGCTTCTAACAGAGCCTTGTGCCTTCTCAGGGCTTAGGCCATTTTACCTGTGGTTGGGGGAGAAGGGGAATACAGGTCTACCCATTACTCTGGGTTCCAACCCAGGGACCCCACAAACAACAGATATGTACTGTTTCCTTTAGTTTGCTGCATTCCATGGGCCTCTTCCCACCTAGCCCCTTTACCTCCACCCATTAACTTTGGGTTTAAGTTCTCAAGTCATCTCACTCCCAGTTTTAGCAAATGCAGCCAGTTAAGCTCCTGTGGCCAGAGCAGCACACCCTTCTTCACCCCTCTGGTCCCAGTCAGGAACTGCCCTACTAAGTCCCTGTAGGTCCTTTTATCTGTGTTTGCTGGGCTCTGATTGGCTTCTTTCCTGAGGCCTCTCTAAGCAGGCCTGAAGGACCCACCTCGTTGCTCTTTCCTGGAATGGGGTGTAGTGGGACCTTAGGGCCTCCAGCATGGGCCCATGAAGGGCCAGGTACACCACATCACAGGCACAGAAAGTAATTTATCAACCATAACTTAACTGTTCCTTAGTCCACTTGCAACAGAGAAACATTACTACAATTGATTGACAATCTGTCCCATTTATCTTTACAGTTTCCAATATAAACTTCCGTTTGGACCAACTTCCTTTTCCAAAGGTCGATCTCCCAGTGATGTGCTGCAGTGGGAATAGAAAAATAAAATAACTAGTGGTTCTGGAGAAGAATCAAACTAATAACTGAGAGATGGTTAATGGGTGTTCTGCTAAGTGAGCACCTGAGCTGCACCCTTAGATAAAAACTGGAAATTCTTAGTTTTGCTTCTCTTAGCTAGATGATAATTTCTTAGGTACATGATTTCCAGTTAGACTTTGTGGGAAATTAGCCTGGGGGTGAGGAGGAGAAGGGGTGAAATAAAACTGGAAAAGTTACAAAATAGTCCAGGTGAAGAAATATTTTGTAAAATAATAATAATTTAATCAAAGCCAGACAGGATCAATCATGATGTTGGAAAGGATTTTCAGATAAATGGGAAGCCACTAATAACTACCCAGGCTTTACTGAGTAAACAAACCAATCCATCTGAGACTTCAAGAATAAGATCCTGGAATATCAAGCATACAAATAAAAGAAAAGAAACTATACAATCATTGCACCAAAGAGAAATGCTAAAAATAAATATCAATTTGTTTTAAGCTGTAACATGTGGAAAATCCAGTGTCAAAGGTGATTTTACACTAGATTGTCATAAAAGAGGGTAAATTTATAGATATAATTTCCATTACAAGTTAGCTGTTCATATTACTCACTATGAATAACCTATCCAATATTTTTGATTCCTTTCCATCCCTTTTGTAATTTATCCACCAAAAAGTCATGAATTTTCTTCATTTGTTGCAATTTGATAGGTTTTTGCAAGCAAATTTTAGCCTGTGGTTTGTTAGCAAAATGGTTGGTAGGAATAATCACCATTCATTCTTTACCATTTGCAGTGTATGCAGGAGTTATAAAATAAGGAGAAGCAGTTTTCCCTCCCCACAGCTAAAAGTGGGAGAGTGGGAAATATGAATTGGAAGGGAGGAGCACAGGTTGCAGGTGGGAAGAGTTTGGAGAAGGCACCAGGAAATCAGTCTGTGTGCACATGGCTGAAATGCTAACTACAGTTGTAGCACCTCTGTAAATAGTTCTCTTAAAGAGCCAATTTAGTTTTAAAAAGCATGGAGTCCTCTCATGTAGGGGTGTGCACAAAGAGGGGGCAAGCAGGGGCACAGGCCCTCCCAATAATTGGCAGGGGCACAGAACTCCACTGGCCCTGGGGCTGCAGGGGAAAGAGTGAGCTCCTCCGGCCTCAGGGCAATGGCAGGAGCTGATAGCTCCACCAGCCCTGGGGCTACTTAATTTACTAGCCTCTTCTGATGGACCTTAAATTATTTTAGAATGTCTAAACTGAAATATGTCAACCATTCTCCTTTAGCAACTACTTTACTGACAGGGTGAAATAATTCTAATAGATTAGTGAAGCACAATTTTCCTTTGCAACAATTGAGCTGATTAGGCTCTATCATCTAGTAGGATCTCCTAGTATTTTATTATTCAGTTTTTAATTATTGTTTCATCCAAAGTAAGTGTTGGATGCAAGTCTGTACACACATATAATTATTATATATGTGTATTGAATATGGGGAGTTGATAACAGAATAATGTTTGGGTTTTTATAGTCACTTTTAAACAAAGCCTGATTTAAAAAAAAATCAAATTTGCCTAATATTAAGCAGCTTACTTTGGACAATTAGAAAATAGGGAGTTTTGTTAACAATATATAGCTAATGCAGCCTCCTCATTGTGTGTGTGTTAAATGTTTTTTATTTGTAACCTTTTCATATTACATCTTTCTGAGTTTTCTAATTTTTTATTTCATTACATGAAGCAAAAGCTGAAAGGAAAATGAACTCACAGTAAAGACAGAACTCTAGTAAAAGCAGTTGACTGTCTCTGGAGAGAGTTATTGAGAAAAATGTGCAAGCTTTAAATTGACTCATGAAAACTAATTATTGCTAAATGACATTTTAAAACCTTGTGTGTGTAATCATAGTTACACAATGAATTGTATATTATGTAACCTTCATTTTTAAGGCAGGAAGAACATGAAAAAGCCTAGGAAAAAAATCTACATACATTCTGCAGTAATGCTCCATAGTACATGAGTGATGCTATCAAATTTATTGTTTAGGAATACATCTGTAGAATAGTCTTTAAAAAATTTAAAAATGAAAAGTTAGGACTATTGGTTTTCTTTGATTTTGTTGTTGCTGGGGCCTTTGTGAGAGCCCTTTGTTCAGCTGTGGCACAACACAGACGGTGACGCACATTGTCGATGAATGCCTGCTGACTAGGTTAGCGATGGCCTAGAAGAACTGCATCACGCCATTGAAGATGCCATCGCTTGGCTAGACGATTGTGCACACGATAAATAAATTTATTTGGATAGAGTGAGTGTTGCCATCCCCATGTGTTCAAAAATCAAGAGTCAGCATTCAAAAAATCATGAGGTTTTCTTTTTTTTTTTTGAAATAACAAATGCTGGGTTCTTTTTATTTGCCTTCTGTTCTTTCAACTTTTTGACTGCACTCGTGGCACATTTTCCAGCTTTTGTCCGTACCCATGAAGGATAGAAACTTATTTCTTTTTCAAATGAAAGCAGATATTCTCACATAATTCCAAGGACTAAGGCTTCAAGAAAAATCACAAAAAAGTTGCAAAGACAGCAGAGTTACACTGCATTAGCATTTCCATTCAGAAACAACCCTACATTTTGTAGATTGCTATGCAAAATAGTCTACACAGACTTCATTAACTCACACAACATAACTGTAAGGGGGAATCTGGGCAAATTCTAGCAGAAACCACTAAGATATCTGAATACCAATGCAAGGAGCCTGGGTAACAAAATGGAGGAATTAGAATTACTGGTGCAGGAAGTGAAATCAGATATAAGAATAACAGAGACATGGTGGAACAGGAGTCATGATGGGAGTACAGGTATTGAAGGGTATCTCCTGTTCAGGGAAGACAGAAGTAATGGTGGTGGAGTACCACTGTACATTAATGAGGAGGTAGACTATAAAAAATGGCAAGTGATGGAATGGATACAATTTAATCTGTTTGGTCAAAACACTGAGGAAGAAAGCTCCATTGGGATAGTGCTTGGGGCTATGCTACAGACCCCCAGGATCTGATTTGGAAAGGGAGAGAGACCTTTTTAATATTTTTAATGAAATCAATACTATTGGGAATTTTGTGTTCTTATGGGAGACTTTAATTTCCTGAAACAGATTGGAAGACATGTGCAACTAATAATGGGCCCAGATATTCCTGGCTGTGATAGCTGACATATTTCCAAACCAAACAGTCCCCGAACCAAAAAGTGACGATGCCATTTTAGATTTAGTTTTGGTAAGTAGCAAGGAGCTCATAGAAGAGCTGGTTGTAGAGGACAGCCTTGGTTTGAATGCTCCTAAGCTAATTCAGCTTAAACTAAATAGAAGGATACAGAAAAATACAACTGCAACTAGGGTCCTTGATTTCAAAAGGGCAAACTTTAAAGAAATAAGGGAAATAGGGAGATGGACTAAATTGAAGAACAAGAGTCTGAATGGGGAGGAGGCTTGGAATTATCTTAAGTCAAAATGCAGAAACTATCTGAAGCCTGCTTTCCAAGCAAGGGGGGAAAAATTGTAGGGTAGGGTTACAGACCAAACTAGATTGAGATGCTTGTTCATCAGGTTATTAAGAGAAAGCAGAAAGCCTACAAGGAATGGAAGTAGCTTTCTTTGCTGATCCAGCCTTCCTCTTGGAAGTCAGGAATTGTAGGGAAAAAATGAGAACTGCCAGAAGGCAAGCAGAGTTGGACCTTGCAAAAGAAATTAAAACCAAGGTTCTTTAGCCATATAAATTAAAAGAAAACAAGGAATGAAGAAGTGGGACCACTAAGCACTGAGAATGGGGTGGAGATAAAAGATAAACTAGATATGGGCCAACACCTAAATGAATACTTTGCCTCAGTTTTTAATAAAGGTAATGAGGAGCTTAGGGGAGTGGCATGGTGGCTAATGAAAATGAGGATATGAAAGTAGAAAGTATCACATCTGAGGTGGAAGTCAAACTCAAGCATCTTAATGGGAGCAAATCAAGGGACCTGGATAATCTCCATCCAAGAATATTAAAGGAACTGGTACAAGAAATTGAAAGCCCAGTATCAAGGATTTTTAATTAATCCTTAAACTCAGAGGTCATACCCTGACTGCAAAATTGCTAATATAGTACCTATTTTTAAGAAAGGAAAAAAGGTGATCCAGGAAACTACAGGCCCATTAGCTTGACCTCCATTATATGCAAGGTCTTGGAACAAATTTTGAAAGAGAAAGTATTAAGGACATAGAGATAAACAATAATTGGGACAAATACAACATGGTTTTACAAAAGGTAGATCTTGCTAAGCCATCCTGATCTCTTTCCAATCTATCTGGATTGCATAAGGCATTTGATACTGTTCCATATGGGAAATTATTAGTTAATTGGGGAAGGTGGGGATTAATACGAGAATTGAAAGTGGGTAAGACTACAATGGGTCATACTGAAAGGTGAACTGTCAGGCTGCAGAGAGGTTGAAAACTGAAATAATTGAAATGAGATAAATGTATAGTGCAAAGTACAAGGTCATGCATTTATGGGCTAACAACAAGAATTTTTGCTGTAAGATGGGGACATATCAATTGGAAAGAACAGAGGAGGAGAAAGACCTGGGTGTATTGGTCGATCACAGGATGACTATGAGCTGCTAATGTGATGCACCCATGAAAAAGGCTAAGACAATCCTAGGATTCATCAGGTGAGGTATTTCCAGTAGAGACAGGCGAATGTTATAACTGATGAGACCTCATCTGGAATAGTGTGTGCAATTCTAGTCTCCCAAGTTTAAGAAAGATGAAGTCAAATTGGAACAGGTGCAGAGAAGTACTACTAGGATGATCAGAGGAATGGAAAACCTATCCTATGAGAAGAGACTTAAAGAGCTTGGCTTGCTTAGCATAACCAAACAAAGGCTGAGGGGAGATATGATTGCTCTCTATAAATACATCAGAGGGATAAACACTAGAGAAGGAGAGGAGTTATTTAAGTTAAGTGCCAATGTGGACACAAGAACAAAGGGATATAAATTGGCCGTCAACAAGTTTTGGCTTGAAATTAGACAAAGCTTTCCACCCATCAAAAGAGTGAAGTTCTGGAACAGCCTTCCACAGGGAGCAGTGGGGTAAAAAAAACAAAAACAAAAAAAACAACTAACTGGTTTCGAAACTGAGCTGGATACGTTTATGGAGGAGATGATATAATGAGACTGCTTATAATGGCATTTGGCCCATCTGTAACTGCTAGCAGCAAATATCTGCAGTGGCCAGAGATGGGACACTAAATGGGAAGGGCTCTGAGATACTACACTGAATTTTTTTCCCAGGTGTCTGGCTGGTGGGTATTGCCCACATGCTCAGGGTCTGCCATATCTGGTGTTGGGAGGAATTTTTGCCCAGGTCAGATTTGGGGGGGGGGTTGCCTTTCTCTGCAGCATGGGGCACAGGTCACTTGCTGGTTTGAACTAGAGTAAATGATGGAGTTTTTAAACCATGATTTGAGGACTTCAGTAATTCAACCAGAGGTTAGTGGGTGGGTGAGATTCTGTGGCCTGCAATGTTCAGGAGGTCAGACCAGATGATCATGATGGTCCCTTCAGGCCTTAAAGTCTATGAATAAGGGACACTAAGCATAAAATTGGGGCACTTGTCATGGGAGATCTGAGGATATTTATTTGTGTGACTATAGGGAGGTTGGGCTACCATCTCCTGTTTCAAGGTAGAAGATCACAATGGGGAGAGGAAGTTGTAGGTGGCTAATGGGAGGAACTATTGACATTACAGGAAACTAAAAGCGTGGGGGGCCTCATGAGTGCAACTAGGGACATAACACTGGCCCTATTTTAATACATGGTGTGATTCACCTATTAATGAAGACAGAGGTGACAAATTGGTTTGTGGATTTTTCTACTATAGAACTTTCTACAAAATTTCAGCAGAATGGTTCCTGTGAAACCCATAGACAGTATCTGGAATTGCGGATCTAGATTTTTCCCCCTCTTATCGTGTATTGAAGAAGGCTGTTGCATTATTTCATTTCCAGTTAACATCTATAACCAGTTACCTTATAAAACATACAGTGCAGGTCTGTCTCATCTTACGCTGGGGTTCCATTCCGCGGTTAGCGCGTAAAGCGAAAATCGCGTATAGTCAAAATTACATTGAGTGTAATGGCGGGCGGAATTGCCCGCACTACAGAAACGGTATTTAAATTGTTATTTTTCTCTTTTTTTTTGTTTTTTTTTCTTGTTTTTGCCGACCGCGTAAAGCTGAAATCGCACATGTTAAATGCGCCTGCGATGTGACAGACCTGTATCAGCATTCTGGCTTGCAGTATTCAGAATCGAGGATGCTTGAAAGACTGGTGAAAATATGTCCAATGATGTATTAAAATCACTGACTGACCATATATTTAACATCAAAATTGTAGACAGAAATATATAAAGATTGGCCACTTAAGAACAAAGCATAGCAGCAGCTTTTATTGTTCTTTTTGTTATCGACTTGTACTGTGTATCAGTTTTTAAATAAATAAATATCAGCTAATAGGTTAATTGTAAATAAATTATTTAATCGGACACCAGATAATCATCCAAATTAGTTTACATACACATATTAAAATGTATAATTACTGCTGATATTGGGATCTCTTTATAATCATTTTATTTAGCACTTAGTATGTCCACCATTAAGTTTTATTACCCATCTAAATCTCCTTGGAACATGATCTGTACATTTTTTGCAAACAGAAACTTTCCAGGTGTTACAATAAATTGCTACAATTGCTGTTTGTTGTTCATGTTTTTCTAGCTACAGCTTTTGTTAAGCTGACTTTACATTACTTCTGTTAGTTTTAGATCTTATAAGTGCTATGATCACAGTGCTAAAGTATTTAATCAAAAATGTTTGTAAGAGTTTTGTTATTACATATGTCTTAGATTGTTGTCTCATGCATAGTGAATTGCAAAATGAGGGCCCAAGAGCCTAACAAACCGAGAAAGGATACCTGATAGAGGCACACTATATAAATACAACAGTCAAGATGGTAAATGGCCACCTCTTAATAAATTGGCATTTTTCCTCCACAAAATATATAAATTGTTCTAAAGTACCTACAAACTTGCCATAATCAGACAATTGGTCTCTTAGATGTATTAGTAGAAATGGGACTTCAAGGAGCATATGCATGAAGGGAGGACAGTGGCCTTGTGTACCTCAGCAGAAAGGGCAATTCACATGTAGGGGATGACATTGAAGAAGGTATGGGCAGGTTTGTGGGATAGGTGGACAACCAGGGCATAAGGATTGGCTTCATTAGCAGAGGGAATGGGAAGAAGCAAGCAACATGTAAAGAGACAAAGGGAAGATAGGTAGAAGTGGCAGAGTTATGCAAGGTCTTGATAGTGGCTGAGAAACTTGAATTTGATACAGTGAAGGAAAAAGACCCAGTGGAGCAATCCAGCACAGGTGATATGGTCACGTCAATAGGCAAGGGAACTAATTTTGGAAGTTTCATTCTGTAGCAACTGAAGGGGGAGCAATGTGGACAGAGAAAAGAAAATTATATCAACAACAGGAGATAAGGATCTGAACTCCTTATATTTTTTCATTCACCTGTTTTAGAATCCCTTTCTCCTCCCCACTATCATTTACCACAGTACCCCTTCTTTGATATTATTTATAAACTGCCTGCTTTCCATTTTATGGTACACCATGACATAAAATTGCAGGCACTTTCAGTTTTCAGAAGTTGACTATACTTTTCCTCCCCAAAAGATGTTCTTCATGACACAGAACCCTGCTCAATATCCCTTCTATTTAAAAATAGCCTGCTCCAATGTGTTAATGCTAGACATCTGTTTTGACTCAACGAACAGCTGAAAAGTATCTTAAACTGTGATCCACTTTTTGATCTCTTATTTTTACTTTTCAGCACATCTCTATATATTTTTGTGGCTAACTAATGTCTGGCACTCTATTATGCAATTACCTTTCCGCTCCAATTAAACTGTTAACCTATGTAGGTGTCCTTTAATGCATAACCCATAGTACAAGTAAATGTAGAGAGAACATAGTGAACAACAATAACACAACAGCAGTATTTCATTTCCAGATCATTTTCTAAGCATGGATAACTGTTAGGTGGATAACTGTTAATCTTTGGGTCTTCCCACCATGGCCTCTTGACTTCTAATGGGCTGATTTATTTACTAATTACTACTGAATACTGTAGTGTAGCATGTATAACCAGGCAGCTAGGTGCTGCATTGCGTCCTGAAATCCAAATTATACATGCCATTTGCAAAATCTAAAAGAAAACAAAAACCGTGAACAAATAAATGCATCTTACACCCTGGTGACTTGATTTAGCTCACCAGTCTGTCAACTGGGGTGAATTCCAAAGACAAGGTGATCCTTAACAGAGATCACTGGTGAAGGTCATAGTGTGTCCAGAATTAGAAAGGTCTCCTAGTTTATCTTTACTACAGTGACAAGGTGAAGGTTGAAAGATGGTCTCTCAAGTAACAGCCTCAGACGATTAGGAGAATTAACGAATACCACCAACACCTTAAACTACACCTGGAACCACATCTAAAGCCAGTGCAGAAATTTGATTTCAAGTGTTATATGCTCACCATGTCCTGCACTACATAGGTGGCAGGGAGCTGTGATCTGAGTTATGAGTAGAATCCACTGATCATTCTAAATACTGAATGGTACACCTGCCAGCCATTGATAATTATATCTACAACTATGAGGCCATAAGAAGCAATGGATCCAATAGGATCCTGAAGCTGCAAGTCATTTAGTTAAAAGCTCGCCTCTGAAAAGCCTTAATAGATTGAGCAGACACACACATGTCCATTCTGCTAAATGCTCACCCATGCTAGCTAACTTTAACTTCCATTATATCTGGATTCACGCGACAATATCAATACAGTTCATATTCAAATAGATCTTATCCAAGAAATAATTGATAATACCTCCCCATGAGAAATACAGGATTCTCTTACTGTGTTGAGGCAATCTAGATTAAAACAACCAAGATCTGCTTGTCTAGATTTTATAGATGCTTTGCCTGAAACACAAACCCACCCCTCTCTTCACTTCAGCCACAACCATGGCATCAGAATACAAAAATTCTGTCATATGAAATAGACAGGACTCAGAGTGAATTTTCTGTTTTACTCTTTCCCACCTTCTGCCTCTGTTCATCAGTCTGAGGTCATCTGTATATCATGACTTTTTTTTCCCCTAAAACAAAGGGTTTTTTGTGAACCATTTTGGTTTCTCCACAGTTTTTAGTTTGTTCAATTTTTTCACTGAAAAGATTTAGTCCATTAGATATTCTTCAACATGGCAGGCCAATAATTTTTCACGTGGCCCTGAAGGACTGTGCATCAGGAGGTCTGATTTTAGATTGTCATTTTGGGGTTTTTGCATTGCCAGTTTTGCTTGGTTAGCTTAATCACATGATGAGACTTTTTTTTTTAAATCAACAATTAGTTTTCAAAAAATGTTCTACCTGATATAGAAAACATTCATTTTCAAAAATTACCAATTTCAAAATGAATGCTACAGAAAATTTTGAAAACTAAAAGCTGTTTATTAATTTTGTTGGTTTTCTTTTTCTTTCTAGCAGCTCTAGTGACACTGTACAAGTGCCATCCTACAGCACCTTTTAGCAGCACGCAGGGCCGGTGCAAGGATGTTTCGCGCCCTAGGCGAAACTTCCACCTAAGCTGATTGGAGCTGCAAGCCTGGAAGGCAGGAGAAGTGAAGCAGCTCACCCCTGCCCCGCCTCCTCCCCAAGCACGCCATGGCTGCTTCACTTCTCCTGCCTCCCAGGGTTGTGGCACCTATCAGCTTAGGCACCGCAAGCCTGGGCGGCAGGAGAAGTGAAGCAGCCATGGCGTGCTCGGGCAGGAGGCGGAGCAGGGGTGAGATGGGGTGGGGAGTTCCCCTGCATGCAGCCCCCTCCCTTACTTGCTGCAGGCGGCCCTCCCCGCGCTCCCCTGCTCAGTTCTGTCCGCCTAAATGCCGGTGGCGACCGAGGCAGCTGAAGATCTGGCCACCACGGTCACTGCTGAAGAAAATGGCGCCCCCCAAATCCCAGCACCCTAGGTGACCACCTAGGTCGCCTAAATGGTTGCACTGGCCCTGGCAGCATGGCTGTAGCAATACAGCTGTGTTGCTAAAAGGTGTGTAGTGTAGATATAACCTTTGTCTGCAAGATTGTTGGAGTCCCACCCACCACATCTCATCATCAGAAGCACGGTCCCCGCAGACCAGGATACACCAACTCAAAGCTAACCCTTCATGGCTCACTTTAAGTCCCCAATGCATAACAATCTAACCCTTATTGCCCAATCCATTTCTTTCATCACCCACTTCTCCAACATGTATTAACCCTTATTCTTTACAACCTGTCCCAACTTATATTTAGCTCAAACACTCATTTCCTTTCCTTCCCCAGACCGGAGGAAGAACTCTGTGTAGCTGAAAATAGTGTACCCTCCACCAACACAAGCTGCTCCAATAAAAGATATTACCTCACCCATGTTGATGTTTCCATCACAAACCAACCTGGAAAGTAGAGCAAACTCAACGCACTTGGTCTGTAGAATCAGATACTGTAAATCTGTGGTATCAGATTTAGTTGCTTAGTAAAAGTAGTAGGCCCTGATTATTGAAACAGACTAGACAAGGCTTTTTGAACTTATACTGCTAGGCAGCTCAATGTACATGTCATAACTTCACAACACCTGTGTCTGTTGTCCTCAGCCCAATAATTGTCAATAGGAATATTCAGATGCTGTCTCCCTAATTCTGACCTTTATTTTTCTTGACTAATAGAGAACATCCAATTGTTTTGACACATCTGTTCCTTGTTATTTTATTTATAAGAAAATGTTTGAAACCAACCCCCACACACACAAAACAAAGCAACCCCCCCTGAAGTAAATGCCCTTCCTACAAATTCAGCTCTGATATCCCCAGGACCTAGAATGATAAGTTTAAACCATTGATTAAACCACTTTACTATTTCTAGCCATTAGCACCGGTTGCTCAGCATATCTAAGTAGCAAAACTCAAACACATGGTGTTTGCAAAAAGGGAAACAGAGAGTGAAAGACAGACAGAGACAGAGGTGTTGCTGATCCCAGGCATAGTTTGAGACACAGTCTGACTCAGAACCCTTCCTCACTGTTGTTGTTGGCATTGCTTTCAATAAAACTGTTCACTGTAAAAGAGCACATACCAGACTTGGAACAGGGGCCAGCACGCATGCTTGGAATAACGTAATGCAGAGATTCTGCTTTCTAAAAAGACCTGAAAACAACTAATTTCCAGTAAAAACAACTTACAGATAAATGATGACAAAGAGGACCCAAAGATGCCTTTATATAAAAAGCAAGAAGAGTTACAATTAGTAGAAGTTAATAAACACACTGAAATGTTTTTATTAACACATTAATAATTCACAGATTGGAAGAGGATGATGATGAATTAGAAAGCATCTACAAGTCTTAAATATCATACTTTGAAAGACGAGGTGGTTGAGGTAATATCTTTGAGAGACAAGGTGGGTGAGCTCTGTGTAAGCTCAAAAGCGTCTCTCTCTCACCAACAGAAGTTGATCCAATAAAAGATATTACCTCACCCACCTTGTCTCTCTAATATCCTGAAAACAACATGGCTACACCACCACTGCAATTACCATACTTTGATAGTCAGGAAGGACAATCTCTCCCCTCACCACCTCTTCTTTCCTTTCTCTACACTTCTTACAAGAGTCAAGCAGTTTAATGACTAAATTTTTCTATAATTCTAGATATTCAGCATGTATGCAGTAGGGACAGCCATGTGAAGATTAGGAGAAACATGTTATAAACAGCATTTCTAATTAACCATTTCACTACTTCACCTGCTTTTTGTCCATTAGTCCATCCCCATGACTACTTTAAACCTTCCAAACCCCTGAGCAGCTTCAAACAGCCAGAGCAACCTTAATTTGCCCCCCATGCATTATGTTAATATCTTTAATTATATGATCACATGCTATTTTTTCTGCAGGAGCCCTGCCTCATTCATTGCTTAGAATGGATGGTACTCACTTAATTAGTAGTTACTCTATATTTTATTTACTCCTCATTGAACTATGTGCGGCCTTAGGCATTATTTACTGCACACTGTGCTGACGCTGCTCTGAAGACAGAATTATTAATATCCTCATGGGCTTTTGTATGGCACTTATCACTATAGCATTTGAGAGCTTCATAAGCATTAATTTTCACATACACTCCTGTGAGATGACTAGGACCCAAGTTTTCAAAGTACTTAGCATTATATAGCACTTTCTATATTCAAAGCTCATCTCCCATTGACCTGAGTTGCTGCTGTGGGTGCTCAGCACTTCTGTAGATCATGTCCAAGGGTCTCAAGTCAGACAACCACCTAAACCAGACTTTTTGTAAGTGACTTGCCTAACATCACATAGGAACTCTGTGGGGAGAGAATCCAATTCTCCAGGACAGCATTCCACTGCTTCAGCTCTGAGATTGTCCTTTCTCATTCTGAAATCCCCTCTTCTCATTCACCACCCACCTTCCAGCTTCTGCAACAAATGAAGCAGGGGGTCTACAGTCAAGTCAATATCTCCTTCACTACAAAACCCATACCAGGTGCCCTTGTGGGTAGAGCACTGTACTGGATTTAGGAGACCTGGCACTGCCATGGCCTGCTGGGTGACTTGGGCAAGTCACTCCACTTTTCCGTGGCACAGTTTCCCTATATGTAAAATTGGGATAATGATACTGACCTCCTCTGTAAAGCACTGAGATCTACTGATAAATGCTACATAAAAGCAAAGTATTATTATTCATTATTCCTAGAGGCCCATCCATGCTGTGCACTGAGTGAGACAGCAATCCTTTGGAAAAAAGTAGTATGCGATCATTTTCATTAAAGATTGAATAATGCATACGTACAAGAAGGCTGAATTAAGGCTGCACAGGTAACCTTAATTCTGGCATCTCCTAACTCTGAGTGCTTGATTTTGCAACCTTAATGTTCTTTTAACAGTTTGGTTGCATATGTATGTAATTTCCTAATTTTAAAAAAAAGCAAACCGAAAAAACAAACAAACATTTAATCATATGGCATCATGTTGACACTGCTTTGAGCAGCATGGTAAGGGAGCCGGGCTGGGGCTAGGAGAAGAGGCTGGATAAGGGGCAGGGAGCAGTTGGAAGGGGTGGAGGTTCAGGGGGCGGGGCGGTCAGGGGACGAGGATTTGGGGGGTTGGGTAGGCGTGGGAGTTCCGGGGGGTCTGTCAGGGTGGTGCTGGATGGGGTCGGGGCAGTCAGGGGACAGGGAGCGGGGGGGGGTGTTTGATGAGTTGCAGGTTCTGAGGGGGGCAGTCGGGGGCAGGATATGGGTTAGGGGAGACAGGCAGGTGGGGCTTGTACTCACCGCGTGGTTCCCTACCAGGTCTTTGGCGGCACATTGGCGGCCGGAGGAGTGTGAGGGTCTTCACTCGCTCTGGGTGAAGGACCCGCCGCTGAAATGCTGACGAAACCCTGGAGTGAGTGAAGACCATCCCCCCGCCAAAGTGCCGCTGAGGACCCGGTAGGGAACCGGTTATTAGGATTTTGGGAGCTCATCACTGGTCATAGTTGTCTTTGTTTACTAGCATTTCGAGTTCTTCCTGCTTATTCCTCATACTTCTTGCATTAGTATACAGACATCTAAGATACTGATTTGATTCCCCCCACCCCAGTTCTGTCTTGTCTCTCCTTTATCCCTGCTATAACAGCCCATGCTCTCCCCAAATTCCAAACCTTCTCCCAGGTCTCCATGTTCTTGACTTACCTGTGGTCTTTGGTCACCTGCCCCCTTCGAACCTAGTTTAAAGCCCTCCTCACTAGGTTAGCCAGTCTGTATCCAAATATGCTCTTCCTCTTCCTCAGTAGGTGAACCCCATCTCTGCTTAGCAGTCCTTCCTGGAACAGCATCTCATAGTCAAGGAAGCCAAAGCCTTCCTGGCGACATCATCTTTGCAGCCAGGCATTCCCCTCCAGGATGCATCTGTCTCTGCCTGGGCTCCTACCCTTGGCCGGAAGGATTGAAGAGACCACCACCTGTGCTCCCAACTCCTTCACCCTTATTCCCAGAGTCCTGTAGTCATTTCTGATCTGCTGATAACTTGCAGTATCATTAGTGCCCACATGGATGAGTAGCATGGGATAGAAGTCAGAGGGCTGGATGATCCTCAACAATCCCTCCATAATGTCTCGGATACGGGCCCCTGGCAGGCAACATACCTCCAGGGATGCCATGTCAGGGTGACATACGGGTGCATCTGTCCCCCTTAGAAGAGAGCCAACCACCACTACCCTATGTTTCCTCCTGACAGTGATGGCTGCAATCTTCTCAGTCTTGAGAGTACACATCTTCTCCTCCTCCTCTGGGAGTGATTCCTCATCGCTCGTTGCCAGAGCAGCATATCGGTTTTCTATCACCATGGTGGGTGGGCTGGGAGGAGGGGGTTAAACATTGCCTGCTGCCAAAAGTAACCAGCTGCCAGTGTCCTCCTTGTGGTGGCATGACAGCAGTCCTCTAGCTGAATAGCTTCCTCAGCCTTCCCTGGTGGCATGACAGCAGTCCTCTAGCTGAATAGCTTCCTCAGCCTTGGATGTCTCCATGTGAATACTCTCCAGGAATTCCTCATGGGCATCAATGTTCCTCAGCCTAGCCACCTCCTCCTGTAGCTCTCTCTCCTGCTTCCTGAGCAATTCCACCAGCAGGCACCTTTCACTCTGGATAGTCCCCCCCCCCGCAGCCTGGCTTTGTGAGAGTGGGAAATGCAGGCCACAGTCTCTCAAATCCACACCAGGTTCTGGGTAGAGGCAGCCATGGTTAGGTTGTCTGTCTGGAAACAGGCGCAGGTGGAGGAGACAGGAGCAGCATTGGCACTGGTGATGTGACCCTTCCTAACCATAATGACTATATTACAACTCCCTCCTACAAACTCCCTCTCAAACTTCCCTGTTTGCCGTCCCTTGGTTGCTTAGCCTCTGGCTTTTAAGGCCTTCTCTCTTAGGTCATCCCTACCCCCTTGTTAATCACCCAGGGGGAGGGTGATCACAAGGCTGATTGAGGCTGATCAAAGATGATCAAGGATGTACCAATAGTCACAATTAATGCCAACTTAATTTTTTTTATAAATATTTGTGGATTTTTTCCTACATTTTCAAATATATTGATTTCAGTTACAACACAGAATACCCAATGTACAGTACTCACTTATTATAAATATTTGCACTGTAAAAAGATAAGAAATAGTATTTTTCAATTCACCTCATACAAGTACTGTAGTGCATTCTCTATTGTGAAAATCCAACTTACAAACGTAGAATAATTTTTTTACATAGCTGCACTCAATAACAAAACAATGTAAAACTTTAGAGCCTAAAAGTCCACTCAGTCCTACTTTTTCTTCAGACAATTGCTAAGACAAAGAAGTTGAGTTACATTTACAGGAGATAATGCTGCCTGCTTCTTATTTACGTCAACTGAAAGTGAGAAAAAGGTGTTCGCAGAGAACTGTTGTAGCCAGCATTGCAATGTATTTACGTGCCAGAAATACCTTGCAACTTTTAATCAATTACAAATCAGGAAAAAAAATCAGACATTAATGAAAAAATGACTACAGATACTGTGCATGATTATCAACCTAGCTGTATTATGGAAGTGCCATTTGTAGTTCCTTAGCTAAGTGTAGACTGAGTTTTGCATTTAAAGCAGGATTTAACCACTTTGTAATGTATGAGGAATACAACACAATCTCCTCAAAACTAAAGCACTTACTCTTTCAGTACAGAATCAATTTTCTATGAATTTACAAATACATTGGTTAAGTAGTTTGTGAATTTAAAAAATAGGTCCTTCAGCAAATGTAACATGGTGTGATAGATAGTTTCTTTGTCCCAAATGATCACAGAAAAATTCAAACTCTTCAAACTTCCCTTATAGTTAGAAATCTTGTGCATAGGCTACATTTGACAACATTTTTTAGAATTAATGGTCATTTTCCTCCCATTATTCTTCAGAACTGAAAGTTTATTCTTTGTTAGGGGCTACAGAAAGAATTTCATATACAGTTCCCCTCTTTCAAGCAAAGGTAGCTGCCAGCTTCACTCTCACAGGACAAAAATGGGAGGCAGTGATCATTTTGAAAGATGGTACTTTAACACAGCGGTTCTCAACCAGGAGTCCGGGGGACTGTAAGCAGGTTTTAGAGGGTCCGCCAAGTAGGACTGGCATTAGACTCGCTGGGGCCCAGGGCAGAGAGCCAAAGGCCCGTCATGTGGGGCTGAAGCCCAGGGCACCAAGCCCCACTACCCGAGGCTGAAGCCAAATTCTAAGTAACTTAGCTTTGCGGGGGCCTCCTGTGGCTTGGGCCTCCAGGCAATTGCTTACTACCTTCTAATGCCAGTCCTGGCTTTTATATGCATAAAAGCAGTTGTGGCAGAGGTGGATTGTGGAGTTTTTATAGCATGTTGGGAACCTCTGCCTTAACAGACATCTGCTATGGCCTCCCTCATCCCCATGAAAACAAGAGGAGATGGCAACTATTATGAAATATGGCAATTTTTCATTAATGTATCTGAAGGAGAAGATGTATTGCACCAGTCACTGCTGAAATATACCATTCAGTTTTGAAATATAACAAAAATGACCATTAATTCTAAATATTTGCCATAGCAGTGATATTGTGACCACAAGGTGCACTGGAGACAATAAGAACAACAACAAACTATTGCATTTTTCCAAAATCTAGTCTCCAGAATCATAAGGAACTGAACTTCAGCTACCTAAATCTCTCCTTTCCAGTACATTGTGAACTGTATGTGTCCTTTACAAAATGCACAGATGCTGCAATAAGGTTTTAATTAGAGTCCTGGGTTGATGCAATTAATTACAGTTACAAATTAAAAACCTACAGTGGAGCATCAAATGCTTAAAATCCATAAACCCCCTTCTATTACTTCCTAGGTCAGCAGCCTTTGCAAGTTGCACAAATGTGGGCTCTCAGTAGGCCAGTGGTATAATTTCAAACGTGTTGAGGACCCAGTCGAATGGTCTTTTCCTGCAGGTAGCATCTAAACATATAGCATTTCAGGGCAAATTCACTGCATCTAAATAGGTTGATACTGAAAGTGTGATATTTGGTGACAATGAATGCCATACAATGCAGACAGGCAACAAACAGCTTCACAACAGTTGTCCATAGTCTATTTCTGTTACCTGGAAAGTGGGTTATTTCATCCCCTATACATCTTGTTATGTACACATCCTCACATTTCCTTCACCATGAAGCTACACATGGAGGAGTGATGGAAGCATAGAAAGCAGTTATTATTTAGCAAGTGTATGGGGAAAATGATTAGGAGTTTACACAGCGGATTGTGAACATCTTAACAGGGCCAAACTTATTTCTTCAGGATTCTCAAAAAGATGTGGTTTACTGAGTACTGTTAAAATAAGGAAATTCAAGCCTATTCCTTTGATTATCTCCTCCTCCCTCTGAAGAAAAATTAAATCCAAAGCTCACCATTCACAAGGGGAAGAGGGAGGGGGTGGGAAATAGAGTTACAAGCTTAAATGAACAGTTAGAACTTTCAGGCTTTCCAGCTGACATGTAATCCACCTAAATACCCCACGTGGATCAGTTCGGGCTTTGGGGAAGCCAGGTTTGAGCTGAGGGCTCACAACATTTAAGCCACAAAGCTTCTGCCAGGACCAGAGGTCCACTTGACTCTCTCCAGGGTACTGGAAACTTCATTTGATAGAATTTTCAGCTAGAAATTCTTGGGTCAGGTTCAGACAATTCAAAAAGGCCAAGTTCATCACATTGAGGCTGCTCTTTGTAACTCTAATCCCTCCAAACCAATCTGAGCTCATTTTCAATTTCATGGAGCCAACTGGCTCATGCAGTTGAGCTTTGGGAAAGTCTGTGAAGTTGAAAATTGCCATTCTGCTGAATGCCTGCAAGTATAATGATATATGTATATTTCTATCATCCTGTGGAAAGATGTTACTCACACACATTCTCTGCACATCGACCAATTGGTAAACCATGAACAATGAATGCTTTGTGCCTATGGATTTCAATCTCACTATTTTTATAGAGATTGTATTTAAATAACCACTGTGCTGATCTTTGTGTCTGATATATATTGTAAGTATTCAATAAAAATGTACCCCAACATAAGCTTAATAGAAAATGATAAATAAAAATGAGATACTGTTTGCTCACATTCTCTTTCATCTCTCACAGTTACCACACCTGATAACTTTTCAGTATTGGTCCAAAAGGACTGAAACATACATTGAACCCACATAAACCCATATACTAGCATAGATATATTCCCCTGTTTGACATTTAGAGAAAGCTATCAGTGTCCCATTATGTTCAACAATATCTTAAAAGTAATTTCCTTTTAAACTGAGAGCCAAATTCATCTCTTAGTATAATTCCTTTAAAATCAGATGGATTTGGCTCCAGGTTTCTATTTCCAAAAATCCTAAAATTCCTTTTTTGAGGCAGATATTAGGTTTAACTTGAAAGAGTCTGGTATGTCTAAATAAAGCCCAAATCTACCAAAGTCTAATTACATGTGCTTTGCAGAATTGGAACTCCTATTTTTCAAACAGTCATATTAAAAAATATCAATCTTTGTAAATACAATACATAAACAAAAACAAATAAATGAGAATATTTACAAATGAACTCATTTTAATAAGCCACTTGAATTTCAAAGCGGGAACTTTTACCAGGTCAAATCAGAAATTAAAAAAAAAAAGAACATTAACGCAATAGATATTTGTCAGTATTCTTGATACAGCTTTTATTATTCCAGACATATATATATTTTACATTTGATTAAGAGATTTTTTGCCTACAGACCCAAGCTCCCCTTTCCACCTGATGCTGCAGTAAAATCATTATTTCCTCAGTTTATGACATGTCTGTTACTATGAAAATATTTGTGAGTCTCAATATCAGCTTTATGACTTCAACTACAGACTAACCACATAAGAGAAATATTAACAGTGAGGGAGGACTCTTAGTTCAGATACAGAAGGCTATATCCTAGTCACTGGAAAAATCCTGAATCAATGGACATTGTCATGGGGACCTCCCTGGGGCCAGTAAGAAATCCTTCCAACCAGGCTCCAAAGAAACAGTACAGCTGCTTTGTAACTTTGGTGTGCTCATTGCAGAGATTCCTGACGTGTGCAGTGGAGCCAATAGGAGTTGAGGGTACTCAGCGCTTCACTAGATAATGCTTTCAGGACCTGATCCAACTCCAGTGGGAGTTAGATTGAACAGTTAGTGAACTTCTCAAGCTTACAGTCAGTCAGAATTAGAACCCAGAATTTTCTGTATTCCCTTATTTACATTCTTGGATGGTTGCTGTAGGCTCATTTTAGCTCCATTCCAGAAATATTTTTACTCTAGAGTCACTGATGATTCCTTTCTCATTTTTGTTGTAAACTAGCCATGGACCATTGCTCCTAATTTGGTGCTTATGGTAGGAAGTTGAGTTGTTTAACACCATAAACCACCAAATAACAGACACCAGTTAGCAAATAACCAGGTCTCCCTTTCCTCTCCTCCACCCTCAATCCTACAGTTTGATTTTATTACATGCTGTAAACATGCCCATTTTTCATTTTCTCCAAGTACTTAGTGCACTGCAGCATTTCACCTTTTTTTTTCCTCCAAAAAAGTATGCAGTATAATGCAGTTTGATTTAAATTATTACCCTGCTGCACTGTTTCTTTGAGATGCTATTTTCCCTGCCTGTTCTGACTGCTGAGCACAATTGCTACAGCTCAATTATTAAAGAGATTCTAAAAATAGTGCAGTGCAAGGTTGTCTACAAAGAAAAATCATTCAAACACAGCAAGAGACAGAGCCTGGGCAGCAAGCTCTCGCTGTTATTAGCTTCTTAATTCTCTTTTCCTTTTTTTTATTGTTTCTTTCAGTAATAATAATGTAATAGGCACCTTACAATATCCCTTTCTTTGCACCCATGGGAATGTGCATTAGCTTATAGACATTGTAACACCAAGTATTTCCTTATTGAAAAAAAAATACAACCTTGCCATGTTAACTTGTGCCTGAGATGATTCTGAACCTGTATGTGTAGGAATGTAGCCAAATATATAGTGTGTGTACATACACACACACACACACACACACAGAGTGCGAGAGCACACGCACTTGCATTCTAGCTGTGAATCTTTTCATGCAGTCTCCAGAAATGCTCAAAGCAAGGGCATGGGTAATCATCTGGAAGTTTCAAGACCAGTGCTTCCCTTCCAAGTACTTCTTTAAGGCTCAGATTTATTTAAACATAGCTATTTAGGAAAGCACCACAGCATGTGCTTAAATCCCAAGTTAAGCACATGTAAGTGCTTTCCTAAATCAAGGCCTAAGTTCTTTCTTGTGCCACTGTAACCAGTTGAGAGAGGTAATCAGGAGATCTGAGAAAGTTCATCTCATGCCCAAACACCTATCCCTACACTCGGTCACTCTCCCAAATAAAAGTATCTTTAAAAGACATCTGCCTTAATTTCCCTTACATTTGCAAGTGGGCATTTCACTGCAGAACAGTTTGCATGAAATTTAACCTGGCTGATTTAAATACATACCCATAGCAAACAAATCTACAAACTACAGCCCTTTCATCTGTCAAAAATGCACTTGGAGGAAGTGATCTGTCACAATGGAAACAAGGATTTCAAATGCAGCAAGGAATTTAACCATGAAAATAAAGTCCTGGGTGCCCATACGTGCCTCAGCAGCTTAGGGATTCCAGTGAACGTGCAGGGCATAATAGCTTGAAATGAATACAAGCCTTGTAAGGCCAACAGCTATGAAGCCATTTTACTCTGTTGTTCACAATATACCCCCTTCATCTGCCCTGCCAAATACAAGAAGGGGCGTTAACGGCTAATATTACTGGTGGGAAGCTATTCAGAAATATCTCTGCCAGCATATATGGGAAAGCAACCTTTTCAGGAAGGTGCAATCTTGGAGAATGACTCTCTAAATCCCTTTCCCTTGAGATCATCTAAAATAGTACAGAAGTTTGTAATGGATCACTCCTGGATTTACAATTAATTTCCATGATCCCATTGAGCTAGAATCTGGCAATTTGATTAATAACCGGCCACTGAGTACAGAAAATAGTGGTTAATATGAAAAGTGACCAGACAGGTTATCCCAAGAGGGCACCAGTAATTTTAAAATCAAATTTCAACTCTTTAACTGCCCTTAAACACATACCGGGGTAATCATTTACCAAAAAAATAGATCTATTTCTTCCTTAAGGGGGCCTTTTGAGTGAAAGGCTTCCAACAGAGTGAAATAATAAATGGCCTCCAAGTTCACCAGTTTTATTCATCAGATTTTAGCCAAGAAAATTGCCAGTATTTTTTTTTAAATCAGCAAGTTGATTAAGGGAGGGGAGGGGAGGTAAACTAGTGCAGTGTCACAGGTTGAAAAGGGACAATGTGTATTTTTTGTGGGTATGAGATGTGCATTTTGGACAACAAGTTGATTATTAGAATGATAGCAATAAAATACTTCAGTTAAAAAGCGGAAGGGAAAGAAAATTAAGACCTATAAACTAATTTTTTTAAAAGTTAGGCTTATGAGAGGTGCATACACCATAGGGAAGAACATAGCATAAAAAACTTAGGGAAAGATATCTTATCCCACAGAATATCATATAGTACTTCCACAATATGTAATAAACAATCACAAGCGATAATAGGTTCTGGTGATATCAATAGAACTTCTCTACCAGTTTCACAGGGTTTTAAGATATGGTGAAATTACTTCATTCTATTTATTCCACCATGTATGGAAAAAACTGCAAACGGTGTTACAAGATGACTGAGAACCTGACTGTTTATGAAGTGATCAATGATTAAGGTAAAAAACACGAGTAAGTAGAGCATCCTTGTATTAATTATAGACGGCTCTCTTTGATTAAAATATCTTAATTAAATAATGGCATGGCCTTTGAAAGATGGAGCTTGCCAAAAGCTAGTATGTGCACTATGATAATAAATAATACTTCACTCTCATATTGAGATTTTCATCTGTAGAGCTCAAATCACTTTTCAGAAGGAAGGAAAGTATCTTTATCCCCATTTTACAGATGAGGAAACAGTCTCAGAGACATGAAGTGATTTGCCCAAGGTCACAGAACAAGTCAGTAGCCAACCCAGCAACAGGACACAGGAGATCAGACTCAGTCCAGTGTCCTTCCTTCTTAACCAGGCAAAAGGAGGATGGCTGCAAAACAGTACTTTAGACTAGTCACTGATTAACTTTGTGACAAGACTTTTATGAGCCATTTTATGAACTCGCAGCACTTGGTCCCTAGCCTCTCAGCAGACATTTAAAGGCAGCACACAGGCAAAACAATCTAATTCATAACATCTCCCCTCTATTTAGGGCCCTACCAAATTCACGGTCATAGGATTTTAAAAATTGTAATTTTCATGATTTCAGCTATTTAAATCTGAAATTTCATGGTGTTGTAATTGTGGGGGTCCTGAACCAAGAAGGAGTTGTGAGGGGGGTCACAAAGTTATTGTCGGGGGGGGGGAGAGTTTTGCGATACTGCTGCCCTTAGTTCTGTGCTGCTGCTGGTGGAGGTGCTGCCTTCAGAGCTGGACAGCTGGAGAGTGGCTCTGAATACAGAGCCACCACCAACAGCAGCGCAGAAGTAAGAATGGCATTATATGGTATTGCCACTCTTATTTCTGCACTGCTGTCTGCAGAGCTGGGCCCTCAGTCAGCAGCCCCCCCCCTCTCCGACTGCCCAACTCTGCAGGCAGCAGCACAGAAATAAGAGTGGCATGGTATGGTATTGCCACCCTTACATCTGTGCTACTGCTGGCAGGTTGCTGCCTTCAGAGCTGGGCGCCTGGCCAACAGACGCCACTCTCCGGCTGCTCGGCTCTGAAGGCAGCGCCCTGCCAGCAGTAGCACACATGTAATGGTGGCAATACTGTGACCCCCCGCCCCAATAACCTTGTGACCTCCCCTGCAAGTCCCTTTTGGCAGGACCCCCAATCTGTGAAATGCTGTTCTCTCCCATGAAATCTGTATAGTACAGGGTAAAAGCACACAAGACCAGATTTCAGGGGGGCGACACATTTTTCATGGCAGTGAATTTGGTAGGGCCCTACCTGTATTTACATAGCTGCATGCAATTTTGAGTACTATCAACTTCTTTGTTCACTTGGCCTGCCATTGAAAACTGACCATTAAGCACTGAATGAACTAAGAGTAGCTAATCTGAAATACTTTTCACATCCTATAATTTAGTTTGATTTGTTGAAAATGGCCTTTTTTGACAACCTCATTTGCGATATATATGCCTTTCAAATTCGTAATGTGAGCAATGTGCCTGTGTACTAGCGTCAGAACTTGGCCATTTGATTATTCTGTTGCTGAAAGAATACAGACATTCCTTTCAGGCTCATGAAAGTTCTAACATTCTTGTCAAATTATAGATGAAAGACCTAAAACAGAAACTTTCCAGCTGGATGTTTTAATATGATCTATTCCAATTTTTATATTTCTATTGGGAGTAGGAAGATGAGATAAAGCCAGGAATTACTCTTAGGGCAAAGTTGTCCTATCAGATCCATATAGAAGATCTTGACTCCAAATTTTTTTTCTCCCCTCGCACATACCAAATTTCCACTGACGTTTGTTCTACCACCATTGATCCCAATGGAAATTAAGCTCTTGCACGTGGCTGGCAAGTTTTTGTTATCACTATTGCCGCAGGCTGGTCTCGAGAATATGGAATATGTAGGATTCTGAAGTTTGACTCTTACACCTGCAAACTGTTTAGCTGGAACAAACAAGATTCACTTTGGAGACCAAGAGGGATTGCAAGTTGGATATGCATGCACCAAAATGCCAGGGGGAATCTGGAGTAATGGTTCCAGTGAGAGACTAGTGCATGTTGAAAGAGCAGAATATTGGAGTCAACACTTGTTATGCAGAGCTGACAGGAGAATTCTGCCTTCACTAGCTAAGCAATTCACAGGCGTGAAAGCCAAGCTCAGGAACCCCACTAATTCTCTAATATGCATTTTCTTATGCATTTCTCAATTTACAGCTTCTTTCCGCCATCCCCCAATCCAAGGCATAGCATTTTTTGTGGCTGAGTATAATTTTTTTTAACATTCCATTATTCAATTGTATATACATGGCACACTGGAGCGATTCCTACTATTTTTAACAGGACTTCTATTTTACAAACATTTGTCCTAATCCTGCAACTTGGTATGGGCTGGAAGACCTCTGTGACCACACACTTTACACTGCAAAGCTGAAGACACCGGGAGTAAATGGAAAGAAAGAGCTTAGAAATAGGAGAGGTAGTCCGTCTTCCCAGCTACAGCACTGGACTGGGACTCAGGAGGACTGTGTTCCTTTCCCAGTTCTCCCACTCGGCTGCTGGGTGACCTTGGACAAGTCACATCTCCTCTGTGCCTCCGTTTCCCCATCTGCAAAATGCAGATAATGATACTGACCTCCTTTGTAAAGAGGTTTGAGATCTATGGTTGAAAAGTACCATGTGAAGACAGTGGTATTTTCTACCATTTTAGCTAGCTAAGGATTAAAAAAAAATTAAAAATCCTATTTTTCATCATATAAACTACATTATTTCATTCAGAGAGATCTGAATACACCACCCTTAGCCAATAGGATATATGATATTTTATGCTGAACGAACATTTATTGCTCATGCTTATAATACTACTGAAAATACTTAACAGTAATATCTCTGAAGGCACCTTATGTAAAAGTTACCACAGTCTCTGATGCTTAGCAGATAGCCAAAATGTATTGTATTTGCCATACCTGTCCAACTGGAGATTTAAAGGATCGTTTATGGACCTGGGGCCAAATTCATCCACGCTGTAACATCAGGGATGAATTACATTTGAATTTTGCAAATGTTTGGACAGCTGGCACAACAAGACCCCCTGCTAGTTGGAAATAGAATCTGGATGCTTTTAATTTACTAGGCCTTTTTACTTTAAAATTAAAAATAAATATTTAAAGCATTCAGGCACCTTATAGTGTGAGTCTTTAAAAACACCACCTACTTAAAACCATCCAGCTCAGTATGGTGATTAGCTATCATGATCCATAACTGGCTCAGACTGGCACTTTTGCCAGTCTATTTATTCCCTTTCCTTTAATTCCAAGGATTTAAAAGCAAAAAGGGCAATAAGCCTTCAAGATGGCTGGTTAGTGTGCTAGGGAAAATGGGTGTGAGACATTGGTTCTACTTTCTCAGCATCTCTTGCCTATAAGCAGTTTTGCTACAGTAGCCGAGAAATGGATGAGTGAAACAGAAGAAAATACATTTTGACCTGTCTTGTATCAAATAATTCTGAGAAGAATCAAATTAAACTGTATTGCTTTGGGTAAGTATTTCTTTCTCCTATATGCAAATGACAGGGATATTTAAGGTAGAAAAAGCAACCCCGAGATTAGCATTTATCATTTTACTGAGAAAGGCTCATTTCCCAAATGGATTTTGCTGCAAAATTCAAGGTAGAGGGAACACTGTAGTTGTAAGTTGCATCATAACACCACCACAATGAGGTTTTCAGTTTTTGCTGGTTCATTTCACTGCAGCATTGCTAATACCAACTATTTCATGTAGAAGCAGCAAAGAATCCTGTGGCACCTTATAGACTAACAGAAGTTTTGCAGCATGAGCTTTCGTGGGTGCTTGCATCCGAAGAAGTGGGTATTCACCCACGAAAGCTCATGCTGCAAAACTTCTGTTAGTCTATAAGGTGCCACAGGATTCTTTGCTGCTTCTACAGAACCAGACTAACACGGCTACCCCTCTGATACTTGACAACTATTTCATGTACTGCATGCTGGGAAAGAACATGAAAGGACTCCATATTTCTAAAACTGAATTGGCTCTGTTAAGAGAACTATTTATAGAGGACTTGTTTCTGTGTTCCAGCCATGTACATACAGACTGACTTCCCAGTGCCTCCTCCAAATGCTTCCCCCCTGAAACATGTGCTCCTCCCTCTGAGTTCCATGCAGGTTGTTACTGTGGGGGTTTTTTTGTTTGTTTTTTTTTAAATTATTTCTCAGGCTCTTAGTGCATGTTCCTTATGCTTTCCATCATGATACTTTTCAATGCTCATAAGCAAAAGACAGACAGACATCAGGTTTACACAGCCACAAAAGAGGCAGTGTGAGTTAGTGCTACATACATGGGACTGGAATCCAGATGGTAAAATACTGGTTTTCATCCTAACATGCTGTGTCTTTAAACTACAGAAAATACTTCACAAGGAAATGGTAAGGATTTATTAATAACAACCCCTGTGTTGCTTACATCAGCAGCACATACCAATTCAATGTGGCTAAGATACCACTGGGCTGATAAGTAAGATACCAGTAAGCTGAATCCTCCAATATTATCGGAAGGGAAACTACAACTCTCTGATAAAAAAAACCCCCACACACATGCACAGCTAGCTCAACTTCTGAATCTTACACTGAACTCTTTCATTCACATGATGAAATGCTATGCATGGAAATGCAGGTGGTAAGGGTGGTGGTGGTATAAAAACCAAACTAAACTGCTAAGGAGAAGGAAAGAAAAAAAACACCTACATAGCAGCCATGCCAAACCCATGAAAAAAATGCAGAAGTTGGGCTTGTTTTCAGCTTAACTGGCTTGTGAGTTACTTGTTGGCTAGTTTTTGGCTTGTTGAGTGTTTGTCTTGTTGCTTTTTTTTTTTTTTTTTGGATCAGCTCCTGGCAAGCAGGGGCAAGGGGGAGAGAGTTAGGGGTGCACAGCAGGCCCACCACAGTACCAGACTGCACGCTAGAGGGATCTAGTCACAGAGTGTTGAGGTTCTTAGGGACTGGTTTGTTTTGGCCTTGTTCTGAAATGGGATTAGCTTGATTTTTGGCTTATTGTGAAAGTCAGGGTGCTTATTTACCACGTGAAAGTTGGGAACTGTGTTACATAGTGGCTCTGAGTCCTGTTATAGTACAAGGGCATTAAAATGGCCATCAGCAGCTCACCCAGCAGAACCCTGCACCTATTACAGCATAGCAAATTTCCAGAGATGAGCTCCTTTCATTTAGATCTGCAGCTGCTTCTGACATCTCCCAGCTGAAAAGGGTCGAACAGTCTAGCAATATTAAAAACTCATCCTAGCTTCCTCTTGAAGCTGTAGAGGAAGAGCAATAAAAATAAAAACTCTGCTGTGTCCTATGTATTTACCGTCAGGCACAGAAAACTTGATCACTGTAAAAACACAAGCCATGAGATTTGTTTCTAGAATTCATGCTTTACTTGCACGCATAAGCCTTATGCAATGAATATATGACTCTGATCGTTACAGTAATGAGGTGAGTCAGCAGTTAACGGTCAGTCTCCCAGGTTTGAAGCTTATTATGCAGCAAGACTAATTATAAATAAAATTCTTTTATCAAAAGAATTTAAATTCCCATTACTTGCCACAGGTGCTTCAGCTACAGCTTACCTAACTAATGATGCTATTGGCCAAACTGCAAAAACAATTTATCTATAATGTAATCATATCGTCGATATGGGCGACAACTTTTGGCAGTATGCTGAGGCTTGTGTAATGGATCACCACTTGAAAAGGCTAGTCTTTCATAGTTACAAGTCATGACTGGCACGAGCAGTACATCTGTCACACAGCCAGCTGATAGAGGAGACTGCACAGCACAGCACCTCCCCCTCCGCTCCCCCCCCCGCCCCACTGCATGGTCATGTCTCAAAAGATGGCTCTCATTTCTCCACCCTGCGTCTTAGTTTTCACTGTGCTAGATTTGCTGTTCAGTTTCGCAACCACCTCATTCATCTGCGTGTGATGCACTGGAAATGTTAATGCCATGGGAAGATAAAACAAAAAACAACAGTTTATCACATCGAAACACTAATGTCTTTTGGCTGAAAACAAATTACCCAAGAGGTCTTTCTGATGCCCTCAAGCAGAGGAGCATTTGGTGTGCTTTGAGTGAAACTAGCCTAGGCATGTGTCTAAAGTAATGTTTGAGGCTGGATTATAAAGTATAACAGAATACTTCCACGCTAACTAAACCAAAGGTTGTGCTTTACTTATTTATTTTTCTAAACAGAGTGGATAGAATCTAGACAGCTACCCAAAGGAAGGATAAATATGAGTTTACCATGGCTGCAAAAATCTTTTAATACATTTCACAAATATTTCAAAATTATGATTAGCATTATATATTATGTGTAAGATAGAAGCACCTAGGAGACCTACTTGTGGACCAAAATTCCACTGAACTAAGCACAGTCCAAACATAAAATAAAAATGACAGTCCTGCCTCAAAGAGCTTACACTTAGGGCCAGATCCTGTTTCTATTCAACATTCCTGCCACTTTTCTCAGGCCGGGCTCTGTGAGCAAGGACACAGAGGGAGCTAATGTTTCTTCTGAGCTTATCCCCTCCGCCCCCACTTGAGTACAGTGGCAGGCAGACTGCAATTTAAGCATAGGAAATGAACCGCCTGTAAAATCACCCCTCAGACAACACACTCCAGGTACAGATGCGCACAGCCACCTTGGGATGAATGTTGTGAACACAAAACTGTCGTCACACCTCTCTCACAAACACATTTTCATCTGTTCAGGTGGTGTGCACATTGTATTTATCTTGTGAGCAGGATTCTTGTGGAAGAATCCCAATCATCTCATTCCCAAGATTTGAGACTGCCCTCTTCGATGATTGCTCACTTGACAGGAAAATCCCATCTACCCTCCCTTTCAATGCTCTAATGCAAAAACGCTTTGCCAGGTAGCTGGCGGGGAGCTCTGACAGCTTCACCTTAAAAGTTGCTCCCCCTTTTTCTGGACCCAAGTTCAAATGTGTTTTGCATACTCATATAAGGGCTAGGACTAGACATTTGTCATGGAGTCACCATGGTAGTTGTTAGACATTCTGCAACTTCCCTGTGTGGTGGTGGTCATGTAGAAAGGGATGTGGGGCAACCACAGCAGGTTTAAAGAGACATATTCCAAAGTTACTGCTCCAGCTATCTTTATAGGTGCTAATTCCTTTGCAGGTAAACAGCAGTGGATGATTATCTCCTGGCCAACTTTTTAGGCCTGGTGGAACTTTTTTGATTAAAAGATTATTTTTTTTTAAAGAAATATTTTCTCATCTCTTTCACCAATTCTCTCCTCTTTTTTCCCACTGGGAAGAAAAGTAAGAGGGAGAGAAATAGAAAACCCCCTAACATTCAAAACAACTTTTTAAAAAAGGAAATGCAATCTGTGTTTGATTTTGAAAAAAAATTGTTTAGAATTTTTTCCTGTGAAACTGAAGAGGGAAAAAAATCCAAATTTTGAATGAAACCAAGTATTTTCTTGCAAAAAATACCAAAACTTCAACCAGCTTTACTGCTCCTACAGATTTGAACTGGGACAGAGACAGTGGTACTAATTATTTTTTTAACTATTCATAACCAGTCCACATTATTTAAATCCTTTAAAAAGTTTTTCTTCTTATAGATCAGAAATTATAAATCACAAAACTTGACTTCAAATCATGTGACCAATGATTTGCGAGATTTTTTTTTATTTAAATACAGTTGACTGATTATTTCCCCCACAACCAGACTGTGACATACTGTGTCAAGCCATTAGTCTGAAAACTTATTTATTGTCTGACTCACATGACACCTTGCAGCTTTAATAGTAGAACTCTTATGGTCACAACTGGCATATAGGTGTGAGTAGACCTGATCTGGAATTTTTTGATGAAACTTTTTTGGTGACAAGGTGCCAATTTGTCAACGCTGTTTGCAGGAAATTTTGATTTTGACATCTTACCTCTTAAACATTTTGAACAAAAACGTTTCAAAATTGACACAGTGTTTCAATTTGACATTTTTTAAATGAAAAAGTTCTGGTCAAAATTATTTTTTGTTTTGAAATTTAATTTATAGTAAAAAAAGAGTGCTAGCTGGCAACATGTTGGCTGCAGACTGGAATAAAGCATATTACGTCTTTGTTCTACTCTTAGAAGCTTTAATAAACATCTCCTCTCTGCAGGCATATCTCCATTGCTATAATGATTAACACATCTTTCAAGATCCCTGGATTCTATGTATGCCTATCACAACACGTGGTATACTTCATCCTAAATGCCCCAACAACAATTATGTGGTTGAAACTAGACAATCACTACGCTCGTGAATGAACTCACACAGGAAAACGATAAAAGCCAAAAATACCACATCACCTCTGGGTGAACACTTTTCACAAAGCAATCACTCTGTGTTGACCTATCAGTCCTCGTCCTCAAAGGAGACCTGCACAACACTTTCAAAAGACAAGCCTGGGAGATTAAATTCATAACTCTGCTAGACACTAAAATTCATGGACGAACAGAGACACTGGATCGATGGCTTATTACAGCAATGCATAACACAGTAACCCTCTCTTTTGGGTCCTGTGACTGCAGAGGTATTAATGGGCCACTATCTTGTATGGTTCCTTACAACATGTACAAACTACTTATGCTAAACAATCTGTTCCACCTTGCATTTAGCTGTGATGCTAGGAGGACCTTCCCAGACCTGAAGAACAGTGTGGCTTGAAAGCTTGTTTCTTTCACCAACAGAAGTTGGTCCAATAAAAGCTATTATCTCACCCACCTTGTCTCTCTAATTTCCTCTCTGTAGCAGTTGTGTGCTTAATAGAACAGTTATTTCACTAGCAGATGTGTAACTTCATGCCATCTTTTAATGGGATAAATATAAATCAAAGCAAAAGAAAATTATTTTTAACTAGTCTCACCTGTCAGAAATGTGTCCCTTGCGTGATTTTTTTGTTGTTGTTTCTTGATTTTTAATGATATATTTTGAATTTATCACTTGTATTCAACCACTGGGATGACAGACCTCACGAGCAAATTTAACCTAACAGTGGAATCGTTTCCCACCTCAGAGAATTTCTGGTTGGACTTAACATCCATGCAACCCCATACATTGTTTGGAGAAGGAACTTAAACCAGGTCCCTCATGGTGTGTCACTGGGCACAGCTTCAAGTAGCTGAACTAACAAAAAGGAAGTGTTATGTCTCAGGTAGAGCTGGGCAAATACTGCAAAAATAACATTAACAACGATTTGTGCCAGTTGCAAATAGCTATTAGTTCAACCAAGTTCATGGTCCCTTCTATGAACATTTATGCAAATCAAGATTTATTTGAGGACTCTTTGTCCTTCATGCAAATGTGTGTGTGTGTGAGAGAGAGAAGGGTATTCATCAGCTGCAAATATGGACTTGCACGGTTTCCTCTGGAAGTGCTCACTCCCTGTTTATAGAGTTTTAGTCGTCAATTAGGGAGCAGAAACAATATCATTTGTAGAGTTCCTTGAAATTATTTTTATTTCTTGTAACATTTCATTTTCATTTTTGGGAATTTCATGTTTCATTTTTTCCTTCCCTGGAGAGTGGGAGGCCCTTGAGGAGGCTTGAGTCCTGCCCTTGGGAAGTTGGATGCTCGGGGAGTGGTGGTTACAAAGCAAGGCCATCCCTCATTCACCTCACGGTGGCGGTTTCTGTCCCAGGAGCCTGGGCTTGGCTCCCCTCTCCAGACAATGTGATCAGGCATGCAGGGTCACAATGCTCCTCAGGTTTTGCCCAGTTGCCCCTCCCATTTGGCCTGACCGCCTCTCCATCATCCAATCCTTTTGCACTAGTTTGCAACACCACTCATTCAAATTTGGTATGGCCGACCCTGGTCATGACAGACAGGCAGCTGGGCCAAACCTGAGCAGCACTCAGCCCAGCCCTGCAGGTCAGGACCCACAGTATCTGCCCCTGTGGGATGAGGTTTTTATTTTAAATGTTCTTTTTCGTTTTGCGTTATTTCACATTTGCGAAAAAATCATGTGAATTAGATAACTAAACGTACACTATGAACAAATAATGAACAGCAGTCAGAGATCAAGCTATACACGGAAATGCTGGAGCCAAAATTAGGAACAATAAATATGTTATAAATCAAATCTCTGAATAGATTGTGAATACAAAATAAAGGGCTAAAATCACTACACAAGTTGTTTGAATAGCTCTCCGAGCTTCAATTCCCAGTTCCCAGGAGCTCTTTGGAGGAAAAATACCAGGACTATGTTTTGAGGTATGTTGTTATCAGCTTTATTGATCACGACTGCATTACATGATTATCCACCCAGTACTGACTTAACTTAGTGCATTGACTTCAATGGAGCTATACTGATTTACACCATAGGAAGAGCTAGCTCACTAAGCATGCCCTTATAATCTATCATTGTAAAAAACATAAGTAAGTTTTCTGGGGACAGTCTCTTGGTCATTGCAAAATCCTGGTCAAGGATCTGGAAGTGATCTTCCTAGGTCATAATGAAAAGCAATCTCTTACTAGCTGAGCTGAGCTAGTAGGAAAAGTGTTAAAAACTTCTCTCAGCCAAGAGTCACTTCAGAATAACTAGTTTAGGAAGAAATTCAATTTGGCAGTACATTCTTGGCAGCCCTGATAAATTGTATCTACTCTATATGAGTTACAACTGGATGGGCTAAAGGAGCCCAGGGCTTAGTGTTAAATGTCCCCTGGGCCTTGAAATTCACTCAGCAGTGCTGCAAAGACAGAAAACATTATGTAACCAGTCTCCAAAACCCAAGCAGGCATCCAGGACAGGAGAAAAAGTTAGTCAGCTCAACAGCTGCCTTTGTTTCTTCTGTTGATACTGCTGCTCAGAAGTTTCCAGGTGGGAATGATGTTTGTTCTCAGGGCTTGTCTACACATACAGCACTGCAGCATTGCAGCTGCATCACATCTGGTGAAGACGTTCTAAGCGGATTGGAGAGAGCTCTCCCCTTGGCATAATAAAACCACCTCTGCGAGAGGCGGTAGCTATGTTGGCAGGCGCTCTTCCACCGACATTGCGCTGTCCACCTCAGTGCTTATGTCGGTGTAACTTGTGTTGCTCAAGTGGGTGGTTTATTCACACCTCTGAGTGACATAAGTTATGCCAACATACGCGGTGGTGTAGACATGGCCTGTGAGACTCAGGCAAAGAAAAAAAGGTCAGGTTGTGTCATGATAAAGTGTTGGGGCTTGTCTGGGAAAATGTCCTTGTCTGATGATAGAGCACTGAAGTGGGTTTCCTACTGAAACAAACAGCGTGATACAACCTACCCCCAAAAGTGGAAATACAGATATACTGGACTTCAGTATATACACAATGTGCAAATCTAACACAGCAGGCCACAGATCATTTTTAATAATTTAATCCAGAAAGAGCTGACTTCATGATAGAGCTGAGTATATTTAAATGCATATTAAGTGAAACCAGACTGACCTTTTCTTCCAATGTGGCAAATTGACCAAAACAAACAAAAACCAAAAGTTGCTTTCCATTAACTACCATGTCATGTCCTTAACACATAGTAGTGGCTGTCACTTACCACCATTAAAATCAGTGGTCCAAGGGCAGGAAGGAAAAGGAAGGGAACAAATTCTGATTGATACAGCTAGATTCTGTCCACGTAAATTCAGCTCATTTCCCACTGGACATGGAATTCTTTCTGCTCCCTGTCCTACAGTGTTACTCGGTGTTGCTATTAAATAGCAGTTAGTGAAGAGGATCCTGTGGTATTAAAGCACTTAGAGATCTCCAGGATAAGATGGAGAGCAGGGCTGACGTACAACCTAGAAACCATTCAAAGATATGCTACAGATTTGCCTTGAGGTGCTGATAGTGCTTTCTTTGGGGACTGCCCGGCAGGAGCCACTGCCTCCTGTAGGCCCTATACAGGTCTTTGGGGGGTGGGGTGTACAGAAAGTACCTGTTGCATAGGCCACCAGGGGGTGAGAAACTGTAAGTGTTTCTTGCTGACAGCCAGATCTCTACCATCTTGAATGCTGTAGCCAGGTGAAGGGAAGGGGCACTTGCAGCCACATACTGTGGAAGAGAAGCTCCAAAAAGCTAGAGTGCAGTTGCAAGGGAACCTCTGGAGGTTCCCTAATAAACATGCTCAGGATGATGAGATGAACTCCACTGGCTCAATACAGAGCAGGTTGGCAGTGGAAACATTTTCCTGCTCATCCAGTTTGGGAACAAGCACTTCCCGGCCCTCAGAAGAACACTGTATGGTAAGAAAAGGCATAAATCCGTAGCTGCCAGCATTCCCCCATGTAAGCTGCTGGGGGAGATGGTTATTCAGTGCTTCCTGAAGAACTGGATAGTTGGCCCCTGAAGCTTGGTGGGCAGGTCTACTGTTAAGCACTAAAAGGCATAACTGCAACCAGGAACTGGCTGGGAAGAGAGAGGAAGAAGATAGATGGTGTTTGTGAACCTGAACTTGCAGGGTTTAATTTCCAGGCAAAGCTCATGAATGCATTTCAAGAGTGAAAAGTGTTACCTACTAGTACAGGAATGATGCTGTAACACACCACCAAAACAAAGAGGTGAAGAAGGCTTTGATCTTACAGAGCTACTGTATTTGCATTCCTGTGGTCTGATGCAATTAGTATTAACCTGATACCACTGTGCTGCTAAAGACACCATTTCTCCATTATCAAATGCAAGAGTGCTTTCTTCCTTAAGATTCTCCAACATATTTTTAAAGCCTTGAGATCCTTTCTTTCTCTGTATGCACTATGATTATATTGTACAGTAACTCCTCGCTTAACATTGTAGTTATGTTCCTGAAAAATGCGACTTTAAGTGAAACGATGTTAAGCAAATCCAATTTCCCCATAAGAATTAATGTAAATGGTGGGGGTTAGGTTCCAGGGATATTTTTTTCAGACAAAAGACTATTTTATTTATTTATTTTATATATATATTACACACACACACACACACACACAGTATAAGTTTTAACTAATTTACTACTGTCCACAGCAATGATGATTGTGAAGCTTGGCTGAGGTAGTGAAGTCAGAGGGTGGGATATTTCCCAGGGAATGCCTTACTGCTAAATGATGAACTAGCACTCGGCTGAGCCCTCAAGGGTTAACACATTGTTGTTAATGTAGCCTCGCACTCTACAGGGCAGCACAAATGGAGGGAGGGGAGACAGCATGGCAGACAGAGACAGACACACACACTCTGTGTGTGTGTGTGTGTGTGTGTGTGTGTGTGTGTGTGTGTGTGTGTGTGTGAGAGAGAGAGAGAGAGAGAGAGAATGTGCATTGCCTCTTTAAGTACGCTGATCCCACTCTAAGTACATTGCCTTTTTAAGTAGATCAGCAAGTAGAGACAGTAGCTGCTGCCAGCAACCTCCCTCCATCTTGAGCCCTGTTGTCCTCTATGGAGATGGGGTAAGGGGGGGCAGGATCAGGTGGGAGGGGACCACCCTGACATTTGCACCCCTCTTCCCCCACACAGCAAGCACGATGCTCCCGGGAGCCTGCTAAGGCAGAAGGCAGAGGTGAGAGTGACAGGTGAACTGCCGGCAATTGATAGCCTGATGGGCGGCTGCCATACAGGGAACTTAGGGGAGCAGGGAGCTGATGGGGAGGCTGCCGGCCCACCCTGGTTCCAAGCGCCCACCAGCTAGTTCCAATGGGCTGCTCTTTCTGCAAGCAGTGGACAAAGCAGGCGGCTGCCAAACAACGTTATAAGGGAGCATTGCACAACGTTAAACGAGCATGTTCCCTAACTGATCAACAAAGTAACAACAAAACAACATTAACCGGGATGACTTTAAGTGAGGAGTTAATGTATCTGCACAGTCAATCTTTACAATTAGCGTCTAGCATCTTTCTCCAACGGGCTCTCTTTCTCTATTAGTGGTGGCTACTCTTTATTCCAGGTCATTTCAAGTCTAGTCTTAACTGTCCTTTTTATATTGCTACTGTAACGGTTTCCCTCAGTGGAGTAGCTACATCCTCAGTGGTTGGAGAAGAGCAATGAAAACTAGCAAAGGTTTTCTAAGATCAGCAAAACATCTAGTTTGCCTTCTTTTTGCTAACGTACTAACTTTTTGCTAAGCTGTATGCTACCATTAGAGTCTCCTGAGCAAGTAAAAACCACAGAGCATTTCAATTAAGTGAAATTTCCTGCTCCACTTCTAACTTGTAGCACCTCATCCACCCCCAACAGTGACCAAAAGACGTCATGCTGTCCATTCCCATATTCATTTCTGTTGTGTGTGGGGGGGAGGGGGAGGAAGTGACCAGGAAATTTAGATTGTTACTCTCGCACAGACAAAAAGAGAAAAAAATAGAACAAGATGATACAGAATGTCATAGAACCATACTCCTCTTCAGTCTCATTCAGGATATGTCAGACAGGTTCCTATGCAACAGCCATTTCAGAGATGAATGTTTCAGCAATAGTGAAGTACTGTACAGTCAATCTCATGGAGGAGTGAATTCTTATAAAACTTGGGAAAAATTTTGACAGGTCTTTGGAAATACCAGGCTAGGAAAGACATGCTAACATTTACAGGTGATTTTATCCTGGCAACACCATTGTGGGGTATTTTACAGGTGGAGAATAGGGCAAACAATTTGCCCAAGGTCACACAGAAAGTCTGCAGTTGAGTCAGGATTTGAATCCAGAGCTCCCCTGGCCTTGTTCAATGCCCTCTCCATTAGGCCATTCGTCCTATCCCTCTGTCACTCAAGCAAGCATTTGATCTAAAAGAAAGAGGCACTGCAGTTCAAATCATCCCAATAGTCCTCTCTCCCTCCCTCTTTCTTCTGTTAACCACCTCTCACACTACAAGTACAAATAGATCATGGGCTTCTACGGCCACCTGTGGAGAGGGTTCATTGGGGTTCGTCCCTCTCTGGGGCTGTGGGGACCCACACCGCCTCCCTTAGTCCTTGCACGGCCTCTTGGGGAATCAGTTGGGCTGCAGGAGTCCTGGCTCAAGCCGTCCATCTGAGCACACACAGTTAACAACAAACAGATAACTGGGGTAGGGCGGGGCAGTAAAGAGTCACAGGCCAGGCCCTTAGGCAGGGGGTGAGCAAACACAGGTAAATAGCAAACCCAGGCTTTGGGCTTCAAGCGGCCTGGGAGGGGGGAGACGGCCACCCATGCGTTGGGTGAAGGGGGGGACGCAGGCCCTCCCACTTCACTGCGTCCCAGCCCGGGGCCCTAGCAGCGGCCAAAGGCCCACTGCTGTGTCAGTGGGGATCCTGGACGCAACACACTGACACAACTGCAGCTGTGTTGCAGCCAGACTTGGGTTGGCTGCCCCCGGGCTATTTCAACTCCCCCTCTGGAGGTACCTGGGTCAAGGTGGTGTCCTCAGGGGGAGGGGATCGATCACCATTGGATCCTTGGGGTAACTGGCAAGGGGTCGGATCAGCAACTCTCCCACATGCTGGTCTGCATCAAGTATCAGCCGGTCAGGCCAGTCTCCAGGTCCGCCGCTGGTTGCTGGAGTCTCCCCAGCGGGAGCTGGGCCAGAGCTGTCTGGCCTCTTCAGCAGCTGCCTCTCGAGTGAGCTCTGGGGTTGAGCTCTTATACTTCCTATCCGGCCTCTGACCCTCTGGGGGGCGGGCTTGGACTGCTCTGGCTCCGCCCACTCTGGTGTCTGGCGGACCTCGTCCCTCTCCAGGGCACTGGGGAACCGCACTGCCTCCCTACACTACCATAAAATCAAACAGTCTGGGTCAGGCTGTTTATGTAGATTTCTTAGTTGTTCCTATGTCTGGTGGCACCACACTGATATTCCCTAAATATCCTTGTAATAATGCTGCTTGTCAGGAGGTTGTCAGTTGGTGTTTGTCCCTGGGCCCCATCTCCCTTGACCAAAAAATGTTAATTCCCCAGGTAGCTTCATAAGCAGCATCCCTTGTATGGTTGCACTGATGCTTTAAAGTTACATTTCCCACACTTAGCAAATGCCAAGTACCAGTTCCAGTGCAACACTGAAGCTGCTCCAGATGGTAGAAAAGGATACATAGATGTTGACTGTGAAAATTATGGGTCTGCTCCTGTGAGGTGCACAGGTCCCTCTGCTCCTCACAAGGTCATCATGTTTTACTGATGACCTGCAATAGGTGACCTGAAAGGAACGACAATTAGAGTGCCGGTGGCATGAATCCTGTGCCAGATTTGAACAAACGCACCATATAGACTTTCTGAAATCTCAGCCTGTGGCTGTGCAGGATGTACAGATGACTTTCTTTGACTCTACCCAGGCATCAGTAATGCCATGAACAGTGGATATTTTGCTGGCGGTGGGAATTCTGGTTAATCTGTCCTACCTTTACTAAGTGAAAAACATCAAGTCTTTCCTTGCTGCAAGGAACTCTTTTGTTATCTTGTGGATAGACTTATTCAGATCAGACCCAACTGTCTGCCTCCATCTCTAGGGGACAGTTGCAAGTGTGTGTGTGTATAGGGGAATTCTCTGCTTGATTTCTGGTCAGTGTCACACATGAAGGCTCTGGCAGTGCTGCATTTTTTGTTTGTTTGTTTGTTTTTTGGAACAAACACCTTAGAATTCATCCCCATCTCCTTCCTGGCTGGTGAATGCTGGTGGGGAAGAAGAGGATTCATTCTTAGAGTTGTTAATGCCTCCTCAATAGAGGGCAAGGTTCCAGTTGCCCTTATGATAAACATGGCTGAGTCCTGTGCTCCAGGAACCAGCTCTTGGTGTTGAAAATCTGGCCAGATATTGACCTACTCTGCATCTCCTCTTTTTGAGAAAAAGCTCGTCAGGGAGGTTGCAATGAGACAAGTCCTCAGACTTCCTAACCAGTCTGGTTTCAGACCTGCATACAGCACAGATACTGCACTTAGTTGTGTGCATGGATGATCTTTGCCTGACATTAAAAGAAGAAGATCGGGCGTCCATGTCAATTCTTATAGATCAGTCGGTGCCTGTGAATTTTGTTGATCATGAGGTTTTGCTGACTTATTTGCTGTACCACAGTCCCCACTCCTCTGTGCTACTCTAAAGGACCTTTCCTTCCTCTCTGGCACTAAAGGACCACACTGCCATTAGCTGATTGTCTGAACCTTCATTCCTCTTTCTCCAAAACTCATTAGAATAAGGTCCTGATTCAGCAATGTACTTATGTATGTGCCTTACTTTAGGCATATTAACTTCCATGGAAATACTCCTGTGCTTAAATACCTAGCTGCATTGGAGCCTAGGTGCTGAAACTCTCAACATTATCTCCCTATGATTTTTCCCCCAGACATAACAAGATCTTCTCAGGGAATGATGCCATGCAAAGTGACTGTTCCTGCTCTGGTATCTCCAGCTCTCCTTTTCCCTAACAATCAATGGAGCCCTTATGCAGCATTTTTGAAAACAGGCTCATCCAGTGCCTGGAAGAACAAGAAGGAGAGTTCAAATCTGCGTCTCTCGCCCCTAAATTTATTGGCTTGATCTGATGCTATTTTTATCCCCTCTCGCCTTGAAGTTTGAGGATGGAACAGCCCTATGCAGTTATTCTTTATGACAGAAAATAATACCCAGACCTTAACTGTGAAGGCATATTTTTATTTGGGGGCCAGGGTGGAGGGATATTTGTATTTACCTTCCATTCCCTTTGTCAGACTGCTAAGAAAATTCCTTACTAAGTTTATATATTTTTCCATTTTGGAAAAATTGATTTTTTTCCCCCTGTGTATTTTTTGAAGGGAAACCAGGATCAGCAGAGATTTTCTTGTTTATTATATTGAAGCGATTGTTGTTATACAAGTAGTACCTTGTCATGACAAATAACCTTTACTTATTCGTTGACATCAACAACGTCTGGGCAGGTCTGGGAATAGTGTGTTGTTTTTGTTTGCTACTACAGTGTCAGCAGAATGAAGTGTCAAGGCTGAAATCCTGCTCTCAGATATTCATGCCCAGCTCTGAGGGCAAAATCTGGGACTGTTTTCTGTTAGGTCATTCAACAAGATGCCTATTTTTAGAAGTATTTCATAGCAATGGATTGGAAACTTTAAAAATGCTAAATATGGAGAGAGGTAGTTGATAGAGCTGCAATGGGAGCCTGAAGATCTGGTTTGGATCCTCTCTCTGACTTCATTTGTGACTTTGAGCAAGTCCCTTTACTTCTCTGTGCCTCAGGTTATCCCATCTGTAAAATGGAGATAATGATCCCTACTTGCCCTTTGTAAAGTGCTCTGAGATCTATGACTAAGAAGCACTTTTAAGAGCTAAGAATTACCTTTATTATCTAGAGTTTAGGGAACTGTTTTCACTTCTCTATCAGATTATAATAAATTTTGAAATAAAATTTTGGAACCATTACATTCCAAATATAATTATCTCCCCCATACGCCCATTCTCTTATATAAAACTGCATAACCTTGATTACCAGCTGCATTTGCCCACATTAGAATTATTTGTACTAGAACAATTATATGATCATTAAAATATAGGGCTCCAAAGACTAGAGATTTAATGAGTGTGGAATGTAATGAAACACTATGGAAACTGCATTACAGGATTTAATACTGTACACTTTAGTGGTCTGAAAGTCCTGCAGTATAATCGTAGGATGCCAATATGAGACTGAATAGTGAATAATCCTATAATCAAGTTAGTATTGGCTTATTAGTTATATCACAGAATATAATAAGTAGAGTCTATCCAGCCACCGAGAGCCACCAGATATATGGTGTTTGTACAAGAAAACAAAAATGGTCCTGTGTTGCAGGAGAAAGAGACAGCTTTTAAAGTGCAAGATGCTGGCTTGTCCAAGCAGCAACCATTAGACTGTACCCTAATATCATGAGTCAATCATGTTGCAGTATGTCCATCACAAAAAATTCCAAACAAAACCCCACAGTTGACAGTCAAATAGATGAAGCAAGAAGACACACAAAAAGCCTTTGAAATGATGTTGCTCTGTTTCTTAACATGTAAAACACTCTCTCACACATACCAACTCACATGGTTCAATAGTTACTTAGCTCCTGATTGTGCATACCCTTACTCACAGGAGCAGTTCTAGTAGTCCCATTGCAGTCCTCTGTTGAGGACTGAATGAGGACTGTTACCTCATTCACTACATGCCATCCATCCTGGCCACTGAGGGCCCAACTGAACTCTCAGTTACACTGGTGTAATTTCAGAGATACTCTGGATCTAAACCATAAGACTGTGCACCTTCCACTGGTTCTCAAACTGATTGGATCGCACCCCCCTTCTTTGTGTCTGTAGTCATTTATGCCACCCGCTGCTCCCACCACACAAGTACATAAATGGCTGCCCAGCTCTGAAGGCAGAGCGGAGAGCAGCAGCTGTTGGCCGAGCACCCAGCTCTAAAGGCAGCGCCGCCACCAGGAGCAGCGTAGAGGTAAAGATGGCAATACCATACCATGCCACCCTTACTTCTGCGCTGCTGTGGCAGTGGTGCTACCTTCAGAGCTGGGTGCCCAGCCAGCAGCCACCACTCTCTTCTCATGCCCCCTCCCCAATACATTCTGCATTAGGGTATTATAATGCATTCGTACAAGAGGGTAAGTGTTAAGGCTACACAGACCATCTTAACTTGGGCATTTCCTGGCTGCTTTGCTTTTAACCTCAAGGTTTAATTTAAAATATTTTTCAGTATGGAATGTTTAGATTTTTAAGGCAAGTTGAGAAAAAGACATTCTTCCATTGATTTCAATGGATTGTGGATCAGACCTTAGGAGCTATATTAAAAAATAGTCAACAAATGTATCCCAGGTTATTCTGAATATTTTTCAAGAATTAAACAATACATCTTCGCCAAGTTATAAAACAAATGATAAAAAGACTAGATTTTCAAATACTATATTTGATGAATTTCACAATGCATCTATTCAACTAATACTAAAAAATTACTTGCTCAGTAACAGTGAATGTAATGAACTACAGAATTGATCCTTGTAGAAGAAGTAGGCATGCATTGTACTTATTTTCAGACAGAGATTGACAGATTAAAAAAAACCCTCATCTGAAAACATGAACGTTTCGAAAGTAAAGAGTGTACGGAAACAGGGAGGTATAACACAATGGAGACCCATGCGCTAGTGTAGGCAATACTGTAATACCAACAACAGAAACTGTTTTGCAACCCTAAGATGACTGTGCTCTAATACTTGGTGCAGGTACAGACTAATCTTGGATTATATAGACTATATGCAGCAAACACAACTTTATCAGTGCACTGTTATTACAAACAAAAGTTCCTGCCTCTCTACTCTCTTAGAGAAGGCAGATCAAGTAGTATTTTAAATGCCATGCTGCCTAGAGGATCTGTGGCAATATGACTATATTTATTCCCTTTCACTTCTATCCAAACACTGTCTACTGTCAGACAAACTGTAATATCATTTTTTCTCTGCAGTCATCCATCACTGGTTGTCACCTAGCCTCCCACTTCAGGCCTTTCCGCTACACTGGAAACTGCTAGCAAGGACCCTCATGTCTGGATTTGAGCTGCTCTCCATCATGTCACTTTCCCACCATCAACGTCTCTTCCCACAACTGGTAATGTACAGAATTAGATCTATGAAAAAACCCACCCAGAAAAATGTCTCTGCTCTGGACAAGTGACATCAGATAGAGCCTCTATGCTGAGTTTCCTCTCCCAGACTCTCTCTCGCTCTGATCTGTCACCTGGCAGTGGAAGAGGGCAGAACTGTCCATGTGATTCCTGTTGCAGAGAGGAAATGAGGTGTCCTATCAAAAACATATTGGGATTTCCCCTGAGACTTTTTTTTACATTGGCTTTTCAAGAACTCAGTTTGATGTCAGACTTCATTATTCAGATATTTTTATTTGGCATACAGCAATGCTACATTGAGTTGATTAGACTTAAACACAGGGGGTGGATGCAGGGTATATCACAGATCCAAAATTACACAAACTCTTTCCCTTTATAGACATTCACATATTCGATTACAATGAATATAATAAATGCATTACACATTCAATGATCTGTGTATGACTGGGGAGGATGTAGTTTGCTTGTTCGTTTGGTTACCTCCTGAAACCCTCATAATTTGATTAGTTTAACTCTGTCCCTGTTATAATAATAGGATTGATTTTTGGAAATACAGGTCTGTTTTAGTAATTTCACACACACACACACACACACACACACGCTCTTTAGCTCCTATATTTCTATAGCAGATGCTCACAATAGTTTTTCTCCTCAGACCCCTTGGGCTTAATCTTCTCAGACTACCTCCTACAATGTTTATCAGTGGACCCATTACCTAGCGATTTACACTGTTCACACTGGGGTACATTCTTCTCTTTCCTTATCACTAAATTAAAATAACTCTGGCCAGGTCATGCATCCGATGAAGTGGGCATTCACCCACGAAAGCTCATGCTCCAATATGTCTGTTAGTCTATAAGGTGCCACAGGACTCTTTGCTGCTCTGGCCAGGTAGTGTGTTTACAGTAGCAAAGTGTTCTTACAAAGTGTTGTAACATTATTACAAGCTAAATACGCAGGAAATTATTAGAATATGATGGCAGGGTAAGTTATGAGTGTAATGTACTATATAATGTAATACAATATCCTAGAAAACCATAAGGTCAACTTTCTATCAAATTGATACATAATTTTAATAAAAAATAAAATTATGAAGACACAGCAGTGACTCCATAGTTGTGCCGGTCTGAGAGGTCAATTTTAAAATTTATATTGACATGTCTTCTAACTTTTGATCTAAGTACACAATTGGCTTGAAAATTTCTGTGTGTAAAATAGGGGAGAAGATTTTCCATCTGAAAATTTCATAACTCTGGAAAATTTCACATAAGTTACACAAAAATTAACACTTTTTAATCTCTTTACTACATTGTCTCATGAGTTCTCCACTTTGTTTGAAATCATGGATTTTGCCCCAGATCCCTAAATGGCCCCCTCAAGGATTGAACTCAAAACCCTGGGTTTAGCAGCCCAATGCTCAAACCATTGAGCTATCCTTCTCCCTCCCTTTGGTGTGTGACTGAGGGCATCTGTTGATCTGGGGTAAGTGACTGACCCTTTGGGGTTTTCTTAGCATAAGATAGACTTCTAACCCCCCAAAGCAACTCATGTATAGTTTGCACTGTACACTTGAGCATAAGATACTTTGTAAAGCCATTGTCCCAGATCCTGAACTGGTGTAGTGAAAATGAAGTCTAGTAATCAGAGATGAAATGTATTATTACTAACTCAATTTATAACAGCTAAGTCACTGAGTTTTAAAAAGAGACATAACAAAAATCGCTAACAGTCTTTATCCAAATTGACTTGATCTCCATAAGTCACTTACAGTGAGATTTTCTAAGGCTAGGTCTAAATGACAGACCTATATTGGTGTAACTACATCACTCAGGGATGTGAAAAATCCACACCCCTAAGCGATGTAGTTATACCGACCTAACCCCCACGTAGATAGTGCTATGTCAATGGGAGAGCTTCTCCCATTGACATAGCTACTGCCTCTCAGGGAGGTGGATTAACTCTGCTGACAGGAGAAGCACTTCTGTCAGTGTAGGAGCGTCTTCACTAAAGTGCCAGAGAGACACAGCTGTGCTGCTGTAACGCTATGTGTGAAGCCAAACCCTAAATCACACATGACTTTGAGGGGGAGCTGAGCACCAAATTCCATGTGTGCATTTGAAAATTTCCCTCTTAGTGATGATGGGTGGGATTTTCAGAAGCACTCAGCACTGGCTCAACTCTGCTCCCATTGAAGTCATTGGCTCCCACTGATTTCAATGGGAGTAGAATTAAACCACTGCTTAGCATTCATGAAAATGGTATCCTAAAGGTGTAGTTCACAGGGATTACATTATTGATTGCAGGGGCGGCTCTACAAATTTGGCCGCCCCAAGCAGTCATGCCCGGGAGGCGCCCCCGAGCCGCGGGAGCAGCGGACCTCCCGCGGGCATGACTGCGGAGGGTCCGCTGGTCGCGCGACTCGGCTGGACCTCCCGCAGCTGCGGGCGGTTTGCTGGTCCGGCGGCTCCGGTTGAGCTACCGCAGGCATGACTGCGGCAGGTCCGCCGGCCCAGCCTGCCGCCCCCCCCGGGAAAGGGCCGCCCCAGGCGGGTGCTTGCCCCGCTGGGCTCTGGAGCCGGCCCTGATTGATTGCTAAACAATTAACTTCGAAAGTGCTAAGTGCCTGCGGGTATTCCAGAACTAGCAACAGTTGTGGGGGACAGGTAGAATTCTGCCCCTCATATGAAAGCAGGGGAATTGAACCCACGTCAACAGGGTGTTGGGGGGTATACAAGGAACCAGAGTAAAAGCTGGTTGAGACCTTGAGCCAGGATGAACTTATCATAGTCTCCATATCACCAATCCACCACACAGTGTTGCAAGTGTAGTACCGGATCAGGGGTAGTAGTTAGTATTCCAGTAACACAAAGTGAGCCCAGTCGGGGCCTCCACTATGCTAAGTGCTGTACAAACACACAAGAAGACTTGGTCCCTTCTGCAAAGAGCTTGCAGTCCGATTTAAAGCATGATGCCATAAGGCAAGGTGGTGGTACTGCAGAAAAGGGTCTGAGGCTTATAGTGAATCACAAATTGAATATGAACAAACAAACAATGTGATGTGGTTGTGAAAAATGCTAATACAATTCTGGGGTGTATTAACTAGTGTTGTATGTAAGACATGGGCCATAGCTGTCCCACTCTAATTGGCACGGGGGACACCTCAGCTGAAGTTCCGTGTCCAGTTCTGAGTAGCACACTTTAGGAAAGATGTGCACAAATTGCAGAGAGTCTAGAGGAGAGCGACAAATGCGATAAAAGGTTTAGGAAACCTGACCTATGAGGAAAAGTTAAAAAAACTGGCATGTTTATTCTTGAGACAAGAAGTCTGAGGGGGGGACCTGATAGTCTTCAAATATGTTAAGGGCTGTTATAGAAAGAGGACTGGAGAACAATTGTTCCCCATGTCTACTGAAAGTAAGACAAGAAGTAATTGGCTTAATTTGCAGCAAGGTAGATGTTTGTTATATATTAGGAAAAACTGTTTAACTAGATGGGTATTTAAGCTCCAGAATAGGCTTTGAAGGGAGATTATGGAATCCCCATCATTGGAGGTTCTTAAGAACAGGTGAGACACACCTGTGAGAGATAGTCTAGGTTTACTTGGTCCTGCCTCAGTGCAGGGGACTGGACTGACTTCTTGAGGTCCCTTATAGCCCTACATTTCTATGATTCTGTGCAACAACTGAGTCTGACACGTAACAGCAAGGGAAGGCTGAGGAAGGATGAAGGCAACAATGAGACCTCACAGTTGCACAGGTTAATAATTTTTGAAGTAAACATGTATCTAAGTATCTGTAATGCCAACTGTAGACAGTTGGCAGAGTTGCTGGGGAAAGCTTAAATAGCCTACCTGTGACATGTTTAGATCAAGTTAGTACCTCACTTTCATGAATAATAAATTAAAATATTACCAAAACACACACACACACACACAAGTTGGATTATGCACTCAGGAGCATTTGACTTGAGTCTCACATGACTTTTCATGTCTGCTTTGCATTGCACTTATTTGGCCCAAATTCTTTTCCACAGGCTGCTCCTTAGGTGAAAACCATCAAAGTGCCTGATCCAAATCCCAGTGATGTACATAGAAATACTCCCATTGATTTCAGGCCCCAGTTCTCTAGGAAGATGGCAAGGCCTGATTTTCTTTCTGTGTTTTGTAAGATATTATTCAAAGAAGCAAATACTGCACCATTTTTCACTGGCCATTCAGGCGTCTTTTTTCTAGTTTAGAAGTAACACCTGCAGCCGACTTCAAACAACAAACTGCAAACAGCAATCCTATCACATACTGCAAAAAGAGCCTGCTAAAGCCAGTCAGTGGATTTGCTACCTCTATAAGTTTATGCACACGTACAGAGGATGTGCACATACAATTTTATTCAACCAACATGCATACTGTGGCATAACAAATTTCTTCTGATCTGCTTAATGAATATCCACTGCTCTCAGAATTGGTAACTAGCTGTTCGATAAACACTGCATGACAGAAAAATATAAATGATATTGTAAAGTATGATGGGTCTTCCAACTCCCTCTCTTCTCTTCAGCCTTTATTCTAACTAGACATTTTGTAGTTTTATCAGCAGAGGCTATCAAGTTGTTCAAGAATCACTGTCACATGAAAAAGGCAGAATACTTTACGATGTTACCACCAAGCAGACACATACTTTCAAGAAGAGCAACATTGCTTCTCCCCCAACCTCAGTGCAGTCAGCATGTTTGATTTGTTTTAATATATTTCCCATGGTTATTATTAAACAAGTCATCTCTGCTTAATCACCACTGGAATCAAAAGTGACTCTGCACTGGAGCATTCTAAAATTAGACAACACTGATGAAAATTAATGCAAATACATAGTACTCTGTTTTGCTGTACTGTAATTTACAGAACAAACCACCACAGATATACTAGTAAAAAGGAATCCATATCTGCTACATTTCTGCACCACTGACATTTGATATTTTTCCTGCCGCTCACTCCGCTAAGAGTAGCTCCATAAAACAGCAAACTCAGAGCTCCATTAAAGTCTTCCCCTTACCCTTTCCACAAAGCAGCAATAGTTCCATTCAGGAGTCTCACTGATTTCTGATTCTTGCAAGTCACTGCTCTCCTTTTCCCACTCACGGTCTCTCAGCGCTCACCACTGCTCTACATGTCCTTTGGGCAACCGAGACAGGCATGCGCGGATGGGACATCACAGCAAAGTTGCTAGGCCCTTCCTGATATAATAGCAAGCCCTGTGCCAAAGAGGCGACATCAGGCCATGCCGGATTCCAAGCGCTGTGTTGATCTAGCACCTGTTGTCAGTCATAAACGTTTGACAGTCAGCTGTTCAGCTAATATTAACCAATGAAATTGCTGGTCGGAGTAAAATGCAATGGGGGAAATTGATGAATAAAATGATTCCTTGAAAATAAGGTGTCCTGGTTTTGCTTTTTTAATTAAAAACACTTTTTCTTAAATTCCCCTTAAAAAGTTAAATTATACATAGTAACCACAGTTCTCATGATACCAGATCCTTCAACAATAGGAAGAGCAACATGAGAGTCACTGAACTACAGCACTACTCCACATGGCAAGAGGATGAAATAAGTTGCCATTTATAAAAAAAGTCACTTGTAAAAACAGACAAAGTAAAAAACCCACTCATCTCACAGTGCTAACACAGTGTATCAATGTCCTGCTTAAAAGCCATCCACAGGCTGGAAGCGGGGGGGTGGGGGGGGCAGGGGGAGAATTAAGTGAATTTTGAAACTTTGGGTTTCGTCTGTTCTCTTGGTATTCTGTGCTGCTGTACCAATAGGCACAAGAGGGCAGCCTGAATAAGCAACTTGAACTCCAGCTCAGTTTCTGACTTTGATCAGTTTAAGGTAACCTTTCCACAGTTCTAAATGTAGAGCTCTTTTGATGCACCAATTTCCTTTTACAAACAATCATGTTTAAAAACGGAGAAGAGGCTGCATGGCCCATATTTTTGCCTGGGCATCTGAAGAAGGCGGAGCCTGATGGGGGCAAATGTTTATGGAAGAACAGATTTTAGGTGGAGAAAATCTTTCCTATGGATAGGCACTGGAAATGTGTGTGTGTTTGGCAGGGGGAGGAGGGGAGTCCACAAGAGGTCACAGACCCAGGGAGGGGGGGAAGTAAAAATGGAGCTGTGTTATATCAAGGCTGCTGCTACCTCACTATGAGAGACCCCACAACACACACTTTTTTTCAGATCACTTTAAGCATTGCCTAGTTGGTTGCATTGGGTCTGGAATCTGCAATTTTGCTGCTGGCTTTGTTTTGTTTTTTTAAACCACATCAAAGACACTCACCAGATGATGCATTTTTAGAAAAAGGTCATAAATTGAAATAAATAACCATTCTAAGAGTATCTGAGGAGGTGTATAAGAATTAAAAGGGACAAATGATCACCTGCAAAGGGAATGCATGTGTAGACCTAGACGTACAAGGTTTGTCTACACTGCAGTGTAAACCCAGGGTTAGTAGAACTTGAGTAAGCAGACCCTGGGTTTATTAACCTAGGTCTTGAGCATCTACATTCATTTGTAACCCCTGGTTAGGAACTATTAAACCCTGGGTCCCAACTTGGGGATCCAGCATCAACACTGAATTATGCGGGGCTGAGCCCAACCACCCATATCCCAGACTTCCTAGCACCCTCCCAAAATGTGGCTGCTCTAGCCCTTTGTTAATGGTGCAGTGTACAGAGAACCTGACTGTCCACCAAACTTAACTGTCCAGAAGACAAAGAACGTCAGCCCATGGAACTGTGGGCTAGTTTTGGTGGACTCTGAGAGCATAAGTCTAGTGAGGTGGTGTCTACACTGCAGGGCAATAGGGCTAGAACGCTGGGTTCCAACTTGATTCAGGCTCAGACTTTCCACTCCCATGTGGTCCTCGGACCCTGGGTCTGACTCCTGGGTTGATGTGATTTGTGTGTAGACAGAAGGAGGGTTAGGCTTGAGCCTGAGTTGAAACCCTGGGCTTACATTGCAATAATGACATACCCAGAGAAGCAGAAAGCCACCCAAACCTGAGGAGAGAAAACCCACTGCACAGTTCTCCCTCCACCCTATGGAAGATGGGAGGAGAGCTGAATAGCTCTGCCACAAAATGTACAGCTTCAGCCACATCTGACTGGTGGTGGTGAACAGTGGGGAATGCTAAAATGGGGGGACCAGGCATCTGGGCAGGAGTTGAGGTATATGCAGTCTGACATGAGAGGAAGGAAAGGGAGGTGCTGAAGTGGAAGGGGAGAATTGGAAGGCGGCCAAAATGATTCTGAGGTTGCAAGTGTGGAGTGGGATTACAGCCATTTGATAGGCGAGAGTCAATGGATGGGACTGGAGGTCAGACCAAGAGATGGGGGAGACTGTATTCACAGGAAGTGAGGCTTGACTGGTTGAAGGAACTAGGAGGCTGGGAAGGGAGTGAAGAATTGGGCCCTGTGGAGACAGATAGAACATTTGGTACAAACAAGTCCCTATATGCCCTTTGCTTCTGGTGAATAAGTTCCTTTATCTCTGGGAAGAAAGAACTTGATTCATATTCATAGCCCAAGTTCTTTTGTCTTCTGATAGCAGCAAGTAGGTAGGGGAGGTGGTCCTCTCACTTTCCCTATTGACCACGGCCTTTTTTTGCCAGCTTGAAGCAAGCTGATCTGCACTATCCATTCATTTTCAAGTACAGCTGCCCTGTGCTGTACTTTGGTATTTTGAGAACTCTCAATATTAGCTGAAACCAGTACACATCTTTAGGTAGGCCTCAGAAGACTTTAAAATAGCGATGCAGGTTGTTTTGAAAAGCTCCTGGGTATCACTGGGCCATTGCAGGAAAGTGTTGTTTCCTTAATTTTCCATTTACTGTACTCAGTCTCATGTCAAGTGAGCTAACAGCTACATGGAGAGCAAAGTCACAGTGCTCTTTAGGAGAACTGTATCTGTAAATCAATTTAATGAAGGATATTTGCTGCTTGGGCACAGAGTGCAAAGCACATTTTTTGGAGGGCTCTGGCTGGATCCTTAGTTAGGCTTCATATCACAGGGAGCCCTACATCAAATAGAGATGGGCTCTAACTGCAAAGTTCAGGTACAGAAATGAACATTTCTCAGGCCTGAAGTTGTTTGGATCCAATATTCTGGTTTGGGCCCATTTGATACATCACCTAGTACAATAGGGCTACTTGTAATGTACACCATATGCCTTTAGATGGTAAACTTTAGGGCAGGGATTTAATGTACAAAGTCATGTACTCAGAGCGCTAATAATAAATAAGGAGATCCAATGACCGTTCATTTCATTTCTCTATCTCAGTTCACCACCATCTGCTGTACTTCGACACAGAACCAAGCTAACCATTTCTGTAGTAATGGATGTGACCCTTTAATGCCACCATACGGCAGCAACCGACGAACCCTAACACAGCTAGGGTATGTCTATACAGCAAAGTTGTCGACAAAACTTTTGTCTTTCACAGGTACTTAAAAAAGCCCCGCTGTGAAAGACAAAAGTTTTGCTGATGCAAGTGGCAGTGTAAACGCGGCTTTGTCGACAGGAGTGCTCTCCTGATGACAAAGCTAACACCGCTCATGGGGTTGAAAGTATTTTGTCAGCAAAAGTGCCGACAAAGTACTGACAAAGAGCGTTTACACACGCTGACTTTTAGGCATGGTCTACACTGGGGGGAGGGAGGGGAATCGATCTAAGATACGCAACTTCAGCTACGAGAATAGCGTAGCTGAAGTAGACGTATCTTAGATTGACTTAGATTGACTTACTTCGCGTCCTTGCGGTGCGGGATCGACGGCCACCGCTCCGCCATCGACTCTGCTTCCGCCTCTCGCCCTAGTGGAGTTCCGGAGTCGACGGGGATCACGTTCAGGGATCGATGTATCGCGTCTAGATGAGACGTGATACATCGATCCCCAATAGATCAATCACTACCCGCTGATCTGGCGGGTAGTGTAGACATACCCTTTGCAACAAGGCTGTGTCGACACAGCCTTGTTGCTAAAAGCTGTGTGGTGTTGACAAGCCCTCAGTATAATCAGTATCATAGAAGTAATTGCAATGTGAAGCAAGCTGCCCAAACTCTGTCAGGAAACTGGTGTTGGGCCTGTTCCTTTGAATGTGGCTGGGTTTACTTCCCACAAGAGCTTATACCCCACCATTGAGCGCTCTCACATATCTGATTGTTTCTTTTACATTTTCACACTTTTCTGTGGTCTCTCTATGATGTAATCTACCTAATAATCAAGATCTTTGGTGGCTCTTAAAATACCCCCTTAGAACTGCTTAGCCCCAAGATGACTCTGCTCTGACTGCCATATTCACATCCCTTCCCGTGGTACAATGACTTTAGCAAGAGCATGAATCAATTAGCATCTCCCCAGGGTTTCAACACAGCCTGTTAAGAAAAGAATCCCATCACCCTATTACAAAAACCTTCCACTGGAGGATCTCAAAAATCGATAAATAAAGTAAAAACAAATTAAAGCCTCACCCCTAACCTGTGAAGTAGCAGAGTGTGCCACTTCACCCATTCTCCAGATGGGAAAATGGAGGTACACTGAGCAACTGACACAGTGGCATAACAAGCCAGGGACAAAACCCAAACCGCTGGATTCCCAAGGGCAGTTTCTCTCATACTGCTGTGTTGCAGCATTTTTGTCTCCAGTCCCAGAGAAAGAAGACCATATCAAATAATAATTAAAAATTGATACTCAGAGAAGTTGAATTTTGGCCTTGAGTAAAGTGTTGGGTAAGGTGAGTGGAGTTTTATCTGAATTGATTCACCTTGGGCTACGCACAGCATGTTTATGCGCTAGACTTTTGCTGCAGAAACAGTCGTCTTATACGTTTACAGCACAATAAGGCCCTAATTCCTGATTGAGACCTCTAGTCACTAGAGATAAATAATAACGTTTTTCTAACAATTAATGGAACCATTCACACAGAAGCATGAGGAAGTAAAATCTCATGTGTAGAGAAAGGAACTAAATTGATTATTGTGACCCAACATTTGGGGGAAGGAGAGGAGAGAAGGGAGACACTAGGGGTGGAAACGGTAATACCAGATTAACTTTGTTTTAAAGTTATCATTCAGTAGCCAGATTGGAAGAAGTAGTGATTGTATGCGCCAACGTTTTTGCTTTTCCAATCAATACGGCATCACCAATTCCATTTCAAGCACTGGGGACTCTGGGAACTTCCACTCTCCGATTCAAAAGAATCTAACTGTTGCCGACTAGCTGACAAATTCAAAATCCCCCTCCTGCTGTGTGCCAGATTGCTATTTGTGTATTTGGGCACCACTTAGGATCCATCTTCAGTACTTGCGGCATTTCAGGGCTTTTTTCCCCCCCTCCTCCCCTTTCCATTAGAGAGAAACAGAATAGTGTGTTGCGCACTTAGAAAGCCGCTTTTTGTTTTTAGAGATACTAAACAAGGCTTTACCAATGCCTGTTTTAACTCCAGACAGAACAAACTGCTCCCTATCAAGGAAAAATGTCATTATTAAAAAAAAATAATAATAATTAGATTGCGATTCAGAAGTAGGCAGGAAAGTAGTGACACATAAGCTATGACTGGAGCACTTAACAGTTTAACTGAAGTAAGGAGGAGGAGGAAGTTCTAGTGAGTATGACTAATGGTGTATACACACCACCGCACACTGCCACAGATGGTAGAGTGGTCAATTACACATTCATCAGTCAAACCATAACGAGAACTCATCTAGTCTGGCTGCAGTGCACTGGCGAGTTTACAAACCAGTATCCCCAGAAGACAAAGGAAAGTGCTGTAAAAGTTTTGAGAAAGACTACTCAGGTTAATTTACTGCAGACGCTGCAACACTATTCTAGAACATAGTTTATTTACCACCTCCAGTTTTCTGAGGCTTGGATTGACTGAATGAAATAATCCAGAGGCTCCTCAGAAATGGTAGCCAGTTTGTAGGATTATTATGGAATCATAGGACTGGAAGGGACCTCAAGAGGTCATTATGCAACTCCACTGATGAAAAGAATGCCAGCTGTAGGTGTCCTGCACAAGGAGTATGAACCCCAGAGGTGGCACAGAGGCCTGCTATATGGATCCTCTGGCACAGAGTAGGCACCACAGCAGGCAGAACCATAACTAGGCATTTTAACACCCGGGGCGAGCAAGCATATTTGCACCCCGTACCATTTTTAGTCATTTTTCCATCCCTGTGGCTTTGTGCCCTGGGTGGCTGCCCTGCCCTGGTTACAGCCCTGACAGCTGGTGTCCTCAGCACTCAAACAGTTCAACCAGCATGTAAATCCACGAGGCCAGAAAAAGAAGCATGCGGGACAGCTTGACCCCTTGGCTTGACCCCCCTGGCCATGGCAGAGGGTTAGCTAGGTTGTCCCATGAATGGGTTGAGCATTTGCAGGAAGACAGGCTGGATTGACTTTAAAATGGGACTTGTGCTTCTATAGCCTCCAGGAACTTATGATAGTGTCTCCCTCAAAGTCTAGTTGATTCGTAGTTCTAAATTTAAAAATTCTACAGGCTAAGTATGCACAAAGCCAGGCAGTTATGAAACAGGGCTGCAACCATGGTATATACATACACTGCTTTGGTTTTACAGAGGCAGTCATTCAATAGAATAAAAGCCATTCATACTCAGGCGTCCATCCACATCTAATGGCTACCCAGTCTCTCTCCTTCCAGTATCCATCTATTTTGGGGGACTGAAGGGGCGGGGTGAGGAATACCCTCTGATCAGCTGTGTGTCCATCTGAGAAGTGATTCCAGAATGAGTACATGAGGGAAGATCCATAAAGCAGTAACTCAGTTGTCCAAAGCCCACTATACATCACAGGTCCAATGCTATACAATCATAATATTTGAGAAAATGTCCAGTTTCTCATCCTGTTATATCTTTCAAAGTATATCCTTGTAAACATGCGGGACTCACCGCTGTGGGGCCTCCTGCTGGTTGTCTAGGGGAATTAGCTCATCCAGCCTCCAGAGCACCCTCTGCAGACCGGTGTCCCGCTGCCGCTGGCCCCATCCCTCCCAGGACCCGGTACCCTTTATCTTTGGGCACTGCCCCCTGGCAATACCCCTGCAGTCCCAGGGTCTCCCCACCCAGGGGAACCCCCAACCCACTATCCTTGCCTTACCTCAGTCGTGGGCTATTGCCATTCACCAACTAGCCCCCATTCCTGGGGCAGACTGCAGTATAAGCCACTCATCACTGGCAAGGAGGGTTTGGACCTGCTGCCTCTGCCTACCCATAGGCTGCCCCTCGCAACCCCCAGTACCCATTGGCCTTCTGCTAGACCACAGCCTGGGGCTTTCCAAGCTGGATCTCCCCAGCCCTGCTCCACTCAGGCACTCTGCTCAGGTCCCTGCAGCCAGGTCCATCTCCCTCTACAGCTAGAGAGAGACTAGCCCTGCTCCTGGCTTCCCTGGCCTTTATAGGGCCAGCTGGGTCTGTTTGGGGAATGGCCACAGCCGAGGCTGTTTCCCCAATCAGCCCAGCTTTCCCTGCCACAGACCTCTCACAGGGCTGTTTTAAGCCCTTCAGGGCAGGAGCAGGGTAACCACCCCGCTACAATCCTATACTGGCAATGAAAATTCATCTGTTTTGACTCTAGTAGTCCCTCAGTGCCCCAGCCAGCAGAACTGAATTAGTGCAATATGGGAAGCAAACTGCACCTTTTAAAGTGTTGCAATAAGGTATTTCCACCCATGAGAAGGGAAAAGCTCCCAGTTTTCCTTCTTTGACAGGGTTACGGGCCTAGTGGATAGGGGAAGCCGCAGAGGTGATACGTCTTGATTTTAATAAGGTTTTTGATACAGTCCCACATGACATTCTCATAAGCAAACTAGGGAAACATGGTCTAGATGAAATTACTATAAAGTGGACGCACAACTAGTTGAAAGAGCATAATCAAAGAGTAGTTATCAATGGTTCACTGTCAGACTGGGAGGACATATCTAGTGGGGTCCTGGAGGGGTCAGTCCTTAATCTGGTATTAATCAATATTTTGATTAATGACTTGGATAACGTAGTGGAGGGTATGCTTATACAATTTGAGGATGACACCAAGCTAGGAGGGGTTGCAAGCATTTGGAGGTCAGGATTAGAATTCACAAAACCTTGACAAGTTAGAGAATTGGCTTAAAATCAACAAGATGAAATTTTATAAAGACAAGTGCAAAGTGCTTCACTTAGGAAGAAAAATGAAATGCGCAACTATAAAATGGGGAAAAATTGGCTGGGTGATAGTTCTACTGAAAAGGATTTGGAGGTTATAGTCCATCGCAAATTGAATGAGAGCCAACAACATGATGAAGTTACAAAAAATCTAATATAATTCTGGGGTGTATTAATGGGAGTGGCATATGCAAGACTTGGGAGGTAATTGTCCTGCTCTACTTGGCACTGGTGAAGTCTCAGCTGGAGTACCGTGTCCAATTCTGGGCACCACACTTAAAGAAAGATGTGGAAAAATTGGAGAAAGCCCAGAGGAGAGCAATAAAAATGATTAAAAGTTTAGAAACCTGACCTATGAGAAAAGGTTAAAAAAAACTGGGCATGCTTAGTCTTGAGAAAAGACAACTGAGGAGGGACCTGAGAAAGTCTTCAAATATGTGAAGGGCTTTTGTTAAGGTGACAGTGATCACTTGAGCTCCATATTCACTGAAGGCAGGACAAGATGAAATGGGCTTAATCTGTAGCAATGGAGATTTAGGTTAGATATTAAGAAAATCTTTCTGACTAGCTAGTGGAGCTTTGTAACAATTCAGATTTTTGCAAAATACTGCTTCTAGTCTGTCTATTGTGAAGGTTTGTCAAAACTGACGTTTCCTGGGGCATTGAGGAGTGGCATACTGATGAGCTCTTGCAATCTTTGCTGTTTTTGGCACTAGTTTACTTCTTACACCATGTCATGCTCTTGTACCAGATACGGACTGGCTACAGAGCTTCCTTCTGAGAGAGAGATGCACCAGCTATGTTCAGTATGTGATCCTTTAATATTCCACCCCTATGGCTGAGGTATGATACACAATGCACCATATAGTGGCTGAACAGTATATAATACAGTTTAGCATTCCATTACACTAGATACACTCTCCCAGTCTGACAGCAAACATTGATGATTACTCTCTGAGTATGGTCTTTCAACCAGTTATGTGCTTACCTTATAGTAAACTGCATCTAGACCACATGTCCCTAGTTTGCTTCTGAGAAGGTCATGTGGGACTGTGTAAAAAGCCTTACTAAAATCAAGATCCATTACGTCTACGGTTTCCCCCTTCCACTAGGCCAGTAGCCCTGTCAATGAAAGAAATTGTTGGTTTGGCATGATTTGTTCTTGACAAATCCATGTTCACTATTAATTATAACCCTGTTATCCTCTAGGCGCTTACAAACTGATTGTTTAATAATTTGTTCCAGTATCTTTCTGTATTTGTTTCAGTATCCAGTATTGAAGTTAGGCTGACTTGTCTATAATTTGTTCCCCTTTTTAAAGATATGTACTATGTTTGCCCTTCTCTACTCCTCTGGGACCTCACCCAGCCTCCATGAGTTCTTGAACCTAATTGCTAACTGCTTCCAACATTGCTTCAGCTAGTTCCTTAGGTACCCAAGGATGAATTTCTTCAGACCCTGCTGACTTGAATACATCTAACTTATTTAAGTATTCTTTAACCTGTTCTTTCCCTATTTTGGCTTGTGTTTCTTCCTCCTTATAGTGACTTTTCCCTTTCCTACCTACAGGACCTTAAGAACTGCTATGGATAAATGCTCAGAGGATTCCTTTTGACTTTGTATCCTCTCATGATGAACTGCTGTAACCTCTTAATCCATCACTGTCAGAAGCTATTAGCAGTCTGCAATATCTTCCAGATGAAAAGCCTTTATGTTTTATCTTTAGAAATGCCAATGGTTTCATATTCTTAGCATTCACATTTGCTTATTGGTTAGAAACAGCATTCCCAGCTGCACTGAAAATGCCTTCAAAACACCGGAGGAGGAGAACTTAAAGAGAACACTTACCATCAAGGCAAGCCATAATTATTTCACTAAAGAATGGGAGGAGACCTTCTCATGCTGCTGCCGCCAGGGCCAGCCTTAGCAGTTCTTACCAGGGCCACAACACATTTTACTATCCCCCTCAAAATCAATACTGACTCCTGGCCCACTTTCTCAAAAAAAGCCAACCCCTAAACGTAATCTGCAATGATCAGACCCCGCTTCGCAATAAAGTGAATCAGTCCCAGGTTTCATACATAAATAGGGTAACCACGAGTCTGTGAAAACTTTGCTGTTTCAATGGCCTGTGTCTCTGTAGGTTTTTATAGACAACAGGACCGGCTCTACAGTTTTCACCGCCCCAGGCGTGTTTCCGCGGCGGCGGCAATTTGGTGGCAGCTTCTATGTTTAGCTGAAGCCGCCACGGACAGCTAAATATAGAAGCTGCTGCCGAATTGCCGTCACTGCGGAAACGCACGTGCCACCCTAAGGGCACACGGACTGCCCCCGCCGTCCGCGGCGGCAATTTGGCGCGCTGCTTGGGGACAAAACAACGGGGACTGCCGCCCCTTAAAGATTGCCGCCCCAAGCACCAGCTTGGAATGCTGGTGCCTGGAGCCGGCCCTGATAGACAATATGGGAGGGGAAGGGCAACACACTTTTTGTAAATCCTACAAGACTGGCTATCTAGATTTGTCGCCAGCCAGCTCAGCTGGTGAAGTTGATACCAGGCTCGACAAATACACATATACCTCATGATGATTCCTTAGCCTGCTATTCTGTATTGGTGCCATACTGCTGTCCATGAAGCCTCTCACTAAACCTACTGTTCTTTACCTGAGGGCATGTCTACACTGCAGAGAGAGGTGTATTTTCCAGCTTGGGTAGACCTTGGAGCGCTAGCTTTGATTGAGCTATTGTACTGAAAATTGCAGTGTAGCCGCAGTGGCAGGAGCAGCAGGAAGGGCTAGCTAGGGTATTGGACAGAATTCTACTCAAGATGGCTAGGCCATCCAGCTCCCATGCCAGCACGGCTGCACTGTTATGTTTAGTGTGCTAGCTCGATCAAAGCTAGCACGCATAGACCTACCCAAGATAGAAATTACACCCCCAGCTCCAATGTAGACATACCCTCAGAGCCACTGACTCCATGGGTATGTTTTCATTGCAAGTGAAAATGTGACTGTAGCACGGGTAGTCATACTCAGGCTAGCTTTCATGAGGATAGCAGTGTAGACCTGGCAGCACAGATGTCAGCACAGGCTAGCTGCCTGACTACAAGCCTGAGGGCCCTGAGTATGTACTCAGGTGACTAAGCCATGCCACCATTTCTACACTACTATTATACCCATGCTATCTAAAGTAGAGTTAGCACAGGTACGCCTACCAACACTACGATGACACCATCACTTGCAGCGTAGACATACCCAGAGTGTATATTTAAATCCCCTCTGGAAGATGACAGCATAGATACAACCTAGTGCTTTGCTGTGTCAGTGGCAACAGTTCTGTGTATCTCCTTTCTAAAAGTCCTGTTTTAAGTACTGAAGTCATAGCATGAAAATCAAGAGATATAGGAAGAGGGATGCTCCAGTCTGTTTGATCATTCTCTTTCTAGGACTGTGTTGGTCTCTGGGGCATTAATCTTCAGCTTTCTCTATCACCATCTCTTTAGATTTCTCCAGATTGGCAGCGCTATTATGTGAGGTATGAAAGGAACTCTGAAATCTTGGCTCAAGTAAAATAGATTAGGTACCCTAGGCAGATTCTTCTATTCTCACATTTGTTCCATGAAGTATTTACACACAAATGCATACTTGCAAAAACATGGCCTAAGATTTTTAGAAGACTGAGGAGGGGAAGGGAGTTGACCGATACCAGCCTGATACTGGTTTTTAATTGACATCACACCTACCCTCCATCCGAGGGTTGCAAAAATCAGACACAACAAGCTTTGCATTAAGTGTGCTGTCAAAAGTACAAGTCCATCTAGCTAGCTGGTCTAGTTTGTTACAACAAACTAGTGAGCCATACTACATCATCTCTCCCCCATATTAATTTCATTGGGGATGGGAGAGTGGTTCTGCTTAAAAACTGATGGCATGGCCAGGGGAACCACATGAACCATGATGTGACTGGGCTCTATTTGAAAAGCAGTGGCCATAGGGCAACTAGGGAGCTAGAGAGAAGATGAATTCAGAGCAGATTCCCCAGGAACCATATATAGAGCTGCGTGAGGAACAGGCTGCAGCTGCTGGTCATTACTGCTGGATGCAGGTCTGTGCTGGGACTTATCGGGAGGAGCAGCAGCAGATGAGCAGGGACTCAGTGCAGCAGGCCCCAATGAGAGACACTAACTGAGCCTGGCCTGGAAACCTGCAAGTGCCAATTTGCTTGAATAGAGACAGGACTGGAGAGGGCACCCCAGGCACTAGGCCTGAAGAGCCCTCATCCTCAAATGGACTGCACCAGGGACCAATCATTTACCTATATTGCTCACTTTAAACTGTAACTGTTAAAGCCTCTTTGCCTAGCTTATTTGCAATCTTGCCCTCCCCTGCCTAGTTTGGAAAGTCGGACCTTAAGAACTGCTATGGATAAATGCTCAGAGGATTCCTTTTGACTTTGGAGCCTCTCATGATGAGCTGATGTAACCTCTCAATCCATCACTGTCAGAAGCTAGCAGCTACAAAAACTAGCTGCCGAAGCACTTATAGTGCTTACCTCTGAGTTGCGGTACACCAGCCGTGCCAGTGGTACCTTAGGGGGTTTAGTGTACTCCAGCACTGAGCAACCCCCAGCACTGAGCAACAATTACACCAGACTCACTACTGGCAAAAAATTCTAGTCATACGCTGACCAACTGGTTTGGCAAAGAATTTGTTGCAAAGACAAACTTTGTAGTGTCTAAGAAGAGAGCAGTATTCCTTTAAGTAGTTTGGAGTATGGAAATACCCCATGTTCTGTTTTTAGAAGCAGTCAGAATCCAGCCAGAGCAGCAGTATGAAGGGAGGTAGGTTGTCCATGTCGTGTATATTTAGTAAATATGGTCACTGGGGACCAACTGTGCCTGTGCACATCAAAACAACCGAAGAAATCACAAAGAGCAAAAGAAACTTACTAATAAGAAACAGGAGTGGGAACAAGGGAAGGTGAATTGCAAACAATTTTAGGCGAAGCACTGAAGATTAGACAATCTGCATATGAACTAAACATGCTTTTATTCAAGTGATTCAACATCATGCAGCAGACAAGCTCAAGTTTTTGCTGAACAGAGATGGACTTAAGCACATGCTTAAGGAATTTGCTGAATTAGGGGCCGAAGGGTAGGTATTCACCCCTTTGCTATGGCCTTTTTAATGCTGCTTTGGCAGGAAAAAAGAGCCATCTAAGCCCTGGAGCTAGCCGGGGAGAATTCATCTTTCTCAGACATTGTTTAAAGCAGTTTACATTGCCCTGTGAGGACCCACTTCCACAGAAGCCCTGGGGAGGTCGGTGGGGGGCTACCAGCTATGGACATTTTAGGCAGAATTGCTGCCCACAGGAAGTCAGGCAGCCTCCCTGGGCCTTGTCTTCACTGAAAACTTAACGTGGGCTCAACTGTAGCTTTTCCCCAATGGGCTCCACATTCACACATTCATCAGTAGCACATGGCAAGGCAGCCTCTACTCTCTGAGCTTTTGGGCAGACTCCCAAGGCAGCTGTTATCAGTACCCCCAGATAAATGCACTGAAAATGTGTAGCAGGGGCAATCACAACAATTGAGGTGCGATGATCCTCCAATCCTTTCCCACAAGCCCCCTGAGCACCCATTCCTATCTTGCCATGTACCACGTGCTCTGACCGCTGATCAGAAGTGGACTATCATTCTACCTCTGCTCAGCATCTTGCTGGCAGTTTCCCCAGCTGCACCCCTCTCTGGTGGTTGATACAGTAGAACAATGCCCATGGGACTGTGAAATGAGGGGTTAAACACCAACCAGGTGTATGTAAAATAGCAGGTAGCTTCTGGTGAGTAAGTAGAAGGGCCAGAAGATACAGGCTCAGAGAATTGTGGGATGGCATTGGAGGACTATCAAAACCTGAGCTCTGCAAATTGGCTTCAGCTGCATCCTCACGGCAAGGTTGGTAGGTTAGCACTCATGTTAAAGCAAAACACAGGCTCTACTCCCAGCTGGACAAGCAAGCCCAGGTTCAAAAGCACATATAAGACGGGTATTAAGAGTTTTGTATGTAGACAGTAGGAGGGCTTAGGTTAAAAGTGATCCAAGAAAGAGCCCAGGTCAAGCCTGCAGTGAGGACTTACCCTTACATTTCAAACACTCCAAATCTCTTTCCCCCTCTCACAGTTCACTAGGCAGATAACACCCAGACTCCCTTAGTGCCTACAGTTGAGATTTGAGTGAGAGTCATTAACTCCTTGATAGCCTGGTCTAAATTCGGATTTGTTCCAAGCATTTAAAGGTAGTTTTAAAAACGTCCTCTTTCCACATTTCTCTTACCATACAGATCATTGCAAGAATAAATAGTTAGATTTTATAATTGTTTTCTTTTGACTCATTTTGTGCTATTTGATGTTATTTTAGTTGATTTCAATTCCTCTTTTGATTGGCATTTGTTATATACTCAAAACAAGGAATTTACAGAAGTGTTCTCTCTATTAAACTACTCCCGCCCCAATCTCCAGAGCTTCCCCACAAAACCCTGTGAACGCGGCATAGAGTGACTGTGAGTTGTGGTACTATGAATCTTGGGATACAACCCCAGATAGCTGTATTGCTTGTCATGGCCAGATACAGTGCCAGCACGGACACAGGGGATGACAGCAGAGTACGTGCAGTCTTACTCTCTTAGGTTAGGCTACCAGGGGTTGACTAACTTGTGACTGGTTACATTGTGGTTCACCTGCAGTTAAGACAAGTCCTAAGGTACACAAAGGGCTCGACCAACTGCTGTAGAAACGCAGAGTCAGGATGACGCCAAGATAAGAAACTGGGAATTGCAAAGTTATGTCAAGTTACAATGGAGGTTGATGAGCTTGACTAATCCACAAACCCGACTCTTCATTCCAGCCAGGGTGTTTGTGAAGCAGCTTGTAGTGGCAATGAAGAATGGAGCAAGTATTTCCCCAGCAGTGCTACAAAGGCAAAGTAATTGGTGAATGGCAACTATGGTTTTTAAAAGGACTATGATGGGCACTGTTCCAAAATGAAAACCAATGCCAATCGCGATGACAGCAGTGAAGGTGTGTGCTAAAAAAATAAATAAATTATAATGTGGAAGAAGTTACACACATAGTAGCGCCCTTGGAAAAAAAAACCACACACGAGTGTGGTAGGATAGATTTAAATAGCCTGAAACGCAGCAGTTGGGAATGCAGAGAAAGTAGAAATCCAAAACCAAGGCAGAGTAGGTCAAAGCCCAGCATTTACTGCATAACAAACATCATTGTGGGCCAAGAGTTTAGAAAAAGTAAGATGCTTATAACTCATTAGTATTCTTTTCTGTGACTGTTCAGTGGAGTTGGTATAAAAGCACGGGAGAGATGACATATTGGCTTGGTAGAAGTAAATGGTAAGCTCTTTATGAGTACATACTGTAAAGGGAAACAGACCTAGTAGATCATAGAGCACTGTGATAGATGAAACCAGTGCTCATCTTTTTAGACTGGACACTATGATGTAATAGTTATTCTTCACCATATTATACTTCACTCCCTCTGGTTTTCTAAATGGCAGTAATAGAATGCTACTATCCAGCTAGCAGCTACCATATAACATAATTCTTCAGTTGCTGAACATTCTCAGTATGTTGATCTATTAGTTGTATCTTTTAGCACTTTTTAAATACTATGCTACCAATTTATTTAGCACCATCCCATAGCAGAACCACAAATTGAGGGACCATTAATTTAAAATGGATGATAACGGAGGAAGAGAACAGAATGCTGAACATGAGGCAATTGTGTAGCTTGACAATTTATAACACTCCCTGCCTTCTGTTGCCAGGTTATTTATGGCTGGGTGAGGAGATACAAGGACAAAGGATGGTTGCACTATGGACAGCTCAATTTAAAACACTGTCACTTGCTTTCACTGAAGTCAAGAGACAGGTCCTCAATCTATGTAATGAATGCAGATGCTGTAGCTATGAGCAGAGACACAAATAATAAAATAAAATTACAAGTGAGTTTTTTCTAAAATAAAGATGAATAAAGAGAAAGAACAAATATTGAGACTGATGTTCCGGGGTAGCCAGGGGATTTTGGTGTGGTGCTGGTTGCCATCTAGATGGAAGTTAAAAGAAGTTATGGAACTAGAAATTTGGGATAAAAGGAAAGAGTAGAGACAATAATGCCATTATTTGTATTATGGTAGCGCTTACAGGCCCCGACCAAGATCTGGGTCCCATTGTGCAAGGCACTTTCCAAAAACTTATTGAGAGAGAGAGAATTCTCAACCCAAAGAGTTTACACTCAAAAAACAGACAAGGGTGGAGGAGAAACAGGCACATGGTCAAAGTCACACAGCAGGTCAGTGACAAAACATGAAATAGAACCCACAACTCCTGCATCGCAGGCTGGTTTCCTGTCACCTGGACCATAATGCCTTTAAATGACTGCAGAATTTTGTTTACACAATCCCTGCACCCTTTGCCCAGACTGTTCCCATTTACACTGTTGTACATCTGGAATAACATCCTGAAGCTGCTGTGGGTTTGGGACCCCAATCTTGTTAAGATACATTAACATGACTAGGAAAAGGGACTCATCCTTCTCCCACTCAAAAATAGAAATATTTTGGCAGGGTAATGGACAAGCTGACCCAATGGGCCACATTTTTTCAAAACCCAACTTTTATTTGTGTGCTACCACTTTATGCTCAGGTATTGCGTGCATATAAATAGATCCTTGGAAAGCATTCATACAACCACTCTGCTTGTGCCATCAGCAGGGTTTGAACCCAGGACCACAGCAGTAAAGGGAAGAGCCTCTGCTGCATTAGTTAAAGGAATAACTCTTCTAGCTTAGTAGTAGTGGACTTTTATATAGACCAGCCACTAGGGAGGGACAAAGATACACACTGTGCTACTGCAGGTTACTGCACACGCACAAAAGCTGGCTGCATTGAGGCCTCTTTGAAAAATTGTCTCAACAGGTTATTATTTATTTGTATAAAGCAGCTAGGAGCCCATTCATGGAGCAGGTCTCCATTGTGCTAAATGCTGTACAAATAGAGAGGAAACAAAACAGTCCCCGCCCCAGAAAGGTGTTTTCCTTCTTTGATTTTATACGGTTTTATGAATATGTAAGGTCTGTTTACGTTAAAATCTAACTTGAGAATGAATGCCTATATAGTAGGCCACTCACTGCCGGGGTAGTCCCTTATACCTGAGCGCAGTGTCATGGCAAGACTGTTCCTAGTCATTCATCTGCTATCTGGTTTGGACCTCACATGTGGGATGCTAGTTCCAGAGGCCTGAAAACCCTGTCAGATAGGCCAATTCTTGGGATATTGAAGGAGCCCAGCCAAAGGATCAGTCAAGGGGTCACCAGGCTTCCCCTGAATCTATGTCTCAAGGTCCCTACTCCCCAGGTTTTGGGGTCTTTTTTTCTTTCAGAATTCTCTTGTGCCAGGATAGGCTAATGGGCCTCCACATGCCCTAGGGTTTGGCAGTGGGAACCCAGGCACATACTCACCACTGGGTTCCAATCCAGGGACCCATGCTGAGCAGCAAAAGTCTACACCCAGAGGTGCTTTACCACTGCTTCCAGGGATTGCTTCCTACCAGTCCCCTTTTCCCAAAGGGCAAAGTGAAGACATGAAATAAAATAAATCACAAAGTCTGAGATTTACCTTTGAGTGCCCAGAGTCCTTTTTCCCTCAGCAGGTCTGATAGCATCGCAATAGCGAGAGGTCCCAGACAGATGAACCTCCTGCAGTGCTCCCTCCCAGGAGATAAGAGAGTAAGTCTATTCACCTCCTGCTACTCCTCCTCCAGACCATACATGCAGGTGTGGCATAATGGGACTGCCTGAGCTCAAAGTGGTTCCTTAATCTCATTGATGAGAAGAGAATCAGGCTCAGTTTTAAAATAACTTAGGTTATGGTTGCACCTCTGTAAGTCTCTGTAGGAGAGTGGAATGAACACTTGATCAAAATTCAGACCATAGAAAAAGGTAATAAAAATAGTGCAGCCCTATGCTATAACTCATAAACCTATCAGGCATTCATATTTGGATCTCATTCTCCTGCCAAAGATTGTGACAGGAACGGAAAATGCCACGGCAACAATTCCATTTGCAACAAGAATTAAAAATGGCTGTAAAAAATTGTGTTTCTATTGAACACATTGTCATGAAAACAAGTGGCGACAACATCACATTAATCCATTCGCACAGCAAAGATTCTCAGGAGAATACATGGTAACAGTCTACTTTTCAGGTCAGAGATTATCATGAGGTCAGAGAAAATCACTTCATGACTGTATCCTAATGGCAAGGATTATAACTAGAATGGAAACTGATGTAGGGGTCAGCAACACATGAAATACATGCACCACATCAATGACAAAGTAATATTTCTTCATTTGACTTTCTCCAGTTGCAAAAATATTCAAGTGCTACAAATATAGAGGTTGCTGGATTATACCATTTGCTATAGAAGAGTGAGCTTTCTTCATGCTGACCAACAAAATCAGGAAGTGACAACTTTTAAAATTGTGTGTGGGGTTAGGGGACTGTTTTTAATAGTTACAAGAGGTGGAGTTACCACCCTACTCCAAGAAACTAGATACACACTGGACAGAGTTTAAACTCATCCCATCAGGGCCGTGCTTTCATTGTTAAACAACAAACATTAACCTCAGTCTACAGTTTCTTCTGAGTTTGGCTGGTCCTAGGGTTTCTCTCTGAAACAGAAAAACTCAGACCCTTTGGTACTCCTGGACTGGAGCTACTAGTCAGACTATTGGCATCTGAGTGAGTCGGTAAAAAATTCAGCACCTCTTCACAAGATTGTAGCAGATGACACCAGGATGATTCACCAAAAATGAGTCTTGCTTTACTAAGCAGAACTTGCCACCCGAGTGGCAGGAGGCTATTAAAACAGGGAACAAACATTATGGGGCTGTGCACCAGGGCTCAAATCCTGAACTCACTTCAACATGGTTTTAATTTCAAAATTTTGAAATTTTGGGAAATTTCTCCAACGTTTTGCAATTCTTTCCTCCCGTTTTTTGACCAATTCCATTTGACACTCATTTTTGTGATTTTAAAGTCCAAGAGGGTGAAACAAGATACAGTGAATGAATGGATTTAAGTAACTAAATGCCTCCTTTGCCATTTTGTTAACTGGTGAAATTTTGTCATCACACTTGCTGAATCACACTAGTTTAATAAAAAGTCCAATCCCAGACTACCACATTAATCAGTCCATCAATACTATAATTATTGGGGTTGCTCAGTGCCAGAGTACACCAAACCACTAGCTTGCCTAGTAGCTACTGTAGATGTTTCAGCAGCTAGGCCATGTAGGCGCTAGCCCAGGTAGGTTGTGATACTCAGACCCATGGTTAAGTGAAAGGATATTTCATAAGGACTGGCAGGGAAGGGAAAGTTTTCAAATCACCTAAGTAAAAAGACTTAAACAGTTAATGTTCCAAGTGAGCAATAGAGATAAATGTTTGGGCACCTGGGAGCAGTCCAACTGAGAATCAGGGCTTTTCAGGCCTTGTGCCTGAGGTGCCCTTTCCAGTACAGTTTCTATTCATGGAAAATAGGTGCTTACAGGTTTTCAGCCCAGGCTCAGTTAATGTCTCTCATTGGACCCCAACACACTGGCTCCTTGCCGAGCTGCTTCTGCTCCACCTCCATAAGTCTCAAACAGGCCTGCACCTGGCTATAACGTCCAGCAGTCACAGTCTGTTCCACACACATCTCTATATACAGTTCCTAGGGAATCTTCTTTGCATCCAGCTTCTCTCCAGCTCCTGGCTCTCCATGCAGCCACTGTTTCCCCACAGAGCCAACTGCTTCATGGTTCAGGAACTTCCTCTTTACCTGGCTGGGAGGAAGGGGCTGTGCAGTTGGGAGGAGGCTGATGGGAATTGTAGTGCTCTGCTTAGCAGATCCATCACAATACACTAGGGACCAGAACAAAACACACAACACACTTCACAAAGTTGAAAAACTGTTCCAGCATCAGTTGAATTTTACTTTTGATAGGTGTCCAGGGCGTTAAAAAAAAAACCACCCTGAGATATTTAAGTATATCTTGCTAAAAATTGCACTAACACTTCTGACACCTGTCTTTTTAAAAATATATTTTTGTTTTGATATCCCAAGTCCTGAGCATATTTCCCTCATGCCAACCTGGTGTTTGCGTTTTGAATAACTCTGAACAGATGAAGCATTGGTCCAGAGACAAGAAATCCTCAAAGCATCTGTCAACCACTTCAGCCCCAAGAACTGAAAACAAACTTTACCGGTAGCTCTGCCATTCCTACAGCACTCTGAAGACAAGAGTAGTTAATATTCCTCTGCAGTCAGCCAGTCAGCAGAGGATTAGAGAAACAGCATGATTTGAAGCCACAGTGGCATAACAATGGTCTGAAGTTCACTGGGAAACATGTAAGGTGGAAAAAATAAGGTTAAAGACAGAAAAACTCTTCCACTACTTCAAGTGGAGTGTAAACTTTAGGAATAAGGTGGTGTTGAAAGTTAGAAGAGGAACGTTGTGTAATATTCTGTCACAGGTCTCATCTGGGAAGGAGAGAACAAGGAACGTATGGTAGAGTAAGAGGATGACAATCACCCCTGTACAGAATGCCAGCATAAGGTCTATGCATTAGTTAGGGCTTCAATAGGACTAGAGGAGCACAAAGGCCTTGTGCTGACCCCCACTGTTACTCAGAGAGCTCAGCAATCACAGGTCTGAGCTGGGGAGTAGAATGCATGGGGTGGGGAGGGGTAAGCAGTAGATATGGTATATATTGACTTTAGTAGAGCATTTGATACTGTCTCATGTGACCTTCTCATAAACAAACAAGAAAATACAATCTAGATAGAGCTAATATAAGGTGGGTGCATAATTGGCTGGAAAACCGTTCCCAGAGAATAGTTATCAGTGGTTCACAGTCAAGCTGGAAGGGCATAACGAGTGGGGTCCCTCAGGGATCAGTTCTGTTTAATATGTTCATCAATGATTTAGATAATGGCATAAGAGTACACTCAAAGTTTGTGGACAATCCCAAGCTGGGAGGAGTTGCAAGCGCTTTAGAGGATAGGATTAAAATTCAAAATGATCTGGACAAACTGGAGAAATGGTCTGAAGTAAATAGGATGAAATTCAATGAGGACCAATGCAAAGTACTCCACTTAGGAAGGATCAATCAGTTGCATATGTACAAAATTGGAAATGACTTTCTAGGAAGGAATACTGCAGATCGGGATCTAGGGGTCATAGTGGACCACAAGTTAAATATGAGTCAACAGTGTAACACTGTTGTAAAAAAAGCAAACAAACATTCTGGGCTGTATTAGCAGGAGTGTTGTAAGAAAAGTAATTCTTCCACTCTAGTCTGCGCTGATTACGCCTCAACTGGAGTAGTGTGTCCAGTTTTGGGCACCACATTTCAAGAAAGATGTCAACATCAATAGGAGCACACTACCTCTGAAAATTAGGCTGCTTTTATTTAGGAGCTTAAATATGGATGCCAGAGCCTAACTTTAGCCAGCCTGTCTTGAAAACTTTACCCTTTTTTCCTTTAAACTAATGGTGCCCTGAGTAGCTTATGATGCAGTGATTTTGCTTTAACCTTTCACTTATGCAGAACCAAGTACAAGATCTAGACTAAATTCTGCTCTCAGACCCCTGGTGGATCTCACCTCAGATATTCTGTTGTTTCGACAGGCATAGAGCTTCATCTGAAATCAATAGGAGTTTTGCACAGTCAGGGAGAGCAAGGTGAGATCCGCCACATGGATCAGAGGATAAAATGAATATATTAACTACATTAAAGATGGTGAAGGACTTTGAGACCTACTGATGAAAAGTTCTATATAAGAAATATCATTATTATTTATTACTATTATTGGAACATTGCCCCTTGCTTTCAAAGCCTCAACTGAAAATAAATAAATAAAACCCCTTGTACGTCCAGCATCATAAAATCACCTTACAGATCAGCATGAGTGGCAGATCTCCACTCAATGAAACTTGAGGACTGGGATAGCATTTGTTGCTGCAGATGAGGTTAAAGATATTGTTACATGACCTCATGGTGTCCTTTTTGGTGGGTTAGCCCAAGCAGGCAGGCATCTGTGGAATAATAACACAGGTGTGAGCTCAGTAAACAACAGATCATGCACTTACTACTGTTAGTGCACAAGCAGTTTTGCTTTCTCCCCAGGTAGAAGACGAAGACACACACACACACACACACACTAAACTTCCTCTCCAAGTTACATCCTCAGACAAGAGTCCTTCCACTCTGGCAGAAGCCACTCCTTTTCATGGTTACCTGCGAATGTGCCAGGCTCAGCCAGCTCAGTAAGTATGCACTCACAAGAGAAAACCTTATTGAAAGCCTGGTTAAACCTTCCTAGCCAAGTTCTGGTCACAGTTACACCTTTACAACAGTTGCACGACTGCAGCCAAGAACATTTTCCTGAGCAGTAAATTCAATCCCAAGTTCTTAGCTTTATTAAAAGAAATCTGACAGCTGTAGAGTCTCATCAGGTAAAGCAGGCTACATCTACGAAGATGGAAGCAGCAGCATACACTATCACACATTGGTTGTTGTCTCAAGAAGTGGGATGACATAGAACAGCAGGGGACACAAAGAAAATAATGGCACTCAATATTCAAATATATTAGGAATTTGAAAATTAATGAATATTTAGTAGAGCAAACCATATTTGATTCAGAAAGAATTAATAGAGCCTTGACTCTTAGCATCTGTAACAAGTGCCGATTTATCTAATCTCTGCTGCATCCTGCTTATGATGGAAATGAAAAAATCCTGCACAGCAGTGAAATAATAAAATGTTATTTGTATATGCAAAACAGTTTAATTATTTAGTGCAATTAAAATAATATCTCAAAAATCACTGGAAAGGAGGGTGGTACATCTTTATCAAGCAATACACTAGTCTGCATGAATAAACAAAGTATTTGTGCAATACCTTTTAGACTAATAAAAAACTGCACAATGGAAATCAAGAATCAGACTCCAGCATTTAATGTTTATTACTTTTTTTAAAAAGCTAATAGACTTAAGCCAGTTTTCTTAATTAAATAGATACATCTCCTATGTTTATGAAAAAAAGAGTATTTCTAAATGTCTCTGTTTATTGTTCACAGCTGGTTTAAATAATAGTCTCTAATACTGAACAGCACATAGGAAAAGGCTTGGATCAAAGAACTGGAGTGTGGTAAATGAAGTTTGCTGATGATACGAAGTTGGGAAGCATTGTCAATACAGAGGAGGATCAAAATATTTTACAGGAAGATCTGGATGCCCTTGACAGAAATGGGATGAAATTCAATTGTACAAAATGTAGTCATGCACTTCGGGGTCTAATCAGAAGAATTTCTGCTACAAGCGGTGGGCTCATCAGTTGGAAGTCAGAGGAAGAGAGAGATCTGGGTGTGTCACAGGATGACAATGAGTCACCAATGTGACATGGCTGTAAAAAAGGCAAATGTGACCATAGCCTTTTCCAGTAGAGATAGTGAAGTATTAATTCCATTGTACAAGGCACTGGTGAGATGTCATTTGGAATAGTATCTTCAGTTCTGGTCATCTATGTTCAAGAAAGATTAATTCAAACTGAAACAGGTGCAGAGAAAAGCTAATAAACTGATGAGAGGAATGGAGGCCCTACTTTAGGAGACAAGGCTGGAAGAACTTTGCTTGGTTAGTCTAGCAAAAATAAGACAGAGAGGGGATATGATTGCTCTCTATAAATATATTAGGAGAGTGAACACCAGGGGAGTGAAGAGCTATTTAAGCAAAAGGACAATGTTGACCCAAGAACAAAAGGATATAAAGTGACCATGAACAAATTCAGGCTGGAAATTAGAAGAAGACTTCTAACCATTAGAGAAGTGAGGAGTTAGCCTGCCAATAGGAGTTGTGGGGGCAAACAACAATTAGTTCTAAGAGAGAGCTGGACAAATTTATGAATGCAATTGTACCATGGGGTTGCTTGCGATGATACGGGGCAGGGCTTAAAAGCCTTGGAGCTCACTTCTGGTTTATATTTTATGTTCCTAAAAGCTCATGCTTCAGGGCTTCAGCTGGCCACCTTCAAGGGTCGGGATTTTTTTTCTCCCAAGTGTGTTCTGGATTTTATTTATTTTTTGTCTCTTTCCTCTGAAACATCAAAGATGGCCACAGCTGGAGATAGGACACTGGATGGTGTGGGGCCAGTGCTCTGGGGTGGCACCAAGGATTCTCTCTCTCAGATGCTTAGCTGACTGGGGCTTGCTCACATGCTCAAGGATTAATTCCAGACGTGGGGTTGGGAAGGAATTTTCCCCTAGGTCAGATTAGCAGTGACCTCAGGGTTTGGTTTTGCCTTCCTCCGCAGCATGGTGGTCACTTGCTGATATTATCTGGATATATCTCATTTAATTCCCTGCCATTGCAGGGGCCTCATGCATTGGTGCACCTTGCTCCATCCTATCTTCTGCCTGCGGAACATAATAATTTAGTCTCCTGTGGACTGTAATACTTTGGCCTAATTTTGGTTGTTGGGTTTAGAGAGAGTGTATTGGTAGCCTGTGATACACAGGAGGTCAGACTAGATGGTTTGGCCTTCTGGTCCCTTATGGCCTTACATTCTATGACTCACATCACCCTGAGCTCAGTTCTTCATGAGAGAAAAGCGATGGTCCGGGGATAGAACACAGCACTGATAAGAATTAGGAATGCTGAATCCTAGTCTTGACTCCGCCACTGGCTCACTGTGTGACTTTGGACAAGATAAGCACTTTGCACCTCAGTTCTTTAATCTATAAAATAGAAATAATGATACTTACGCACCTTTGTGAAGTGCTCTGAGATCTACGAATAGAAGTTTGGCTTTTTAGTGCTAGGATTATTAATTTCTTGCACATCAAGAACTCCCACTTTTTTTAAATGGAAGCTCTTCGTATTAGAGGAATGTAGAGTCAGACTTTTTAGGGTAAATTTTGAGGGTTAAGCTCCTGTTCAATTCTCTGTTATTGGTAACTTGCTGCATAAGTGTCCAGTCAGTGATCGACTTCCAGCATGGATTTATTTGGGATGCCCTCCTACTAATTAGAGACATACATGTTAATGTGGGGAATAGTAATACTGGCAGGGATGTAATAATGGGGAAACAAGGCCTTGGTGAAATGAATTAAAATGGTGAAATATTTGCTGATTTTTATGAATTAATAACCTGAACACTGCAGGAACTATTTACACTAACTGTACTATTCATAAGATAACTTGGAGGTCACCAGACCACAGAACAGGGAACCAGTGATAACATTACAAGTCAGCACAAATAGAGAAAAACTTTATAGAAGGTATGATGCAGGAATGGGACAGAAAAGGGAATGGAATATGTATTAGTGGCAGCTAATTGAGAATAAAAATAAGAACAAAAAAGAGTCAGACAATAGAGATGCCCACATTACAATATCGCTAAGCTAAAACTGACGACAACACAACAAGAGCTTAGAATTGTGGTAGCAAACAGATAGTAGGCACTTGAAAAGGAAAAGGAAGACGATGAAACAGTAGAAGGCAAATGGAAATGTATAAAGGGAAACTTTCACCAAGACCAGTGAGAGAAGTGCTGGGATTCAGGACGAAACACCACATTGAATGGATGTCTGAGGATACGTGTCAAAAAATAGAAGGAAGACCCCAAATTGAACAAACTAAATCAAGCAAGAACACAGAAACAGTGACTCCAGGAGCAATATGACACAGAGAACAAAGAGATCAAAAAAGAGCACCAGGACACACAAATTAGATTTTATAGACAAAATGATGCACAGATTGCCACAACACAAAATGACGTGCAGACACTGTATAATATCACTAGACAACTGTCAGGAAGAACAAAAACCAGCTGACCAGTTCAAGACAATGAGGGCAACTTAACAGCGAAGACATCAGAACAATTAAATATTTGGAAGTAGTACTTCAGTCAGTCACTGAAAGGCAAGTCAGTGGTTAGCCCCCCGACATAGTGGAAGGAGAAGAGCTGGAAATTAGGACCTACCACTAGAGTAGAAGTAGAGAGGGCAGTAAATCAGTTTAAAAGTGGAAAGACACCAGGTCCAGACAGCATCCCATATGAGGTCCATAAGGTGGACTCAAAGAAGAGAGTACACAAGTGCTAGAACTAGGGGTGTTGCCGCACCCCCTGGCTTGAAGTCGTTTCCATCATATATAGGACTGGCAGTTTGGTTCAATGGCTCTCAGCACCCCCAATATAAAAATTGTTCCAGCACCCCTGACACAGTAGATACTTTGATAGGTCTCTTGCAAAAGATATGGGAAGAAGAAAAGAACCAAATGAGTGGGAAAATGGTCATATAGTGAAGCTGCCAAAGAAAGGAGATTTCAGTCAGCATAAAAACTGGAGGGGCATGAAATTGCTGTCCATCTCAAGTAAAATATTTACATGCATTATGCTAGCTAGATTAAAGAAAGCAATAGATTCAAGGCTACAACAAGGTAGGGTTCAGACAGGAGAAATCATTGTATAGTAGCCCAACATGTCATTATAGAACTGTCAATGCAATTTCAGTCATTTCTCTATATTAATTTCATAGATTTCCATAGACGACACAATAGATAGTACAATCTTATGGAAGTTCCTATGCCATTATGGAATCCTTCAGAAATATCCTTGGGAATATCATTCACAACTTCTACAAAAATAACACGTCAAATAATACATAACAATGAATTGACTAACCCATTCAAGGTAACTACCAGCATTAGACAAGGATCCCTTATGTCACCCGGGACCTTCTCACTGGTAATGGATTGGGTAATGAGAAAGACCACAGAGCAAACAAGGGGTATACAATGGATTTTCTCACAGAACCAAAAAGACCTCAATTTTGCACCTGATCTCAACCTGTTGTCCCATACCACCCAGATATATACAAGCTAAAACAAATTATCTCCAGACCTACACAGAGTTATTAAGACTGAAAATCAACACCGAGAAAACTAAAACCATGAGCATCACCACACAACAAAAACACACCAATAACATTTTCTAGGATTGACATAAAAGAGATCCAACATTTCACATATCTTGGCAGCATTGTAAGCAAAATAAGTGGGACAGAAGAGAGCATTAAAGTTAGAATAGCAAAAGCCAGACCAGCCTTCATATTCGTAAGCCTATCTGGACCTTCAAACCTTAACTATTTAACACCACTGTAAAAATCTGTCTTGCTATCTGGCACTGAAAGTTGGAGACTTATGAAGATCTTACTATCTAAACGTCAAGTTTTCTTTTTTTTGCTTGTTTGTTTTTTTAAAGAACAGCTGCCTTAGATGAATCCCTAATATCAAATGGCCAGGAGGGCAGGGCAGGGCAGGGCAGGGCAGGGCAGGGTGTGTGTGTGTGTGTGTGTGTGTGTGTGTGTGTGTGTGTGTGTGTGTGTGTGTGTGTGTGTGTGTGTGTGTGTGTGTGTGTGTGTGTGTGTGTGTGTGTGTGTGTGACACAAATTAAGAGCTTTGGAGGATGATGAAATCAAAGTGAATAGAATAGAAAATTATGGAATGAAAGTGGAGAGGACTAGGACACACTTGAAGGAAGGAACCAAACAACATAAGACAGGTGTTGGACTGGAAGCCCAAGTGCAAGAGGTGACGAGTAGACCAAGGACAATGTGGAAACATACAACAGAAGCAGAACTGAAGGTCATCAAAATGACATGGGAAAAAGCCAAGAGTGTAGCAAGAGATTACCAAAGATGGAAGGCAGTTGTGAAGGCCCTATGTTCTGCACGGCATAAAGAGGCATAAGTCATGCAGCGCACTGTACAGAGTACTGAAAAGAAGGAAGGATGGCCCAGTGGTTAGGGCACAAGTGTAGGATTTGGGACACTAGGGTTCAATTCCCTGCTGTGCCACAGACTTTGCACAAGTCACTTAACTTCTCTGTGCCTCAGTTCCCCATCTCTAAAATAGGGATAATAGCATTGCCTTACCTCACAGGAGTGTCATGAGGCTAAATGCATTAAAAGACTGTAAAGGTGCTCAGATGCCACAGTTATGTGGGTCATAGGAGTATGTAAAGTAGAAAGACCTAGGATGAAATCCTGCCCCACTGAGATCAGTAGCAAAACAGCCACTGACTTCACTGGGATCAGGATTTGATCCCTGATCTGCAAGAGTTTCCAATCTAAAAATCACTGATTGGAGCCCTGCACATCATTTTGCTATTTCACCCCTCTGCATCTCACTGGCACCACTGAAATTGTTCCCAAATAATTTATGATAGCATTTATTATCAAAGTTCATACATAACCTTTGGTTTGTCTAATGTGCTCATTGTACATGCATCTCATATGCTTACAACAGCCTGGAATGTTATAGAGCTCATAAAATCTCACTGTAGCATGCACCTGACAGCATACTAGTCTATCATTCTCTCTCTTATTATACACATCGTAAAGAGGCTAAACTCTAGAAATTTGAATAAACTTAATTCTTCTCCACCCTACTACTCCCTCTGCCCCGAGGATGATGTCTTCCTTAAACCATCTGAATAAATGAAGAGTGTGGTGTTGTTTAGTGCAGAGCAAGAACACATCAGTATGCCGTGAAGAGTGGACTATCAAATGATAAATACTAGCAAATATACATTCCCTGGCACTGGTAAAAGACACGCCTCAGTTTGCATGAGTATTAATATCATTGCTTGTATACTTGCATATGAGATTATTCTGCTATCATATGTTACAGCGTTGCTTTATGCACTGTACTCCTACAGGTTACAGGTCATAGGACAGGAATTTCTTTAAGCAGGCATTTAGCAGGAAAACCAGTAGAGACTATTGTTTCATATCCTGATTATGCAAATTGGCTTCACTAGTAAGGAAATTAACCATGCCACAGCTGTGTGGAGTAAAATTACAGAACAATCTATATTTTGAAAACGTTGAAAATCTGCTAAAGGAGAAAATTACATGATTGAACAACAGCATTTATAGAATTGCAGTGAAATATTTCACTGAGGGGGTTGTTTAGTGTTTATTGTTTCAACACTTCGATCAGTGAATTTCTACTGACATACATTGTAATGTACAAATCCACATATATTTTAAACCTTCAGTTAAGAAGAATGGATGAAAATAAGTCATTACTCATTTGTAGGACCAAACCCTAAGCAATCCTTTACTGAATGTTCTGAAATGTTTGTTGAAATTTTCCTTGATCATTGTAATGGCTCTGATCTTTTGTGATAAGCCATTAAACATCTCATATTACAGAATTTCCAGCCCAAATGGAAGCCAGAAATACTGGAAGTCCTCTGAGAAAGCAGAATATAAGAAACTAACATATGTTAATATGAATACTGATTATCCACAGGCACCTTAAAAGCACTGGTTATTTGTGGTGTTTTAATTATTCAGATGCCCTCTATATTAGCATAGTGGATGCAACTTAAATCATATCACTCACATCAGAGAGACCACTGATCATCTAGTCTGACCTCCTGCATAACAAAGGCCAAAGAACCTCCCATTTGAACTACAGCATAGATTTTAGAAGTGCATCCAATCTTGATTTAAAAGTTGCCAGTGATGGAGGATTCACCACAACCCTTGGTAAATTGCTCCATTGATTCATTGCCCTCATTGTTAAAAATGTATGCCTTATTTCCAGTCTGAATTTGTCTACTTCAGCTTTCAGCCACTGGATCTTGTTACTTCTTTGTGTGTTAGATTAAAGACCCCTTTGTCAAGTATCTGTTCCCCATGTAGGTCCTTACAGACTGATCAAATCAGCCCTTAACCTTTCCTTTGTTCAGCTAAACAGTTCCTTCAGACTTCTAAAGCTGTGACTTCACTTCCTGTGAACAATAGGTAAATATGATGAAACATTTAAACTCTGCTAAATTTAACATGTGCAAGTTACAGAAGTATTTGATGCAGGCTAGACTGGTCGTATAATTCACCAGTGACTTATCTCTGACAAACACTCAGAAGAGAAGTATATTATGAGAATTATGCCTGTGTGTACCACCTATCCCAATTGAAGTGGTGGGGAGGGAGGGGGAAGGAGGGAGCACAGAAGTATTTTGGATTATAAAAATGAAGACAGAGGACAAAAAGTGGTTTGGGTAGAAATGTTAGTTCATGAAAAAAACAGAAAATTAAGTAAAGATCATATGTAATAAAATGAGGCACGTTAAGATATATCCTTCAATAATTCATTATAAAAGCTACCATAACCAGTAGCTGGCATTTCATACTCTAACACAGACATGCTTTTTTGCAGCTTAATACTACAGGCAATGCCTCATACCACAAAAATACCATTCATTATTTGGAACAACTGATAGCTTCTTCCCCCTAAGGAGACCCAAGCTTACATAAGTGTAGAGTCTGAAATCCCATGGCCTCTCAGCCAAGGTGTACAGAAAAGCAGGTAATTTAGTAGTGGGCTTGGGGACATAAACAAATAGCCCCTGGCCAAAATTGGAATCAGCATAACAATTAAACATATTGGGTCTGATCCTCCGCTTATGTAAATCAGTGAGGAGGTAAATTTCAGTGGACCTATGCTATTTACACCAGCTGGAGATCTGGCCCACTTAATTTCAAGTATGACAAATAACACAGCAGTAAGAACTGTGCATCTTCTCTTGCTATAACAGAGTGACTAAAATAGAGCACAACTAGTACATGGTACAACGATACAGGAACAGGAGAGCACCCATGTATTGCAAGCATCTAGAATGACTGACTTCAGTTATACAAAGGTTTAACCTAGACCACTGAACTCTTTCTAATTATGTGCATTTATTCTGCACACTAGCAGATTCCTTTACTATACTTGAAAGAGTAAAGTGCTGGTGTCAAGGCACATCATTTATAAAACAGAATTTGTGGCGAGACATGCAGGTTTGTTATATAAAGCTACATTATCGTAGGAAAAGAGAGAGGTTGGAGCTGGAAATGTATAATGTACTATATGCTGAATTGTGCCCCAATTTAAGCTATTTTCACACCTCCTTTTTCCACACATGCAAATGTCAAAAGCATACAGAGTACCTGTTTAGTTACCCATGGTCAGTGCATTTTAAATTGCAGCAGGAAAACGTTTACTGACCCAAGGCACATAAATTACATCATTACCTAATGAACTGTTGCAGAATTCATTTGAATGGAGCAGTCTTTCTGAGGAGTTTGAATCTTCCCAGTGATTAAAGTGATTCAGACAGGAGTAGTCCAGGGTAGACAAAATTAATTTAGGGATGAGTCATGATATTCTGCACCAGTCTGAAACCTAATGAGCTGATTCAAATTCACTTAAATCACTGGAAAAATACTAATGGTACACAGATGGCAGAATATCAAAACAATCTTTCTGCAATCCAAAGCATTCGGGGCTGTCATTGTTCTGATGTGACTATTTTTACAATTGTCTAAATGGCCCGATCCTGCTCACTGAAGTTTAATGGCACGGTCACTATTAGTTCGATTCAGAGCTGCCCCACAGTCCCTTTGTGCTGGCTCTAGCTATGCCCTCTGGTGGACAGCATTGGTGAAGGGAGCCTCTATGACAGTGGCTCTCAACCTTTCCAGACTACTGTACCCCTTTCAGGAGTCTGATTTGTCTTGTGTAGCCCCAAGTTTCATCTCACTTAAAAACTACTTGCTTGCAAACTCAGACATGGAAATACAAAAGTGTCACAGCACGCTGACTGGGGGGAAAAAAAAGGCTGACTTTCTCATTTTTACCATATATTATAAAATAAATCAATTGAAATACAAATATTGTACTTACATTTCAGTGTGTAGTATATAGAGCAATACAAACAAGTCATTGTCTGTATGAAATTTCAGTTTGTGCTGACTTGGCTAGTGCTTTTTATACAGCCTGTTGTCAAACTAGGTAAATAGCTAGATGAGCTGTTGTACCCCTGGGGGTACACAGAGGTCTTCCATGAGGTACATGTACCCTTGGTTGAGAACCACTGCTCTATGACAAACACAGACAGCGCTCTGTGAAGCCCTGAGTGGGCAAGAGGAGAGAGAGGGCAGATTGGGCACAGGAGGAGGGGTGGCCAGAGAATTCCTGGTCCCAGCAATTCCCTGCTACCCCAGACTCATAGGAGCCGTGGCACTAGAGAAAACAATCAGGGTGTGAAATAAGAGGGATCACAACTCCCCCCTTCTTTGGCTGGTGTGAGAAGTGCTCCCCTACCTGTTTCAAACTACTGAGTGTAAAGTAGGGCAGCCTTTGGGATTGCTTCTGTCTGCACCAGGACCAAACCAGCTACTGCAGCCCAAGAATGAGTCAAGTGCAGCCCCTCTCCTCCCCCCCGCCCCACACCAATGCCCTGTGCCTGAATGAATTTGCCCCACTGAATGCAATGGGAGAAGAATCAATAGCTCTATAGGGAAGCTCATGAAGAGTAGTCTCCTTTGTTTTGAAGGCTTGGCGAACACTTCAAGGCTGGCAAGCTGAACCATCTGACTAAAATCAATAGAGTATTTAAAGTACCCACATTAGGTAAACAAGAAGAAAGAGCATGTTGTTTGTTAATACGACTATCTAATACCATGGACTCTTTCATCAATGGATCTCCTGCAACTGCCCACTCTAAGGGTGAAATTCACACCAGTACTTATGCCCCATTTAAGCCACAAAACAGAGTTGAAGTGGGACTTACGTGGTGCATAGCCCTTGCGCTGGCACTCTGCACAGGGGGTGAATTTCACCCTTAGTGAAGCAACTGGCATGTGCCACGTCCTACAGATGTATCAGCTGTAGCATACATTCAGCACCGCCAGTAATTCCTTTCTTGTGTGGCACGTGCCTCTGCTTTTGGACTTGCTCCCAGACAGATTTATTTTGCTCAGTGGTGGGAGGGAGGGGGGAGCAGGAATCATATACAGTTGCAGAGAGAACAGACAGAGACAGTCTGCTGACACATCCTTGCAGATCCTCCTTCACCCTGGGCTGTGTGCTCATCACCAATGCTTCACAGCCCCCCAGGTCTTTGAGTCACCATAGGATACTTTATCCTTTCCTACTTCAGAAACCTTAGTGACCTTCACCTCCTTTTATGATTTAAAATTTCCCTGCAGCTAAGAGTAATTCTGGTAGAACGGCAACAGTAAAAGACCATTCATTTTCTCATTTGTGTTTTAAATATAGGATTGAAATAAATTCCCATGGAAATGAAGTCCTAGAGTAATAACACACAAGCACTTTGTAAATTTCATTTCACTAATGCCCTTGTATCCTACTCCACCTAATCTATACCGCTATAGAATTCTTGAGCCTCTTATGAGGCCACCAAATTGTTGGGAGGATTTTGTGGTGTGGACAAATGACAACAACAACTTGGATTAGACCAAACTCATTCTAACTTTGTAACCCAATGTAGGATTTGAAGTCTCCAGAGCTGAATGTCTACAGAACTAGATGATTGCACTACTTATTCCCTATAAGTGAGTTGACTTTAAAATATTAGTTTAAATTCCATCCGTTTAAATTCCATTAGAGTTTGTAAAGATTAAATTTCCCACTGACTCAGTAGCATGATTTTCAACATTTTTATGTTCTTTCTTTGCTGAGAATCTAGTTGGTGCACTCAGGCTTAGGATGAAGATCAAACCTAGTGGGCAAAAGACCATTTTTTGCATGCTTTAATAGGCTTGTTTACTAGGGATTCACAAGTTCACTTGCAATTCACGCCCAATTCCCTATAAAAAGGTGAATGATCTAACTCTCAAATTCATACACAAATACTACAGTGCATACACGACGCATCTATATCTATATGGCTCATGGCTATTAGTCCTCTACGTTTTTACAGACTTCAGACTTCATTTTGTTTTCATCAGCCCATATCCATTTCATTAGTAGAAGCTGATAAATGTCAGCTCTGCAAACAGGACAAAAAAGATGCAGTTCTCTCTCCATAACCTGTCTAATAAATTCAATAGGTGTCACTTGTGTGGAAGGGTCTATATTCCTCAGCAGTAATTTGTCACCAAGAAACAGTTTCAGGGTGTTTCACAGTTGTGTGCCAGCATTTGTTTCAGGCCTTATCTTCAGTGAACATTTCTTGCTAAGAAAAATTAATTCCATGCATCTGTCATTATAGGAACAAAGCAAATGCACTGTCTGTAGAAGGGCATTATTCAGTACATTAGGCATTGATATGACAGTTTTCTTCATCTCACAGCTGCTCGAAACAATAAGTAAGCTCACTAATCAACCTGAGGTTGGTAAAACTCACATTATAGAGGTAGGACAAGGAAGGGATTTCTTTTTCTTCCTCCAGCCCCCCTGTCTCTCTCTTTCTTTTGGTAAAGTTTGTTGCTTATTCCAACCCTTGCAAAAAAAATAAAATAAATAAAAAAACCACATCACAATTTAAAATCTTTTTCTTAACACATTTCATGGCAGCGTTAAAAATAGTCATCTTATGTTAGGGTATATAAAGTTATGTTTTTCTATCCACCTAATTGCTTAGGGCATGGCTACACTTGCAGATGTAGAGCACTTTGAATTAAACCAGCCTTCAGAGAGCACAGTACGGAAAGCACTGCAGTCTGTCCACACAGACAGCTGCAAGCGCACTGGCGTGGCCACATTTGCGGCACTTGCCCATAATGCACCACTCCCAATGCTGCTGCAACTATCCTACAGAGCACCTCTTCCCATTCTGGCACTGTGGCTTGTGGGAAGGGGGCAAGGGGTGTGGGGCATTCTAGGTCGTGTCCCAACGCCCCTTGATGCATCGGTTCGCGACCCAGCAATCCCTCTGCTTCCATCCACATTTGGCACCATCTTTCAATCTTTTTTGTGCTGTGCGCTCTGTCTTCCCTTTCAGTCTGCGGGAATGGAGCCTGAACTGCTGAGGAATATGCTGACAAGTCTCGCCAGCACATCACGTTTGGCAGTCGAGTTACTCCTTAAGATCCAAACTGACAGTGAGGACTCAGACAATGATATCGACTCGAGTAATGCATAGGATTCACGATGTGACGGAGAGACTGCCGAGACTCATCAAGCCCTCGGATCGCTACCCCTTCCTGCTTCTACACGTGGGCACCAATGATACTGCCAAGAATGACCTTGAGCGTATCACTGCAGACTACGTGGCTCTGACAAGAAGGATAAAGGAGTTTGAGGCGCAAGTGGTGTTCTCGTCTATCCTCCCTGTGGCAGGAAAAGGCCTGGGTAGAGACCGTTGAATCGTGGAAATCAACGAATGGCTACGCAGATGGTGTCGGAGAGAAGGGTTTGGATTCTTTGACCATGGGATGGTCTTCCAAGAAGAAGGATTGCTAGGCAGAGACGGGCTCCACCTCATGAAGAGAGGGAAGAGCATCCTTGCAAGCAGGCTGGCTAACCTAGTGAGGAGGGCTTTAAACTAGGTTCACCGGGGGAAGCAGACCAAAGCCCCGAGGTAAGTGGGGAAGTGGGATTCCGGGAGGAAGCACAAGCAGGAGACTGCAAGAGGGGAGGACTCCTGTCTCAGACCGAGAAAGCGGGACAATCAGCGAGTTATCTTAAGTGCCTATACACAAATGAAAGAAGCCTGGGGAACAAGCAGGGAGAACTAGAAGTCCTGGCACAGTCAAGGAATTATGATGTAATTGGAATAACAGAGACTTGGTGGGATAACTCACATGATTGGAGTACTGTCATGGATGGATATAAACTGTTCAGGAAGGATAGGCAGGGCAGAAAAGGTGGGGGAGTTGTGTTGTATGTAAGAGAGCAGTATGACTGCTCAGAGCTCCAGTATGAAACTGCAGAAAAACCTGAGAGTCTCTGGATTAAATTTAGAAGTATGAACAACAAGGGTAATGTCGTGGTGGGAGTCTGCTACAGACCACCGGACCAGGGGGATGAGGTGGACGAGGCTTTCTTCCAGTAACTACCAGAAGTTGCTAGATCACAGGCCCTGGTTCTCATGGGTGACTTTCATCACCCCGATATCTGATGGGAGAGCAATACAGCAGTGCACAGACAATCCAGGAAGTTTCTGGAAAGTGTAGGGGACAATTTCCTGGTGCAAGTGCTGGAGGAACCAACTAGGGGAAAAGCTCTTCTTGACCTGCTGCTCACAAACAGGGAAGAAATAGTAGAGGAAGCAATAGTGGATGGGAACCTGGGAGGCAGTGACCATGAGATGGTCAAGTTCAGGATCCTGACACAAGGAAGAAAGGAGAGCAGTAGAACAGAGACCCTGGACTTCAGAAAAGCAGACTTCGACTCCCTCAGGGAACTGATGGGCAAGGTCCTCTGGGAGAATAACATGACGGGGAAAGGAGTCGAGGAAAGCTGGCTGTATTTTAAAGAAACCTTATTGAGGTTGCAGGAACAAACCATCCCGATGTGTAGGAAGAAAAGTAAATATAGCAGGCGACCAGCTTGGCTTAACAGTGAAATCCTTGCTCGTCTTAAACACAAAAAACAGCTTATAAGAAGTGGAAGATTGGACAAATAACCAGGGAGGAGTATAAAAGTATTGCTCAGGCATGCAGGAGTGAAATTAGGAAGGCCAAATCACACTTGGAGTTGCAGCTAGCCAGAGATGTTAGGAGTAACAAGAAGGGTTTCTTCAGGTATGTTAGCAACAAGAAGAAAGTCAAGGAAAGTGTGGGCCCCTTGCTGAATGAGGGAGGGAACCTAGTGACAGAGGATGTGGAGAAAGCTAGTGTACTCAATGCTTTTTTTGCCTCTGTCTTCACAGACAAGGTCAGCTCCCAGACAGCTGCACTCTGCAGCACGGTATAGGGAGGAGGTGACCAGCTCTCTGTGGGGAAAGAAGTAGTTCGGGACTATTTAGAAAAGCTGGACGAGCACAAGTCCATGGGGCCGGATGCACTGCATCCGAGAGGTGCTAAAGGAGTTGGCCGATGAGATTGCAGAGCCATTGACCATTATCTTTGAAAAATCATGGCGATCGGGGGAGGTCCCGGATGACTGGAAAAAGGCTAATGTAGTGCCTGCCCATCTTTAAAAAAGGGAAGAAGGAAGATCCAGGGAACTACAGGCCAGTCAGTCTCACCTCAGTCCCTGGAAAAATCATGGAACAGGTCCTCAAGGAATCAATTCTGAACCACTTAAAGGAGGGGAAAGTGATCAGGAACAGTCAGCATAGATTCACCAAGGGCAAGTCATGCCTGACTAATCTAATTGCCTTCTATGATGAGATAACCGTCTCTGTGGATGAGGGGAAAGCAGTGGATGTGCTATTTCTGGACTTTAGCAAAGCTTTTGATACAGTCTCCCACAGTATTCTTGCCAGCAAGTTAAATAAGTATGGGCTGGATGAATGGACGGTAAGGTGGATAGAAAACTGGCTAGATGGTCGGGCTCAATGGGTAGTGATCAATGGTTCCATGTCTAGTTGGCAGCCGGTATCAAGTGGAGTGCCCCAAGGGTCGGTGCTGGAGCCGGTTTTATTCAATATCTTCATTAACAATCTAGAGGATGGTGTGGACTGCACCCTTAGCAAGTTTGCAGATGACACTAAACTGGGTGGAGTGGTTGATACGCTGGAGGGTAGGGATAGGATACAGAGGGACCTAGACAAATTAGAGGATTGGGCCAAAAGAAATATGATGAGGTTCAACAAGGACAAGTGCAGAGTCCATGCACTGCTACAGACTAGGGACCGAATGGCTGGGCAGCAGTTCTGCAGAAAAGGACCTAGGGGTTACGGTGGACAAAAAGCTGAATATGAGTCAACAGTATGCCCTTGTTGCCAAGAAGGCTAATGGCATTTTGGGTTGTATAAGTAGGGGCATTTCCAGCAGATCGAGGGATGTGATCATTCCCCTCTACTCAGCACTGGTGAGGCCTCATTTGGAGTACTGTGTCCAGTTTTGGGCCCCACACTACAAGAAGGATGTGGATAAATTGGAGAGAGTCCAGCGGAGGGCAACAAAAATGATTAGGTGGCTGGAGCACATGACTTATGAGGTGAGGCTGAGGGAACTAGGATTGTTTAGTCTGCAGAAGAGAAGAATGAGGGGGGATTTGATAGCTGCTTTCAACTACCTGAAAGGGGGTTCCAAAGAGGATGGATCTAGACTGTTCTCAGTGGTAGAAGATGACAGAACAAGGAGTAATGGTCTCAAGTTGCAGAGGGGGAGGTTTAGGTTGGATATTAGGAAAAACGTTTTCACTAGTAGGGTGGTGAAGAACTGGAATGGGTTAGCTAGGGAGGTGGTGGAATCTCCTTCCTTAGAGGTTTTTAAGGTCAGGCTTGACAAAGCCCTGGCTGGGATGATTTAGTTGGGTTTGGTCCTGCTTTGAGCAGGGGGTTGGACTAGATGACCTCCTGAGGTCCCTTCCAACCCTGAGATTCTATGATTCTATGACATGAGATTGCTTGTGGCATTCACAGACATGCTCGCCACCGTGGAACAGTGCTTTTGGGGGTCGGGAAACAAGCACTGAGTGGTGGGATCATATCATCATGCAAGCCAGGGATGACGAGCAGTGGCTGCAGAACTTTCGGATGAGAAAAGCCACTTTCATGGGACTGTGTGATGAGCTTGCCCCACCCTGCAGTGCAAGGACATGAGACTGAGAGCAGCCTTGATGGTTAAGAAGCGGGTGGCTATTGCAATCTGGAACTGATCGGTCACTAACCAGTTTGGAGTGGGGAAGTTGACCATTGGAATCGTGTTGATGCAAGTTTGTAGGGCCATTAATCGCATCCTGCTCAGAAGAACCGTGACTCTGGGTAACATGCATGACATTGTGGCTGGCTTTGCACAAATGGGTTTACCTAACTGTGGAGAGGCGATAGATTGGACGCATATTCTGTGATAGACCCAGGCCAGTTGGGAACAGCAGAGTAGTAGAAGGGAGATATACTGGCCACTGGATAAGCAATTTTCTGTTCCCTGAGTGACCAGAGCAGGGGCTGCTCCAGGCTAATGAGAACACCTGACTCCAGTTAACCTGCTAAGAGTCAGGTGAGGCTGTTAAGCACCTGACTCTAATTAAGGCCCCTCTGATGCTATAAAGGGGCTCACTCCAGTCAGGCCAAAGGGAGCCAGAGAAGAGGAAGTACGTGTGAGGAACTGGGAGCAAGAGGCGTGCAAGAAGCTGAGAGTGAGTAGGCATACTGCTGGAGGACTGAGAAGTACAAGCGTTATCAAACATCAGGAGGAAGGTCCGGTGGTGAGGACAAAGAAGGTGTTGGGAGGAGGCTATGGGGAAGTAGCCCAGGGAGTTGTAGCTGTCGCACAACTGTACCAGGAGGCACTCTAGACAGCTGCAGTCCACAGGACCCTGGGCTGGAACCCGGAGTAGAGGGTGGGCCTGGGTTCCCCCTAAACCTCCCAAGTCCTGATCAAACACAGGAGGAATTGACCTGGACAGTGGCTTCTACCAGAGGGGGAAGGTCTCTGGGCTGTTTCCTGACCCACAGGGTAAATTTGTGAGGCGAGCAAATCCACCAATAAGCGCAGAACCCACCAAGGTAGAGGAGGAACTTTGTCACAATTCCAATTCTGGCACCAGCCTACCTAGCCTCTGAGTACATTAATCAGAAGGGCTATTTCTCTATGGTTCTCCAGGTGCTTGTGGATCACCGTGGGTGTTTCATTGACATGAACAGAGGCTGGCCCAGAAAGGTGCATGATGCATGCATCTTTTGGAACACTGGCCTGTTCAGGAAGCTGCAAGCTGGGACTTTTTTTCCTAGATCAGAAGATCACCGTAGGTGAAATCGAAATGCCCACTGTGATCCTTGGAGACCCTGCTTACCCTTTAATGCCATGGCTCATGAAACCCTACACAGGGAGCCTTGACAGCAGCAAGGAGCAGTTCAACAACAGGCTGAGCTGATGCAAAATGACTGTGGAGTGTGCTTTTGGCCGTTTAAAGGGCTGCTGGCTCTCTCTGTATGGGAAGCTGGACCTGGCTGATGACAGCATCCCCACGGTTATATCCCTAACATTTGTAAAGGGAAGGGTGAAAGCTTCCCTCAGGCATGGACCTCGGATGTTCAACTCCTGGAGGCTGAATTTGAACAGCCAGAGAGCAGGGCTATTAGAGGGGCCCAGTGTGGGGCTGCAAGGATTAGGGATGCCTTGAGGGAGCAATTTGAGGCTGAAAGCCACCAGTAATGTCTAGTGCCCTGCATGGGCGTGAAGTGCAGCGGTTCCAATGTTAGTAGAAATCTGTGTTTGCTATGCTGACTTGCAGTGCCTGTTGCTTTCCTGGGCTAAGGTATCTTTTACTGTATGTAATAATAAAGAATGTTTTCAAAGCCAAAAAATCCATTTATTGAAAAGAAACATAACTGCTTGGGAAACAGAAAGGGCAAGGGGGTGGAGTGGGGAACAGGACAATCACAAATTTGCATATGTCCTGTTATCATACTCAGCCTTCCTGTCTGGAGTGCCATGCAATGAGTGCTGCACTTCAGGCTGGCTATACTGCATGGTGATGGGGCTTAAGTGCTGTGGGTAAGGGTAGTAGTTTTCAGGGCTGGGTGGTGAAGCTACAGGTGTTGGAGGCACCTGTTGGCAATAAGAACCCGGATGTTGGGGAAAGTGGGTTGGAGGTGACATGGGGGCACAAGGGAAAGAGTTTTGGGACAAGGGCTGCGGGGTGGGGCGGGTGCAGTAGTGCTCCACCTGCATGGCTTCTATATTGTGATGCCAGCTTTTCCCAACCTAGTGCTAAAAATTTCCCAAATCTGGTGAAAAATTCCCAGATGAAGGTTTTTACAGTGCTTCTATATCCTGGGAAATTTCCCCAAATCTGGGAATTTGTGAGTAAAATGTTTCAACTTGGGAAATTGGGAATTTTCATTCAAAACATTTTACTCAAAAATTCCCAGATTTTGGGAAATTTCCCAGGATATAGAAGCACTGGAAGCAAGGGAGAGTCTTCTACTACAATGCGGTTTCTGCCCTGGCCCATATGCAGCTTGCCTGTGTGCAGCAATGGTCCCCCCACCCCTCACGGCACAGTGGTGCGGATATGTTAGCCTGACTGGGACAAGGACCACAGTGGCTCTCCCAAGAAACCCGCATAAGCGCATTGCCCAAGTTCTGGCTGAGACCTTTGAAGAGATCACTGAGGCCGATTACCGTGATGTGAAAGAGCACATCAACGCTCTCTTCTGCATCTAGGCATGCATACAGCCCTAACCCTCCTCGCCCCAAGAGCTCACACCAAGTAACTTCCTTCACAAAATAAAAGCCACCTACCAGGAACCTCCTCTGGTATTTGTCCTTCCCCAAGCACCAGTCACCATGACTGGCTACCTTCCTCCTGGCTTGAGAGCAGCTCCTGGCTGCATGCATCTAGGGATGCCGGGGTGTCTTCCTCCACCTCAGCACCCTTGCTCCCACTTTTCTCCTCCTCCTGCCTTGTTGAACTGGGCTCTGAAGTGTCCATGGTGGTCTTTAGAGTAGAGGTGGGACCACCCCCAATATCGCATCTAGCTCTTTGTAGAAATGGCAGGTTGCGGGGGCAGCACCAGAGCAGCGGTTTGCCTTGCGGGCTTTGCGGTAGGTATTCCACAGCTCCTTCATTTTAACCCTGCACTGCAGTGCGTCCCGGTCATGGCCCCTTTCCATCAGGTAGGTCCTTTGCTATCTGCCCGAAGGTATCGTAATTCCTACGGCTGGAGCGCAGCTGGGACTGGACAGCTTCCTCCCCCCAAACACTGATGAGGTCTAGCACCTCGCCATTGCTCCATACTGGGGATCGCCTGGTGCGTGGAGGCATGGTCACCTGGAAAGATTCGCTGAGAGCACTTCACGCCTTGCTGAGCAAACAGGAAGGAGATTTTCAAAATTCTCAGAGAATATAAAGGGCGGGTGTGACAGTTGGTCACCTGAGGGAAGGGCAGTAGAGTTCAAACTGATGACCAGAGTGGCTAGAACAGGCATTGTGGGACACTTCTGGAGGCCAATCAGAGCGCATTAACAGACAAGGGCATCCACACTGGCACTGTGGCACTCCAGCAGGAGCACATTAAACGTTATTCCACTTGCTGAGGTGGAGTACCAGGAGCGCTCTAGCCGTGGAGTCAGAGCGCTCTATGTACCTTGCCAGCATGGATGGTTAGTGAGTTAGAGCGCACTGGGCTGTTTTAATGAGCTCTAACTCGCAAGTGTAGCCATGCCCTCAATAAACTACAGTGGAACAACCACTGACCCTATGGTAACTTTGGCCTGTGTGCAACAGTTGTATGTATAAACAGAGCTTTCTTTAAAGATCATTTTATTCAGACCTCAAATATAGTAGTCTAAACAAAGAATTCTTCCTTATTGTACTGGATCAAAACAATGTATTGTGGACACAGTTCTTCAGGAGAGAATTTGATCTTTAAAAACTTAATCAATCTCTGATCATCATTCAAAAAAGAAGAAAAGGGAAGAAAAGGGGATGAAACCATGGCTATGTTTAAAGAGAAAAACAAAACCGACCTGCTCATTTTATGTTTGGTGCAATGAGGAATCAGAAAGAGATAGATGCAGAAGTGTTTCAGTGAATAAATGGGGGTAATTGGAGAAAAAAAACTTTCTAAAAAAGACAGACAAGTATAATCTTAGTTTTTTTTCCAGTTACCTCCAATTATTTACTTAAACACAATCACAGTGCACAAATTGGTTAAAATCATAAAGTTAACAACACTATACTCACTAATCATATTCTGAACACTCACAAAAAAATGCTTACATATTACAGCTAGAAGAATACCTCATAGTTTCCTGGAATAGTCACTGAAATAAAAAAACTGAGTTCACTTTGGCTACATTCATGCTCCTTTGGTGTTCATTTTCCATTATTATTCCAGCAAGTGACTGGCAAGAACACTTTCAGAATTAATTAATTTTAAGCAAATATTAAAGAAAATCAATTTTAAACTTGTATTGCAAGTACCTATGCCAGAAACCTTGTTCTGGGCCTGGTCCAAAAGCCCATTGAAGTCAATGAGTATCTTCCCACTGACTTCAGTGGGTTTTGGATCAGGTCTCCTCGGATTCATGTTCATCTGATTAAGAAATGAAAAATTACCATATGACCCTTGAGTCCAATGAAAACTAACCAATAACATTTGAGTTTTAGATAATCTACAGGGTGAGCTGCTGGCTAATCCACAATATAATTATTTGCAGAAATTCAGACAAATTTTTGAATAAAAATAAATGAAAAATAAAGTAGAAAATTCCTGGACCAAAAAGAGATGGTACATTCATCTCAGACGTTATTTGCAGGAATTATTCATGCATCTTAAATATTTGCAAAACAGGAGTCATATTTGCCAAACAAGATAAGCTGAGCTGTTCTCCCAGTTTCAGAGTTGCCATCACTTGCTCTTTCCCTGGTACAAGTTAGAGCTATCTAAAAGCTACTCCGTCTTCTGGTTGCCAGTGGTAAAGTCCTGACAATCAGAGATCAACACAAATGAAGGCTTTGCCATGCCCCTTCTCACCCAATATGCCCTCTTGGCCTCAAGTTAGCATGGAATGGTAGTATAGAAGCTCTTCCTGACTTGAGGATGCCCCTCAAGGGAGTCCTCGCATATCTGAATTTGCCAGCTTTTTGGCTGCTTTGTGCCACCTGAGTACTTCCCTCGGAGCAGGTGGGGTGGAAATAAGGAATGTTGGTTTTATAAGTAATCAGCAATGTTCTACTTGCACTAATGGGAAGTAATAGTTTGGAAAGAAATTCGTGCATTAGCAATTGTTGAAAACCTTGTGGGTACAATAAACAATGGATTTCTACCCTTAAGTAGTGAAGGCCATTGAATATTTTTTCAGTGACTGATCCAGCACTATTTCTACTTACTTTTAAAAAGCTATATTTGAAATGCTAAGTAGCAGAGGAAATTGCCCATGGGTTTCCTGCATTTGTGATGTTTCTTGGCAATCCCAAATTCTTTATCTTGATCGTGAATCATTCCAAAAAGATCCTTGTATCCCAATAAGGGCTACCCCAGTGCCCTTCAAAACTCCTGATCTTTCTTTCAAAGGAGGACGCTCAAGGGTTTCCAAATGATTCTCTCACATTTCTGCATAGCAAATGATGGGCACCCCCCGCACCCCGTTCCACTATGTTTGTATTTTTACATTTTCAGTTACATTCTAAAATCAGAAAGAAAGGGAATAAATTTTAATTTAAGTTCTTTCACTTTCAAATCTTGGAAAGCATAAGTACAATAATATATAAAGCAGAGAGAGCAAGAGGATGGGCTTGTGGTTAATATGCTGGACTGGGACTCAGGAGATCTGGATTCAATACTCAACTCAGAAACAGATTTCCTATGTGACACTTAGGCCAGATCTATACTGGCAAAGCGCTCCTGGTACATATATAGCCTATAGCAGCTAAGCTACACGGTAGTGGGTAAACCTTACTCCAGCCTCCCCACCCCTCACATAAACAAGTAAAGCTGTCCAGAAATTTTGCGATTAAACCTTTTTTCAATCAGCACATGCTGATTTGTCAAACCAAAACTATTCCTGGGGAAAGGGTTGGTTTTGATAATTTTTTCAGCTCAATCTTTTTGAGAAAAAAAAAAAGTTTAGAAATCATTTAAATGTTTCATGTTGATGTTTTTGAAATAAAAAAAATTCCAGTTTTCAGGTACAAAATTACTTTTAGTTTTGAAATTTAAGCCAATTATAGTAAAAGCTTTAAAAACTATAGTACAATTTAAAAAAATAAAAAATGATTGCAATTGACAGTTTAACTCCCCCCCCCCGCCCAATAATTTTTTTCAAAGTTTTGGTTTGTGAAAATATTCAAGATGAGAAAATTTCTCAATATCTTGAAAATTTTCACGAGATGGAAAAAAACAATTCTTGCCCAGCTCTACAAACAAGTTACAGTAGTAAAAGATCACTGTTGACCATATAACTGCATTTATACTAGGGCCATATTCTTGCACAGTTATGTCAGTCAGACAGCTGACTTGAGATTTCAGTCCCACCATCGTTAACATGTACCACCAGACTGCGTACCACCAGAAATCAATGGAGCTCTGTGAAAGCAAAACAGCCTGCCTGCATGGTATCAACTGCAGGATCTGGGCCTTAGTCTCTCTGCCTGAGGGATGGGGATAATTGTTCCTTTCTTCCATTCTTTGTCTGTGTTTCTAACAAAAGCTCCTGAGGACAGGGACTGTCTTTTGTTATGCAGATATACAACACCTGATACAATGGGGAGCCAACTCGGTTGGGATCTCTTAGTGCTCCTGTAATACAAATAACAATCACAACAACATATCAAATTGTTGAAAGAGTAGCCAGAATTATTTAGAGGAGACATTTTGAAAAGCTACAGTGAATAATATTGCATTTAGACTTAATTGGAAGCTAGCTTATTTTTAGCTTTATATAATTTGACATATTTTTATGAATTAACTAGCTTCCAAGTGGCTCAATGAAATGGCTATTTTCTTAGCCAATCAATTTACCTCATGGCTTGTTAGTTAGTTGGTTTGATCTTCTACTCTTTTATGTTTTTTAAATTATCTTTTTAAAATTCATTTCTCTCTCGCTGAATGCTGCCAAATAAGATATCTAGTAGCTTAAAAGAAAAGAAAGACTGCTGGTTCATCTCTATTATATTGTCTATTATTTAAATCCAATTATTTGGAATTATAGGAATGAGGATAATGGATTTAAATATTGTGACCACATTATATTTACTTCTGAAAAGATGTTATGGCTGTCTATCTTTAAAGTTTATTTTTGATAATTGCCATGGTATTCCCCCTCAGAGTTGGGCCGTTATCCAGTCATAGGTTCATAACATAATTTGATTAAAGTTATCACTTAAAAATATTGAAAAGGTTTTCTCCGTAGTGCTGGCCCAGAACAACGAAAGATGTCATCCAAAACAAATCCCTCCCCCACAACTCGCACAAAAGATGTTCTCTGTTTGCTAAGCATCTTTGTTCTTTGTCCTGTGATGCTTAATTAAGGATATAATGGAAAATATTATAGTCATTTTAGACTTGTTTGGAAGTAATGAGGCCTGAGGCAAAGCAGAGAGTTCGATTTAATTCAAATCAACTTACAACTGTTGGCAATACCCTTTACAAAGGATCTTAGTGAGGATATAATTTTCTGAAATAATTTGCAGTTACTTTTTTCCTCCCTAATAATTATTTTTTTTAATTTCATATGTGTCATGACTCCCAGCAGCACAGTGTTAAGTTTTATATAGAGACTCTCTCTCAATGAATAGTTTGCCATTTATAAATTGGCATAAAGTTTTCTTCGCAGAGACATGTGTTTCCTATGACTGCTTGCATCCGAAGAAGTGGGTATTCACCCACGAAAGCTCATGCTGCAAAACGTCTGTTAGTCTATAAGGTGCCACAGGATTCTTTGCTGCTTCTACAGAACCAGACTAACACGGCTACCCCTCTGATACGTGTTTCCTATAGTTGATTGATAGATGAAGCATACAACCAAGTTATTTATGTGGATCTCATCACTGACATCTAAGCACCTGCATAGCCTATATATTCAGAGTGAATTTCACCCAAAAGCAAATATCTTAAGTGGTGCTTAAGTTTCATTGTGAAGGTTTATGGGGAAGGAAGGTTTGCCAATAAAATATCAATAGGGAGGGACTTCTAACCACTGCTCTCTGGTCTTTAGTGTACAGGAGTGGAGAGGAACTTCATGCTGGCCCCCCAGATACTGGTGTGGGAGGCAGCATTATTAACCTATTTGTATTGTGGTAGTGCCTATAGGCTGCAGTCAGGCAGGGACTGGTACCTCTTGGGATAGGCACTATGCATATACATGTAAGGAAAATATGGTCCTTGCACCAATAAGCTATTGGGAGAGGCCACAGGATTTTGTGGACCACTGTGACCCCTAGCATCAGAGAGGCTGTGGCCACTAGCCAAACCCACAGAACAGAGTTGCAGCTGCTGGATCGCTGAGATACACCCCTGCCTCTGAGCTTCCAGTTTGGGGCAGATATTCCCTTCCAATTCTTCCCTCTTCATCTACATAAAGCCTAATTACTTGGGTTTTAAGGAGTTGAAATGAATTTTGCCAGCAAGGAATTAAATTTGATATGCCTGATCCTGTGCTAAATAATCCCAGGGTATTTTTGTTTGTATTTTTGTTTGTAAATTGATTTGGCTATAGTAAAATTGTGAAGTTTTTATATACACCTGAGAATTACGCAAGTGGATTACATTCAGCAGAAAGAAGGCGTTTGTTGATATTATTTTAGAGGGGAAAATGTTAAAAATTATTTAACTTTTTGTGCTTGCAAAAGGGACCAGAATGATCATTCCAGAACTACAGCATTTAGCTCAAGAGTGTGCAGTCCTGCTCTCATTGATTTCAATGGAAGCAGGACTAGACCCAGAAGGGGCAAGTCACAGGAAGAAACAAGCAGCCCAAGATTGACCATACTCTCCAACACATGCGCCTGAATCCAGACCAAGGAGGGCTTCTTGGGTTGAAGAGGTAGTTCAGGCTCCCTGCCCATTCAGCCCTCTGCCTCTCTTCTGAAACCACCAATGCTGGCTTTTGAGATACAGCAACCTGTACACTGGGAGCACAGTTAAGATCCTCAAACTCACTTCCTTAACGCCAAGTCAACAGTCAGGCATATGGTAGGAAGTTTCAACTACTGACTTAGGCTGGATTTATTTAAGTGATCTCTGCTGCAAAGCATAGTGCCATAGAGGTTTTATGCTATTAGATACTGCTGTCCCTGCGCTACGCACATTTGAATCTCAGCCCTACAGAGGTGGGCCAGGAAGCTGTTCATAAATTTAAAAAACTTCCTTCTAAAAATACGATCCCTTGGGCGATCAGATATTAGCGTGAGAGCCACTAAGAAATTGCTGTTGTGAATTCTTAACAAGTTTTCAATCTTATTTAAATCCCTTCTCAGATACTGACCAGAAATAGAAGTAAGGTATGGGCTAATGAAAAGTAAAATTCAGCTGGCACTTCATAGCACCAGTTTCTAGACGAACATCTTCCAACCATGTGGCAACAGCAGCATGATGTGAGCTTCAGCTCAGTACATCTAACACTATATACACTCAATATAGTAAATTCACTCAGCAGTCCAATCTGCTTTATATTTCCAGTTTTTCCTACCCTTCTGTTGCCGACTCAAAGAGCCCAAGGCGGAGCAACAGCGGGATTCGTTGCCCGGTGTGCGTCGCACTAATTATCACACCAGGGTGGAGAAGCAAAACCAGGTTTATTTGAGCCCCAAATAAGGTGTCAGGGAGAATAGCATTCTCAAATCCTGCACACCCGCGCGCAGGCGGGGTCCCAGCATTTATACCCCACTTGTTTGTGTAAGCCTTTTGTTCGGTTTTCCCCCTCACCCCTCCCTTCCCAGCAGCAGCTACATTAGGTATTACATTTCAGCGTGTTAGAAAAGGTTCTCATGCACAAGCTTATCTATGGCCTTCACAGAACAAACGCATACAGATTTTCCTTCCCCCTCTCCCCCTCCTCCCCGCCGCTTCTGCTGTTTCAAACTCCTACATTTGCAAGCGGAGATTGCTGACAGCTACACATTTTGCTTGCAGTCTGTTAGCATCTTAGGCTGGTTAAAGTTCACAGCATGTAAGAACTTTGGTTCACTTCAGGCCCAAAGTCACAACTTTGGTTTACTCAGGCCTAGTGGCACCAACAATTCCCCCCTTTGAGAATACTCAACAAACTTTTGGCGAGTTTTCTCAAACTTTAAAAACAAAAAAAACAATGAAGCTTTACAGATATATGTACAACTGCTCTTTTGAGCTTAGTTACCCCCAACCCAGGAATGAATGCATGGGCAAAAGAGTGGAATGTTCATTTAACAACTAAGGGATTGGGACACTGACTATAAATCAGGTAGGTATACCAAGTGGTTTAATTTCCCAGATGTCTCGGTGAATAATTCAGTCCCATATGCATGCTCCCCATGGACCCAGCAGGATTCGGTATGTGGGAACCACACCCACCCTAACCGGTCCATATGCTTGGAAGGAGCACTGTGAATGTCCCACTTCCATCCAGAAAGTGTCCAAGTATGTCTTCATGACCACAGATCAGATGGTACTCCTGATGCATCTGTAAGGGCAGTGGGCCAAGTCTGGTCTAGATCCCACTGCAATACCTTCCCAGCCTCAGTGATATGCAATACCATCTCTGTCAGTAACTTCTGGGTTATAGAACTAAGGGCTGAAATGACATGTAACTCACCAACTCCAGCCTGTATTTAAGATAGCTGAGTTTCAAAAATAAGGCTAGTAGCCTTTTCTAGTTGGCCCAATTTCTTATTATGTTCTTGTCTTTTAAGATATTGGCCCTAGCCCACAGGGATCTGCTCAATTCTCTTTCTTTCCAGAGGAAATAACCCAGGCCCTCTGTTGTGCTAATCTAATGGCATCCCCTTGTGAGCAATCTGGGTATGTAGAAGTGATTTGAAAACTTGATAAGGGCAATGTCATTTAAAATCCAATTAGGAGGGCAATACATACTGAAGGATTTATCCAAAACACAGGGCACAGCCTGTAGATTAAACCCCAAAAGTCAATTAACACCACATTCCCAATCATGGGTCCCATAAATTTCTTTCTTGCCAGTGTACAATTCTTTGTTTCTTCACCAGGGTCAGTTCTCAATGTCCTTTTAGTCAGGAATTCCTGGACTTTGGCAATGTCAGTGGAGTGAGTGTTTCTTCTTCTTTCCCAAAACAATTGTGGTTTAGCATCCTACAGGGGAGAGGTTTTCAGCACATATCACCCTGTAATAGCTTTGCTTTTTCTAGAAAAGTCTAAAGGCACAGTTGGTCTGTCAGTGGACAAGGGAGAGGTTGTCCAGAAGCTGTCCAGAAGCACAGTAGAACTAGAAGAAAGAATAGGCTAATCATCAATAGGAAAATTCTTCTGATGTGGAGGGGTCTTTTTGCAGTGAGAATCCTGGGTCCAAGCAGTCAGTCTTTGGCACTTCACAGCAGTGTTGGTAGACAGGAGGACTTGGAAAGGGCCTTTCCAGCGTGGAGCCAAGGCAGTCTTTCGTTGATGGATCTTTATGTAGACCCAGTCTTCTGGTTCCTAGGAATGGTAGGGCTGCTAGGATCTTTGGGTTGTTTCTTCTTCACCTGTGAGAAAAAAAAACCTAACACATTGCATTAGTGTCTTTGCAGATTTTACAAATTTTATAGTTGCATGGGCAAATTTAAGTCCCCCCTTTTTCTGGTTTTTAGCCAAGTAATGGTTCTTATACTTATTAGTGCCAAAGGAAGGGCATCTGGCCACTTTAAGTTTGTCTCAGCACAAATCTTGGCCAGTTTATTTTAGCATGTTAGCTATTATTTTTTTCTTCAGTTAACTCATTCTTTTTCCTTTTCCCATTTTTTTCTTTAACCTATAAAGGAAACTTTTACTTATACACCTTTTGTTAACAATAAACACATACACAGTACATTAGTCTTATTTAATGTATGCCACATATACCCTTTTAATAAAATAACCTTATTACAGAGCTTTAGAACAACAGGCCAGGACAAGCACACCCACTTTGATGAGTTCACTTAATATAACCTCTAGTCCAATAGCTTTCCACCATCCCAGCCCTCTGGCTAGAAGTCTGAGGTAGCCAGAAGGATCCCATGTACAATATGGGGAGTGGGTTAACTTTCCATGTCCTTGCTTTCAAAGACTGTTAGTATGCAAATTTTAATAACAATTCTCAATTAAAAGATTTGGCTAATAAAGTTTCTTTCTCTTACTTAGGAAAATGTATTAGACTTTAGTATATCACATTTTTCTGATATATCCAAACACTTTGTATTCTAAATTGAACAAAACAAGTATCTGCATTTCAATTTAACACTGCCACTTGATTTTAAATTAGATCATCCCATAAAAATATTAAACACAACAATTCTGGCCACTTGAGACAGACACCACAAGACAGAACATAGAACACAAAACATAATTGTTACTCTGTCAGTAAATGCATGATATGTTGAATGCTGTTCAGCTGGCATTAGTTTTCTTTGATTATCTGAAAGACAAAGCAAAAGTCTACCCCCTTCTGGGCAGTCAATCATTACTTAAAATATACGAATACTCTTGTTAATTCAGGAGAATTACCCCATATTTTCTTTGCCTGAATTTATTTACAAACATTTCAAAGACACCAAAAACTTCTCTTTAGCATTTTTACAAAGTTCAACTGCTGTTCCCTCCAGCAACTAAAGAGTTAACTTTTCACTTTCCCTTAAAAATCACATGCTCCTCCCTTAAATCACTTGCTTTTTCCTTCAGCAGCCACTTACCAATTCAAATCACCATTTCAAATATCCTCCTGAGTATTTGAAATTTCCATGCTTATACTCACTTACTCCTTCTTCCACTACACCCTTAAAAGTTTCCAACCTGTTTTCCCATCTCTCTGTTGCCTGCCTGCCTGGGCCCGATCCTGCTTTTCTCGCTGAATCGTCCCTATCCTGGACACAAACTTATTCCACTACCAGTTTAGCTAGGAGGGTGGGCTTCACAACTAGCCCCCACCCTTCTGGTCTTTTCCCTAAAACATTTTACTCCCAAAACTACTCAAGTCCTCCCTAGTAAGGCTTGCCACCTGGCAAAAATACACGGCCATTGGGTAAAGGCCATTTACTTAACACACAATCCAAACTCCTAAAGGGGGTCTACCCAGAGACCCACCCATTTGTCTGCTGACACTTAAACAGAAAAGAAAATTACACAGAGAGCAGAGAAAATTACAGTCAAAGCCAGATTTTTCCACTTCTATTACATTGTCCGTCACAGGGGGCGGGACAGAATTATCTCAATACAACCTCAGAGCTTCATCGCACACATGGCTTCCACCCTGAGGAATTACGAACGAGAAGTTCAGTTCCGCCCACACACCCAACGCCCAAATGAACAGAGCAGAAAAACCAACAGTAACCGGTTAAACAGAACAGAGCTAAAACTAGATAGTGCACCAAAACCAGATAGTGTTTCCTTATTCTATTAGGGCTCACCTTTAACCATACAATCCTTATTATATAATACCAAACAATACCAAACAAAGCAAACATAAAATAACAAGGGTAAAACAGATGGTGTAAATTCTGCAAGGCTTCCCAATTCTCTATTGCTCACCAAACTGACAAATTTCTGTTACCAATTATCCCTTATGTCAGGTGATCAAACTGACATTGCAGGACTGGGGGGGGGGGTAGAGAAATCACACCATATATCCAAATTTTAAAGCTTCATTAAAAATAATAAAACAACAATGGAAAGTATTGGGAACACTCCCACATCACTCAGGAAAAAATATGAATGCTCCAAGCCTTAAGCCACTTTAATACTTACACATATCCAGACTGGCATGTCTGTGTATAATGTTCAGAGAAGGGAAATAGGTGGACGGGAGATTATCCTGTATACAGCTTGTCCAGCATTTCCAACATGCTTCCACTCTTGGGATGGCTGTTCTTTTACACCCTGGAATCTCCTGCGGCGTCTCTTTCAGAGATTCCAGTTCAGGTCAGCTGCCTGTCCGGCTTCAGGGTTGCAAAAACTGTTGGATCTCACTGAACCGTTAAGCTTTGCAAATGCAATCTCAGTTCTGTAATTTATACTGCTTTTTGTTTGCCTCTTTATTTTCCACAACCAGCTGGGGCTGAAAGCAATTTTACTTAGCATAGTCTGTGTGCTGGCTCTTGACCTTGTAGCAGAGCAGCTCTCTCTTTATCTCTGGGGTTAGCCGAGTTTCAAATTAACCCGTTCCTAGACAAATTGCTCACACTGTGTCAGAGGCTTTTCTTTGTGATTAAAAGCTCCTCTGAGATATATGATCTTATCTAGATTGAAGATACCTTCTAATGGGCACTGTTTAGATGGATTTTCACACATGTGAAGATTCCAATTCTCTAAATACCTGCAGGTTTTAGGACCATAATGTACGTACATGGAACATGCTGGGGTACCCTTAGGGGGTGAGGTAGAATTTTTAGACTGTCCCTTTACCCACTTTCCACTTGCACACACAGAGAGGGTACCCTGTCCGCACTAGCGGCTCATAAACTAAGAATCTCTCCCTACAGAACAGTCACACAGGGGAGACTAACAAGGATGACTGACTTTCCTACATCCCCTTTCAGCAAAGAGCGTCGGCTAGTCTCTGGGAGACACAGCGCCGTATACTCTAATTGCATCCAATGAGATGATCAGACTGTCAGTAGCCCACACGGAAAGGAAGGGGGGGAGGGAAGATGGGTTCACACATTCCTAGACCCAGGCAGCTTCCTCGCCGGACAATGCCAGGCTGAGTCAGCCCACCGTGGGTCGGATCTCCTAAAGATCCACTAGTTACTGGGCTTGCGTTAGACTACTCCTGATCATTAGCAATCGCTTCACAGGGCAATCTGGGCGTCTTCCAGCAACGAACACTCACACAGGTATACACACACACACACACACACCAAGGCCATTGTTTCCTATTACCACGATGCATTTTATCTTGCTGCACAGTCAATAAATTCAAATGGCATGAGCCCAGCAGAGACAGACATTCCCACGGACAGTTCTCCTCCCAGTGCAGCTCTGGGGCATATGATGAGGGATTTTTACAAGAGCTCTACATACAAACAGCTTCAGAAGCTACCCATTCGCTGACAAAACAGAAATAATTGAAGGATCATGTTGTAATTAAGTGATCCTTCTGGTGGCCACCTTTCCTGGCTCTCTAGCTGATACTGAGGCCAGTCTACTGTACAAAATCTTTTCAGTTCACTTTTAGTCATTGGATCTGATTCAAACACTCTCCAATTCATCAGAATGCATTCTAAGGGTGTACACCATACCCTGCCTGTACTCTGTTCCTGCCCCATACCACGGGCTTGCCCTTGACCCACTATAGGACGCTCTCTTGTCTAGTGGGAATTACAACGGCTGGGCGTCCCCAGCCTCAGGCAAAAGTCCACACCACTGGACTGTTCCTACCTTACCACAGGACCGGTTCCTCACCGTCGCCCGTAGCTGCTTCTCCACTATCTGAGTGCGTTGCACCGTTGTGCCCTCCAAGGTCAGCCTGACGTGTCTCTGCCGAGGCCCCCGGTAAAGACACCAGTGCGCGCTAGGCATCGGCTGTGACCATCGTCCACCGGCCATTGGAGGAGTCCGGGCAAGGCACAATTTTGCCTCGAGCCCACCCAGGGACGCCAAAACTGTTGCCGACTCAAAGAGCCCAAGGCGGAGCAACAGCGGGATTCGTTGCCCGGTGTGCGTCGCACTAATTATCACACCAGGGTGGAGAAGCAAAACCAGGTTTATTTGAGCCCCAAATAAGGTGTCAGGGAGAATAGCATTCTCAAATCCTGCACACCCGCGCGCAGGCGGGGTCCCAGCATTTATACCCCACTTGTTTGTGTAAGCCTTTTGTTCGGTTTTCCCCCTCACCCCTCCCTTCCCAGCAGCAGCTACATTAGGTATTACATTTCAGCGTGTTAGAAAAGGTTCTCATGCACAAGCTTATCTATGGCCTTCACAGAACAAACGCATACAGATTTTCCTTCCCCCTCTCCCCCTCCTCCCCGCCGCTTCTGCTGTTTCAAACTCCTACATTTGCAAGCGGAGATTGCTGACAGCTACACATTTTGCTTGCAGTCTGTTAGCATCTTAGGCTGGTTAAAGTTCACAGCATGTAAGAACTTTGGTTCACTTCAGGCCCAAAGTCACAACTTTGGTTTACTCAGGCCTAGTGGCACCAACACTTCTATATTAACTTTAAATTGCTTCCCTCAAACCAGGTGGCACATATTTGTTTCAAGAACAAGTCAAACTGGAATATTGTTTCTCAATCTAGGAAATTAATTTTGGAGTTGTGCACTCCAGCGCACTCCGTGTTGAACATTAGACACTGCATGGGGCAAGGTAGCACTAATAGCACCTGAGGCAATTTCCTTTATTCTGTTTCTTTTCAGTTGCCAGCTGGAGTCTGAGCTAAAAATAGCCTTGCCGTGACAGAATAATGAATCCTAGTGATAAGTGTATTCTGCAGCAACGCAATGAGCTCATTATCTATGTGTTAATGGATGAACACAGGGGGAGGAGAGGGAAATTGAATAGCATGGTACAATAAAAAAAAAAACCAACACAACACACCTTAGAATTTTGTGTTTTTTTCTTTTTAACTAAGGAGTTCCTAACAGTTCTGAAAAAAACATAGCCTGCTTGTCAGCTTATAGTAATGTAAAAATCACTTATATAAAACTTAAATTAAAAACAATATACGTAAGACATTCTCAACCAGAGTATTCCCTCTTTGTGAAGAATTATTACTTGCTGTGCTGTGAAGTTATTCTGTTTTATCTACAGGACATTCGAATTGCACTATAGTCAACAAATGCTGCCCCATTAATGAGAAATGAGGCATAAGTGAGAACTATTCCAAAACTAAGGACTTTCTGGTGTAGATCACCAAAATCCAAGAGTTGCTCAGATTCTGTCACTTGCCAAGGGTGACATACTATGCTAAAGGAATCTGGCCCTCAGAAGCTAATGGAAAATATCAATAGACACACCTTATCATCATCATCTGAAGGCATACTGTATTACTTTGATGGCAGCTTTTCAATGGGAAACAATGACACATGGTTAAGGCTATGAATTAGTCATGGGTATTTTTAGTAAAAGTCATGGTCAGGTCAGGGGCAAGCAACAAAAAAAAGTCACAGCCCATGACCTGTCCATGACTTTTACCATAAATGCCCTTGATTGAATCTTCAGGGAGAGGGGGGGCGGCTGTGTAGTGGGGGTGGGAGCCCCGGGGGTCCTGCTGCCACTCTGGCTGCCCCTGTGGGAGGGAGACCCGGGACCAGCTGCTGCTCTGGCTGCCCCAGGACCACTTCTAAGAGCCACCAAACTGCGGCTGCTCCTGCTGCACCCAGGACTGCTGCTCAGGCAGTCCCTGGGGCCAGCCGCATTGGCTGCTGCTCGGGCAGTCCCCGTGGCCAGCTGCCTGGGGCTGTCAGAGCAGCGGCCGGTGCAGCTGGCCCCAGGGCTGAGCCTGCTCCAGCAGTGGCAGGTGCAGCTGGCTGCGTGGCCGCCCAAGTGGCTGGCTGCAGAGCCACTCCAGCAGTGGCCGGCGTGGCTGACCCTAGGGCCGCCTGAGCAGCTGGCCCCCCCAGCTGCTTGGGCAGCCCCAGGGTCAGCCTCACTGGCTGCTGCAGAAGTCATGGAGGTGGCAGGAAGTCACAGAATCCTACACATGACAAACATGGAGTCCTACACATGGTTAGTTCAGCATCCCTGCAGCAATGCTATTCTTGTGTTGATGAAACCTTTATTCTGGGGTTGGTGTCTGGACAATAAGGGGCAGAATCCACTCCAAGAGAAGTTAATAGCAAAATATCTATTGATTTCAGCAGGGCCTTGAGAAGCTAACCCAGGCAGTTTAAGCAGAGAGGAAGCTTAAAGGGACAGTCAAATTACATTGAAAAACAAACAAACAAACGATCACTGAATCACTTATGACTATTGCTACAAGTAACACCTAACATTACTATAACTGGAAAAGATTAGCAAAAGAGGCTCTTTTTGTGTGTTTGCCAGATATTTTTGTATGGTCACTTTCATTGTTTCCCCTCTATAGCCAATCAGTGCCACCCCGTTCATGTGGGTCTTTCACACAGCACCAGGGGAGAGAACGAACATTTTTTTAAAATAGGAAATTCAGTTGTAACTCTCCCTCTCCAGCTTGGCAAAAGGCACACAGTTCAGGTTTTTAATGTGGGGGAACGGCCAAGAGATAGAGGAAAGCAGAGAATGAGGAAGAGGTGATTTAAGGGGGGGAACCTATCAAAGTATTAAAGAAAATATATATTGGGGAAAGTCCCACAAGTGACTTTGCTTCATGGCACAGGAAAATTCCTTTTTCCTGACCCAAAGATAGTTTGTAATAGTGACAGTCTCACACAAGGAAGAAAACTCTGTGGATAAAAGGTGCTCTCCAAAGACCCAGAAAGTGCTCGAGAATGGTTAATGAAGGATATAGCTAGCCCAGCAGGACTATGAGGAGGACTTGTGATAGGGGACTTTTGGGGAGCCACTGACCCAGGAAAGCACAGAGCATGTCAGATTTGAATTGAACCGCCTGCTTAGGCCTAGCTGAGAAGCTAAATTGCTTATCTCACAGCACTGTTAGAATGCAGATTCTCTCCTTTAGAACATTTTATAGGACACAAATTATATGGAGGACCCCCATGCCTTCAGGGAGAACAGCCTAACAATTAGGTCTTGCAAAACACATACACCCCTGGAAATGCAACAGAAGAAATACTTTGAGGCAGATCAATGATCAGGAACAGCCTTTTACCACTGGAAGATGAGGATGTGATGCACCATAAAAGAATTTTGAAGCTGGAAGCAAAGTACAAATTCAGGCCTCAAACGTGCAAATATTTAAGCATGTGCTTTACTTAACTACTCCCTGGATTTCAATTAGACTGCTCGTGGCAGTCAAGGTAAGCAGGTTCATAACCATTTTTAGGATCAGGGCCACCGTTCGAAAAAACAAGAGCTTACACCCAGGGCCGGCTCCAGACCCCAGCGCGCCAAGCGCGCATTTGGGGCGGCATTTTGCCAGCAGGGCGGCAGGCGGCTCCGGCGGACCTTCCGCAGTCATGCCTGTGGGAGGTCCACCGGAGACGCGGGACCAGCGGACCCTCCGCAGGCACGTCTACAGGAGGTCCACCGGAGCCGCGGGACCGGCGACCACCAGAGCGCCCCCCGCGGCGTGCCGCCGTGCTTGGGGCGGCGAAATTACTAGAGCCGTCCCTGCTTACACCATATGATGTAGTTACTGAATATAGCTAGAAAAGATTCCTAGCAAGTTTATCTGACAAAAATTTAGCTTCTTTTATGAATTGTCCATGGGAAGCTTATGATTGGTCTCAAATTTGTTATTCAAAGCTATTCACCTAATCAATTTCTACAAACGAATCTTGTTCTGTAGACGGTTTGCATGAGCTTATCATATTTTCATCTCGAGCTGCATTACTGTTAATTGAACATTATGGTCACATGGTGTTCCTGTTCCCTAATTGACTCCGCACAATTCCTAGAATCAGATCTCCAGTGTGACCGTTTACACATAAAACTTCCAAGTTTGCTCTCTGTGAATAGTCTCTATGAGATGCTTAAAATTTGGTGTTAAGAAAGTGAACTTATTCAGCAGACTGTTTGTGGCAAGTGAACATACAAAGGGGAGTGAATGTAACCCATTGATCAGTGTAGGTTGTGTCCTCTTCTGTACCTGATCCAGAGGATGCGAGTCTTGTATTAATTTAGATGGAATTAATGTAATCCAGTCACTGTCCAACATTAAACAGTGTTGGACAAGTTTAACTCTAGAGCCCCTCAAAGCTCATTGGCCGGGGGGGGGCACTATAACTTATATCAGGCCTGATACATATTATAACAGTGTGGGGCAGGGTGTGTATCTGAAAGGTATTGTATAAACTGGCGATGCATTGGTCAGGAACATCATTGTGTGATGTATGTACGAGTTATGCATGTTGGCTGGAAATGTCATTAAAATGCATTTTGGGGTCAGCGCACAAATCAAGCCAGCCCTAGAAAAAGGAAAGCAGATTTATCTGCCTGACTGGCTTGATCACAGGCAGGGGACAATGAAAGTATATTTACATATAAGGTAAACAAAGCGAGCAGTTGAGGAAACAGCTTACTGAGCAAACTGGGAGACAGAGTCTGCACCCCCCAGGAAGTCTTCCTGGGTCCTGAGGCAAAGACAATTGTCTTTAAGAGATCTTTTATCAAAAGGAAAAACAGTTAAAGCATTTGAAATGTAAAGTATTAAGTGAGGCTTTCATGTTGACAACATGCCTTATTCCCTGTAGTGGGAAAGAGTTTTCAGAAGGAAAAACCCAATTGTTTGACAGTCTCTTAGGCCTTGTCTACACTACTGGGGTAAGTTGACCTAAATTACGCTACTCACATAGCTGCTGTTGATGCAGCTTAGGTCGACTTACTGAGGTGTCTACACCGCGCTGTGTCGATGGGAGATGTTCTCTGGTCAACTTACCTTACTCTTCTCATTCTAGTGGAGTACTCAAATTGACTGGCGAGCGCTCTGACATTGATTTAGCGGGTCTTCGGTAGACCCACTAAATCGACCCCGCACTGCATTGATCACAGCAGTGTAGATCCCCGGTAAGTATAGACATGGCCTTAGATGGTAATAACGGTCTTCTAGGGAAAAGAGAAGTAGTTAGCTGAGATGGCCTGGAGCTGCTGAAATCCAATCCAAATTTCATCCCAAATGGAGTTTGGGATTCAGCTGGAGCCGGTAGAGATGGCAATGTCATATAGGCCCCCTGGCTGGTCTGGTTAAGAAGTCTCTCAGGATCAGGATAACCAAGGTCGGGGTCCCAGGAGCTGGGGTGCGTGTGTGTGTGCGTGGCAGCCATGATGGTGAAGCTTGCTCCAGTAGCAAGTTTTCTCCCCACAAACTCTGTCTTTAATGACCAACAAAGGGAATGGTGGGTGGAATAGCCCATTCCCTCATTAATTTTGTCCAACCATTAGGCCTAGTTTCTGACACACCAATTTTGGTTCACTGATTTCTGGTTTCACACCATTCTTGTTTACCAAGCATGATTTTAACATAGTCCTACAGTTATATCAGTAGGCATTTTTGTTTGTACCAATTCAGTGTTTGTCTCTCCTTTGAACCTTTTCTCCATCAACATTTGTTAGCACAGGTTATTGTGACAGCTCTTGAACTTTCACTTACCCTAATTGTGAACTCAACTGTAAAAGCAAGTTGATAGGCCCAATTATCACAGCAGTCTGTTACAGTTCTCGGCCAGCGAGTCAAGATCATTAGCTCAAGTTCTTAGCTTTAAAAGTTCCAGATAGAAACCCTGGTATCTGCCAAGATGGTGGCTGTTACATGAACACAGATGAAGGAAATTAGAATTTTTTTTAACTTCAGCAAACTGCTATAGATTTGTTGAAGTACACAACCACCACTATTACTTAATATAGGCATGCTTATGTAAGGAACACTAGTGAGGACAGACAGTATTAGGAGGGAGTTTCAACTGGAATGGGATAAAAGTATGTCCCATCAATTAGATCAGATGAAGGCAGACAACTAAATATTGACAAATTTTATAAGTGCTTGTATACAAATGCTAGAAATCTAAATATTAAGGGGGGGGAACTTGAGTGCCTGGTGTTAAATGAGCATATTGATGTAAACAGGCAACATAGAAACTTGACAGAATGATGACATTCAATGGGACACAGTAATACCAGGTACAAAATATATAGGAATGACAGAGTAGGTCATGCTGGTGGGAAAGTGGCATTATATGTGGGAAAAAAGTGTAGAGTCAAATATGATAAAAATCTTAGATCAACTGTACCACAGAATCTCTATGGATAGAAATTTCATTATAGAATAATAATAATATAACAGCAGGGGAATATACTACCAACCTGACCAGGATGGGGATAGTGATTGTGAAATGCTCAGGGAGATTAGACAGGCTATACAAATAGAAAATCCAAATAATAACTGGGGATTTCAACTATCCCCTTATTGACTGGGTACAAGTCACCTCAGGATAGGATGCAGAGATAAAATTTCTAGACACCATTAATGACTGCTTCTTGGAGCAGATAGTCCTGGAACCCACAAGGGGTGAGGCAATTTTTTATTTAATTCTAAGTGATGCACAGGATCTGGACCAAGAGGTGAATATAGCTGAACTGCTCAATAATAGCAACCATAATGTAATTGAATTTTATATGCGGGGTGGGAGGAGGGGGAAGAGAAGAGCATACCAAAGAAACCCACCAGAGTAGCACTTAACTTCAGAAAGGGGAACTACACAAAAATGAAGATGCTAGTTAAATGGAAATTAAAAGAAACAGTCACAAGAGCAAAATGCTTGCAAGTTGCATGGAAACTTGTTTTTAAAAATACCATAATGGAGGCTCAAATTAAATGTGTATCTCAAATAAAAAAAAATAAAAAAAATAAAAACCTAGCAAAAGGATCACTTCCCCCCTTGTCTAAATAACTGAGTAAAATAAGTAGTTAGAAGCAAAAAGCCATTCTTTATAAATTGGAAGTCAAATCCTACTGAGGAAAATAAAGGAGCATAAGCTCTGGCAAGTCAAGTATAATTAGGCAGACCCACAAAGAATTAGAAGAGCAAGTAGCAAAGGACAAGAAAACGAGTGGGGGGGGGGGGAATTAAGTACATCAGAAGCAGGATGCCTGCCAATCAATCAGTGGGGCCACTGGACAAGCAAGGTGCTAAAGGACCACTCAAGGAATACAAGGCCATTGCAGAAAAGCTACATCAATTCTCTGCATCAGTCTTTACTGTAGAGGACGTAAGAGAGATTCACATATCTGAGCAATTACTTTTAGGTGACAAAATCTGAGGCACTATCCCAGATTGAGGTGTTGATAAGAGGTGGTTTTAAACAAACATAAATTAAACAGTAATAAGTCACCAGGACCAGAGTTCTGAAGGAACTGAAATATGAAATTGGAGAACTGCTAACTGTGGTATGTAGCCTATCATTTAAATCAACCTCTGTACCATTTGACTGGAGGATAGCTAATGCAACATGAGTTTTGAAAAAAGGCTCTTGAGGTGATTCTGGCAATTACAGGCCAGTAAGCCTAACTTCAGTACTAGGCAAATTGGTGAGGTATGATTTCCCTTTACAAAAGCCATGTTGAATCTTTCCCACCAAAGTGTGTTCATTTATATGTCTCATAATTCTGTTCTTTACTATAATTTCAACCAATCTACTAGAATTCTTTGAGGGGGTCAACAAATATGTGGACAAGGGTGACCAAGTGGATATAGTGTACTTGTCTTTCAGAAACCCTTTGACAAGGTCCCTCAAAGGCTCTTAAGCAAAGTAAGCAGTCATGAGATAAAAGGGATGGATCAGTAACTGGTTAAAAGGCAGGAAACAGTAGGAATAAATTATCAGTTTTCACAGTGTAGAGAGGTAAATAGTGGTGTCCCCCAGGAATTTGTACTTTGACCAGTGCTGTTTAACATATTCATAAATGATCTGGAAAAAGGGGTAAACAGTGTGGTGGCCAAATCTGCAGATGATTCAAAATTATTCAAGATGGTCAAGTCCAAAGCAGATGACAACGAGTTACAAAGGGATCTTAGAAAACTGGGTGGCTGGGCAACAAAATGGCAGATGAAACTCAATGTGGATAAATGCATAGTAATGCACATTGGAAAATATAATCCCAACTATCCATACAAAATGATGGGTCTAAATTAGCTGTTACCACTCAAGAAAGATCTTGGAGTCACTGTGAATAGTTCTCTGAAAACATCTGCTCAACGTGCAGCAGCAGTCATTCTAACAGAATATAAAAAAAAATAGGAAAGGGATAGATAAGACAGAAAATATCATAATACCGCTATATAAATCCACTATATGCCCACACCTTGAATAATGCATGAACCACCACTGATTGTGCCCAGTATGCCATTATGTTCTTACCCAAATGGACAGTAACTGAGAGAAAACCTCAGTTAGACAACAATGAATCAAACCAAGCCTGAGAATGGAGACAGTTAATAACTGAAAGATTAACGTTACTTACAAGGCGACTGGAACAAAGATAGGACTATGCAAGGTGTGTCTAACAAGAGGGACCTTTCAGGCCTGGAAGGTGTAAGTAAAGCATTTTACCTTCTAGGTGTGAGATTATATAGACATACATAGTGAACTACTAGCCAAGTACTGAAGAGGATATAAGAAAGGTTCAGATTCAACACTGTACTGAAACATCTGCCTAACTTCAAGCATGTGAGTAATCCCATTAATTTAAAGCTGGGCACATGCTTCAGTACTTTACTGAATCAGGCCCAGCACAGATTAACATACTTATTGTTTACAATGTTTAAAGAATGGGAGAAATAATGGTAATGCATTGTTGCGATATATTGCATATAGCTACTGCAGGAAAGTGCTTCTGCCTATTGAAGATGGAGCACAGACTCCGTTCCTACTCTTTGTCATATCATTGTACCGAGCATGGTTGCACAAATACAGTTGTATTTTTACACTTGAACATACCAGCCTGTAATGCCAAATGCCAAGATTGAGAAAGGAATAATTGGGGCTGCTGAAATTGACACCACTGCATAGGGCCAGGAGACAATGGTGCACCATTTAAGTCCCATTTATTTTGAGGTCTTAAGTCAAACTTAAAAATGTAGCCTTTAGAGAGAGATATTTGCTAGATAAAGCAATAAGGAGGGGAAGGGGTTGCAACTTCAGCTACATGAATAAAGTAGCTGAAATTGACATACTTAGATCTACTTACCGCAGTGTCTTCACTGCGTTAAGTCGATGGCTAACGCTCTCCCATTGACTCCGCCTGCACCTCTCGCCCCTAGTGGAGTACTGATCACTGCCCGTCGATTCAGCAGGTAATGTAGACAAGCCCTAAGTAATGCAATAAGTCAATAAGCTCAAAGCCCATAAGAAAATAGCTAACTAATCAAGACATAGGGCCAAAAAGAAACTTAGCAAAAGCACCTAACCAGTAAGTGACCCTAGATCATAAGTTACCATACAATAGAATGCTGCATGGAGTAAGTGTGTTAAACTGCTGATATTTATATATGCTGCAATGTATCAGTTAAAGCCAGAGTATTTTGGGGATTTTGCCAATATAGGTTGTCAGCAATGTGCTAGCCACAAGTTGTCATGATGACTAAGTGATATAAATATTAATGAGCATACAGGGAACTAATGAGTTAGCCTAAGAGAAAACAGGGCACCCCAATATTAGTAGGGTGAGGAAATACAGATAAGGAAAAGGGGCTGAAACCCCTATTGAATATACATTAGGCATAATGGCATCAACATAACACATTATAAAAGCTCTATTCTGGCCTGCGTGCCTTGGGAGATGTCAGTATGGGCTACCACTGGTGATGATGATTAGGAAGATAATGGCTAACACTTCAGGTTGTTCTGCAAGGGAAGGTGAGAGTATATGGATGCTCAGAAACCTGTTTTACGTTATCTCTATTTACCTTGCTGGGTTATAGTGTTTGTAACTTTGCTAACTGTCAATAAAAACATTACAAATATAGATGTTTTTTCCTAAGTGAGAGTATTGCAACTGTGCATGTTGGGATTCCCAAATTAATATAATTCTAACACTGAGCTTAATCTGGGGGGGACTAGAACCTACAAGCCTCAGTGTATTAATTTGTCAATTGGGCATTCTTAAGTAATCAATATCATTAATACATAATCAATAGGTTAGGCACCAACTGTTGTATAGTTCTTATACTGGGTCTCCACAGAGAGGTAGAGTTTATGCTCAGGGACTAGGACATCATCAGTTCAGCAAAATACAAGAGCAATCTTGTCTTGCTGAACCAAAAAAAAGTGTGTGAGAACAAGATGCAGAAGAGTGGGTTGCAGACCTACCATAACCTAGGCTGAGAGAATCAGGATGCCTGAACAGGGCCAAAGCATCAGACATGAGTGGGGAAAATGAATGAAATGACAGCAAAAGTTAACAACTTTTGTAGAATAGGGGAAAGCCTGAGCTGGATTTGGAATGGGAGGGAGAAGGTGAAAAATTAATTCTTCCTGAAGTCTGTGCAGGGCTAGTTATTACTCTGAGGCAAAACCTGCAGTCACAGGTTTCCTAGTTCCCCTAATCTGGGATGCCCCATCCCACCAGGTTAAACTGAGATGTCAGTGTGAGGTTTACTGTGTATTTATTTTATTTTATTTTTAAAAATCTTAGCTCCAGAGCTCAGTTACATAGCAACTGAAAAGTAATCTACAATTATGTGGCTGTGTGACTGCAGTATACACAGGACCTACTCTAGCTCCAAGTGGCGTAGACTAAGCTCCTCCACCCTGAATGAGATCTCTTAGGGGTACGTCTACATAGGGATAAAAGACCTGAGACACGGCTGCAGCAGGCCCCGGTCAGCTGACTTGGGTTCAGGGGCTAAAAACTGTTGTGTAGACATTCAGGGTCCCAGAGCTTGGACTCCAGCCCAAATGTCACCACAGCAGTTTTACAGCCCCACAGCCCAAGCCTTGTGAGCCCAAGTCAGCTGACCCAGGCCAGCCACAAGTGTTTTATTGCTACTTCGGGTATGTCTACACAGCAATTACTTGAGTCACATGGGGAATCATGATGTCTCCTGGCCTGTCTGGAACACAGAGCCTTCCCCTTTGTTCTGTTAGCAGGATACCTCCACCCACTATTCTGTTAACTCACTCCATAAAACACCCACCCCTCAATTATAGACCTCTTGCTCTCATTCCCACTGCCTACAATTCTGATCCAACTGCCAGGGCAGAACAGTTTGGAGTAAGTGGGAGAGGAAATGGTTTTATACACAGCGACCATCCATCTTGAGGTCATGGGCTCAATTGACTAGCATCATAATGGGCTCTGTTTTGCTTGATCCAGCTATATTTGGGTGGGAGGATTGAGATTTAGAAGAGATCATTTTGTCATGTGCTGTTAGATTGCTGTAAATATCCTGGTAGAAGTTGATGGAGATGATGGTGGAAGGATCATGTCTTGGACAGAAGGAGTGAGAACTAGAGCTTGACTTTTCTTAGTTCTGAGAAATAATAGTCACACTTTATATTAAGGGCACATTTCTAAATAGTTTATATAGGGTTAATAAATAAGCATATTACAGACATGAGTAGTATGTGTCATAGATAGGTATAAATACATCAGTAGTTGTGTTCTAGATGGTTCTACTTGGTTAAAAAGAACCTACTGATCTGTTGGTCTATAACATCTATATCAATTGATTAATCACTGTTAATTACTAACCAAGTATAAAATTTTTGTAAGTGTGACTAACATAACACTGATGGAGGGAAACCTGGAGTTAAATTCTTAAATAGAATAGAGGAGTATAAGTTAAAAGAATGTTCTTTAGGTGGAGAACAAGAAAAAAAACACAAACTTCTCACTAGCACAGGACTTGTTGGAGAAGAAGGGATGTCTTATAAAGTTGCCCAAAGTAGAAAGTTCAGATAAGAGTGAAGCAATTTTGGACTGGAAAATAACTCCTGGAAGGAACAGGCACCATGGAGTGGATAGGAGGAATTACCATCGGTTGATTTTAGTCTTTGACACAGAAAAGACAACAATTCTTGATGCTGAAACTCTGAGAAGTGAAGAAAGATCTCTCAGCCCTACAAGAGCAATGGAGGGTGAACTCCATGGAGATTAAGCTGAACTGAATGCAGAAAATGAACTGACGCCTGCAAATAAGGCTTGAATTTGTGAGTGCAAAAAAATGGCTACGTTAATATTGGCCGAAATCTCAGTTGAACTGAAGATGCAAACATAGCAGTGTGGCATAAAATAAGGAACAGGGAGGAAGTGAAGTGCAGAATTTCAGTTTCCTTCATGGGCTCATATACACGAGGAGTTGTTCTTCCTCTAGAACTTCTGCTTCCAAACACTATTTATAAAGATGTAATTGACTGTTCAAAAAGCTGATGTTTAATACGGATTTTCCTGTATACAGACCATAGAAGTGCTATATTATAAATATGTAAATTACACAGTATGTTATAGAATCATACAACTTGACTGTTAAATACAGGACATGAAAACACAGGGACAATGTTAGTTTTATGTAAGGGTGACAAACCTTTGAAATTCCTTCTCCCTACTGTAAAACAAAAGATGGCTGACTTTAGTCCTGAGATTGATTTTACCAGGTTTGGGCTGTACCTGATTGGATATGCTAGCACTGGTCAAGTTGCAGTTTCTAACCTCTCCAATGTTTATTGCATTTACTTCTGTTGCCAGTAGGCTATGAGAAGAGGATGGAAGAGAGAATTATAAGTCTCTATCTGGATGGGATAGAAATATACCGAGAGTAACTTTTTCCCTAATAAAGGTAACACAAACTGTGTTCCCTAGTTCATGGGTACTCATCCTGGGGGGTCATTACCCCTGGGGGTCTCAAACAAGTCCAGGAGGAGCATGACCTCCCTCCCTTTTTACGGCTCAATGGGAAGAGGATCCCAACATTTTTCTCTTGTAACATGGGGAACAGAATGGAAAAGACTTGAGATGCCTACCAAGGTATACATGCAAGTACATTTTCATGCCATGAGGACTTAATTTACTGTCTATCCTGCTCCTTCAACAAAATACATGAGATGAAGAAGAATTTTCCTACACTTCAGTTATACTGTACATTTTTCCTTTTTTTTTTGTATGTGATATTAGATGTAATTAGGTCTCTGCCACAGTCAACATTTCCAAGCTGGTGTCATTGGGCTGTACCTTAGATTCCTCATCAAGTTCAATTCTGCATGTATGGTAACAATAATGTTCTTTTTCTAACTCAGCTTCAAGTCACAAACAAACTCAGTTTAATGCTCTGCAGAATACCAGCTTTGCAACCATCTGTCTTGTTTATAATTCCTTGGGTAAAAAAAATAATCTTTTTAATATATTTTACAATATATGACACACACGTTATGTTATTAAGAGTTTGGATTTCTCTAGAACCAAAGCTTACAAATCTCCCCACCCCCCAATGTACAGGACCACTCTGGAGTTAATTGGTCTGCTCCAATAGCTTGGAGTTAGACACTGGGAATGCCCCTGAAGCTGAGGTAAAGAAAGCAGATTATAGGGTACACCCCCAAGACTAAAGAGGGTAAGCATATCCAGATGGGAATCCCCATCAAACACAAGACTGCTAGCCACAGCAAGTACACTAAAAGTAATATGTAACCAAAGGCAAATGTTAACACGTGAACTCATTCATTCAACACTGTTTAATACTTAAATTCCTAGTGGCATTATGTCCCGGGAAGTGGACTGAATGCAAGGCATTTGATTAAAATACAGTATCCTCAACTAATGTATGTGTTGGGTTAATAGCTCAATTGTATATAAAATCCAGTAATGCAGATCCCAGTAGAATTTCCTTGTGTACATTATACATACTACAGTCACACTATAAATAATTTTTACTTTGATGTTGTGTGTGTATCACTGCAGCCCTAGTTTAGGGGTGAGACTGTCACTGAAGAAAAATTTTAAAGACAATACAACAGTGCACAATCAGTTTATCTAGATAGCCTTATTTGTCCTACTGAACTGCAGGTGTTTGTCACTTTGGTGGATACACTGTTGTCCAATATCTTTCTTTAAAAAGGCTCACCCACCCCGCTCCCACACACAGTGATGTGCTCAATATGGTTAATTTCAAAATCAAGTTGGAGAAATTATCAAAAAAGGAGTGGATACAATAATGAAACACTGTGTTATTATAGATGTGGTGATCATCACTTATGCACTAGATACAACGTGCTCTGTTGAAAAATCTTAATGCATTCAGCTGAAGAGATACATGTCTGGAATATGGTTTTCTGCAGGCATGCAGGTCATATATGTTGGCTATGCAGTGTGATGAGCTACCTAGGGGAAAAGTTTATCTTAGTAGGCCAGGGCAAGAAGAGAATACCCAGCTTGACAGCAACGGCCTCAGTACAGATGTGGGTGGTGATGAAAAGGAGAGCCCATGTAAGCAAACTCTGCTCCTGTGCACTGCATCTATATTCATTTCTTCTCTGCCTCTGACATCTGTGTAAGCCATAGGTGTTACAACAAACCTGGTGTTATATGCATCTGTAGCATGTGGCCTCATGAAGGGGAGACAGATCAATCCTTGCTCCCTGGCAGATTCCCTTTTTGTTCAATTAACATACATTTGGGATGAGAGAGATGTTACTGATTACTGGAGGCAGGCTGTTGAAAGGACCACCTGTCTTCAGTCTCCATAGTCAGTAGTGGGACCTCTATCCTTATTACAGTTATGGGTTCAAGTGATCAAATTACAGCCCTTCAATTCCTCTCCAGTCATCACTGGAGTGAGGCTCCATCTAGTCTCCAGGGTTGTGCTTGGTGCTCAGTCAGCAAGGAGATGCCACCTTCAGGCCATGTAGCCATTTAAAAAAAGCCAGCCACATCTTCTATGGCTGACTGAACTACAATTCTGAGTATTCTGAGCTCAGAGTTGAGGAAGGAGGATGGACCTGCTATAATAGCGCACTTCAGTTTGCAGGCATCCCAGAATGTAATTATGCACTTGCCGTTTGTTTTAACATTTGCTTCACGGGTTTACATAAATCTGGCCCCTAGGTTATAGTAGTACATGGTCAATTCTTGTGAGGTGATTTAAGATTAAAAAGAAAAGAGCCCTGTAGCAATCCCATGAGCATTATAAATCCCTATCCTCTTAAAATCAAAAAGTTTATAATGGCAACCATTATTTCAACATGGAAATTAAGAGTATTGGTCATTCTTTTCAACATGCATCAGCTCCCTTCTAATGAAGATATATTCATTATTGCAACTGAAATTAATGAATGGATATGAAAGTCTTTTCATCTCAGCTGTATATATCATGCTTTGAATTAAGTTACAAAAATGGCAAATGTGTTATATGAATGTTTAAGTATCTATTTTACTTCATTTAACTGCACATATCCTGGGTATTGGGACTGTTCACCCGGGACTGCTCCACTAATATGGCAAAGCTTTAGGACAGGTAGAGAACCCCACTGTGTGATAAAAGGTATTTAAAATGTTATTTTTCTATGAACTAATAAGTAAATATGTTTACTTGGCGTCCAACTGCACTGAATTCGCTAGGATTTGAGAAGCTTTATAAGCCAGGTTCAGGTGTGAAGGAGTGAACCAGGTCTAGGACAGCTGACAAACAGGCCCTTTGGCCTAGATCCATGAAGGGACTTAGTCGTTGCAACGCTGAGTGTCATGCCTAACTTTTAGGCATCTTAAAAAAATCACAGGAACAGCACTATGATCCACAAAGCCTGAATTAGGCTCTGTATACAATGAATAGGGAGAATAAGACACCTTAGAATGCAATCTACAAAAGCCAGCACACTAGGTGGGGAGCTACCTAAGCTAGCCAATGGGAGATGCTGATAAGACAGATGCATCCTAAGACCCAATCCTCACAGAGATAGGCATCTAAGTCTTGGCTACAGGGAAGCACCAAGTTTGCTTAGCGATCCACAAGCTGCAATCTGTCTCCTGGAGTCAGGTGGCTTAAGCATCTAAGTAGTTTCTTAAGGGAATGAGTTAGGTATCTGCCTCACTCCACATGAAACATCTGAAGAAGGAGGAGGAGGTCGTTGTGCTGTCCACTTTATAACATGTAGCCCTGTGGCCAGGTTCAATTCCCCCCCCACACACACACACCTAATGGGGAGAAGGGAGACCTCGTCTGAAATCCTGTCTCCTCCTCAGAATGGACTGAGGGGAGGAATTGAACCTGAATCTCCCACATTCCAGGCCAGTTCTCTATCTGCTGGGCAAAAAGTTAAAATGCGGGCAGTGGCACCTCCTCTAGCCAGGCTGTGAATGGGACGGTATTCAGTAGGTGGCCTCTGAGTACACAAGATAGGCAGCTGAGCGCCTCTCTTCCTCTGGTTTGTGGATTGCTCTGGAACTTAGGAAGGAGACAAGAATGTGGATGCCTACAGGGAGAAACTTAAGTAGCAAGGGAAATTTTACCCTAAAAATGTAGGGGTCAAGTAAGTTTAGGCACCTACAGCATTTGGTTGGAATTTTGTGACTCACACAAGAACTTAGGTGCTTAAACTCCAGGCTTAGCAGAAGTGACTTTGTAGCAGGGGGTCTTTAAGTCAAAAGTGACACCGGAATACAAGACAGAGCTGGCTGAAATTTATAGTTTTCATTCTCACTCGTTCTCTCTCACACACACACTTTTTCCATGAAAGCCTTCTAAACAAAATACTGTGTTTCTTTTTAAAAAAGATATTCTTTTAGTTATGGAAAAATTCATTTTTAACTTTCAAGGTTTGGGTTTTTCCTCCCTTCATACCCCCTGGGCACTTCCATTTTGCAGTGGATTTTTTTTTTGGGGGGTAAATTCAAAAAATTGTCCTTCACTTCCCCCTGCAATTCTCGGGCTTTTTTACAACAACAAAAAACCAACCTTCCCTCTCTCCAAACTTTTGCAAATGGGAAACAATAAGTGAGAGAAAATGGTTTAGTCTCACTGCCAGTGGTGGTGGTTGGTGTGTGTGTGTTAAAACAAACAAAACCCCCTCAAATCTGAGGTATTTGGGCAATACCTCCACTATTTCAAAACAAAAAATATGTACTTAACATTTTTCAATAAAAAGTGTTAATATTTCACAATTTTTTGTTTTCAATTAAATCTCATTTTTCAAACAAAAGCTTCTCAAACATTTCAACTGGCCCCACAAAATAAAAAAACATTCCTTCACCTGGCCTTGTAGAGTTTAAGAAAGACAAGAAACAAGAAGAGAAAGTAGCAGCACTGGCCACAATATGCATATTAACAGGAATCACGGGTACAAAGAGCCAAGTCATCATAGCAAGAACCAGAAAGGAGACATGCAGCAGGGTAGGATTGAGAAAAACCTTCTATTCACAATTATTATTTAGGCATCCCAAGCCAGGCATAGACTGATGATCAGTTCTAAAGGAACCAACCCCCCTCTGTCTAAGGAGGCCTGGAGAGTCTCTCCCATTCACTAGGCTTTCAAACAATTTGTAAACTCAGAGAGAGGAAAAGAAAACAACCCATACCTCATGGAAACCTGATCCAATCTTTTTGCTGGCTGAGAGGGTAAACATCTCTAGCCTGAACTTCTCTTCCCATTTCTCCTAAGATGCCCGCCTCTGGTTCCAGCATGCAAGTGGTTCATTGAACTCTTCAGCTGTGGATAAGCATGCTAACTTCTGAAAGCTTCATCTTTTGAGATTCATCTGCAATTAGTTTCCAATTATCAATGTTGCCAATTGGACTGCCCTCCCTTTGTGCTTTTCTTTTATGTCTTAATCTTGCTTGCGGCAGATTTGCCCTTACTGACTCCACACAGATATACACCAACAACTCTTCCTGGCATTTCCTCTGGCTTTTAGAAGAGAGAAGATGGATGAATTATCCAATTTTTATTTGACCAGAATTAAACCTTTGGGTTATCAGTGTAAAGCACAATAAAAAATACCTGGCTAAAGAAACAATTTATTCTATTTAGGCCAATTATCCTGGTTAGAGTTCGCCAGCTTCTAGTGATAAAAGCCGTTAATGAGCTTTGTCATTGATAGCATTACTTTCTAATCTGAACTCTTTTAGGATTATTAGGTTTAAAGCCACTTCCACAAAGATAAATTAATTTATATTAAAATCAAATTGAAAAGTAACACATAGATACTGCTGCATCTAAGCAGTAGTGCAAAGAAGTTCCACAAACATGTGTTTGAATAAAACCTGTTTTTTCATATTTGTGACTTTTTAATATTTGTTTTCTACAGTCATATGAGTAATTTAAAAAAAAAATCATGAATGTACCTGAAAAGTCCAAATAGTTCTATAGTGAAAAATTGGGTTTTCAATTAAATCTTTCTTTTTTTTCACAAAATGTGTCTGCTTTCCACAGAAATTTAGATTTTTTTTTGGTCAAAAACATGAACGTTCCAAACCTGAAATATTTTGATTTGTAAATGCTGCCATGGCCTCTCATGGGAATGATAGTTTGGTTGTCTCGTGTGCCCATTCCTCATTATAGGTCCTGCTTGCCAGTCTACATCTTCCAAAATGTGCTAGGACCAGGGACTCAATCTCTGCTCTTCTCAAAAGGGGAGACCATGATGCACTGTAGGAACTGTAGTCCAGCCAGGGAGGTTGGCCTACAGAGGAAAATGGGAGCATGAGATACCTGACCTACAACTCCCATCTGGCACCATGGCAGCATTTCAAAAACCACTATTTTTGGTTAATTGGTGAAGTGTTTTGGTATAATAATTTCTTTTAAAAAAATTCAAAAATTTTCCACAGGAAAGAACCACCCGTTTTTCAACTAACTTTAGAAAATACACCTTTGTACGTCACAGTTCCTTCATTGGGGTACTTCTGAAGCAGAACAGAAACATGTCGCTGCTTACTATGATCTGTGTTCTAATAACACAAACTAGGCTGTAGTTTTAGACAATTATTGTAGAGCTACTAACTTAGCCACTACAGTCAGAAAATATGAGTCATAAGCATAACCAAAGGGACAATACTGGAATAAAAAAAGAGCTAAGATAAAAGTGAAGCCATTTTGTGTTGCTAAGTAAAAACCATGGCTTGATAACTTTAACCAGTTAAATGATTCAGTGCTGAATATCATATAGAAAGATTTCCACCTCACAAGACAAACAATCAAAAGCCTTTCAATACCCTCCCCTGTCAAACAAGCAGATACCTGGGGGCAGGGGAGCATAACAATAAACACATTCCCGCCTGACTGTGCCCCATACAGAACAAAGTCTTAGCTAGTTGTTATACTATTTTAATTATATAGTGCCTTTTATTATGAAGGCTTCCAAATGGTTTAAGCAATTATAGAAATACAATACTATTGATTCCAGCTAGCTAAGGGTGAAGGACAATAGCTAACTAGCACAAAACATGCTGCATAATAATGGGAAGAGGGATTAGAAATTTTGTCCAAAGAAACCAGGGCAAATTTTATGAAAAGTACCATGCTTAATATCCATGTAGAATAGAGAGGCTCTTTTTTCTAAACCAACATCTAGAGGCTCTTTTCTTATTCCATCAAATAGTCTGTACTAAATAAATTGTTGAGTTTTAATCATCAACTATTCATAAGTAATGCACCAGATGAGATGTGAAATGGGTGTATTTGTGTGTGCATGGATGAGCATTAGAATAAATAAATAACAGACTGTTTTTATTGCCGACAGCAGGAAAGAGCCATAGGGCCCAATTCACCATTGAGTTACCTGGTTTTACACTCCATGACCTCAATGGAGGCGTAAAACTAGAGCAATGTAGTGGTGAATCAAGCCCATAGTCAAAGCCCTTCATTTTCAGTTTTCATTTCATTTAAAATTTCTTGGGACTGTATCAGTGTTCATTATAAAAATGTAAAAATGAGTGAAAATCAGGGAAAAATTAACTCCATACTTTTCTGGATAAATAGTGTTAATATTGGGGGTCAGGAAGACAGACAAAAAGCAACAAATAGAGAAAAATAAGCATATTGAAACCACAGCATTAAACTGCTTTTATTTCATGGACTGTATTTTAACAGTATGTTCACATATGCACACACATGCATGAGTCTGCATCATCTACTACATTGCATTACTTTGACATCCTCACATTTATACTTAGTCTAACTTCTTATTAACATAAACACATCTAATATATTGGATTTTCTTAACACAATCGGTACTTTCCTGTACTTTAGTGGTCCAAAATTCAAGTGAAAAAAACAGTCAGCAAAAACTGAATAATAGCTTTTTGTAAAATCCAGGAATTTTTCAGTTAAAAAAAAAAATCTGAAAAACTAAAAATGAAGGGCCTCACCCAATCTACAAAATTGGAGACTGTCAAGCATTTTGCATTGTAACAGTAATCCATTTCCTCCTGTATGTGTTTATGTGCTTTGAAAGTATTCATTGTTTCCTTAGAAATGTATCTGTGTTGGGTAGGCCTGGATGACCAATCAATTTGGGTAACAGGATACTTTCACTCAAGGTCACCAGCTCAAATAGGGCTTATGCCATTAGTGCCCAAACGTCATGGCTGTTCAGTGGTCAGTTGGGGCAAGACTGAGCACTTTTGAAAATCCCACCCCCTATGTGTGAGAGCATCCTGTCAGATCAGGGTTAAGGCCCATTGGTAAAATGAGACGAGAATATGTGCACCTCTGCTGGCAAACTGAGGCGGTCAGTCTTCAGGACTGTCAACACAGCACAACATTTACTACATATATATTTTAAGGGGGGGATAAGATGGGAAGGAAGGAAGGAGAGAAAAAATCATTTTAAACTTCTCGGTTGTACATGGGATGCTGCTGGATGCAGGAATGCTGCCAGATTTCTCAGTCCACCTTTCTAGGAGGGAATTAAATGCCCTTTAAAGACAGTCACTTATGTACAAAAAACCCAACTATAAAAATAGAAATTGTTATTCTTTACTGCACTTCATAATTATGGGTAGGATTTGTTTTTAATATTTATAAGATTAAAATACTGCATCAAGCTGTTCAGATTTATCTTCTTCGAACCACACACTTCATGATTTCATCACAATCTTCATACAAAGTCCACAGCAAAATTTGAAAATAATGTCATTGCACTTAATTCTTTCTCCTAGTTAAATATAGAGTACAGCAAAGCACCTGGGTGAGGGAGGAATCTGCTAGTAATTAAAGATCTACTTTATTTAACAGTATATTTCCCCTACTGTAAGAGTGGGGCTGTCATGGGGTCTCACTCCCACTTGGAGCTGTTGGGTTCCAATGTGGGGACCCGACTTGGTTTCCCTCTAAACTAAAATCCTAGTTTAGATCTAGTAAGCTGCCACCACTCAATCAGGAAATGTGGATTGAGACACAGTCCTTCCCCAAATCCTAGGGGATTCCAAGAGCCCCAAATCCATGGAGTTCTTACACCCAGGAGAAATAAACCATTCCCCCTGCTTCCTCCCCCCTCCCTTTTCCTTTTCGCTGCCCACCATGTCCTAGGTCTCACCCCCACTTTGAGCTTTTGGGTTCAAAGATGGAGACCCGCATGTATTCTCCCCCCACCCAAACCCTTAGTAGAGATACCGGGCTCTACCTACAGAGGGATACCTCCCCCTTCTCTTTCCCTGAGAATCCACCCAAGGAAAGACCAAACAAGTCCTTAATAGAAAAGAATTTATTAAAGAATAAAAAGAAAGTAACTTGTCTCTGTAATTCAAGATAGAACAATACAGGGTCTAAGCTTATCAATCTCTGGAGAGAATTCCCCCTCCCCCTTTCTCAGTAAAAGCAATATCAGCAAACAGGAATAAAGCATTTCCTTTAGCAAACACACAATTGCAAATATAGAAATCAAATCATAAGACTAATTCGCCTTTCTAATTAATACTCACTATTAATTAGTAGAAACTACTCCAGGAGAACTTGGAGACATGACTGTCCTCGCTTAGATCCAAAAAGAGAACTCTCAAAGAACACAGACAAAGGCTTCCCTCCACAGAGATTTGAAATTATCTCATCTCTGATTGGTCCTCTGGTCAGGTGGTCACCAGGTACTACATGTTAACCCTTTCCAGGGAAAAGAGACCTTAACCCTGATCTGTTTATTTATGACAGGGGCCCTTTAATGACAGCTTTCACTTCTAGGTTACTGGTTCAAATTTAGTCCATGTTGGAACTGAGCAAAAGTCTTTCCATCTGACAACTGTTCAGTGCAGTGGTCTGCGTACAATTAGAGGGTTGCTTCTGTCTACTGCCTAGTGGGCAGTGTCCACATTACTTAAACCACCCCCAATATGGGCATTAACAGGCTCTCGTTGGCAATGTCAGCAGGGAGGCCAAAAATTAAAACTTTAACACAGGGCACTCAGCAATTAGCAGTTGGTGCTCCTGGCCCTGACTGCTCCAAACAGGCAGCAGATGCCAAACTACTGTACTTTCACCGCCCCTGTAGGTTGTCCCATTAGAAAAGGGACATTAGAAAAGGCACATTGGTAGAGCACTGTGAGGAAATGTGCTGGTGCTACCCATTGTACCTGTTCTGTGAATAAATGGAGGACTGTAGACAGATTCTCAAAAGGCATTTAGGCACCTAACTCTCCCAATGGAAGTTAGGCTCCGGGGCCTTAGTGTCTAGGGACATCAACCCAGCAACTTTCACTAGTGTTAGTCTCAAACAAAACACCTTTTAGGTGTAGTTAAACACAACTGGAAAACCAAAACAAATACATTTTAAGTCCTTAAGAAGGAATTTAATAACCTCTTCCAACAGATGCCCTCAACTTTCCTTAGGGTTCAACAATAGAAAGAAACTAAAACTCTAAAGAAGTTACTTCATTCTCCTTTATGGATACAATTTAAGATTAAGCAATCATCTGTATCAGGCAGGAAATAATCCAAATCTCTTAATTCAATGTGATGGGAATTGAGGGTTTTTCACACTTCACAATCTCCTCTTTAAAGACATGCAGAGACACACTATTTCAGTCAAAGAAACATGAAACTCAACACCAAGTGTTTATGGTACTGCTTCAAAATGTCTAAAAGGACTTATGTAGTCAAATTGATCAGTGCCTTTCTGACAGGACAAGGAGACCCAAAGCATCATTTTGAAATCACTACTTTGCTACACAAGTATCAATTTAATTCCAAACTTCAAAGCTGCCAAAAGCAACAGCCTTAAAATATGACATAGAAGGATCAATATACAATCACTCAAACTTTATCAAGAAGATCCTAGGAGATTCTAAAGTGAACTTTTTCCCATTAGAAGGCCATTTAAGTTGGCACTCATAATTTGATGGAATGCAGCCATGTCTCTAGCTGCAGAAAAGCCACCACTGGTGTGGAGACTAAGGATAGGTGAACCAGTTTAATTGCAACTTGAATATTCACAAATATGCCAATAATTTTCATGAGCACTACAAATGTAGGGAATTTGAGCTCAGCAAGTTTATGCTCAGGCATCTTTTAACTAATTAACCAGATAGTTATATATCTTGGTGCATCAAGTTAGAATGGAAGTTTGACAAACTACAGTGCACTGGACAGGGATGCAGGAAATCTAGGCTCCATTCCCAACCTGTAATAAATTTCCTGATTAAACTTGGGCACAGAACTTCCCCTCTCTGTGCCTCAGTTCCTCATCTGAAAAAGAAAGATAATAATACCGCCTCTCTCTCACCCTTTGTCTACTTTGTACATGTAGATTGTAAGTTCTTCAGTGCAGGGACTGTCTTTTGCTATGTTTATTTACAGTGCCTAGCATAACAGGTCCCTGATCTCAGTTGAGACATTTAGGTGATACTGTAATAAATTACAACATCAAAAGCACCAACATCATAAGATGCAGGGAGCCGGGGGTGGAGGGAGGTACTGAGACTCACCAGGGTACGTGTGTGTGTTGGGAGGGGGGCAGGTAGAACAGCCTACTCTGGGCAAAGAAGGTTTGGGGGGTTCCTACCTGTTCTTGGGCCTGATCCCAGGCCTCATGGTAGCCACTCCAGCACCTCTGTGTCCCACTTTTCCCTCCATCCCACCTCTTCCGGGTGTGCATGAGTTATTGTGGGGAGTGGAACCCCCAACATTTCCATTGCAGGGACACTATTCCCCCTCTTGATCAGATGTGAAGCAAATAAAGACCGCTGGGTTTTGATTAACATGCATGTACCTACCAGAAACACTATAGAACAGTGCTTCTGTCATACCTTAAAAAAGGTTTCTAATAAAAACGTCCTCCTCTGCCTCAAGTTCATTTTCTGTAATGCACATCTACCGCATGCTTCATCATTGCCAGCTTCCTTGAAAGTCCCTTCTTCCTCCCATTTTGGACTATTTAGAAGAGACTGTTCAGGATGGCGTAGGTGGACTTCATAAGAGACCTAGGAACCAGGGAGTTAAAACCTTGCCCAAGATGGGCCCTCCTGAGTGGTTAAAGAGGAAAACAACCACTTGAGGCTCTTTGCTGCCTGCATCCAGAAGAGAACATTCTACTCCTGCTGTCCACCTGGGCATTTAACTTGCATGCTGCAACTGGTTTCCTAGGGATGGAAAAATAAAAGTGGGCAAGAAGAACTGCGGGAAGTTCCTGCTCTTTTGAATCTGGAAATTGGAGCTGCAAGAGCTCTAGCAGTTGTTTCCTTTAAGTTACAAGGAATTCTCTCTCTCTGACTTTGGCTGATGAAAGCCTCAACAATGTTTTGTTTCTATTCTTACTGAAGCAAGTCCTATTTTTTCCTGAATAAACTCAGATCTACTGAGCACATTCTGTATTCTTGGGCAAGTACCCACCGACTGATACACTGAACAGTCTATTGCACTGATGTGTATGTTTTATTTTGATGCACATAACCAAAGATGAGAAGAAAGTAATGATCAAAGACTGACTTCCTATTGTTTTGTGTCTTGGTGCATTGTGTTGATTGGTTGTATAAACATGGATGCTTCTGTAGTAATTAAAAATGTACCAACATGGATATTTCTGTAGTAATTTTTTTTAAATGAAGAAATAAATAAGGGTCTCCTTGTGACAGTAGAAGTTTATGATTTACAGCCCATCTGTATGCACACTCCAGACTCAAAATGAAATCTGGCAAAAGAAATAATAATAATAAAAAAACCTCTTATGGCTACAAGTGAAAAACGTCTGAGCTGTACTCTAAATTAAAAGCTGGCAATGCCTTTGGATTTGATAACCTGTATTAAAGTGGCATGAATATTTAGAAGAATTATCACTTTTCATGTGGGAATGAAGTGTACATGATATCATACCCTTCAGCTCTGTGCAGTGTTAAATTGAAAATCACTAATTATAAAACTATTCACTGGGCTTAGAATAAAGCAGAAATATCCAGTTCAGATGTTTGATTTTTGCTCACGTTCTGAGATGTGGATAACTTCAGGCCATATTTGCTTCTCAATTACACAGCTTGGAGGGGAGCAGATGGCATTCAGAAATTCTGAAAGGCATCTGGTGAGGTTATGGAGGAGAGAAATGTAGCTATGGTGGACTACCCAGTGGCATAGAAATGTAGCTATGGTGGACTACCTAGTGACATAGAAATGTAGCTATGGTGGACTACCCAGTGGCATCACATAACCACCACCAGGATCTCCATGCTACTCTTATGTCTATAGAGGAATGCACACCAAAAGGGCTGGAAGAAGTCGTCATCAAAGTTGGAGTCTGAACAGGCATTGGGTGTAGCATGCTCCCATCTCAGAGCAATGTGATGTGATGAAATTCTCCACATTATCATTTATTTCTTCTATAGCGCCATAGCTCTGAATGGTACTTTACGGATGTAGCGAGGCAGTTGCCCCGCTCCTGAAAAAGGCTGGGCTGACTGGGGAAGCAGCCACAGCTGGCCCTATAAAAGGACTGTGAACCAGGAGCTGAGCCAGTATCTCTCCAGCCTTGGAGGGAGAAGGACCTGGCTGCCTGGGAGCTCAGGCTACTGGGAATAGAGCAGGGCTAGGGAAAGGAAGAGGAGCTGGGGAGCTCCGGCCTGGCAGCTGGTCAGACCCCCCCTTGCCAATGAAGAGTGGCATTTTACAGACTGCAGTCTGCCCCAGTGAGAGGGGGCTAGATGACGACTGGCAGTAGCCACTGAGGCAAGGTGGGTGTAAAGGGTTGGGAATTCCACTGGGAGGGTAGACCCAGTGTGTGGAGGTATTGCAGGGAGAAGAACTCTGAGGTAAAGGGCACCAGGGTCCGGGACACACTAGCCCACAGAGGATGCTCTGGGCTGGAAAAGAGCTAATTCCCAGGATGACCAGCAGGATGTGCTGCGTGCGGAGTCTCACTTCACTACAACGGACAATTGATAAGACAGGTGGACTGGCCTGAGGATATTGCAATCTAAGGCCCTGATCCTGCTCAGACAGGGCTGGCTTTAGGATGTGCGGGGCCCGATTTGAAAGACCTGCCGCTGAAATGCCGCCGAAGACAGTGGCAATTTGGCGGCAGTTCAATCGGTTGCTGCTGTCTTCCGGATGCTGCGGGGCCCAATTCCTGGGAATCGGGGGAATTGCCCTAAAGCTGTCCCTGTGCTCAGAAGTGCCCTTACACTCACTTGGAGCCCTGCTGACCTCAAGTAGTCTCTCCACACACACATACGTCCACCTGCGCACAACAGCTTGCAGCACCAGAACCTAAGTTAGACAAAGCACAGTGAGGGGCAAAGGTTATAGTCAGGCAGAAGGATACATTTTTCTACATACTCTATCATTTTCATAATTAATAATGAATTACCTTCAATACTACAAGAGTGTTTAATTTTGTTGTAATGTGAATATTACATCTGAGGGAGTTAAGGCAGGCAAGCTGGCAGGAGGCTAAGTGGAAGAAGTTAATCGGGTAGAACGATGATGTTGCATGACATACAGGAACAGGGAGCATATTCCAGAGACTGGGGGCTCTGTGTGAGAACACCTAGACTTACTCATGAGACAAGGTTAGTGAAGCATCAGAGTGCGGTAGTATGGCAAAGAGGATGAGAGAGGAATATAATAGGAAATGAGAGAAGATTTAGATAGGACATGAAACATGCAGAGTCTTGAAGGTGAGGACACCAGTTTGGATTTCATGTGGAAGACAGTGCAGGGATTTGAGATGACACAAGACAGTAAGCAAGGAAACTGATTTTAGTTGCAGCCTGTTGGATGGATCTGAAGAGCATGATGAGGCCAGGAGGCCAGAGGGCTGTAGCACTGGAGAAGAATGAACAAGAGCATGGTAGTAAGGTTTCTGCAGTAGGGATGGAGGTGTAACCCCATGTGGAGTTTGCCAGTTCATGGAAATTTTGCTTGCGCCTCTAGGGGGTCCTACCCTATCGACTACAATGACAATAGATAACAGAGCCCTCTCACATAATTTCCCAGCATGCTTGGAGTTGGGGTGGGGCTAGAATGGACTAGAAAGTCCTGCTGAGGCTAATAGGGTGATCTGGACAAATGGTTTTCTGGGCCAGTCAGGAACCAAGGCTGCTCAGCAGCACCTCAGCAGGAGGCGACAGACTGACTCAGACAAGTTTTAGTTTCAATTCTGAGCTTTCAGTTTGGGAGCCAAGAGATAAGCTGAAGGCTTGGGGAGTCTCTGATTAATTCCCACTCTATGGAAAAGGAGTCTTTGAACTGCTGAGGGATCTAGTGCATGGGTCAGTCAGCTCTAGCCCTGTGGAGACCAGCATCCAGGGAGGCAGAGAACCATCCTGGTGGTAGCTACCTAGAGCCAGGTGATACCTCCACAGGACTCCAGGCCAGGGAGACAGGCGAGGACCTGCCCCACCGGGAAGTGAAGACACTATAAGAGGACCCCCCCTTCTTTTTTTTTTAAGCTGGCCAATGTTCACAATGCTGCAGCAGTCATCTCTGGACTCATCCTGAGTGTACCATCTGCCCAGGAGGGAGCTGGGGGTTGGTAAAGGTTGTGAAAGTTGGAGGTGGGAAATTTGTTGATTAGTTAATGTTTAGTACTTATTAGTGAAACTTAACCATTTCTTTCCCCAGATCCTAGTTGCCAATTCCCAATCAAGTCCTCCTTTGTCACACTGTTATTTTTGGATGTGTCACTTCTGTGCTAGAGAGTGTGTTGATGTACTTCACTATTTCTTATGTATTGGGTTTTATACTCCTTGCCAGCAGTGGTAGCGTTATTCATTTTCCCAAGGGATAGTACCCCTTGTATCATGGGCACAGTAACAAGTCATCCTGAGTAGAAGCACTGAGCATCATAGAAAAGGAACCAGCACTGCACCCAGCTGAGGAGAGCGGAGAAGCCATGCCAAGTAGCAAGCACCAGGAGGAGGTGTGAGCCATACCTCAGGGGAAAGGCTACCTGAGTATTAATAGGAATGTCTGTATACTGTAGAGGAAGAACCAGCAGCAATGACTTGGATGAGGGTTGGGAAATTACACAGGAAAGAGGATGAAGAAATTATGACATCAAGCTCTTGACCAAAACAAAGGCAGGAGGAAGTGCAGTAACTGAGAAGTTCCATTTTTGCCACGTTGAATTCCAAACCAAAGAACAGATAAGGAAGCACATACTAAGTAGGCCCAATTTTGAAGCTTGGAGCCAAATGTCAGGCACTCAAAACACTTGCCTCGGGTTACTACATGCTAATCTGAGCACCCAAACTGAGATTTCAGCACTTAACCTCATGTTTGAGAGTAGAGCTCTCATTGTTATTAGGCACTGAGACAGCCTTTATTAATACATTTTGTGCTACTGCATTAGAGCAGATAATCACATATTTCTAGGTGGGCTGACTTCATGGTAGCTAACACAGCAGGAACATTTTTGCTCATCCTTTCTCTACAACAGAAGAGATCTCAGTAATTGAGAAAATACATCTTCAGTCTTCCCAGAATTGTTCATGAATGTCTCAAATCAGTAAATTTAGGAGTACTAACGAATTTAGTAAGGTAGGAATAAAGAGAGTTAGATGTGAAATATTAGAGAAATAAATAAGGATACATGAGACTCTGGCATAACAGCAATATAAGGTTCTGTCAAGATTCCTGTGTCACAGAAATGGAGCATGAATAGCAAGGGCAGCACCACTAGGAAAATGAACCACTTTGAAATTCTTGAGAAGCAGTGGGGGAGGGAGGGAGAATAGACAAAGACAAACTACACAAAAGAGACAATTTTCTGAAGTTAGTAGCAGCACTTAATAGCTTTGACTGATCAAGAACTATAACACTGGAGACTTGGCCCTGTAGGCTGATCCTGAAAATCCTAATAAAACGCTAGATGGAAGGCATCACTCAAAGAGTCCAGGCCAAAGAAGAGCAAAATAAGTTGTAGAACCCTCTGACAGTGTCCTAGACTGATGTCTATATATATAGGATTTGTCACTTGCTTTTTTAATTTGTAAACAAACCAGTGGGGCCATTGCATGATTGAGATGCTAAAGGAGCACTCAAGAACAATAAGGCGATTGAGGAGAAACTAAATTAAATCTTTGCATCGGTCTTCACGGCTGAGGATGTGAGGGAGATTCACAAACCTTAGCCATTCTTTTTAGGTGACAAATCTGAGGAACTGTCCAAGATTGAGGTTCATTAGAGGAGGTTTTGGAACAAATTGATAAACTAAACAGTAATAAGTCACCAGGAACAGATGGTATTCATCCAAGAGTTCTGAAGGAACTCAAATGTGAAATTGCAGAATTACTAATTGTAGACTGTAACCTATCATTTAAATCAGCTTCTGTATCAAATGACTGGAGGATAGCTAATGTGATGCCAATTTTTGAAAAAGGGCTCCAGAGGTGATCCTGGCAATTACAGGCCGCTAAGCCTGACTTCAGTACCTGCCAAACTGTAGTAAAGAACAAAATTGTCAGACACATAGATGAACATAATTTGTTGGGTAAGAGTCAACATGTTTTTTGTAAAGAGAAAACACACCTCACCAATCTGCTAGAATTCTTTGAGAGGGTCAACAAGCAAGTGGACAAGGGAAATCCAATGGATATAGTGTAGTTAGATTTTTCAGAAAACCTTTACCCACATCCCTCACAGAGGCTCTTAAGCAAAGTAAGCTGTCATGGGATAAGAAGGAAGGTCCTCTCATAGATTGGTAACTGGTTAAAAGAGAGGAAACAAAGGGTAGGAATAAATGGTCAGTTTTCAGAATGGAGAAAGGTAAATAGTGGTGTCCCCCAGGGGTCTGTACTGGGACCAGTAATGTTCAACATATTCATAAATGATCTGGAAAAAGGGGAAACGGTGAGGTTGCAAAATCTGCAGATGATACAAAACTACTCAAGATAGTTAAGTCCAAAGCAGACTGCAAAGAGTTACAAAGGAATCTCACAAAACTGGGTGACTGGAAAACAAAATGGCAGATGAAATTCAATAATCATAAATGCAAAGTAATGCACATTGGAAAACATATTCCCAACTATACATATAAAATGATAGTCTAAATTAGCTGTTACCAGTCAAGAAAGTGATCTTGGAGTCACTGTGGATGCTTCTCTGAAATCATCCACTCAATGTGCTGCGGCAGTCAAAAAAGCTAACAGAATGTTGGGAATCAGTAGGAAAGGGATAGATAATATTCAGAAAATATCATATTGCCTCCACATAAATCCTTGGTATGTCCACATCTTGAATATTGCATGTAGATGTGATCAATGCAAATTAAAAAAGATATATTGGAGTTGGAAAAGGTTTAGAAAAGGGCAACAAAAATGATTAGGGGCATGGAACAGCTTCCATATGAGGAGAGATTAATAAGACTGGGACTTTTCAGCTTGGAAAAGAGACGACTAAGGGGGGATATGATAGAGGTCTATAAAATCATGACTGGGGTGGTGAAAGTAAATAAGGAAGTGTTATTTACTGCTTCTCATAACATAAGAACTAGAACATAACATAGAACCCAATGAAATTAATAGGCAGCAGATTTAAAACAAAGAATTATTTTTTCACACAATGCACAGTCAGTCTGTGGAACTCTTTGCCAGATGTTGTTGTGAAGGCCAAGATTATAATAGGATTCAAAAAAGAACTAGATAAATTCATGGAGGATAGGTCCATCAATTGCTATTAGCCAGGATGGGCAGGGATGGTGTCCCTAGCCCCTGTTTGCCAGAAGCTGGGAATGGGTGATGGAATTTGATTACCTGTTCATTCCCTCTGGGGCACCTGGCATTGACCACTGTTGGAACACAGGATACTGAGCTAGATGGACCTTTGGTCTGACTCAGTATGGCCGTTCTTATGTTCTAATGTAATTTGGGCTGTAATTTTGGCATTCATAAAATCAGCAGTAGACATTTCCAAGGTAGGTGAAAGCAAGAGAAGCATTTGCTCACAGAGGGAAGTTTCAGATTCCCTCTGCTCACAGAGGGAAGTTTCAGAGGGTAGGTAACCAGACAGAGACTGGCAGAAGTTTTGTCTTTATTTTTAAACTGTCATAGGGACGTGTTCTGTGATCGTCAATCCAGCAAAATTCCCATTGATTTTGGTGGGAGTTTTGCTCAGTTAAGGAGCACAGAATTTGGCCCAGCGAGAACCACATTGATTGGGCAAACGATTTTAATGTAGAAACATTTGGAGAAGGCTCTCCAAGAAATGGTAACATGCTCAAAAGCTGCAGAAGCAAAAAGCACCTGGAGATAAGCTGGTCATTGATTTTAATTTTTGCCTTCATGTCTGACAGCTTGTAAAGCTTACTTTCTGGAACCTGGATCTCAACTCCCGCTAGTAGATTGTCAGTAGTTTCAGCAATCCCAGAAAAGTGAAGAGAAAATTGAACAGTCAAGGTGCATGCATACTTCCCTCTGACACCTGTCCTGATCTGAAAGGTATCAGAAGTGGCATTATAATAAGGTATTGTTCCAGACATATCCTGATGGAATAAACAGGTGATGGTTGGCAACAAACTTCTCTAGGCAACCGTGTTTCTTAAGGAGTTGTTACAACACCTCTTTCAACTGCAAAAGGTCCCTATTAGATCAACTAAGAGGAGGTATTTTTCACATGCTTTTTCCTAGAGGTTGGCAGAGAGCAGAGATCATACAGGAGGCACACTTTCTTGCTCTGAAATCAGAGGAAGAGCTAATATGACACATTGAAGGAGCTGACTGAGAAGGATTCTTGTCAGAGTCTTAGCAAGAAGAGCCATAAAGGTGGTAGCCTGGTAATTTCCACACTAATCTGCCATTCTTTTTCTTACAGAAACAGAGCTTTGCAAGTTATTTTCAGTGAGCCATTTATTCAAAGAACTTATCCTTTTTTCCCATTCAAATTATCCATGAACTGACTTTGATTTTTATTAATTTGGCAGTTATTCAGAATTATTCAATGAATGGCTTATGCAAATATGGCTATTGCTTTGAATGTTTGTTATTCATTACTCATTATTCATGCTGTGTGATTGATCACCTAAGTCAAAGGATATTGTTTCTGCTACTTGAGTGGATGACTCCTAACATCCATAAATAGCTTTCAAGATGGCCACACACACACACTTTCTGTTTTGTCAGAAATGCAAATTTCTACATAAATTTGGAATGCTTTTCTTTTGTTAAAGGAAATTACCCATATAAACAAATAAAAGATGTGTGATGGGGTGCTTGAAGGGCAATACAGGCTAGTGGTTAATGCACTCAACCTCCAGTGATTCTGTCAGGGCAGTAGAGGGGACTGATTTCTATCCATAAGCTGGGAATCTTCTGGCCTCCATCCACATCTGGGCCTCAGCTCCTACAAGGGGTGGGGTGGTAGAGGGGCCCAGGCCCTCCTTGTCCACTGAGTCCCAGCCCAGGACCCTGTGTAAAGCAACATGAGCAGGGTCCTTCCTGCAGGAGTCTAAGTCTGTTGCCTTGGGCTACTTCCTACCTGTATGGCCCTTCAGTTTGGGGCATAGCTCCTAAGTAGTTGACTGTTTGTACTTTAACAAGGAGAGTCGAAAGGAGCAGGACCCTGAAGCTTCTCAAAGGAGGTGGGTGGTGGCTGGAGAAGGCACTGCCAGGGCCTTACCCGCTCTGTGGTCCCTTCTCAGGCTTAACATTCCATCTGGCTTCCCAGAGAAGGATTCCTCTCTCCTTCAGCCTGTCCACTACACTTTACCTGGGCTTCTAAACTCCTTTTAACCTGCTCCTCCAGTTAGAGCATGCTTGGCAGGCATGGACAGGCAGGGCTATCTGGGCCCAGTACTGCCTTTTAATCCCTTTGGGCCCAGTGTGTGGGTTGCTGAATTCTTTGATGGGGTCAACAAGTACGTGGACAAGGGGGATCCAGTGGATATAGTGTACTTAGATTTTCAGAAAGCCTTTGACAAGGTCCCTCACCAAAGGCTCTTAAGCAAAGTAAGCTATCATGGGATAAGAGGGAAGGCCCTCTCATGGATTGGTAACTAGTTAAAAGATAGGAAACAAAGGTAAGAATAAATGGTCAGTTTTCAGAATGGAGAGAGGTAAATAGTGGTGTCTCCCAGGGGATCTGTGCTGTTCAACATATTCATAAATGATCTGGAAAAATGGGAAACAGTGAGGTGGCAAAATTTGCAGATGATACAAAACTACTCAAGATAGTTAAGTCCAAAGCAGACTGCAAAGAGTTACAAAGGAATCTCACAAAACTGGGTGACTGGAAAACAAAATGGCAGGTGAAATTAATGTGGACAAATGCAAAGTAATGTACATTGGAAAACATAATCCCAACTATATATATAAAATAATGAGGTCTAAATTAGCTGTTACCACTCAAGAAAGTGATCTTGGAGTCATTGTGGATAGTTCTCTGAAAACATCCACCCAATTGCAGTGGCAGTCAAAAAAGCTAACGGAATGTTGGGAATCAGTAGGAAAGAGATAGATAATATTCAGAAAATATCATATTGCCTCCAGATAAATCCTTAGTATGCCCACATCTTGAATATTGCATGTAGATGTGGTCAATGCAAATCAAAAAGATATATTGGAGTTGGAAAAGGTTCAGAAAAGGGCAACAAAAATGATTAGGGGCATGGAACAGCTTCCATATGAGGAGAGATTAATAAGATTGTGACCTTTCCGCTTGGAAAAGAGACGACTAATGGGGGATAAGATAGAGGTCTATAAAATCATGACTGGGGTGGTGAAAGTAAATAAGGAAGTGTTATTTACTCCTTCTTATAACATAAGAATTAGGGGTCACCCAAAGAAATTAATAGGCAGCAGGTTTAAAACAAACAAAAGGAAGTGTTTCTTCACACAATGCACAGTCAGTCTGTGGAACTCTTTGCCAGAGGTTGTTGTGAAGGCCAAGACTATAACAGGGTTCAAAAAAAGAACAAGATAAAGTCATGGAGGATAGGTCCATCAATTGCTATTAGCCAGGATGGGCAGGGATGGTGTCTTTAGCCTCTGTTTGCAGAAGCTGGGAACGAGTGACAGGGGATGGATCACTTGATGATTGCCTGTTCTGTTCATTCTCTCTGGGGCACCTAGCATTGGCCACTGTCAGAAGTCAGGATACTGGGCTGTATGGACCTTTGGTCTGACCCAGCATGGCTGTTCTTATGTAGACCCCATCACAGGGTGATTAAATGAATCTACTCTTTCTTCTAAAAAATTTCCATGAATATGCAGCATTCATCCAGGTCTACACAAGGAATGACTTTATCTTTGAAATTATTTGGCATGTTCTCAGATTCCCACATGGATACAATAACCTGGTGAAGACAGGACAGGTCTTGCTCTACAATTCTTCCCCCAGACCTGTCTCTTCTCTCCGTATCAGCCAGCTGCCACACAGACTTACAGCTCCTCCCTTTGGGTAAATGGCAAAACAAACTGCCTGTGGTGTGCCATCCAGTATTCAAGCATTGTTGGACAGACCCCCACCCCCTCAGCCCCCAGCTGATGAAGTTAGTTTCTTATTTAAGTAGCACAAGTCTATGCAGTATTGCTGGAAGTTCAGGATGCAAACCCTGATGACACACAGGTTGCACATTAAAAAGGTTTTTTGTAATTGTTTTAAGGGAAAAGCCCTGAGAAAATTCATACAAAAAAGCCTATGGTAATGGAACATTAGTTAGGTTGCAACAAAGTCAGGCACTTGAAAGTTAGGGAATGCCAGATTTACAATTGCCTGTGCAAGCATCATTCTGTCTATATGCATTATGATGTAGTCTTTAATTATATTATCTTACACACTATTTTTCTCCTATGGACCCCTGCCTCATCTAGTGCCCAGGATGAATGCCCAAAGGGGCAGAAACAAAGTTGCCTGGCTACTATAAGTTTGGCATTTCCTAACTTTGGAGTGCTTAGCTTTGCAACCCAAATAGTCTTCTTGTAACACTGGTTTTGTGTGCAATTAGTAAATGAATGATTTCAAGATCTTTTTTAAATGTCACACAGATATTTGGCTTCAACATGAGAATTGACTGTGCTGCCCAGTCACCTCTCCGCCACTGTTCTGTGTTTTTTTTTCTGCCCCTTTGTCATTATCTCAAACAATCACCTCTATGCCTATCTCCATGTGGTCCTCTCTATGCATGGATGGACCTTCATTAATTCAAAAGTGGAGAAGGTAAGCACCTTGTAATTAAGTCCCACTTCAAAACCCACTTCTGCCCTGCTGCCTACAGTGAATCTTATTGATTCATATTGAAAATTGTTTTTGTTGGTCCTCTTCCCTAATCTCCTTATCCATCCTTAGACCACAAGCTCTTTACGGCAGGGACCATCCCTTCTTGTACGTCTAGAAATCACCTAGAGTACTCCTTCAAACAAAAGCACTCCTTCAAACAAAACAGTAACAATAATACAGGACTGGGCCCAGAGTGGTGCTAATTGATGTGACCTAGCACTTACCGGAAATGAGCATTGCTCTCTCGTCCAAAAGAAAATAGTTAACTTTACATGTGATGCTTCTTTCTTTATGCACACGGAACTCCTTGGCACTCAACTTCTTATCTAGCTAGATTTCAAAGTCTTACAGAAGTGATACCATGGGTTTATTCATACTTATTGGATCACATTTCACCAGGTGACTGAATTATCTAATCCCCAACATTAAATCTCTGCATGTAAGTGTGTGAAATAATTATGGAAGATGGGAATTAAGAAATCATGTTTCTACAGAATGAAAGCAAAACTGTCCCATTATATCAGAAGCATGGTTAATTTTTTTACACCAAAAAATGCACATAGAAACATCAGCCAGAGAACAACATTTTTCTTGATTTTTTCACTGAAAAATTTAATGTAAACAGCTATTCAAAAATCTTCATTTACTGAACTAGAATCAGATCCTCAGATGGTGTAATTTAGCATAACTGTACCGAAGTCAACCGAGCAATGCCAGTTATACCAGGGGAGGATCTTGCCCTAATGTTTACTAACACTGTTGCAGTATTATTCCTCACTCTGTTGACTTTTTCATTAGTTAACTAATATGCCATTTCTGTTGATGAATATACAACCGCCTTCAATTTGCTCTTGTAATTAAGGTACATGATCAACCACTTGTTATTCAAGAGCACGATGAACTGTTAAGGTCCTGCAAAAGGGAACATCTAGCTTCTACAGCAGAATGTGGATGCTTTCTGCATGCTGCAGAGATTGAGAGAATTTTTTCCCCACATACACCCAATATACAGTGGGTGCATGTATATTATATAGAGATTTTTCATTTTTCCTGTGCAAACGATTATTATATAAAAGTTAGAGGATAATGTTAGCCACGGCAGCTACAATGTGACTATGCAGTGTGCAAGTTGTCTCAACATCTGTCAATTTACCTTTGTCCTGACCCACAAACAACTTCTGCTAAGCTAGTCCAAACATAGGTAGGGGGAGGAAAACTATTTTGAATTAAACACAACACAGGTTGAACCATCATTCATAAACAGATGGGTTCAAAAGGTTTGATGAATCCCATACTCACCCCCCCTTTTTTTTTTGGACTAATTTCTGCACTTCTGAGTCCAGCTAGAATAGGAAGCAGAAGTTATCAGATGACCGAGACAGGGTGTTCTCAAGGTATTGCTGCCTTGATCTGAAGTAGGTTACACCTGAACTCAGGAGACAGCCTGTTCAGTGATTTCCAGTGAGATCTGGCTGTCTTGGGAAGTTCAGATAAAGCATCCGAACTTATGTATACTCATCCAAACCTTGGACCCATTTGAGCTTCACTCATCACTTGCCCTAGCCCCTTGTGCAGATTACTACTATTGGTTTTTAATTTGTATTACAGTAGCAGCTACAGGCCCAGACCAAAAATCGATGCCCTATAATGCTAAGTTCTGTACATACATTTAGTTAGAAGCCCCAAATAGTTTTCAAGTCAAAACAGACAATACAAAGAATGGAAAGATTATTGCTCCCATTTTTCCAGTGGAAACTGAGGCACAAAGTAACCTGGTGTGTGTGTGTGTGTGTGTGTGTGTGTGTGTAAGATCTTCGGAGACCCAATCCAGTGCCTTTAACTCATGTTGAAGTTTTCAACTCAGCCTTTCCTTATTATTTCCTGGGTGAGGAGAGTTGAAAGGGGTTATGGGAAATTTCATAACAGACATTACTAGAGGGAATCTATCCCATCAGATTAGCAAGAATCTTTCATAACAGCAATTCCCATCAGATTCTATTAGGGCCTCTCTTTACTAGTCTGGCATGACAATGTAATTTTATCTGCTAAACACCATATTAGTGAACATGAGTAATAATGTAATATGATGCTAACATAATGCACTTGAACATTACTATACAATGAGTTCTTCATATGATATTACATTGCTATCTTTACTAAAGAGCTTTCAATCCAGTCTGTGCATTACTGTGTTTGAGAGTAAGGTTTGCATACATGGTAACATAGAGGTATAAATTGTAAAGAGTAGAGGCTAATACTAGTTATCTAAAATCCACGTTTAGGCACTTAAGTGGCCTGATTTTCAAAATCACTGAAATCAATGAAAGTGGCTGGGTACTCAGTACTTCTCAAAACCAGGCCACTTTGTTAGAAGCCTAACTTTAACTTCCTATTTTTTAAAATCTTGGCTTTTCTTCTTACTTTGGTAAGAATTACTTTTTTCTTTCCGTAAAAGGTAGTACATTGCCCATTAGACTCATCATTAGAGCTGGAAGCAACCACTGAAAGTTTTTAGCAAAAGTTTGCAGAAAAATAATCATTATGTTGTGAGGAATTTCACACTCACTGGGCTCAGTCCCTAACTACATTAAGATCCTATTCAGCGCAAATAAGGGGTATGTCGAAACTATCTTCACACCTGCCTTGATCTTGGGCTTGCCAGAAGGTGAACCAGGCTTTCCAGTGCAAATTAGCAACCCTGTGGCTAGTCTAACACCAGCTAAAATGTTCTCCAATGACAATATGAGCTAAACCTTTGAGATCCCCCCCCCCGAGATTTCAAATTCAGTTTTTCAGACTCAATGAGTCCATATAATATCTAGATGAACATTTTAAACTTTAGGTACTTCTCTGAACTAATCTGAATCTTTTTCAGATGCATTCATCAGGTTTCACCATTTTGAGTTTGTGTCTCTTGTTAGAATTTATTAGAGATGAGACAAATTCAGAACCAGTCAAGGAGGGGAGAGTTAGATTTGAATCCTCCTATCTGAACCTGTCCCTAACATTTTCGTTCTGGGACAGATCACAGCTGGAAGAGACCTATTTTTTCCTTTAGGTGCAGCCAATGTCACAAGAACAGTTCACAAGATTGTGGCACTATCAAATCTTGAATTACCCTGAATTAGCTCTGAACTTTAGCCTAATCCATGAGTGTCCACAGAGTGTCTTACTGTCCAGTCTCTAGAATTTGTCATCCTGCTCCCATTGGAGTTGACTTCAAAACTCCCATGGGCTTCAATGGTGCAGGATGCAGGCCACCGTTTCTGTCTCCACTCTTCCTTTAGGCCTTCCTCAAATTTTGTTACATTTTCTTTTTTGCTCTCTCCTCTGCCATTTGTTTCATTCATTTGTTCTTCAGTCTCAATTTAGTTCTGTTTTCCTCCTCTTCCATTCTTTCCTTATTTTCTCATGTATTCTTTTCCATTAGCGTTTCCTTTTAGTTTCATCAATTTTCCTTGCTGCTAAGCCTCACTGCTTTGCCTGTTTCTTCTCTTTCTATTTCTATTCAGTTTTGTCCTCACTCTTCCTTCTCCTTTCAGCCATATCCCAACCTCTGTCTATTCCACTTTTCCGTACTTCTTTTCTGTCCTGCTTCTTTTTACCCCTTTTCCTCTGCTCTGTGTTAATTTCCTTGCCATTTGCTTCACTTACTTTTCTTGTCAGTCAGTTGCTATATTCTCACAATATTTCACTGAAAGTATCTCAAGATACTTGAGCCAGCATGATGTCCCCTCCCACAGATGAGAGAGGAAGTCAGCATATTTAGGCAAACTAGTAACAGAAATAAACGTACTGGAGGGAAAAAGCCAAATGGTGGCATACAGTCTATGTAGTGTACAGAGGGAGCCCTAATCTAAATAGAGACTGTTCTTATACACACTAATAATGTATAGGCCTTTTTTAAAAATAGGACTCTGCATCCACATGTAAAATTCCATTGTCCATTATACCAGTAGCACTCATGTTCTAGTAAATAACTTATTAGCATGCAGTGATTACATAATATGTAGTCTGTGACAAGAGAAATGCAGCTTTAGCTGCTCAGATAACTTCAGGAGAAAGCACAATTTAAGAGACTGTCTGGTCTGTGGTCTCTCCATATGTTTGAATATAAAATTCTAATGAAGAAATGAAAGGGAAATTATGCTCCTAGTGAAAGAAAGAGATGGGTGAAAACAGCATTAATAACGGAGTCTTCAGATCTCGTTTCTTCATTACCTATCAAGATCTATAGTGCTCAGCTTTACCATTGAAATAATTCAGACTGTTGTGTGTAAATATATATTTGCTTTGGCTCTGTGTAGAATATTGCATTTAATAGTCTGTGAGGCAAATTGTACAGTATTTACACGGTGTGCTAATTATACCTTGAAGGCATTGGCCTTGGTACCTATTAGAAACACAAAACACAGCTAGTATACATATCTCATATTTGATTAGTTCCAAGCATGTATTTTAAAGCAAGAGGAATATGTAGCAATAATGACAACACTTAAGGGTTCAAATATCCAGAAAGTCATGACTGAATTAAAAACCATGAAAAAGTAATAAGTTGTGCTGATTTTTTTGTCTGTCTCCTGAATTTTGAAGTGTTAGTCTTCCCAATCCTTCCTACTTTCTATTTGTGTGAGATTGCTTCAGTTTAATTTAAGCCTGTAATAAACACACAATTCACACACAAAAACATGCCCAACCCTGGCTGCTAGTAGTGGGGAACTTCACTTACACTCTCTCCTAGGTTGGAGGGGGAACTGTCATACTTAACATGCTCCACCATGACTCCCTCCTTCTGTCCTTTTGCTCCCCAGCCTCCCTGCCAATCACCTCTGGGCCCAGTTCAGCAAAGCACTTGAGGACAGGCTCAAATTTGAGCACATGAATAGGCCCATTAAAGTCAGGGCCTCAGTCTCCCGCTCACACCTTCCCCCTCTTGCCCCTTCAGCATCCTGCCCCATCTCCCTCTGTTCCTCCACAATCCCCTGTCCTTCCATATTCTCCCTTCCCTTCTCCTAGCAATCTCATCATCTTCCCTTTCTGCTCAAAGGTGCAGAGTGTCCAAGGAGGATGCAAACACGCATCTGAAGCATCACAGAAGGACACCGCCTCATGCAAATGGGGAGACCTGCTTACACATTGAGGTCCCAGTTCAGTAAAGCCCTTAAGCACATGCTTAACTTCAAACAGTGCCATTGCAACTGGATCGACAACCAAAAAAAATGGCCTGATCCAAACCCCATTGGTGTCTTTCCATGGGATTTGAGTAAGGCCTCTAATAAATAGAGCTGGTCAGCTGTTTCAGATAAACTATTTGACTTGTTTATTATTCCTCCATTAGATTGCTTAACATGTTTTAAAGATGTATCTTGAACGATCTGAGATTCACTCATTAGTGGAGAAAGCTCAAGGCATGTACTAAATACACCAAATGTATCTGGGATTTCTCCTCTCCGTTTATTGAAATTGTTGTATATATATATATGGAGAGTGTAACCTCGTGGGGGTGAGCATAATGAGCAGACACTAAGAAAAAAAACAGAGATTGCTTAGAGATGCTAATGACATACATACACTGAGAGGAAATGAGAAAAACTGCCCAGTAGGAATCTTTGAAGATTCCCATAAAAATCAGGCTACATTGACAGTTTAACTGGGTGGGCAAATTTGCACTGGCCAGATTTTCATCTCTCACTTCATGCTGCTTCCATTCTAAGAAGATGCAGCCTCTTTTAATATTATTATTATAATTCTTGCATAGTCCTGCATTGGAGAAACATTTGGTTAACAAAACCATGCCCATGATTTTCTCAACATCTAGTCCTTGAAGAGGTCAAATGAAGACTGGTTTTTTACTTGAATGGTTTTCCTTAACCCATACTGTTTAGACAAAAACTATACGACAACAGGAGCCCTACTTATATGTAAAGAATAGTTTATAAAAACAATATTGTCCACAGAAATTAAAATCTGAAAGCCAATGGGATTACACAGACTAACATTTGGTGCACACTTCCTCCCAGTTAACAAAGGTTGTGCTCTCACACACGCTCTATGTCTCACACAGCATATGTATGATCACCACTAGACTGACAATGCCAAATATATGCCATCTTCACTGTTGTATCAAAGTCCCTTACAAGTAGAGCTGGGTGGGAAATGGTTTTCCCATCCTGCAAATATTTTCTCAGCTTCAAAAAAAAAATCTTCCATTCTGTATTGGGCCACACTTGAGACATTAACATTTTTCTCAAAACAGAGCGAGAGTCCCACTCATCAAAATAGCCAATAATCTGATTGTTAGGGCATTTTTGTGGGAGACACAGGTTTACAGTCCATGGTACAAATCAGGCAGAGCAGGTATTCAAACCTGGGCTGTCTATATCACAGGTGAGTGCCCTAACCACCAGAATACTGACAACTCTGGGGTAGCTCACTTTTCTGGTTTTGACCAGACATTCTATCCTGGACCTGAGAAACCATTTCTGATTAAACCCTTATTGAATCGGACACTTTCCTGTGAAAATATTCACTGTTCATGAACTGGCACTCTCAAAACAAGAGATGGAGATATCAGAATTTTTCCTGCATTAATTTCTCTCTTTCCCCACCAATCCTATGAGAAAAACTAACAGTCCATGCTGTGATCTGGCCTGTCAGCAAAGTGTGAGAGCTACCGATGGCTAATATTTTGTTAATGCTTACGAAGCAGACCTTACGGCTTAGTGGGTTGGTAATATATTTGTTCAAAGAGACAGAGTGGACTTTATGTAACAGAATACAGGACTCAGGGATGAGGTGGGCTGGATGCCTCAGTAGAATGCTAAAGTGATTCAGAATTGTTCACTTTTTAATCTCTGGTTCCAATGCAGCCAACATTAGTAGTGACAAAGTCTTTGTTATATCCATTTTCACGCGTTCCATGATAAACGGATGGTGAGAGCACAAGGGAACAACAAGCCAGTCTTGAAGAATGGTCAGAGAACACCAGCTGCCTTCCCATTATCAAATGTTTTACAGGCATCACAGCAAAGGATGGTTTTAAGGAGGTATTTAGAGGATGTAGTGGCCTGAATGTAGTGGCCTGGCACATTTTGCTCCTTCCACATGTAAGGGCAGCATGGGAGAATGTATATTGGGTCTTGTCTGAAAAAAAAAATCAGACCAATGGAAACTCCAAAGTGGCGTTGTTAGTGGAATAGAGGAAAGAGCAGAAATCAAAGACTAAATAAGCGTAGTGACTGAACTAAAATTTCACCTCTAGATATGGTCTGCCAGGTTGAAGAGAGATGCATTGGTGGAGCAGCAATGGGTGATACATTCACTGCCTCTGTCCATGCTGATCCTGGATACACAGGTAAAAAGAATGAGTGAGACTAGGTGGGTGAAGTAATACATTTTCTTGGACCAACTTCCATTAGTGACAGTGACAAGCTTTTGAGCTTACACGGAGCTCTTCTTCAGGTCTGGAAAAGGTAACCAGAGTGTGTCAGCTAAATAAAGGTGAGGATGAAACGGATGAGTTTGGTGATGTGTTAGTGGTGGGAACCTGAGTGTTGTCCATTATCATGTAGCTATTTGAGGCAGGCAACAATATTGTCATGGTGAGGGATGTTGGTGTATAAGGATTGCATCATGGAATGGGCCACCCAATTACCTGAAGAGAACCTGCTTCAATCCAAGAAAATAAAAGAAAACCACCAACTGCACAGCCCTAGTTATCACCTACCTCCTCACACTGAACCTATACGGGTACCAAACAATTACAAGCCCATACTTGCTGGGGACCACATCCTGAAAGAAGTCTTTCCCGAACCCCCTCTCCCAGCCTTCAAACAACCCCCCAACTTCACCAAGCTCATCGTCAGAAGCAAGCTCCCCACAGACCAGGACACACCAATTCAAAGCAGCACCAGACCTGCCAGAACAGATTCAAAACGTGCAGACATATTTCCACTGCTATGATGAACACCACCACCCACAACACACCTTTTAAGATCTATGGGTCCTACACATGCCTACCACAACACATGGTGTATCTCATCGAGTGCACTAAATGCCCCAACAACAACGGGTTAAGCAATCACACAGAAAAATGATAGAAGACAAAAACATCATTGCACCTGTGAGTGAACACTCTTCACAAAGCATTCTCTCCATATCTGATCTATCAGTCCTTGTCCTCAAAGCAAATCTGCACAACACCTTCCTAGAAATGCTTGGGAACTTCACTTCATAACTCTGCTAGATGCTGCAAGTAGGTCTACACTGCAAAGCAAAATCTATGGCACTGAGTCTCAGAACCCAGGTCATTTCACACTCACAGGGCTCAGGCTGCAGGGCAAAAAATAGGAGTGTAGACATGTAGGCTCAGGCTGGAGCCTGGGGTCTGAGACCTTCCTGCTCAATGGGTTTCAGAGTCTGGGCGCCAGCCCAAACATCTACCCCTGTTACTTTTAGCTCTGCACCGTGAGCCTAAGTCAGTTGACCCGACTTGGTGCTGTGGGTTTTTCTTTGCAGCATAGACATATCCTAAAAATAATGGTCTCAGACACTTGTTTTATGGTTCATTAGGACAAATTGTAACCTACTAACCCCCTTTGTCCTATGACTCCAGGGGTGTTAGTTGCCCACTTCATTTTAAGTTGTTTCTTGCAACATGTGTTAACCCCTTGTGTTTAATCTGTCCCACATAGTTGTATTAGCTGTGACACTCTGGTTGCCCTTTCCAGACCTGACAAAGAGCTCTGTGACGTTCCAAAGTTTGTCTCTTCCACCAACAGAAATTGGTCCAATAAAAGCTATTACCTCAGCCACCCCGTCTCTCTCTCTCTCTCTCTCATATCTTGTGACCAGCACAGCTATAACCACACTGCAAATAGGTAAGAGGAATGTCAGTTTTAACTTTCTACCTTATATTGCTCACCAAGAATAGAGAATTACTGAACCCAATCCTGAAATTAATAGGAATTTGCCTGAGTAACGAAGTGCAGGATCAGGCTCAGTCTATTCATCATGTTTCACTAAGAGGAACACTCAGCAATATTTTTTCGGGGGAGATTAAGGAGGAAGAGGAAGAAAACCATCACCAAGTAAAGCTAATAAGTTAAATAAAACTAATAATCAAATCAATTAAATGTTAAGCATCTATTTAGCTCTTCCAGTTAACTGGACTGGAACTCATTTAAATTAAAATATCAAGGAAGTACAAACATGTTAATTAAGTAACATGCGCATCCTTGTGATTAAATCAGAAATGATCTAGTGCCAAACAAGCCTGCATTTCACCTTTGGCACTGTTCAGATTACTCTGAACTACTACAGTATTTACATCTTTAAATTAAGTAGCCTCCACTGTTGATCATTTTAGGTGTCCAGGGAAATAATGGGATACAGAAGAACTTTGCTCAGAAAGAATTTACTACTGACTTTGTACAACATACATCATAGAGTCATTTCTCGCAAGGAAAAGGCACATTTTTATAAGTTCACACTAAACATATCCTTGTACAAATTATTATACTGTGCAGTATCTGGGGGTACTTAGATCCAAAAGGCAAAAAGACTATTCTATAGAGCAGAATTTCATAAACTGTAAAATTCTTTCATGCTCCTTCTCTCTCACACACACATGCTTGAAACAAAAATGTCAAAGATGGCCTCTACCTCACTTGCTCATAAAATTCTGAGTAAAAAGAGGCCTTCCACTTCTCTGCATGTTTGAAACCGAAAAAGATTATCACTGCCCATTTCAGAGGCACAAAAACAGCCAGAATGAAATAGTGACAATTTCCAAGTGAAACTTCCCCAAAAGCCTTTTCAACACTTTCACAATGGTCTTGTTGAGAGTCGGTTGTCTATGCTGGCTAATAATCAGAGATCATAGCATCAAGTGATTCAGGACCTGTAACTCATGCTTAAGAACCTATTACTGGTAGAATCACTTATAATGATGAGTAGCCTATCAAGCCTTGGAAAAAAATATCTTGACAGTTAGAGGGCTGACTCTGATCTCATTTTCCCCAGCATAATTCAGTAGAACTCCCCTGAAGTCAATGGGGTTACAGCACAGTGGCCTAAAACCAGTAAGAGATCAAAATCACAGTCAGACTCTACTAGCCATTTTGAAGAGAGAAGAAAAGAACAGAGACAAGTTTCCCTGGGTTCTTGTTTGTAATAGGTAATCTTAATACATAATTGGAGGAATCTGAATATACTTCAGTTCCAAATGGTTTGTTTCCACATATCCTTATATTCATGAAGCTTGTTCTGAAAGAATTTGGAAAGTTAGACTCTTGTCTACATTTGAGTCTTAACCACTGGTGAAGCTGCACTGATGCAAACCCCTAACTGCAGAGGTGCTGCACAGCTGTGAAAAGTGACTTGCATTCATTCATTTTATTCCTGTTTGAAACAGTAGGAGGTTGCTCTGGTACAGCTATATCTCTTGTGACTAATACCCCAAAAGTATAAATTATACACAGACACACACACACCCCTTAAATATTCCCAGATTTGCTATCTTCAAAGCTTGTTGAAAAATTCAAATCCAATGCTCAAGAATATTTGACTGCATTCCAAACACATTCAGTTCAATTACAATCATTTCCCTTTTTATTCACTGTTCATGAACATTCACACCTGCAATTTTTTGTTTGCACATATGTTTAGGGAACAGCTGATACAATTATCCATATTCCCATCTGAACAAGTGTACCTATGTATGCATGAGACTATTTATTATTTGCTATCATTTGTTCTTCTGTTTAAAAGGCTTCACTCATCCATTCAGAGAGAAGAAACACAATTTCTTGACCTTCCACTCATAACAACCAACAAATAGTGAATAATTCAAGTCACCAGTTCATAAGTAATCCAAAGGTTGAAAATTGTTAATCAAAACTATTTGGCGAAGACTTGTGTCTAGTAAATACAGTTGCAGAAGTACAGTTTTATTTGGGAAGGATTTGTGAACCAAAATAAAGTATTAAATTTTACCAAATTAAAAAAAATATATTAGCAATTAAAAAAATATGATCAGCACCTGCAATTGTAATCTACCAGTTCTGTGAATGGCTACATTTAAAGGAACTTGAGTACTAGGTAGTGGTCACAGTATGAAAACTTACAATGGTTGCATTTAATTTCTAACTGTGTGGAATTCTGGTAAACAGTAGACTATTTAAAATGGGACAAACCATCAAGAACACACTATAGGTATATTTTATTAACAAACATATTGTAACCTATTTGTTTCAAGTAACATCTATAATGTACATCAGTTCCTCTTTTGCAAACATAGTAAAATATTAGAGCTAGCTAACCTCATTTTAAGGTTCACTGGCAGTTCCAAACATTTTTTAAAATTTCATTTCAGATAAACAAAACATTGTTTGACACAAAATTAAACATTCCATTTGGATTTTGATAGTTTAAAAAAAAATTGAAGGAATTTCAAAGTGAAAAGTTGTTTCAAATTGAAACCTTTCATTTCAAAAAAGTAAAAACAAAACCTTTCCTATTTTCTTAATTTTTTTTTTAGGTTCTCTTTTAACAAATTCGTTAAATGTTTTGGTTGACCTGAATCAGCATTTTTCATCAAAAAAAAGTTTCAGCTGAAAAACGTACCTGCTCTATATCAGAGTACATTTCACGGCAAAATTGAATGTGATCACATAGGTGGTTATGACAAAAGATTTACATAGTTTTCTTTTACTAATGTTATTTAACAAGAAGTGAGTTCCTCTAATCTACAGTGATATATACTGGACATGAAGTTTCTCTTTTTTATCCTAGTTTCTACTTACCTGTCTGGAACACAAGCTAAATTTTCACTGAAGTTCTTCTTGACATTTCCCTTATCTATTTTCCTCTCTCATTAGCCTGCCTTGTGAGAAAACAAGGGCACTGGATACTAAATCAATTTTATAGCCAGCACATCTGATGCATATCAACAGACATTGTCCACATACTTTTGCCAAAAACAACCAAACAACAAGTTCTTCCCAAACTGAAATTTGCTTGAGAAAAAACCCTTTCCAAACAAGGGACTATTACCCACCTAAAAGGAATCGGTTGGCATCATTACAACAATATAATGTAAAAGTACAGAGCAATAGATTAAAAATCTGTATTAGATGTATTTTTGTTTTACCTTTTCAGTCATATGAAACTGTTTTACCCTAGAGGTATTCCGGGAGGATTTGGCCTGTGTATGAGCTTTTGCAACTCTTGTCTATGAGTTTTACATCTTTTGCAAAGGCAATGTATTCTAATGCTTGGGCATTAGAGTGGAAGTCAGGATGCCTGGGTTCTAGTCCTATTTTGGAAATTTCCCCTCTCTGGGCCTCTTTTCTCTTCCACCCTTTATCTGCTTTGCCTGTTTCGATTGTTTGCTCTTCAGAACAGAGAGATTGTCTCTCACGATGCGTTTGTCCAGTGTGCACTAGGGGACTCTGATCTCAGTTAAGGCTTCTAGGCAATATTGTAATACAGATCAATAAAATAAATCTAAGGTACTTACATGGCCCCAATATTGTAGTGTGCAAGTGCCTCAATCTCTTCATGTACTTACCCTCACAACACCCCTGTGAGGTAAGGAAATGCTACTATCCCCATTTTACAGATGGGGAAGCAAAGAGAGAGAGAGGCAAAGTTACTTGCCCAAGGTCACACAGGAAGTTTGTGGTGGAGAAGAGAATTGAGGCCAGATCTCCTGTGGCCTAGACTGGTGTTCTCACCACTAGACCATCCTTCCTCAAGTAACCATAGTGCTGTCTATATTCATTAGATATGCTCAAGCAGAACTGCCTTCAGCCAAACTAAGATTTAGCTTCTTTTTCTCCATTACTGTTTATTTACCTAAGTGTAGTGATGTGAAAAGTTATGGACTGTCTCCTGTCGTCTCTGCCAGCTGCAAATCAGAGAAGATGATTATTAAACATTTATATTGCAGCAGCTGCCATAGGTCATGAAAACAATCACCATACAAACCCATATGAAGACATATCCTGGCCCCAAAGAGTTGACAATCCAACTTGAAACAAGAAGCAATAAGTGAATGCAGCAAATAATGAGAGAAAGGGAGGGAGGGAAGATGAGGGTAATAGTAATAAGATCCCAGGGGCATGTATGTTAATAGTGGCTGGTTCCAAATTGTTTTAAAAGTTCCTTTGCATAAACTTATAAATACATAAATGAATACTATCAAGGATTAGGGAGTGAATACAGTCCCCTCTGGTGAATGTATTTATGAAGCTAATTTTCTTCTCTCAATTACCTAGGTGCAACCCAAATCATTTCTAACCATTTTTTTCTGATGAAGAACTTAGTGAGGTTGGATATTGTTGGAAGGTCAGAAGATGGGGATGGGAAAAGATTTCTTTCAAGATATGGTCCTGTACCAGGGTGGACCCCTGCTCCTGCCCTGAAGGGGTAAAACAGCCCTAGGAGGGGGCTGTGGCTGGAGAAAGCAGCTTTTAGGCTGGGCTGATGGGGGACGTGGCTGCAGCTGGGGCCACACCCCAAACAGACTCAGCTGGCCCTATAAAGGCAGAGAAGCCAGGGGCAGAGAGAAGTTTCTCTCTAGCTATAGAGGGAGCTGGACATAAGGTACCTGAGTGAAGCAGAGCTGGGGAAAGGCAGAGGAGCTGGGGAGCTCTAGCCTGGAAAGCCCCAGGCTGCGGCCTAGCATTGGGCTAATAGGTACTGGGGGTTGCAGAGGGCAGCCCAGGGATAGGCCAAGACAGCAGGTCCAAACCCTCCTTGCCAGTGATGAGTAGGCTGATGCTGCAGTCTGCCCCAGAGCGTGGGGGCTAGACAATGACTGTCAGTAGCCATATACTGAGGCAAGGTGGGGATAGAGGGTGGGGGTTTCCCAGAGAGGGAAGACCCTGAGAGAAAGGGGTTACTGCCAGGGGGCAGCACCCCATGTAAAAGGGCACCGGGTCCAGGGAGGGACACAGGGGCCAGAGGACAGGTGGATCACCAGCCTGCAGAGGGCGCTCCAGAGCTGAATCGAGCTAATTCCCAGGAGGTGCCGCAGGGGTGAGTCCGCTCGTCTACAGGTCCCCATCAAGTACGGTTTGTAATTGTTTAATTGTCACCTATCTCCCCACTCTGGAACCCATATGGGTATCATCAAACGATTGCAACCCATACTCGATGGGGCCCACATCCTGAAAGAAATCTTTCCCCAACCTCCTGCAGACCAGGACACACCAACTCAAAGGAGCACCACACCTGCCAGAACAACAGATGCAAAAGCTGCAGATATATTTCCACTGCTATGATGATCAATACCCCCCATAACACACCTTTCAAGATCACTGGGCCCTACACATGCCCAGCACAACACATGGTGTACCTCATGCAGTGCACTATATGCCTCAACAAGAGTCGAGTGTATGGTGATTATTTCACCCACAATGAACGCTCACAGAAAATGATAAGACAAAAACCACCATACCACCTGTGGGAGAACATTTGTCCACAAAACAATCACTCCATATATGCCCTCTCACTCCTTGTTCACAAAGGAAACTTGCGCAACACCTTCAAAAGATGAGCCTGGGAACTTAAATTCATAACTCTGCCAGCCAGCAAAAATCATGAACATAGAGACATTGGATTTATGTCTCATTACAACAACCTGTGACCCATTAACCCTCCTTTATCCTATGATTGTAGAGGAATTACCTGCTCACTTCATTTTGATGGTCTCTTGCAACATGCGTTAACTCCATATCAGTTCTGCCTTATATTTAGCTGTGACGCTGAGTACCTTTCTCAGACCTAAAGAAGAGCCTAAGCTTGAAAGTTTCTTTCACCAGCAGAAGTTGGAACAATAACATAAATTCTCACCCACCTTGTCTCTCTAGAGATAACTCGTGTATGTAATAATCAGGCTTTTCTTATTTTATTGTTTTATTTTATTTGAACCATCATCCAAAGGACTCTCAGTCCATGGATGGAAGGAAAAGAAGATGCTGAGACAGAAGAAGTTTCCTGAGTGAGGTATGAGAGAAGTACAGTAACTCCTCACTTAATGTTGTAGTTATGTTCCTGAAAAATGTGAGTTTAAGTGAAACAATGTTAAGTGAATCCAATTTCCCCATAAGAATTAATGTAAATGGGGGGGTTAGGTTCCAGGGAAATTTTTTTTCACCAGACAAAAAACTATATATATATATATATATATATATGCGTGCACACACAGTATATGTTTTAAACAAACAATTATTACTGTTCACAGCTATGATGATTGTGAAGCTTGGTTGAGGTGGTGAAGTTAGAGGGTGGGATATTTCCCAGGGAATGCCTTGCTGCTAAATCAGTGCTAAATCTCAAACTTTTGTACTGGTGACCCCTTTCACATAGCAAGCCTCTGAGTGCGACTCCCCCATATAAATTAAAAATACTTTTTTATATATTTACCACCATTATAAATGCTGGAGGCAAAGCGGGGTTTGGGGTGGAGGCTGACAGCTCCCGACCCTCCCATGTAATAACCTCATGGACCCCTGAGGGGTCTCTACCCCCAGTTTGAGAACCCCTATGCTAAATGATCTAGCACTCGGCTGAGCCCTCAAGGGTTAAAACATTGTTGTTAATGTAGCCTCTCACACAAGGCAGGACAAACACGAGGGGAGACAGCATAGCAGACAGAGACAGAGGCCTGGTCTACCCTACGCGTTTAAACCGATTTTAGGAGCATTATACCGATTTAATGCCGCACCCGTCCACACTATGAGGCCCTTTATATCGATATAAAGGCCTCTTTAAATCGGTTTCTGTACTCCTCCCCAACGAGAGGAGTAGCGCTAATATCGGTATTACCATATCGGATTAGGGTTAGTGTGGCCGCAAATCGATGGTATTGGCCTCCGGGCGGTATCCCACAGTGCACCACTGTGACCGCTCTGGACAGCAATCTGAACTCGGATGCAGTGGCCAGGAGACAGGAAAAGCCCCGCGAACTTTTGAATATCATTTCCTGTTTGCCCAGCGTGGAGCTCCGATCAGCACGGGTGGCGATGCAGTCCCAAATCCAAAAAGAGCTCCAGCATGGACCGTACGGGAGATACTGGATATGATCGCTGTATGGGGAGACAAATCTGTTCTATCAGAGCTCCGTTACAGAAGACGAAATGACAAAACGTTTGAAAATAATCCAGGCTATGATACAGAGTCCACAGCACAGTGCTGCGTGACAAGCGTAACGGAAAGCCAAAGAATCAAATGGACGCTCATGGAGGGAGGGAGGGGGTACTGAGGACTCCAGCTATCCCACAGTCCACAGCAGTCTCCGAAAAGCATTTGCATTCTTGGCTGAGCTCCCAGTGCCTGTAGGGTCAAACTCATTGTCCGGGTTGATTCTGGGTATAGCTCGTCAATGTAACCCCCCCTGCCCCCCGTGAAACAAAAGGGAAAAATCGTTTCTCACCTTTTTTCAAGGTCACTCTATGTCTACTGCATGCTGCTGGTAGACGGGGTACTGGAGAGCTAAACAGCAGCATCCTCTTCTCTCCCTGGTGGCAGACGGTACTGTACAAAAGGACTGGTATCCGTTCTTGTCATCAGCCCGTGAGTGCTCCTGGCTGGCCTCGGTGAGGCTGGGCTGGGGGCGCCTGGGTAAAAATAGGAATGACTCCCGGTCATTCCCAGCAGATGGTACAGAACGGCTGGTAACCGTCCTCATCATAGCAACTGGGGGCTGAGCTCCATCAGCCCCCGCCCTTCATGTGTAAAGAAAAGATTCTGTACTGCCTGGACTATCATAGCAGCTGGAGGCTGCCTCACCCTCATTTTATCTCAGTAACAAGTCACTGTTTCTTATTCCTGCATTCTTTATTACTTCATCACACAAATGGGGGGACACTGCAACGGTAGCCCAGGAAGGTTGGGGGAGGAGGGAAGCAACAGGTGGGGATGTTGCAGGATGCCATGCAGCTCATCATTTTTGTGGGATCTGACACGGAGCGGTTGTGCTCTCTTATTCTCTGATACACTGGTTCTCTAGTACACTTGCCCCATATTCTAGGCAGGACTGATTCTATTTTTAGATACCATAAAGGAGGGATTGACTCGGGGAGTCATTCCCATTTTTGTCTTTGCGCCCCCGGCCGACCTCAGCCAGGGGCACCCATGACAGCAGCAGACAGTACAGAACGACAGATAACCATCATCTCATTGCCAATTTACAATGGCAGCAGACGGTACAGAACGACTGATAACCGTCTCTGCTATCATGCAAAAGCAAATGAATGCTGCTGTGTAGCGCTGTAGTATCGCCTCTGTCAGCGGCATCCAGTACACATACGGTGACAGTGTCAAAAGGCAAAACAGGCTCCATGGTTGCCATGCTATGGTGTCTGCCAGCGCAATCCAGGGAAAAAGAGCGCGAAATGATTGTCTGCCGTTGCTTTCCTGGAGGAAGGAATGACTGACATTTACCCAGAACCACCCGTGACAATGATTTTTGCCCCATCAGGCACTGGGATCTCAACCCAGAATTCCAAGGGGCGGGGGAGACTGCGGGAACTATGGGATAGCTACGGAATAGCTACCCACAGTGCAACGCTCCAGAAATCGATGCTAGCCTCGGACCATGGACGCACACCACTGAATAAATGTGCTTAGTGTGGCCGCGTGCACTCGACTTTATACAATCTGTTTTACAAAACCAGTTTATGTAAAATCGGAATAATCCCGCAGTGTAGACGTACCCAGAGACACCTTGTGTGTGTTGGGGGCGGGGAGAGAGAGATGCACACTGCCCCTTTAAGTACGCTGACCCACTCTTAAGTGCATTATCTTTTTCAGTGGATCAGGAAGTTGAGACAGCAGCTGCTGCCCCAGGCTCTCTGTCTCTCTCCGTCTGTGTCCTCCCCCCCGCTCTATATGGAGAAGGGGTAAGTGGGGTGTAGGAGCAGGGGGGCGGGGGACACCCTGACATTAGCACCCCCCGTCCCTCCCTCCCGCACAGCAAGCAGGAGTCTCAGGCTTTGGCTACACTTACACTTCAAAGCGCTGCCGCGGCAGCGCTTTGAAGCGCTAAGTGTAGTCAAAGCGCCAGCGCTGGGAGAAAGCTCTCCCAGCGCTGTCCGTACTCCACCTCCCTGTGGGGAATAACGGACAGCGCCAGCGCTGGGGCTTTGACTACACTGGCGCTTTGCAGCGCTGGAGAGGGTGTGTTTTCACACCCTGCTGCAGCGCTGCAAATTTGTAAGTGTAGCCAAGCCCCCAGGGAGCAGCTCCAAGGCAGAGGGCAGGAGCAGCACATGGCAGTGGGGGGAGGGACAGCTGCAATTGCTAGCCTGCTGGCAGCTGCTGCACAGGGAACTCAGGGGAGCAGGGAGCTGATAGCGGGGCTGCTGGTCCACCCTGGTACCAAGCCCCCACCAGCTAGCTGCAACAGGCTGCTCTTCCTGCAAGCAGTGGACAAAGTAGGCGGCTGCCAAACGACATTAGAAGGGAGCATTGCACAACTTTAAACGAGCATGTTCCCTAATTGATCAGCAACGTAACAACGTTAACCGGGAGGACTTTAAGTGAGGAATTACTGTATGCACACAGCCGGAGCTGAATAATGTTCAGTATCCAAAACCTTGGAGACAGAATTCAACAAATCCAGGGGTCACTAGCCAGTCACATCACCTAGCCTAAGAATTCCCTAGTGGTTATTCTAATTAACAGATGCATGCTAATTATAAAAAAAAAAACACTGGAGTGCACAAGGTGAAAGGGGGCTTAAAAGGCCTTAACTTTAGAGACGTTAAATGCTTTCTTCAAAGTGGTGAGCATCCTCAATGCCACTGAAGTCAATGGGACCTCAGGGTACTCAGCAGTTCAGAGGAGCTGCTCAGTACCTTGCTGAATTGAATCTGTAATTATCCCCAGACAGGAGCATTGATAAGTTAATGTTGAAATAATGTGTGTGTCAGTTTGCTTTGTACTTGCATTGCTGCTCGCACAGTAAGTGTCAGAGCTGTGTCTTGAAAAGACTAATCTTGCAGTTTATACAGATATTTAGATGTTGGAAATGGCAGTGGGGGTTGCATGCAAATATTTCCTATTAAGGGCAATGTATGCGTCCGTATGTACTTGGAATAGAAAAAACCCTCAGGGTCATGAATTTTCTGTCATTCCCGCAGGGCTCAAAAGAGAAAGGAAAGAAAGAATGTAGAATTTTTAAAAAAGTTAAAGAGCTGAAGAGGAATGTGGTGATTTCACAACAATTTTGTAAGCTCATGAAAATGTAACAACAACAACATTTCAAGCTACAGCACTGTTATTTTGCGCCAAATCCCACACTCCTTATTCAGGCAAAAATTCTGTTACAGTAAGTGTTGAACAGGTACGGCAAGGTATTTATTAACACATGAAATTCCAGGTGAAAGTCTGGCTCCATTGAAGTCAATGGCAAAACTCTCATTGAGTTAATGGAGCCAGTATTTCTTCCCCTTCAGGTATATAACAAATTATGAACAATCACAGCATGCACCGATATTGTATAGTTAAAACTTAGAGACTGATGAAGTTAATGGGAGTCTTTCCACTGACTTCAATGGGCTTGGAATCAGGTTTTTCGGTGAAGTACACATGTTGGTACACATATGGCACAATATAGGAACTGGAGCTAAGGGCAGTGTGATCTCAGCTGGTGTCTTTAGGTGCTGCCATAATCAAGTAATTAACAACGTTGATGAAAGGTTGCCTTTTTAGATGGTGAAATTTTATTCTAAGGAGTTTGATTTATCTTCATTAAAACGATGCAGCCAGTGAACTGCATCTTCTTTGATAGCTGTTTTAAAAACCAGTGTTTCTTGGGTGCTTGGTGGGAATCTCGGATTAAAGCTGTAAGTGCGAGTGGAGAAGAGGGGAATATTAGTTCACAAGTTAGGCTTTTTGCACCCAATGCTCGGATGCATCATCCCACCTGTGTAGCGAGCCCAGTACAGCAGCCTTGTCACTGTCAGCTCTTCAAGAAGCAGAAGGCCCAGGAGAACAGGGCCAGTACCTGGCGCTGGCTCAACATGGGTAACCCCTGCACCTCAGTGGAGCTCCACTGATTTCAGTGGGCCAAAGTGCGGGCACAGGGTTCTGCTCACATGGAAGCAGTGACAGAATCAGGGCCTGATTTTATTCCCTCCCCTTTTCCATTGCGTAGTTCTTTCTCCAGGTTAACATGAAAAACATTGAAAGTAGGAAAGAAATAGAGGGAATGAGAGAAATTGGGAGAAGGAGGTGGAAGAGAAACAAGAGGTTGGGAGAAAGAGGAGCTGGTGAAATTAAATGCTACCCTGATTATCCTCACAGTTTTAAATATCGGGAGTGGGAGTGGGGGTTGCTGTAACAAAGAGGAGACCAAGGAATTTAGAGTAATTCACTCATTAATTGTTTGGATTGTCTCCTATTCAGCAGAGTGGGGGAAACATGATTAAGAAAAAGAGCAGAGCATGACAAAAATATTAGAATAATTAGTTCATAACTAGTCCTTTGTGGTGATTGGTTTTTGTTCTAGTGGTAACTTCATCAGCTTCTTTCTTGTTCTTAAACACAAGAAAACTTTTACAAAAGAGGGAGGACCTTTTGAAGTAATTAGACGTCTCTTTGAAAAGGACAGGGGGTAAGGGCTCAAACCAAAGAGATGGGATTGAAGAAAAAACCTGTCACTCTGGGAAAGTTTGGATCTATACCTCAACTCTATTTTTAAGCCATTAGAATCTTCAAGACCTGTCTATGTTTCTCTGTGTTATCCAGAACTGTAAGTTTAGGCCCCAGACCCACAAATATTTGCAATCTTGATGCTTAACTTTATGCTCTGTGAATGGTCTCCCTGGAGTAAAAGGTTCAGACTACTCACAGCACCTAAAGCTAAGCATCCATGTAAATCTCTGCAGGATCAAGGCCTTCCTGATTAACAAAACAGAATAAAGACTGAATGTGTTTTGATGCCCAATAATTTAACAGGTGAAAGAAAAGTACTGTAGTCCTGATCTTGCAGACCTTACTCAGGCAAAACTCCCATTGCCTGCAAGGTCTGGAGTAGGGTTTCTCAATCAGGGGTCGCCGCTTGTGTAGGGAAAGCCTCTGGTGGGCCGGGCCAGTGTGTTTACCTGCCCCGTCTGCAGGTCGTGGCTCCCACTGATCGTGGCTCCCACTGGCCACAGATCGCTGCTCCGGGCCAATGGGAGCTGCCGGAAGTGGCGCAGTTTCGAGGGACCTACTGGCTGCTGCTTCCAGCAGCGATCCGCAGCCAGTGGAAGCCGCGATCGGCCGGACCTGCGGACGGGGCAGGTAAACACACCGGCCCAGCCCGCCAGGGGCTTTCTCTACATAAGTGGCAATGCCTTTTTGAGAAACCTTGGTCTGTAGGATCCATCTCTGCAGAAATATTTCTAAGTATTAGTGATAAGCCCAAGGACTGGAAGAATTTGTAATTCTAGAATGTCCAAACATAATTATCCCTTCCCCCACTCCCAAAAAACAAAAATGACTAGGAAGGAAGAAGCAACCACCCCAGTCCATTGCTAGTAAAAGATTTCAGTGGGTAAGAAAAATAATTAACAAAAAAAAAATACACCTCTGTGACTAAAGAACAGTGGTGGAGTAAGGAACAGGCATGACAGACCTGTGCATAGGATCCCAGCCCCTGGAGTCATGTCAGTACATCAGAATCTCAGCTTTCATTTACCAAAAAAAGTAAGTTTCTATCCCTAATGGTGGCAAAGAAATGCTTGAAAATGTGACCCAAATGTAACCAAGGCAGTGATATCTTCCTGAGTCTGCAGAAAGCCCAGAACAATAGTTCTTAAAGACCTGAACTTCCTCATGCATATCAATGGGGTGTTTATGCCAAAATCCACTTTTCTGGGGAGACGCTGCCAACACCACTATGCCACACTCGTGCTTTGTCAGTTGCTCCCAGTAATATTTAAAAGTGATGCAATATATATTATCAAGCTGAACGGAGCAGTATCACAATGCCTTACTTCTCAGGACTTTGTAGTGGTGTTTACCACAACTGCAAATGGGTTAAACACAATGGGAACCCTAGATGACAGCTAATATAAGGGTATTCTCTGTCCCTCACTTCATTGCTCCAGCCTCAGAGAGCGCTGTAAGGTTTTTCAGAAGCAGTGAGATTTAACTGAGCAGACCAAAAGGACTGTAAGGGAGCTAACGAACCTCTGGAAACTTGTTTTTAATAGGCATCTTTCATGTAAGTGAAGAACCAGGGGTGCTGCCAAACCCTCTGTTTTGAAGTGGATTCCATTATATACAGGGTTTACAGTTTGGTTCAGTGGCTCTCAGCACCCCCTGACCTCTCAGTGTTAATGCATTTCACTGCAGACTAATCCTGCTTTGGGATAGTGAAGGCTACAGTTTTGTACTGGTGTATTACAACTAGGATAAATTTGTGATATTACATTTTTATGGTTAATCTAATCTAGTTTGGATCTTAGCTCTTTATCTGGGTATATATTTAAAAGTTTATATGCTGTAACTTAAGAACAATGGAACTAAAGAGTATTTTCAGTGCATTTTGTGGGTGAAAGTAACAGACCATGAATTTGGAAAAGGGGACTTGAAAGCAGTCTGTTCAAGATGAAATGAAAGTCATCAGCTGAGTAGCCTGTGCTGTATTCATTTGCATATATTGGGCCAGAATCTCAACTGGTATAAACAGATCTAGCTCCATTGAGGTCAATGGAACCATACTGATTTATATTGCCTGATAATATGACCTGTAAGAACACACAAGATCTGGGGTATTCAGGAACTGAAAAATTTAAGATAAACTTCAAAGGGAACTATAGGAAATCTTAAGAACAGGGAAGATAAAATAGCTGGGCTGTGTTGCATCCTGATTTTATTTCATGGACTTAGGGGATGTCTACAATTGTAGAGTTTTTGTGCTGTAAGTTTCACCGGTGATAGGGAACCGGTGAAAGTAAATCGCTGGTTTGTTACTCACTCAATTCCTCAGGCGTCAGACAGTGTTTACACTACCAGCACGTCCATCGATTATAAGAGCAGCGCTGTAGGGCAGCTATCCTACACTGCAATTCTCTCGATAGGCCTTGGGGGGAGAGGAGGGGTGACGGAAGGCATTCTGGGCTCCTGCTCAGTGGTCCGTGCTGCCCTGCTTCATGTCCCAGCAGCACCATTACTTCCTTGTTTCATTTGTGGCATTTTTTAAAAACCTCTCTGCTGTCTGGCTGCTTTCCCAGCCATATCTACGAGCAAAGGGAAAGGGAGTTTCAAACTTCCCAGGGCTTACAGGGGGAGGGGTGGACGTCCGTTTACCTTGTGTCAGAGCAGTGGAGAGGCTGGCCAGAGCAGTCACTTTTGGAACTGTGGGATATCCTTTGGAGGCCAAAAGGAGTTTACGCTGCTAGAATGTGTCTTCACTTTCACATCAGCGCAAAAACAACAGCGGTAAGAGCTATATGCCTCTCATGAAGGTGGTTTTCTTTAGTCATTAACAAGTATAGACGCTCCCGCGGTTTTAGTGCAGTAAAGGGACTTTTTGCACTTTAAATAGTAAGTCTAGACATAGCCTTAAGAATTGAGCTTTCCCTGAAACAAACCAGCACATGCATCAATCATGGGAGTTTATGGTATCTTCAGTAGATATATATATTTTTTTTATCCTGTGGCACCTTATAGACTAACAGACGTTTTGCAGCATGAGCTTTCGTGGGTGAATACCCACTTCTTCGGATGCAAGAATGCATGACACCATGCAAGGCACTGCATTTAGCCGTATGGAGTGGAAATCCATCAACCTCATGAACCAGATTAACACGGCTACCCCTCTGATACTTGACACCATGCAAGGCACTGCATTTAGCCATATGGAGTGGAAATCCATCAACCTCATGAACCAGACTAACACGGCTACCCCTCTGATACTTCAGTAGATATGTGTTCCAAGAGTTGTTCTGGAACAGGAACTTATTCCGTTTCTGGAACTGCAGCTGATTGAACTTTTTTACTTTTCCAATTATTAATGTGCAGTATTCTGTGAGGAGTTTTGCTTTTATAAATAAAGCATATGTCTGAGCTACCAGAAAATCCTAAAACTAGGAAAACTCATTGACAAATAGACAGCAGCTGTTACAGCATTAAAATTTTCAGTGGCGCTTCCCAAAAGATCTTTGGCTATTTCAGTCACACTCTCAAGGCATGTGATCCTCCTTACAATGTTCAGAAATAGAGCAATCTATAATGCTAGAACTGCATTTTATCTTAGATAGGGCACATGTTCAGAGATACAGTGTATCTTAGAGGATACACTACTACTGAAAAAAGCAAGACACCAAAATGGGAAGTGCACTGGACTGAGGATCCAGATTCTCTTTCCTGCCCTGCAGCTGACCTGCTGCATGATCTTAGACAAGTCATTCCTTTACACTAGTTCCCCTTCCATCTATTCTCTACTTACACTGTAAGCTCTTCAGAGCCAGGATTGCCTCTCACTGTGTATTTGCATAGAATCTAGCACTATGAGCCCTCATATCAGTTGGATCCTCAAAGTGCTACTGTAATACATTAATAATAATGGGTACTGTGTATTAACACACAGTATTGCAGAAAGGTGATTTACTGAGCTCTGTGCAGTGGACACAAAGATAATTTATTGTGCATACCTAAGCAGTTTGAATTGACAGCAACATACTATAAATCAGCTCTGACAATGCATCCCTCTTCCAACTTTTTCCTTTATACATATACATCTTAGAATAATTAGATTTGTTACTGAGAGACAGCGAACACGATTAAAGAGATTACTTGTGGCCATGCTGGCAGGCTGGGAAAAAATAATGAACTGAACAAAGCAAGTGGCACAGTAAATGATCGCTTATATTTCTTCATCCATTCCTCCAAAACCTTGCAAAATCTGGGTGAAACTAAGAAGCCGTAGTCTATTCACCCTTGTTTTCTCAGCTAGGGAACAACATCTGCACAGCTACTTTCTGTGTTTTCTGCCTGTCCCAAGATGCACAAACAACATATCAATTGAAAATCATGCTGAAGATGATATACAAGGTAGGATGTCTAAAGGGTGTCTAATGATTCAGGTATCAGAGGGGTAGCCGTGTTAGTCTGGATCTGTAAAAGCAGCAAAGAATCCTGTGGCACCTTATAGACTAACAGACGTTTTGCAGCATGAGCTTTTGTGGGTGAATACCCACTTCTTCGAATGCAAGATTCAGGAGCACAAGTCCCATTTAAAGTCACTATAATCAGTGCATGAAAGTCAGTGGGTCTTCTGCTCCTGAGTCACTTAGAGGCTTCTGGAATTCCTACCTACAGCATTTAACTAAGCTCCCAAAAACTCAAAAGAACTAATCAGTTTACCATGATTATCCAACCCGCACACATCACCCTCTGTTACTCTGATGAGCTCTACCTCTGAGTCCATCAACAGTGTAAGGCCCTAACTGAGCAAAGCACTTTAAGAACATGAATGTGCTTAAAACTGAGCACCTGCTTAAGTCCTTTACTAAACTGGTATCAGGATCTCAATAAGCTCAGTCAGGGCACAGAGGCAAACCTGAGGCTGAGACTAGCAGAGGAGTTCATAGGTTCCAGGCCAGGGTCGATAACAAGGGCCAGAGTCCGAGACAGGCTTGAGGGTCTGAGTCAGGAGGCAAAGTCCTAATCAAGCCAAGGTCAAAGCCAGGAATTGAGCAAGGAACAATCATAGCAGCTAGGGGTTATATAGGGCAGGAAGCCAATCAGAAGCCATGAGACTGCTGTCTGTCAAACCCTTGAGGCAGAACTTCCCATGGTCTATGTCCCTAGTGGGTCATGGGATGTGGAGTGCCAGATGGTTACAGCTGCTGCTATTGGTAGTTCTGCAGTCTGGGTTCTAGATGTGTGAGGTCTTACAACTGGGGCCTATTAGATGACCCCTCCCAATACTAGGAAATATGTAACAGCTTCCCAGCTCATCTGACAATAAAGAACAGGAGAACCCCCATTTATCTGCCTCTCTATTATCCAAAAAAACAGTGTATACAGGCCTAGAAGTAGGTGATCTTATCTCTGGTCACTAGACAACGCTGCAGCCTGATACTTTCCCATTCTCTGGATTATCCAAATTTTTGATTATCCGATCTGGCCCCGGTTCCAATTAGATCTGATAAACGAGGTTCTGCTGTACACCAGAGGCTTTCCCTCATAATGCATTTTAGAAAGAATTCTTTAGTGTTTCTCAAAATGTAACATTTAGCAGGGTGCGGGGAGTTTATTTACAGAATGATATATCCCAAATCTGAAACTGCTAAAAACTAGCTTGAAATCATCAGTAAGACTAGTTGCAAAACAACAAATTACTACACAATGAAGACATTGGATGTTTGATTCTGCAAAAATTAGGGCTAGAAAAGAAGACATACATAGAAGATAAAGTTCCTTTAAGGATATGATCCTGCCTTCTTTAGGCACCTAACCCTGGAAAAGCAGTGGAAAAGTAATGTTACTGTATGCTAATACTCTGACTGGTGATCCCCACCCATCCCATTTCTACTATGAGCACCATACTCTGGTGATACATAATCACCTTTTGCTAGTCAGCAAGTGTTCGTGCACAGACAATGCAGACCATGCCTAAGATATCAGGAATATCTTACTACATTTCCCACTGCAGGTGGACTGCAGTGTGGTCTCTGTAGAGTCTGTGGGTAGCCAGACTGAAAGCAGAAGAAAGCCTTAAGCTCCATGTCTGCCTAGAGATTTTCTTGCGTGTGCATAGTGGCACACAACAGTCTGGTCATGTATTTCAATCCTCATCCATCTCTAAAAAATAAAATGACTAGTATGAAGGATAATGACAACTGATCCTTGCAACCACATTACATGAGTTGTAGCAATTTTTGTGCACCTTGACGCAAAAGGAGACCTTTCATCCGAAGACCTAAGGTAATTACAAATGAGTAATGCCTGTTGTTCTGCATTGTTAAGGATACACTGTGGAGGAATTTGTAGTAGTATCAGTCTCACAGCTCCCACTCAGTAGTGCTTATCAGCAGCAGAGCTAATCCATCAAAAAGTGCTTAGAGGGGAATGTCTACAAGAAAGGGAAAGGTATATCAAAACATGAGTGACAATCTTATTGACTCAACCTCGATTATTCTTAAAATACTATATTATATAGATACACATACGCAGTATAATTCACATTTCAGTATGATAAGAAAACACTCAGACAGCTAATATAAAATTTTCACTTTAGACACAGTACAAATTAAATTTGAGAAGATTATACAGTAAAGCATCATAGTGTTTCAAAACTAGTATTCACCATACATAGAAATATTGTAGACCACAGATTATAATTCGCATTGTATTAAGTTTCTTCTGGTACTTTTTTTAATATATCTGTAGAAAGGATATTTCCCCTCCCCATTATTATTTTAATATAGTAGACGGGGTGTGTGTGTGTGTGTGTATATATATATATATGTGTGTGTATGTATATGTATGTGTATATATATATATATATGTATGTATATATATATATGTATACACACACACACACACACACACGATATATGTAATCTCTGAACACTCTTGGTATAGTATGATAGTCATATCCATGCCATTTGCGCTTGATTTCACTATGTAATTTAAAAAATGCCCCAGATTTAATGCATCACTTCCAATGCCCCCCTCCGCCCTACATCTGCCAGACCAATTTCATGACGTTAGAAGAATGCAGAACTTTTATATGTTTCAGATTATTTCAGCCTGCTAGCAAAGTAACATTGTTCCAGATTATCTTGACATGAATCCAAGGAGATATTAAAGAAAATAATGAGTTTAGCACATAAATTCACATGCTGGAAAGTCTCATGCTCTGGATCCCTGATATGAAGAAATACCAGTAAAACGGTAATCTAAACTGTTGTTAGCATAATTTTAGTGCTGAGTGCTGTTCTGCTTCAGCTATAAATGTGATTGAGACATATGCTTGCTCTGATGGAGAAAATTAGCAGAGGGTTACCCCTTTCCCTAAGAAGATTAAACTAGAAAGAAACAATAATAATCTGCTTTCCCATAAAAGAAAACAGACCATAGTTTAAAAGGGTATCATCTTAATAGAAAGATTATTTTGGCAGTTTCCAACCATATAGGTATAGAACCACATTGCTTAATTCAAGCTCATTTGAGAAGCAACTGTATAAATAGACTGTGTTGCAAAAAAACAGCATGAAACCATAGAATCCATAGTGGAATTTGGAGGGCTCCTATAATGTCAGGTTAGTTCTTTTAGATGTGTTTAGTGGCAAAATTATAGCAGGCACTAACCATTCCATCCACTTCCATCAGTGGAGGTGACCCAAAGCCATGGGTGCACAAAATGGAAAGCAGTGACTGCATGGTGTGACTCCCCCCCGCCCCGCCTTGGCCCTTAATCGAGGCCTGTACAAGCCCCAGAGAGATAATGTAGGCACTGGGGGTTGGAAGAGAGCATATATTCCTAGAAAGCAATCAGGACCATAGCCACTCTCTGTGGCATCGCCTTTCCTTAGAACTGCAGGGAATTTGAAGCACAAGGTAATACTTACTCCTCATGTTAGCATTCTAATGCTGGATTCTCAGCCTCTCAAATGGAGCCACTGACCACAGATCCCAAGAGCTCCCTGCAAACGTTTATCAGCTGTGATGAGCAAAGTTCCAATTACCAGTTCAAGAATCAAAGCTCTTTAACCATCCCTGGAACATCAGTAAGCAAAAGTAGCCAGAACCCTGGGATCATTATCCTCATTTAACCAAGGAGGAAACTGGGACAGACTACAGGACTGGGCTATTTACGGAGAACATAAAGCTATTTATTTCGTATTCATACCCATGTTACTCTCACTTTTTGAATGACGATGTAAAACGCTAAATGAAGTTTTATTTGCACGAAATTTGAAAATGCCCTAGGAAGCAGGCTTCAGAAAAGATTTACTATTAGATTTGTTATTAATTTTGTACATCTATTAATAATATTTATTTTGCTCTCAAACAGGAGCCCACTGGGGTAGGTCTTGTGGCAGAAGAATGTCCTTTCCTGAGGGAAGAGGGGAATTTACTAAAGCTGAATTTTCCTAGGCCCAGAACTCAAACATAAGGACTCATCCACCTGAGAGGTACTTTCTATGTCATTCCAATTTTCTCCTGTGCAGTTAGTATTCTGTATAATTTCCTTCCCGCTTATGTACATGTTTAAAAGCATTTTTCACCTGCTAAAGTGCAACAGTTCACCAGCAGGAAAGCTAGACTCACTAGCCAATCAGGACTCATTAAAGTTATGCAAGCTACACAAGATGACTCACTTGACAAAATAGGAGTGCTTAGGAGCATTGACAAACCCTGGCTGGATCCTGTGGAAGTAATGATTTTATAAATGGAGAAAGAGGTGGCACAACTGCTGAGCTGATGCTCATAGGAGGAGAATTAGGTCCAGCTCCTGCTGAGTTTCCTTCTTAGTGCAAAAAGCAGAAGATGAAGTCCTACCAACTATAATTTCTATTACATTTGTTACAAGTACCACATCTTCCCCCACATGTTCTATCCTCTGAGTTTCCTTTTCTTAAATCCTCCATTTTGGTACTGTCAGCCCCTTGATGAAAGTCCACTAAGTACCATCCTTTTTCTTATATAACCTCCTTTAAAAGAAAAGAAAAAAGTCCAAAATGGATTTTTTTTGCTTATTTGCCTTTCAGATCAAAACCCCAAACCTGGATGGCTCAGAAGACTGATGATGGGATAGAAGAGTCTTTCACCTATTGCTCATGAGTATACTCTGATCTATAATAGAAGTGATGGACAATTTGTATACCGTCTAATAGCTATTCAAAGACTTAGGCACAAATTTGTGGTCTTTGTCAGATTCTTGGTGGTCCAAATCATTAAAAACATCACCACCACTACTTTTGCTAGAAGTTGTGGTGAAGAAGACAAGCACATTGTGACAAGGCAGTCTGAAGAAGTTTACAATGTTCTTGTCCGTTCTGTAAGTAAACAGAGGAATTTAGTCTCCTTGGCTATCAATCTGGCTTCTTTCATGAGTAAGGCTGTGTATCTGTCACGGAGGTCACTGACTTCTGCAGCAGCTGGTGCAGCCCCTGGGCCAGCAGCAGCAGTTCAGGTGTGTGGGAGGAGGCTCATGGCTGGGGCAGGAGGTTGGGGTGAGAGGCAGTGCTTACCTGGGAGGGGCTCCCCGGCTCCCACTGGCATGTCCCTGCAGCTCCTAGGCGGATGGGCCTGAGGGCTCCGCATGTTGCCCCTACCTGCAAGCGCCACCCCTGCAGCTCCTATTGGCTGTGGTTCATTGCCAATGGAAGCTGCAGAGCCAACACTTGTGGCAGGAGCAGCGCGCAGAGCCCCCCTGGCTGCCCCTCTCCTAGGAGCTGCAGAGACATGTCGGTCAGAGCCGGGTAGGGAACCTGGCAGCCCCACCACCTCTCCCCCGCAGCACCAACAGGAGTCCTGGGCTGTGTGCCGCCGCCTACCCTCCCTCCCCAGCACCAGCGGGGGCCCCAGGTCAGGCGCCGCCATCTGTCCACCCCCCAGCATGGGTCCTGGACTGTGTGCCACCACCCTGCACTCCACCAAACCAGCACCAGCAGGGGTCCTGGGCCGCACGTCGCCACCCCGCAACCCCCCATCAGTGCCAGTGTGGGTCCCGGGCCATGCGCCGCTGCCAGTCTCCCCTCCCAGTACCAGTGGGGATCCCGACCCACCCAATCCCCAGGACCCACGGCACTCCGGCCCAAGTTTTAGTTAGGGGTATATAGTAAAAGCCATGGACAGGTCACGGGCCGTAAATTTTTGTTTCTTGCCCCTGACCTGTCCATGACTTTTACTAAAGATACCTGTGACTAAAACATAGCCTTATTCATGAGCACTAAAACAATCAGTTAGAAAAGAACAGCTAAATTACATTGAGCAATTTCACAACTTTACAGATTTAAAAAAAAAAACTTCTCAGCAGTTATGTTCTCCAAACTCTTTCCCTTGTGAGTTTAAGCACCAGTGATCATGTCCAGGAAGTATATATTTGTTCCTTGAAAATGTGCAGTAGCAATTTCAAGTTACCATTTCATCTTCAGCTCTAACTCCTACTGTCATGTAAACAAAGTCTGGTTTGGGGCCTAATTCTTTGTTCACAAATTTAATGCAGTTACTCTGGATTTACACTACTGAAACTGAGAGCAGAATTTGGCCTTTGGCGTCATCCCAAAGTTACACTGAATATAGCTCAGAGCAGAATGTATCTCTTTGATTTTGCTTTCCAAAATCAATCAAAATGAAAGCACAAATGTGCCTGTTTTGGTTCATGCATGAAACATTTCTTGCACAGTTCCAGTATTGCTGAAAGAAATGTAGTCTGGCTACCATGAAGTCAAATACCTCAGTTATTCTTTTATTCTTGACTGACCAGTTTTCTCCTTGATAATCTCTTAGTTCTTTTTAACAGCAGCTTTGTGAACTGCAGATACAGTTGTATAAATCTTAGTTCAATGAACTTGCAACCGTTAGGACTCAAACCCTCCTTTGAGGTTATCCTGCCATTCTACATACAGCTACTCAAGGAATTCAAGAGTGATGCCACCTGCTCAGCTTCCCTGCCCCAGGAGGTGAATGAATCATCCTTCACAGCCCCAAAGGTGCACGTTCCAATGTCACTCCTGAACCTTGAGTTCTGATTGTCATAAATTCTGCAGTGCAGATAGATTGTCTTTACTGAAATTAGAGACCCCAACTTTCAGGATCACAGTAGTGAGAGATGAAAAAGACCAATTAAATCATTAAGCTCAGCCTTGGGCAGGGGAGAATTCCTCCCTCATATACCCAGATAGCAGGATATAACAGATAATAACTGATACTATGCTGAATCTTAGCCATACAAAGATAGTAGACCTGATCCTACTGAAGTCAAGTACAGCTGACCTGGAATTTTTCAATTAACCACTTTTTTGTCAAAAAAATGCCAATTTGTCAAAATCAGTCCTTTCTGGAAGAAAAGGGTAGGTTTTGATAAACATCTGAACCAGGACACTTTTGGAAAAAGTTATGAAATTGTTGAAACTTCCCATTTTGATACTTCCAAAATGAAAAATTTTGGATTTACTGATTTGAAAAGACTTTTTGTATAGAAATTTAAGCTAATTATAGTACTTAATAATAATAATAATTAATATCAAAATGGTTGAAATTGAAACAAAACATTTTGGTTGACTTGAACTAAGGAAAAAAATCAGATTTTTAGTTTGAGAGATTTTTTTTTTTAAATTGACTGGTTGGAACAGAAACATTTCCAAACTCTGAAAAATTCTCATGGGATGGGGAAAGCGTTTTCCACCCAGTTCTAGCCCAAACATAAGAGTTTTGCCACTGACATCAATAGAAGTAGAATAGCACCCACTGCTACTTCTTTCACGGTAAAACTCACTCTCTCTCTCACACTCTCTGTTCTCCCTAATTTTCATCATGTAATTGCAGTGGCTTTATCAGGTCTAGTTTTAGGGTTTATGAAGCCCTAGGCAAATAAGAAAATATCTACCTTTGCATCCTGCAGTTACCTGCACAAAGAGTTAATTAACACTTGCTGCCCTCAGCTAATGTCTGGTCTACCTGTTGATAAAGCCCAGGGCTGCCTCTGTCCTCTGAACACTGCACTGTTGCTATTATTGCTCCACTACACTATTAAACTCCTGGTGGCAAGTTAAAGCACCAGCTAAACCTAGTGGGCTTCTTGATTAAAATGGTGAAAAGATTGCATCCTACTGTCAATAATTGTTTAGATCTCTTAAACGAAAAAAAATACCTTCTGGCAGAAATGTAATTATGAGACAAACACTATACTCCCTGGTTTAGAGCATATGGAGAAAAGGTCAGCTATCAATTAGGCTGTAGAACAAAATATTCTCATACCAAGCAACGAGGAGGATCAATGAAAAGAAACTTTTCTATTTGAGACTAAAAATGTTTTTCTTTTTAGTTACTATATTGAATGTAAATCAATAATCACATTCAGAAGAAAGGGGCCCCACTGGCCTCTAACTCCTAAGAGCAAACTCAAAATAAAGTCTGAAGCAAAAACATATGAAAGCACCTAACTCAGTGTTATGGCTACTACTCCATCTGCAATTCAACAGGTTGTGCCTACTGTAGATGTCACAGTGTGTACAGTATGTAATGTCATACCAAGATGACACCCAGAAATAAAGTGATGGGCATGTTAAATACTTGGATTAAGTGGATGCATAGTAGGCCAGGTCCTCATTTGGTGTAAATCAGTGTAGCTCCTGATCCACTAGACCCTGGGCAAATCATCTACCATCAAGAGGTCTCTCCACAAAATGAAAGGGATGCAAAAAAAAAAATAATAGTTCAGGAAATTTCAAATTAAGGTAAACCCAAGCCCCAGATTTCAGACCCAGATCTACACGGTCACAAAGTTCATGGTTAGTTTGATTGAGAGTTTTAGTTTAGCCCACTACAAATATAAGGTCCAGTCAAAAAAAAGCTCAGATCTAGATCTGAGCTTTCCCAGATTTGCAGATACTTGGATTCAGGATTTTGGTTTAATTCTATTTGAATTTAAAATGAGGCATTTGTGGTCTTAGCACAAATAACATTTTCTGAGCAGCCTGATTTCATTTATAAATCTGGCATTTTAGATTTCCGATATGATGCCATTCCTGGGTATAGTTCTGTCTAAATGAGGGACATTCCTTGCAATGAAGCTGAACTGGGGGAGTCTAACTGATTCTTTTCAAAAACATTCTGAATTACATTTTTCAATACAATTTCACTAAAAAACCCCAATAACTGTTTTCATTAGTGGCTTATCAAACCAGCCTTTTATAATTCATTTTCCATTAACTAAATTTTTAGAATGATCTCATCAGAAACTGCAAGGAATCAATCTGACTTTCTTGATCTTGTATCTTTTCTCTGGAATGGGGAGAGGTCTGTCCTGAAGCTTTCATGCTGAAACACTGTCTCTGCCTTGAGACTTACTCAATTCCACTTAATAATTAACTATAAATTATGTTGAATGCATATTTAATCTTTACTAATTAAAGGACTCCTTAAAAAGAGTCAAACTTCTCTGTGCTTCTGAAATACCCCAGAGAATATCAAGTCAATTGATAAGTACACCTCTACCCTGATATAACGCTGTCCTCGGGAGCCAAAAAATCTTACCGTGTTATACCAAACTTGCTTTGATCCGCCGGAGCATGCAGCCCTGCCCCCTCCAGAGCGCTGCTTTACTGCGTTATATCTGAATTTGTGTTATATCAGGTCGGGTTATATTGGGGTAAAGGTGTATATCTAGCAGACGTCTTAGATATCTTGCAGATTATAAAACATGTATATATAGTATGATTCATGCCAATGAGAGAGGCATATATAAGAAGAAAAAATTCTAGTTACAGTATTTAACAATTCCCTTTGTTATTCGTATAAACTTACTGTTCAAAAATTGCTTGCTTGCATGTGAATGTTTTTCTCTACAGTTTGAGGAACGCAGTAATATTACATTAGTAATCACTCATTTTCGTTTAATATATTTACCTAAAGCTTATGTGAATACTTTGTGAGCATCTACTAGGTTCAATTCCTTCATTACTCAGTCAACCCATCTGCCCCCAGGACTTGTCGTCACTGAGGATTCTTATTGGAGCTACACATAGCTGTGAGGAGTCAAGTTGGCAAACATAAAATTGGATAATAGTGTAGACTAAGTCAAGTTGTGCTCAGAATCATGTCAGTCATGTTAAACTTTGCTATTGAAGGCATCATAGAGAGCTCTTGGAAAAAAGATTACAAAAATGCCTCTGCACTGTGAGACCATTTTATTATTCTGCTGTTTATGAAGGCCCTGTCTTGGCCCTGCTTACACTATGAACCCACTTAGACTCTATTGCAGGGCTGGACAAACTACAGCCCGCGAGCCAGATTCAGCCCAGCAGCCATTTTAATCCGGCCCTCGAGCTCCCGCTGGGGAGCAGGGTATAGGGCTGCTCTGCTCCGGTGCTCCAGCTGGGGAGCAGGGTCAGGGGCCACTCTGTGTGGCTCCCAGAAGCAGCAGCATGTCCCCCTCTGGCTCTTACGCGTAGGGGTGGCCAGGGGCTCTGCACGCTGCCCCCGCCCCAAGTGCTGCCCCTCCAGCTCACATTGGCTGGGAACCATGGCCAATGGGAGCTGCAGAGGCAGCGCCTGTGGACGGGGCAGCGCAGCAGAGCCACCTGACCGCGCCTCCTCATAGGAGCCAGAGGGAGAGACATGCCGCTGCTTCTGGGAGCTGCTTGAGGTAAGTGCCGGCCAGAGCCTGCACCCCTGAGCCACCCCCCTGCACCAGCCCTGAACCCCCTCATGTCTTCTGAACCCCTCGGTCCCAGCCTGGAACACCCTCCTATACCCAAACCCCTCATCCCCAGCCCCACCCCAGAGACCGCACCCCCAGCCAGAGCCCTTCAGTGGTTTCAGTAAGTTCAGAAAAGTTACATATTACTGTCAAACAATTAGACCTCCAGGAGATTCCTTTATTGTAGCTTCAGCTGTATTTCCTTCAGATAATACGAAATTAATTGATTTGACACACATCATTCTTCTTTAAAGTTCTGAACTGATAAGACCATTGACACTTGCAGGCTGCTTTGGAAGACCATGATGGCAAAACATGCCATGCAATCTCTAGACAATCAATTCAACAGAGCAGAGAATTCCGATCACTTTGAAAAAGCGTTAGTGGCCACACAAAATGTGTGTCCTTTGAAAGGACCAACAAAATCCACAAAGGCGAGCTGCCATCAATTCTCACATCTTGTTCACAGATGCACATCCAGCATTTTCATTTTTTTTCCAGCATATCTCTTATATAAAAAAGGCTGTTCTCTTTCCTTCAATGGTCTGATCTAGCCCAGGCCACCAAAATTAACTTTAACCAATTTCCTTCAAAAGCACCACACCACAGTGTTCAGTGTGACACTAATGCAGCATACGTTGTCTTAAAGGTAGCGGGGTAATATCTCTAAACTCCTATAATAAACATCCAGCCTGAATGGAATACGTTCTTCTGATATTCCTAATGCAACACAATGTCCACAGTGGGACTGGATCCACCCATGGATATTTCCTTACTTGTAAAGAAATCACAGATGTTATTATTATTTATATTACTGTAGCACCAGACGGTCCTCTCAAAATTGAGGCCCCATTATGCTAGGCACTGTACACACACATAATAAGAAACAGTCCCTGACTCAAATAACTTAGTCTTATTTGAGATAAGAAAGTTGGGATCTCAAGAGATCTTCAAGTCCAGCCCCCTGCACTGAGGCAGGACCAAGTAAACCTAGACCATCCCCGACAGGTGTTTGCCCAACCAGTTCCTAAAAACCTCCAATCATGGGGATGCTGCAACCTCCCTTGGAAGCCTGTTCCAGAGGTTAACTACTCTTACAGTTAGAAAGTTCTTCCTAATATCTAATCTAAATTTCCCTTGCTGCAGATTAATCTCATTAATTCTCATCCTACCTTCAATGGACATGGAAAACAATTGGTCACAGTCCTCTTTATACATCCCTTAATATATCTGAAGACTTATCAGGTCCCGCTCAGTCTTCTCTCCTCAAGACTAAACATGCTAAACTAAACAGTTTTTTTTAACCTTTCCTGATAGGTCAGGTTTTCTAAATCTTTCATCATTTTTGTTGCTTTCCTCTGGGCTATCTCCAATTTGTCCACATCTTTCCTAATGTGTGGCACCTAGAACTGGACTCACTACTCCAGTTTGAGTCCTCACCGGTGTCAAAGAGCGTGGGACAAATTCCTAAATCTTTTTCCCCTATTTTGTCAAAATAGAAAATGTCAGCTGGTAAAACAACGGTTGAATGGCAAAGACAAGCCACTTATATTGCCATAAGGTTCTGCCTTCTCACATAGTAAATTATTTATTTATCTATCTAGCATATTCTAACTGTGCCCATCACTATTTGAGCCCCTCAGTATCTCAGATCCCACCTTTGAATTCTGTTGGCAGCTGAAGGGAGAAAGCCAGGAAAGAGGTCAGTTCTTATTGTACTGGAGCCACTTCTGCTTTTGTTGGTGATAACTGCTAGGCACAGTCATTCACTCCTAAGTCACCACTTCACATCTAGTTTGGGTTGTGTTAATTAAAAATGCAGCTTGCCATTTAAAATGAATTGTTGGTTTCAGTCCATTTGCTAGTGAACTTGTGTCCACATCACAAACCATCAAGAGGGGGCTATGGAGTAGGAAGTACTCACCACCTACCAGGTGAGGGTTGAGGCATATTAAAGCATCCTGGGGACATCTATACTGTACTGCAGATACATTACTGCTGGGTCTACAGTAGTTAGTACAGAACCTTTCAGTCCCAATTTTGTGTTTACTGAGGCAGGATGCAGCCCTTCAAGGGCATTACTTGCATGTGATTTAAAAAGTGTCCATTTAACAATTCATTCAGTAAGACCAATATCACAGCTACCAATTTGTTTTCCTAAACTGATCTGAAGATTGTGGATTAAATCCACACCTAGACAATAACAAACTACTTTCAGCTAATTTCTAAAGGAGTCTGCAAAGAGTGCTGTAGCTGCTGACCATGGGTGGAATCCTGGCCCCTTTGTATTCAATGGGACTTCAACTGGGATTTCATCCTGGGATGTTAGCTTTCAAGGTGTCATTCTGATTTGCACAGTTTTTTACAATATAGCTGATCATCCAGGTGACTTTCATAATACTGGGGATCCCATCAGAGCAAAGGCTGCTGCTTTTAATTAAAACTTGCTTTAAATTTAAATAATAATACAATAATGAGTTTAAATAATATTTAAAGTAGCCTCCACTCCGCAGACACCAAAAGGCATTTACAAAGAACATGGGATGTAGAGGAAAAGGATGTAAAAGTTTAGGGTCAGATTCTGATACCTTCACTCATGTTGTGTTCTCCCTTACTCAGCAAATTGTCCCATTGACTTCAGTTGGAACACTTCTAGAGTGAGGCACCTTTCATCAAGAGTAAGGGAATTGCTGCCACAGGCTGTGTAGACATACCCAGAGAGTTCACACAAGATGTTATTTTCCCATTCCTAAAATGAGGAAACTTACTCTGAGAAGAGACGTGACTTGCCTAATAGTAGTAGATAGTAGTCAGTGGCAGAGCTAGGAATGGAACCTTGCTTGCTTGGTTCGGTCACTGCTACATCCACCAGACCAGCCCTCCTTAAACTATGGGGCAGAACCTTAAAGCTGGTGACAAGGGGGCACCTGCTGGGTCACAGTCTTGCAGTTAAGAAAGCAGCAACAAAACTCAGCAAAATCATTATAGTTGTCAGGGCAGGGAAAAGGAGCAACTTGCTCTTTCCTCACTTTTCCTCCTGCATCTGACTCTCCTCTGTTCCTCCTCCACCCACTCCCAAAGAACACCCTCCCCTACTCCGCTCCTGGAGAACGAACATGGCATTTCAACAAACTCCATGCTGGATTCACAAGCTCCCTGGAGCTGAGTTGTGTGGGGGAAGGAGAGAGAAGCCATCCCAAGAGCATCCCCCACATCTAGCACACCAGTGCCCATAACAAGTTAGAGGTCAGTTCTTGTCATTGAGGTTGGTCCACACGTGGCAGCCCCTGGGATCATGGCTTAAAGCTAACCTTGCTCCCCCACGTCCTCAGGGTCTGGCACAGCAGCCCCAAAGCTTCACTGAAGGACAGAGAAGCATTAGAGCAAAAGTGCACAAAGAATCAGAGTTGAACAGAGAGTAGGATAATTTCAGAATCAGTGCTTTTGCCTGTTATAAAAAGGAATGTACTCCCCTGGCAGTCAGAAGATGTTCTTCAATATGAGTTATTTTCTTGGCTTTTAATTACATTATCATACGTATCTCTCTTTCTCAGACTCATCAGGACGCTGACAGACCTGGTATCTGACCTGCATCTCAGGAAACACCATTTGTGTGCCATTGGAAAAATCCCACCCTGCAATGCATGCACTGGAGATGCATCAGAAAAAAAAATCACAGTGCTGATTTTCATGAGATTTCTCTTCTCACTCTCTCCCAGCCTCCTTTATGCAGACACACACCTTGCTGGGTTTAAGGCCTCTGCTAATGGGACAAATTAAGCCCCCTCCCCCAAGCGATGCAAGTTTCGTGCTGTCCGCACCAGCGCTATGTCAGTGCAAGACACTCTCCCACTGACTTAGTTTGTGCTTCTCACCAAGATGGAGTAACTATGCTGACAGGAGAGTGCTTGGCCATCAGCATACCACATCCTCACCAGATGCACTACAGTGGCGCAGCCGATGTAGTGCTGTAGAGCAGACTTTCCCTATGTTACATCACTCCAGCGATGTGAAGTATGGCCTGTGATTTGCTGACTGTCTTGAATGGATTATTCATAATGTATTAAGCCAAGATAAGCATGTGGAAAACAGATTGTCTATTTCACCCAACTCCAATTTACCTGTTAGGCTGACTTCACATCTTGAAAAAGCTAGAGATGGAAATAGGCCTGTCACTGTGCCAGCTCAGAAAGGATTTCCCCTAACTCTGGCCAGGTTGAAGGACTCCCACCCTGAGCCTGCTCTGTGAGCATTGGACATCCGTTAATGATTTCAGAAGCGCTAGGCAGGGCTAGCTCTGTTTCAAACCAGCTGTCATCATTTGGAATCAAACCCACCTTGTCCTACATAAGTTCTCTCACCCTGAAGTCAGTAGAACTCTTGTGTAAATAAGGCGAACAGAGCTTGTCCCTTGTCAGGTATTTTTAGGAGAACATTAGTTTTCCCACATGGAAAACACTTGAACTCTTTTTAATTCCCAAATATGGGGCAAAACAGTTTTTTCATATTTTCACAAAATTAAAAAAAATAATTTGGGGGAAAGGCAAGGCAGTGCTGAGAATTTGGTGGTGGTGGTCAGGGGAGCATCCTTACAGTGAAACAGCTGACAGTCGCTGAGCAGTATCTTATGAAATATCCATGTTCCATCCTGAAGCCAAAATGAGATCATTCCATTTGTTTGCCTACTGAAACTAAACTAAACTAAATTTAAAAAGACCTGCATGAGTAAGCACTTTGAAGCAGCTGAGGACACAGTTGCTGAATATTTGGGGATCAGCATGGTACATTACGGGATCCAAGGAATCCAGGAGATCAGAGGACTCCTCAGGACATTTTAAGAGCCTAGATTCCAAGATGCCATTCCCTCTGAAATATGAGGACGACCTTGAGTATTGCAGACAGTCTCCTGGTTAAGCTTGCCACATGGCCTGTCTGATTAGTGAGGACCCATTAACAGCAAACTAGTTCATTGAACTGAAGAACAACAACAAACTAAACTTTGTCAGAACATAAGGCAACATCCTGCTTCAACAGTCAAATCATTAATAATAGGAGAATCCAAAACATCTTAAGCTCCCAGGCATTGCTTCTCATTCAATTTCATTTGTCTGTCACATAGGAGATGCTCTGATTGACACTAGACTGAAATCCTGGCCCCACTGAAGTCAAAACTCCCATTGATTTCTCTAGGGCCAGGATTTCATCCTGGAATCTTAATGCATCATTTGATTAACTTACTCACTCACTAGGGCAAAATCCTGTCCTGTGTTCCCTCAATCCTACAAGGTGTTGAGCATTTGACCCCATTCCAATAAAGCACTTGAGTACATACTACTATTTAATTTAACCACCTAAGGAATCTCATTGCTCCCAATGGCAGTATGTACATGCTCAAAGGTAAGCATGTGGTTAAGCGCTTTGCTGAATCGGAGCCTGGCAAGATCAAGTCCTTCAAAGGTATAGTTAGATGTCCAGCTAACATGGCCTTAAGCAGGGAACACTAAGCAGAAGACTGTGAAGGATGCAGTAAGGGCCACTACGTGTGTGCCCCTACAGCCTTCTCTGAGCCATGCTGCCAGAGCAGGGAAGAATGACAAAGCTTTCTTTGCATAGGTGCTCTGAGGCCACTTTGTCTCCCCCGGTCCATTCCCCAATGCACCTTCTGGAGTTTACCGTAGGACAGGATTTTGCCCTTAAGAATACCTTACTACTCACCTACTGACATCTTTGCTAGTCTTGATGGTAAATATTCCCCAGACTTTCTGTAAAGTCTACATCTGATCACGTCCACCTACTAATTCTGTCTGAATATAAAAAAATCACCATGACTACAAAATCCCAGCTAGGTTTTTTAAATATATAGACCTGTCTTTGTGTCAGACCAAAAATATCTGTAACCACAGATTATATGCCAATTGCACCTATTTCTCCATGAATAGAAGAGCTAACGTACTACCCATATTAAGAACCTGTGCAATCTGTGTGTTCACAAAGCAATTGCTTCAGTGTTTAAATGTAAAAATAGTTTGTTTAGCTTGTCCAGGTTATGAGTGAATGGAAAGGGAAAGACTGCTACCATTTACTGAAACAGGCATCCTGCAAGTATTAGAAACCTGCAGGCTTCCCCACACAGCTCTGCTAATATAGTTCACTTTGACTTCCAACACTTCTGCTATTGCAATCTCTTGAGCAGTGACTGCCAGTGATACCAAATTGTGGGGTGGGTTTGTAATAGTCTGTAATATTGACATGCTTGAAATGGCAGGTGGAGAGCTTTCTTTGTCAGAGACCTGAGCTATGTTGGTACTGTTAAAAGCTAAAGTGAGATAATGTACTTCAGTATAAACGGGGACACCTATAGAGTGGAAGGAAGCAATCAAGCACTAAAGGCCAGCTTCTGCTACCCTTGCTGAGAATGAATAGTCCTACTCAACTCATTTTGTGGAGTAAGTGGCACTCAGTTTAAGTATAGGTGTCAGAATCTGGTGCTAAGTTTTTGGATATTGTTTTCTATTGAATCATACTTAATGAAAGAAGGAACTCAAATGAGAAATTCACTATATATATATATATATATATATATATATATATATATATATATATATATATAGTGAATTTCTCACTATATATATATATGAGACTTGCATCCGACGAAGTGGGTATTCACCCACGAAAGCTCATGCTCCAAAACGTCTGTTAGTCTATAAGGTGCCACAGGATTCTTTGCTACTATATACATTAGCTTTGGGTAACACAGATACAAAAGCACTTGAAGCAGGTATTGTAACCACAATCTGGTTACTCTAAGCCCTGGTCTACACTACACAGTTAGGGCGCCTTGTGTTGACCAATTTGTACATCTCCCACCAATGTAAGTGCCTTTTTATGGAGATACAGTGAAACCACCTTCCCAAAAGGCATGAAGCCATGGTTGACCTAGTGAGGAAAACACAATACAAGTGTAAAAACTGCATTATCTGCGTCAATCCTATGAATCCTCCAGCAGCTGTCCCACAATGCCCCATTCTCTGCAACAAGTGACCATTCTGGTCACAATTGTAAACTCCACTGCCCAGGGTCATGGAGACCAGAGGTGCCCCCTCTCCTCTGTTACAGTCTGTATCCTTATGGTCACCCCTTTTACAAAACTATGTTAAATTTTGTACAAAGAATACTGTGTAAGGTATCATTTGAAAACTCATGATCTGCTGATCATTATTGTCCTGGTAAAATGTGTGTAGCAACATTGAATGTAAAAATATAAGATTCCACTCTATGATATTACCAAGACATCTTCCAGCATATTCTGGAAGGCAGTCGCAAACAAGTTCCCCAGCAACAAAAGGCTAGCCAATGCCTCAGCCAGGTGTCAATGAGCTCAAATGGACCATCACCTAAGTGAGTGACCACTCTTCAGCAGGAAGAGGTGTGGGCAAAAAAATCTACATTTTGACAAAGAAGTAGCTTAAGGTTCCTGACCACACAGACTTGCTATCTCCTGAACATCAGCTGGAGATGATTCTTACGCAAGAGAAAGGGCTATAAGAGGAGAGAGCAGATGCCCAAAGTCATCTCTCCTTTGCTCTCTACCCATGGCATCATCACCACCTGAAGGACAAAGGAAGCAGCACTGGACTGGGTGAGAGATCTTGACTGAACCAGGTTTAGCCAGTAAGACTGCTGGAACAGGTGGCGTGAGACCTTTGCTTTGTATTCATTTAGCATATTAAATTGTGTTTTATCTTTTTATTTCCTTGTAACCAATTCTGATTTATGTGCCTCATTATTTGTAGTCACTTAAAATCTAACCTTCTGTAGCTCATAAAGTTATTTTGTTGTTTTATCTAAACCTGTGCGTTTGGACTGAAGTGTTCGGGGAAACTCCATTTGGAATAACAAGATTTGCACATATTTTCTATTAATAAATGGTGCACTTTATATGAGCTTGTATTGTCCAGGAGGGTGCTGGGCAGGACAAGATGCACATTTCTGGGAGAAAGCCTGGGGCTGGGAGTTTGCTGGTGTTGCCCTGTAATGTAATTTATTAGTGTATGGCTAGAGCACTCGTACAGTATAGCTGGGAGTGATTTACAGACAGGATGCTATGTGTAAACAGACCAGGAGTGGTAGCTCATACTGAAGCAGGGTAAAAGGCACCCCAGGTTGGAAATTGAGAGATCACCGCTATCCATCCATCAAAACTGTACCCTGGGTAACCCTTTAAAGCCTCCTGTGTGGTTTTGAAATGCCTTTCCCTCATTGCCCAGATTGGCGAGCACAACTAGCAGCTCTACCTTTGTGTGTAACTGCAACTGACCATGCTGGCCTCATGCCCGAGGTGCACTCCTACTTGCCGTAGACAGGAGGTATTGGATCTCATGGGCCTGTGGGAAGAGGAGGCTGTGTAATCACGACTATGGACCCACTGTAGAAAAAAGGACATCACTAAAAGACTGCATAGGGGATGCAGGCCCAGGGGTGCAACAGGGATCAGAAGCAGTGCTGTGTGAAAGTGAGGGAAGTTCAGCAAGCAGACCACAAGGTCAGGGAGGCCAACTATTGATCTGACCCTGCGCTGCAGACCAGCCACTTTTACAACGAGCTGCACACCATACTTTGTGACGACCCAGCCACCTTGCAGATCACCGTGCTTGGAAAGTGGGATTTTCAAACAAGGTTAAGGGAGGTAGGCACCCAACAAGTTTCAGTGGGAGTTGGGTGTTTAACTCCATTAAGATCTCCTGAAAAGTCTGTCTGTAATAAGGAGAGGCCTGACGCTACTCCCACTGAAGCCAATGGTAAGAATCCCATTGATTTGCATGATCAGGCCTTTGGATTAAAATCTGAGCCAATGCTGTATGGTGATTTACATATTCTGCTGCAGAGCAAGTGAAACACCTGTGAAAAGTCAGCACAAAAAGTTTGCATCCAAACCTCCCCCTGTGATACAGCTGAAAAAGAAATAAAACAAACTGCAAAGAAGGAAGGGGGAGTCTATGGGCAAGGCCCTCATCTGGTGTAGATCAGCATAGCTTCATTGAAGTCAAAAGAGCTGCACTGATTTAAAACAGCTGATATGGACAATCTAAAATTCAATGAAAAGACGCAATGATGGATCTCCTAAGTCTCTAGCAATATTTCTTTGTGCACTTTTCACTGACTGGAGGAAAAGGTTACCTACTGCAATCATGTTGAAAAATACAGCTTAGTTTGGTAATAACAAAACATTTTCCTGGTTAGTTTCATGCATTTTCAATGCTTACTGGCTGCTAGGGCTGTAGCAAGTGTCTTTTCAGAATACTTAGGCAAATGAAAAATAACTGGAAATGATATTGGGACAAAGGCGAATTAGCAGCTGAACAGTGGCTAGCAATAAATCAGACAGTCACAAGTATTACATTACATTGGATTTTTTCCTGTAAAAGATTACATGAAGACCCAAACAAGCAGTAAACCATACGTAACAGAACATAATAGATAAATAGTCATTTTCCAGTTATAGATTGTTAATGGCTTGCTCTTGTGAGCGTAACACTGCGCAGATACTACTCCACAGAAATAGCTACAGCGCTTAGCTTAAACAGAGAGGAAGAGGGGTCTTGTGGTTAAGGCACTGAACTGGGTTTCAAGTGATCTAAATTCAATTACAGACTCTGAGCAAGCCACGTAAGGTCTCTCTGCCTCAGTTCCCAATCCATAAAATGGGCTAATAATTGTTCCTTTGTCTTATCTATTTAGACTTAAGCTTTTGGGGGCAGGAACTGTTTCTTACTATGTGTAAATACAGCGGCTAGCACCAGTCCCGCCGACAGCAACTCTGGGCCCCAGGGCAGAACAGTCAATGGGCCAAGCTGCTGCTGGTTGTGCTGCTGGTGCCCAGCGAACTGCCGGCTGCACTGCTGGCCGTGCTCGTCCAGCGTGAGTAGGGCTTCTGCATGCCCGCCTGGCTGCCTTCACCACCGCCGGTACCACCCCACATGCTCCTAGGAGCCCTGTGGCCTGCCCGGGCGATTTAAAAGGGCCCAGGGTGATTTAAAAGGGCCCTTTTAAATTGCCCAGGCCCCTGGGCAATTGCCTCCTTTGTCCCCACCCCCATCGGCAGGCCTGCCTAGCGCAATGGAACCCCTGAACTAGGTGGGGCTACTCCACTACTGTAATACCAATATTAAACAGGTCTGCTAGAATTGCAGCCCAAGTAACTAACCGTTATTACTCCCATCTTCTACAAAGATATTTTATCAATTTCATCTCTTCTGGAAATTATTATTATTTTTTCTTTTACAAAATTATTAATGTTTTTGTTTCCAGCTACAGAAAATGAAATAATGCCCCATGGAAATATTCCAGATAAAAGGTTTTGGTGGTTTTGTTTACATGTTGTCCAGAGGAAGTTTGGATACATACTGTTAGCCAGTACAATATGCTAGGCACAGTATACACCATATTCATAGGTATGATGCACACTGTATCAATATTATATATAAGGTTTGGGAAGTTGTGTTAACTGAATGTGTTATGGTCTCTCCACAATTGTGTTCACCCATGTCAAGTCTATGACAACTCTTTGCAAAGCTGAAGTCAGCTTTGCATTAGAAAATAGGAAGCCTGTCAAAGTCAAGATAATGAATGATGTTGGAATGTACCTATATTCCCAACTGGTTTGGAATATTGTATCCAAAACAGAGATAAGAACAGTACAGAACAAATTAGGAAGTGTTACAAACTAATGGGTTGGATTTTAGTGATGTGTAGAGTTTAACTTGCAAAATTATACTATAAATACTGCTAGCTGAAATGCGTATTTTTGAAGCACATGTTCTGTATAAGGTGAATATGCTGCAAGAATCTGCTTTCCTGAAGGAGGGTATAAAGATCTCCTTTTCATATTGTACTGTTTTGTTTTTAGACAATACATTTGGCTAGATTCAGTTATTTGATCTCTTGAACATTTTTAAGAATGAACTACAAATGTAGTCAAACTATTGGCTACACCTTTTAGTCAATACTAGGAATCTCCTGGACATAGGGAAAATCCAATGTTTCCTCAATACTTTCTGTAAGATTTTAATTTTTTTTGTAACGTTCATCAAGTCAAATGAAACAAACCTCCGAAACCTACTTTATATATATATGCTGACAGTGTCTCTCAAACAGCAGGTTTGAATTTTGAAAAGGATAATAGAGTTTCAATACTATACAGAGTCTATTCATAGATATAGTTCAGTGGTGTATGTGGGAGCTAGAAAAGTTGTTTTCGGTGTATTTGTAACAGATTTTTTTTTTAGCATCCTGTGTTTGAGGCTGCATTCTTGGAGATCAGAGTTTTTGCACTGAGTAGTTTAACTTATTTTAAAATTTTCAATTCGAAATTTTGAAATATATTTTTATTGCAACGCCAACAATTGAAATAAGCTGATGGGTCCCTTCTCACGGGAAGCTGCAGGACACAGTATAATGAGGTGGATTGTGCTGGATTTCTTGAAAGTTTCAAAGGGCATGATTCACACCATTTTATGTTGAAATCAATGGGGCTACCCTGGCCTAAAATGAAAGGAATGTGGTGGTGAATCAGGCCCTGTGGACCTACATCTGTACCGACATATACACAAAATGATCCCACTGGATTCCACTCTGATTATACCCTATACAGTATCATTGATTTAAAGATTCAGTGGTCAACCCTGCAAGGTGCTGGGCACACTGGACTGATCCAGCAGAGTTTAAGCACATGCTTAACTTTAAGCATCTGAGTAGTCCAATTGGTGTCAATTATGCTCCTGCTCTGTTGGCAACTTGTGATTTAACACAAGTCTTACAATATTTGGTGTAGAGCAGGGTGGGAAGTGATTTTTCCATTGCATGAGAATTTTTAACATCTCAAATATTTTCACAAACAAAAATCTGCTCAAAACAAAAAAAATGGATTGGGTCAATTGAAATGGGTTTGTTTCAGAACAGTTTGTTTCAATTTTGACTTGACAGTTTTGATTTTAATTTAACTTAGATTTCAAAATGGAAAGCTGTTTTGACCTGAAAAACACAACCTTTTCATTTAGAAAATGTTGAAACAGGACATCCTGACCATTTCAAAACGTTTTTTTCAATTTTTTTCAAAACAGGAAATTTGTTGAAAGCAAACTTCTCCCACAAACAGTTTCAGTTTTGAACAATTCCCTTCTCATTCCTTCCCCTCCCTCTGTCCAGCTGGGCCCTACTCACCAGGGCTGGGGCTGGAGAGCAATTCTGTGTGCAGACAATCCAAGGCTGAAGTGTCAATAAGCATATCTTGTTTAAAATGTTTGGGGAGCAAAGGAAGGGAATTCTGAGCCTTCACTTTTGCTTTCCATTGTGGCTATACTGACAATGATACCTGTTTTCTGTCTGTAGCTGCTGCTGTTGTGGCATTGAGGGGTTCCCCCTCCACACCCACAGAACAGCTGACCATGATACAGAGGATAAAGAAGAGGACTCGGGATGATGTGTAGAAGATTCTGCAAGCCAGTGGTACAACAGACTGTGAATAGAGAGCATGGAGAGTGAATCTGGCAGGCAGCATGGAGAAGGAAAGAGTGGATAGGAGAAAGGGCCAAGACTCCCAGCAGGAAAAGGAGAGGGAGATGCACCAGGACATAAGGAGGCTTCTCCAGCAGCAAAAACAGATGCTGCAGACTTTTGTTAACCTTCAGGTTCAACAATCATGGGCTTGTTTCCTTTTGCAACTAATAGAGAAATACATTTTAGCACTTTCCTACCATTCCATATGGCATCAGGGGCCAAATCTCTACCCCTACTACTCCATGCCAGGGGACAATAAGGAAAACCACAGATTCACCTACTCTGACCTGAGAGCGCCATGGCTGCTGTATGTACACCCAAAATGAACTGAAATGGACATGAAAGTTATTTCCCTTTGTTAAGTTCTGTTCCATTAATTTATTTCAGAAGTTTGTATTGTATTTGTTTTTTAATTGCACATTGGGGTTTTTTACACTGGCGTTAGTACACAATCAAAATCTATTTTTTTGGGAAAATACTTAATTTTTATTACTTCACAATGCAGCATGCCTAGCATTAGTGAAATCACCCACTACTTGTTACTGTATAGGACATTGCAACTTGGGCTCTAAAGCCTAGTGGACACAACATTCACATTTCTATTTTTAGAGTGCTAACTCGAACCCTGCTACTGCAAATTTGCTTACCTGAGCTGTGAGGTTCACTCTTAGCTGCAATGTAGACATATCCACACTGTCTGGAAGGATGCTAGAGTGAGGGAAGGAGGAGGAGGATGCCATGTTGGCTAAACTCTATTCTCTCTGCCAGATTTTGAGCCATTATTATTGAGGTTCTTCTATTTTCATCCTCTATGGGTCTGAAAGAAGAGGGGCTATTTTCTGTGCCTACCAAGACTGTTGCCTTCTATCAAAATATCTAAACAGTTACCTCTCAACTGCACCTCATGAGTTACAGGACTATTTTATGACCCAAATTTACCTCCACCTCATTATTACTGTAGTTTAACATGAGAGGGTGGGATCTGTAAAAAAGTAATTAAGTGACTTAGGAGCACAAGTCCCATTGACTGTTAGAATGTGTGTTCCTAGAAGCTTTGGAAAAATTCCCCCTCCCCCGCACCGTCCAACTGCTAAATCTTGAGACTAGAGCTGGTAGGAAATTTTCCAATGTAACAATTTTCCACTAGGAAATGCCAATTTGTCAAAAGTGAAACATTTCATGAATGAGTCAATTTTGACCAAATTTTCTTTCACAAATATTTGGAGGAATGGAACATTCAAGTATTCCATTTCAAACCTTTTTTTGTTTCAAGTTTTTTTTTAATTTTATAATATAAAATTTTAAAGAATCAAAATCAGAATGAAACAATTTTATCAAAATGAAACATTTTGATCCAGGCAAAACAAGGTTTTGTTTTGTTTTTTTAGAATTTCATTTTGGGGAAAATTTCAAATTTTCAAGTTTTCATTCCATTTTGGAACAAATGGCAGAAGGATGGATTTTTCTGTGAAAAGAAGAATATAGTTCTCACTCAACTCTACTTAAAACTCAGGCCACAGATATCTTCATGTGCAGTAAGTGAATAATATCTCAATAACATTTTTTCAAACTTCTTCTGCTTCAGTTTTTAGCTGAGGTCCACATTTCAAGCCTGTCACACATTGTAAAACTCAGTGTCATGTATCTGGGCTTTTGCAGACTGGAAACAATGTAGGTTTCATTGTTTTTGACATCTTAGCAGACCTCACTGATACTGCCAGGAAAGGGCAGAGGGGAATATGAAGAGCAGCCGTTCCAAATTGGGAGAATGATAGAAAAGTTCTGCCCGTCTTGTTGATTTTGGTTTAATTTTGAAGTCACTGTGAAAGTAGCTCTTGTGATGGAGGCTTTTGCAGTAAATTTCAATGAATGTTTGAAATTTTACTCAGTGTTTTATTTTAGCTATTTTCAGATCTAAATTATTAAAGTTCTCACACCTTTGGATCCCTGACACTCAAGACATAGGCCAAGGGAGCCGATGAATGTTGACCTGGTTAACATCATGGTACTTGCATGAGGTAGGAACTAGAACAGCAGAAATGGGGCAACTGGAACAGGGAGCATCCTGATATATCACTCAGCCTTACAGCCTGAGTAACCTCTCTCCCTGCACCCCGCATGCCTGATTCACCAGCCAGAGCAACTTCTGAGGCCCATTCTATGGTCCTTTCTGACTCTAATGCCAGTGGGCCATGTCAGAGAGTAAATACCTTAAGTGCCTTTCTCCTCTCTCTGATTGGAAAGATGTACTTTAGCTCCTCTCCTGCTTTCCCAGGTCATGTAGGTGGATCACTCGAAGCCATGGGGCCTGAAGCAGGTAGGATACAAGTGAGATCACCACATCTTAAGGAATGGAAGGTGGGCTGGTAAGTATCCAGAGAGGTTAAAGAGGAAAGTGGCCAGGTGAGTAAGAGCTAGATAGATCCTGGCAATGGTGTTATTTCACAAAGGACTCCGCAAACCTAAAGCAGGTCCTCTGGAATAGTAATAGTTTTAATAGTTCCAAAAAACAAACAAATTCCCAAGCTTTTTGTGTATGTGGGAGTCAGTGAGCTGAGCAATGATAGGATGATCAAGAGACAGAGTCGTAGGTGTTGACTCAATAAAAGGGGAAGGATGTTTTGCAGAGGAGCCATTTCAAAGCCAACCGGAAGGAAAGGGGACTAACAATCCACCAGTAAAGTGAAACAAACCATTACATCAGTTACCATTTTTGCCATTTGTGGCAGGGATGGTTCAGCAGTACCAAGAGAGGGATATAACAGCGTGGCAGGATCTGTGACCTGGTATAGGGATGCAGGGCATTTCTGTCAGCCCTGTAAGAAAGAGTTGTAACCCTGCATCAAGCTGATTGAGTACATTCTACTGACTCATTTGAGACGTGCAGTTTGTTATTTCTACCAGTATATGAAAGGTGGGTGTGACGGGTTGGATCACAGAAACTCCTTTGGGGCTGCCACATGATGTGCTGACACTACTTCTAACCCATTTTCTCTGCCAGCTTGGGACTCCAGAACCCTGCCAGTTTGAGCCAGACACACTAGCCTGCTACGAACCCAGACCCAGGTCTGAACCACATCCCTCCAACAGCTGCAGGCTTAACTGAAAACAGCTTAAGAAGTGTTCCTGTCTCCAACACTCAGATGCCCAGCTCCCAATGGGGTCCAAACCCCAAATAAATCTGGTTTACCCTGTATAAAGCTTATACAGGATAAATTCATAAATTGTTCACTCTCTCTATCACTGACAGAGAGGTATGCACAGCTGTTTGACCCCCTCCCCCAGGTATTAATACTTACTCTGGGTTAATTAATAAGTAAAAAGTGATTTTATTAAATACAAAAAGTAGGATTTAAGTGGTTCCAAGTGATAACAGACAGAACAAAGTAAATTACCAAACAAAATAAAATAAAACATGCAGTCTATGCCTAATACAGTGAGAAAGTGATTACAGATGAAATCTCACCCTCGGCAATGTTCCAGTAAGCTTCTTTTACAGACTAGCTTCCTCCTAGTCCGGGTCCAGCAATTACTCACCTCCCCGTGGTTACTGTCCTTTGTTCCAGCCTCTTTCCTGTAACCTTTGGGGTGGAGAGGCTATCTCTTGAGCCAGCTGAAGACAAAATGGAGGGATCTGCTAGGGGCTTAAATAGACTCTCTCTTTTGGGTGGAGACCCCCTCCTCTCTCCTATTCAAAATCCAGCTCCAAGATGGAGTTTTGGAGTCACTTGGGCAAGTCACATGTCCATGCATGACCAGTTTTTACAGGCAGCAGCCATTGCCCACATGCTATCTTGAATGTCTCCAGGAAGACTTCTTATGTGGATTGGAGTCTTCTAAGATCCATTGTCAGTTAAGTGTTTCTTGATTGGGCACTTAATTTGCACATTCCTTTCTCAAAAAGCTGACCAAATGTTTTACTAAGGCTACTGAAACTCAAGTACACAACTAATATTCATAACTTTGAATAAAAAAATGACACATGCATACAAATAGGATGAATATATTCAGTAGATCATAACCTTTGCAGAGATATTTTATGCTGCATATGCTATGTAACATAAAACATATTCCAGTTATGTCATTTACATTCATAAGCATATTTCCATAAAGCATTATGGGGTGCAACGTCACAGTGGGAGCTAGGAATACGGACAGGGAGATCCTGCAGGAAACCCTAATTTTATCCTATGACCTTTAAAACTCAGTCAGACAACAGTCCTGCAAGCAAAACATCTTCTTAGTCCAAATTATTTACCAAAGAATCTCTAATGAGGCAGAATCCAACCACTCCTCCTTTGATGCCTCCTCCTAGAGGTTGAAGGATGTTTTGCTTCTCTGGGATTGTCTGTGTAAAATTCCCAAACAAGAGAGTGTAAAGACTCAAGTGATCCAATCAAAAACAAGGATTAAGTTTAGAGACAGGAGATTAGATTAAAAAATAGAAACACGGTTTAATCCCAGTTTTGCCATAAGCTTCCTGTGTGACTCTGGGCAATTCACTCAAGGGAAGGTTCAGGTTCTCTGCAATATTAAGCTTTTGCTGGGTATACCAGAGTAGGTGGCTGTCTGGGAACTGGATTCTCTCTACAGCAGGTCAAAGACAATTCAAATGCAATATTTTTCCATCAGAAAATGGAGTCTCATCTAAATTGAAATTTTCCACTGGGAAAATCAAAATGGAACATTTTGTTTCACGTCAATGTTAATCTCAGCATCTACCTAAGCCACTGCAGTGCCTCCTAAAAGTTGTAGTTCTGGGTCCCCAGTGATCCCATTATCTCCTATAGGCCCAGCTTCCTAGACAGACTACATCTTCCATGTTGCACTGTGCTCTCTCCCTATGGTTAAGCTGCCATGGTGCAACATAAGACTTCTATGTTTCAATATTTCACAATAAAAATATTTCAGAACGTTTCATTCCATGGTCTGCAAAAAGTTTTGATATTTCAACTTTTCATGCAGATTCAAGGCAAAAAAAATGTCAAAATATTGAACAGTGGGATGGAAATTTCATTTTCAATCAGCCCTAACTCCTTGCCCAAATCCCAACTGCAGCAAAAGCTGGAGCAGAGCAAAGGCAGCATATTGGGACAGAGAATCTGCCCCTCAAATTCATAACATCTAGTGTGACATTCTGCAGCAGTTCTTATAATTAGCTTCATTTTAGGTTCAGTTACAGTCAATAAAAAAATCGTATGTGGCAAGAGAAACACCCCTTTCAGCAGGGCAGCCTGTCAGAAAGATAACCTTTTCTTCCAGGTATCTTATCTCATCCTTTCCCCCAGACCTGACCTGTTATACAGTTTTTGTTTCCCTTTTGTGTGCCTGACTTTATCTATCATACTAGAAACACACTCCTCAGAGTGATGCTCCCGAGAGTCTTCCACTGCATGTCTGTATTCCAAATCCATTCAGGACTGTATTCATTGCTTGGGGTAAACAGCTTCAATTCCTATTTTTTCCCTCCCATCTTTGCATCTATTTACCCCAAATATCATCCCACACCCCAGAGATCATCTACCCTTTGTTTTCTCCAAACTATCATGTTAATTGTCCTGGCTGGGAGTGTTAGACTGCATCAAGCTCACTCTGCTTTGAAGGAGGCAGGGCTTATGTAATTCTCATGATTCAATCTTCACATTAATTCTACTTTATGCCAAATGTGAATCATGGACAGATTAATCTATCACAGCTAGAAATAGCCAGGCTTAGGGAGAAAGCTGCAAAATAGGTTTATGTTTTATTATAAAAGTTACCAACCATGCCAAACCAAAGGAAGTGGGTAAGTCTGACCTTATACCACTTCTGTAACCTTTATTTGGAACAGTGATTTTCAACCTATGGTCCGCGGACCCCCTGGGGCGGGACCTGGAGCTGCGTGAGGATTGAGCACCCCCAGGACAATTGAAAGCCAGCACCTATGCCGTCAGTGGGAAATGGCATAACACAAACCAATCCCTAGAATATTATACCTAGAAGCACCACATTTCAGAGTTTGTGAGTTAGATTCTCAATTTCATTAAGACCCTTTACACTGCCGGTATGATGTAAATTAACCTTAGGGTAAATGAGACACTGTCCCTATATTTCCAAGGCAGGCAGCAAAGGAGCTATCACTTTCTTACCTTTGCCTCCTTCATGCCATCTAAACCCCATAATTACCCATCCTCTTAATTTACTTCTGTAACTCCCATTACCCTATTTTCTTTCCCATAGTTCCCTATGCTCAGAACCCTTTCTTGCCCTGATCTGATGTGTTTCTTATTTCCCTCCTTAAAGCTCTTCCTCATAACACTAGTTCCATAAAGAATCATTTTCCTTGTGATGCTTCCCATTTTTCAGCTGTATGTTGTCTGGGTTAGATTGTAACTACATTCTACAAGGTAGGAACTTCGTTCTCATACTAGTCTATAAAGTACATAGCAAAATTTTGGTATCATATAAATATAACAACAATGCTATTTGTAGTATACATAGCAAAATAGTCATCCTAATTGCAGGTCAGCAGGTACCATAGGGCAGTTGGATCCTCATGGATGTATCAGTGTCAATTATAAGTAACCCAGACGGTTTAGAGAAGGAAACAATGTAATAATCATCATGCCAGCAGCCATGTCTTCCCTTGTCTTGTATTTTTAACTATGACTGGCATTGCAATCACGTGACAATGCAGTTAATTAGCCTTGTTGAATACTTATTTTCAATGGAACACCACATTGACATCATGAACCAGAATACAGGTCAGTATTCAAAAAAACACGTGAATAAGTCAATAGGTGTAAAGCTGCAAGGATTTCCACAGCCTTTTTATAGTATGGTATTGCATCTTCATAATATGTTATAGAATTGATACTCTAGAAGTTACAGCTCAGAAGAAGCAGGCAAGTGAAGAAAAAATGGCAAAGGAGATGAGAAAGGATGAGGCAGATTTGTAAACTCAAACAAAAAAAAGGAAATAACAAAATGTGGTATTGCCAATTTATGCACAATGGAGCTTTGCCTTGGTCTTTCATGTCTTATTGCTTAGCAAATAGTTGACCATGAATGGAGGTAAATCGCTTATTTCAGTTTGTATGAGTGTCATTGTAAGCAAAATGGAAGGAAGAGAAATACCCTAGGATTAGTTTTTTTTTGTTCTATCTGTGCTTTCAAATGAGTTGCAAAAGCTGGTAACCAAGCAACTGCTTATTACAAAAATCTAAATAATTATGTCCTCTTATTCGTCAGGTTTTAGAACACAATGATCAACCCCCACTGCCTTACTAAAGGTCACTAATGATATATATCATGTCTCCCACAGCAATTGTTATTGATGTCATAAATGTATTTGTCTAAACCTCCCCTTACTTTTTTTTTCCAGTTGCAAGCTCTTGAGCTGCAAATTGTATATTACATAGAAGCTAACCCATACAAAGCAGGGATTACAGAGCGTTAAGTGACTAGGTGAATGTTTAAGTGTGCTCCTCGAACTGTTATTGTTACCCTGATATTTATTTAATGGACTAGACACACATACACACACACACACACAGAGGCGAGAAGTGCCAATTATAGAACCTAGACAGATAAATCTTTCTTTGATTGGACCAACAAAAAGTGAAAGGGTTCAATCCTGTGATCCTTATGTTGCACCACTTATGACAATGATTTTAATGCCCAATCTTTTCTTCTTTTTTACATAATAACAACAGAAACGGAATATTTCTTTTTTTTTTGTCTTTTGGTAATTTAATATAGCCTAATTCTAACAAAAATATAGACCCAGGGTTTTATGGGCTTAACTGGAGGCAGAGTTTGGACCATGATTTGAAGGACATATGATTGGCCATTTACACCAAACTGATCTCTTTTGCTCCACCATGTACATTAATCTTCTGTGCATCTAAATGGGTGTGCTGGGCACAGAAATTATTCATCCCCTATGACACCATGATATGCCCCATATTCTGCAGCACAACAGTGTATTACATGAACGTGGGGAAGATTGAAAAGAAAAATACATCAAGGCTTTGTAGCATTACTACCATAGCTGGCAATGCAAGTTTAAAGAAACAGGAAGAGAACAGCTTTTTATTAGGGAGAAGACATAGCCTCAGGGTGTAAAGTGGCTTTAGAAATTTACTTACAGAATTGATTCGATCCATAGATCTATATGGTGTGGGATGATTTGGGGTATTTCCCCCCCCCATATACACATACACACACACACACACACACACCCCTTCAGTTTAGCTCATTTAAAATTAACTTACAGTCTCACCTATGCCTTAAGCAGAAACTGTTACCCTGGCAACACTGAAGATATTCTAAATGTAGCATATGATGTAGGCAACTAAACTGGCTCTGTATAGAAAGTGTTGTTGACAATAAATGTACTAAGTTCTTTAAACATTTCATCCTAATGGAAGGTCAGCAGAGACAATCAACTCCCACGGCTCAGAGAGTGACCCGGAAGGAATGGTCTCCTGTACAACATTCCACAATGGGGTGCGTGGGGTTGGCTTTTGTTGCTAGTCTGGTTTTTGTTTGTTTTCGTTTGGATTTTTTCCCCTTACTTAAAGCATCAGGCATTTAGCCACTGAAAGAGGCAGGATACATGATGTGCTATTGTGAAAATGCCCCTTGGACATCTTGTCTGGGGAACTGAACCTGGAACTTATAGATTTAAAAACCATGACCTTCGATTACTGGAGCTAAAGGACAAGGTCTGTGAGACAAAGTGGGTGAGGTAATATCTTTTATTGGACCAACTTCTGTTGGTGAGAGAAGCCTGTGGCTCAGAAGCTTCTCTCTCTCTCTCACCAACAGAAGTTGGTCCAATAAAAGATATTACTTCGCTCACTTTGTCTCTCTAATATCCTGGGTCCCACACGGTTACAACTACACTGCATACGTGGTTTGTGAATTTAGTAGCAGTCATATATGTGGTCCAGCCACTAGAGGGAGACAAAGAGACAACAGGTTAGTGTGTGTTACGATACTTTTCTATACCTACGTTCATATTTCTCTCTTGTTTTACTTAATGCCCCTGATTTGAGGATCTGCCTCCATGTTACTAATCTACACTGATATGCTGAAATAATGTTTTCAGCTTGCTGGGCTATAGTGCACCACCATTCGTTACTCGAGCTGCCATTTGTTCCGTGTAAAGAGGGCAGGGGCAGGACTGCTGAGTGCTGTGATTAGTGCTAGTCAGATCCTATGCAGCTGTAAACCAATGTATGTCCAGGATAGCACCACCAGTGGCACCAGCCTGGAGCAGTCTTTGCACTCAGTGAGTGGAAGGACTTCATTTATTATTAGCCCCACTGCAGGGAACATATTTGGTGGGACAAAAGGGAGGTTTTTGTGCCCATGCCCCTCTTGCATACCTGCCCAAGACTAATCATAACCCAGACCTGAATGATAACCATTTAGATAACGAGCGTAAGGTTGTAACAGAGGAAAGCCTTCTCCTCCTCGTTTTAGTGAACGTAATGCTTGAGAGCGGTACCAGATCAACAGTCCTTGAGGCTAAAGTCCTTCAGTTAGCCACATAGCAGGCATGGCACGAGCAGCAGCAATACAAACTTCCTGCATACTGCCCTGCCAACATGAGAATTCAGTCTCCATGACCCATTCAACCTTTTGACCTCACTGCTAATATTGCCAACAGGGGGACCAATTATTGCTCTGAGTGTTTTTATGTTATGGACAGCTTGTTCACAAGAATTGGACTGAGACCACTAACTCACTTCACATAGGCCACAAAACAGCTACCAGAGCATAACAGTTTGCAGTTACTATTGACCCGAGCTGGAGTCAAAGCAATAACCTAGAGCAAAGAGCTACAGAGTCCATTACCACATCATCCAGGCCCTCACAAAGTATTCCATATGTATACATACATACACACACACACACAGAAGTAAATTCCAATTTTATGAACTATGAAACTTCCTTTTATCCAAAATGTCTTTGTGTTCCCTAGCTAGTAGCAGGCTATTGCAGCTTCCCCTCCCTGACTATATGACATCCAGATCATTTATACAAGAGGAGCTAATTGTGTTCTCAGTTTTCCTGGCTAGCTACTCTGCTATAGGTTCCATTTTGTATAAGATCTGTAGTAGTCTTTGAGGGAAGCCATGTGATCTGGGACCTCAGTGTGTAGTCTGCAAAGAGCCAGCCAGGCACAAGGCTTGTACAGAATGGAAGGCATAGGAGATTATTGGCTGGATCACAAGCGTTGCCAGGATGCTGCTGCTATGCAATACAATCTGTGATGACTTCTGAACGATGACTTGCTCTTTGGAGTTTAATTATAAGAAAAAAGGGGCTAACAACATTATCTACCTTGAACTCTCAGCTAAATTAAGAAAAAATCCAGGGTTGAGCAACTAATACTAAAGGTATTTTCAAGACAAGTGGAAGGATCTTCCCCAGATTTGGGATATTATCTGAAATGAAACTACATCTTTCAACATAGTTATGGGTCCTGATACTAAGGAAAACAAGTTAATTCCTGTACAAGATTCAAAGATGAGAATTTAAGTAGCCAAGAGTGAAGAATAAATTAATAACAAAATATTATTTCATCTGCTATCTGATAAGAAGTTAGGATGAAAAATGTAAAATGGTACAATTAAAGTCCTGGTGAAGGATTATAATAATATTTTTTTAAAAATTCAGTGGCGATTAGCCAAGATGGGCAGGGATGCAAAACCATGCTCTGAAGTGTCCCTAGCCTCTGTTTGCCAGAACCTTGGAATGGGCAACAGGGGATGGATTGCTTGATGATTACCAGTTCTGTTCGTTTCCCCTGGCATTGGCCACTGTCAGAAGACAGGATACTGGGCTAGATGGACCTTTGGTCTGACCCAGTATGGCTGCTGTTATTTTCAGATTTTATGAAACTTTTGGATATTCGCTTTCGGTAAATGAAATTCACCTGTAAAGACCTTGGTTTGAGAATGGAGCTGAGGCGAGATTCTCTCGTGTAAAATGGACAGAAAAGAAGTGAATTTTTAAAAATATATATATTTGAATTACAGAATAAGGTGAGATTCTGTAGCGGGGAGAGGGGGCAAAATAAGAACACTATTTTTCTTTGCTGTCATTTGCTTTTTCATATTGAGAAGCACCTACCACTTTACTCCACAAGTGGCCCCCGTGATTTCAGTGAGACTCTAGTAAGGCTATCAGAATCTAGCCCTTAGTGATTCAAATAAAGTGTCAACTACCTGTGTAAAACCAAATGACAGCTTTCATCTGTGTCTCAAAGCAGTGTGGGAGCAGAAGTGGCCAGACTATCAGGTCACAAATTGTAACTTTCAGTTAGAGCCTCGTTGCCTTCTGTGCCCAAAATTCAAAGGCAATTGTGGCTGCACACAGAGTACAGGATCAAGCTCTACTTAGGGCCACTAAACTGTTTGGATGGGTTGGTGGTTTTTTTTCTTCCTTAATTAAAAAGCAGCAGCAAGTGAATTTGCTCACCAGGTAGCAATTTTCAAGGCTCTCACAGCTCCTATTTTTATCACCCTTTTTCTCTCCAGATTTTTTTTTTAAACGTATAGAGCCACTTAGTTGACCAGTGTGTCCTGCCACTCACGATCCCCGGGAACTTCAGGTGTGCTGGTGCTCAAGTTGCTTATTGCTGTTGGTTACTCTTTATTAGCCAGAAATATTGAGTCACTCTGGAACTAAATCTATTGCTTTATGTTTTCTGTTCTGTTACTTTAAAGATTTTATCTTACTAAATGATTAGTTGTTTATACTTGTATGGAGGAGTAAATGTAGAATGGAATCCCATTGTTTACATTATTTAAATAGTTTCTGATTTTGGAATATGTTCTTAGTCCCTTTTTCTATTTATTAAACGAACCTCAATTTGCTAATCAGACTTTCAATGCTAGCTAGATTCAACTCTCTTTTCTATTTTCATTGTGGGTTTTAAAGCCAATGGGGACTCATGCTTCCAAGTGACTTAGGAATGTCTAATAGGCAGCAGGTTTAAAACAAATAAAAGGAAGTTCTTCTTCATGCAGCACACAGTCAACTTGTGGAAGTCCTTACCTGAGGAGGTTGTGAAGGCTAGGACTAGAACAGCGTTTAAAAGGGAACTGGATAAATTCATGGTGGTTAAGTCCATAAATGGCTATTAGCCAGGACTGGTAAGGAATGGTGTCCTTAGCCTCTGTTTGTCAGAGGATGGAGATGGATGGCAGGAGAGAGATCACTTGATCATTACCTGTTAGGTTCACTCCTTCTGGGGCACCTGGCACTGGCCACTGTCAGTAGACAGGATACTGGGCTAGATAGACCTTTGGTCTGACCCGGTACGGCCGTTCTTATGTTACCCTGGTGCACAGCAGCAGGTGTTCACAGTAGTGACAGATATGTAGTGTCCACGTCTCTGTTGTCCTGCAGTTGGCATAATCTCATTTTAAATATGTCTGCACTTATGGTGGCATGTAGTGGACAGAAACTGCATGCCCAGCAAGCATGGGTATAAATAGCAGCGTAGATGGTAAGGCAGGGCTTAGGCAAGTGCCCTAGAGTTGAGTGCCCTACATGCCTGAACCCTAGGGCGTACACCCTACATGGCTCACTACGCACCCAAGCCGTGCCTCCCATGTCTACACTGCTCTTTTTAGCAGTGTAGCATCCCGCTGTCTCCCTGCTGCCAGAGCCTTTCCCTGCCACAGTGACAAGTGCTATACACTACAGTGACAAGCATGGATGCAGCCTGCCTTCCACTGCAGCGTGTAGCAAAACAGGTAATGACTGTACTCTACATGCTGCTGTAAGTGTAGACACAGTCTGAGACTCGTGTAAATTGGGTAAAAAAATTCTACCCAATCAGAATGCTAGTGTATTGCCATCACTATGCACTGGTGTAACAGCACCTTGTGCAGTCATTAAAGAGAATTACATGAACAGTCACTTACATTGATCGGGGACTGAGGTATCAGCAGAGCCATGTAGGGAAACTTGCTCCACTGCTGCCTGTACTGTACTTCTTCTAGAGATAGAAGACTCCAGTTTGCAATGCCATAAACCCAGCACTTTTCATTGGAGCTAATCTGTTATTAGCAAAGAAACGAAAGCAATGTGAAAATAAGGACCAAGGCACTGCATATCAGAAAAGCGCATACAACTAAGGGCACATCTACACTGCAGTCAGAGGCCTGACTGCAAACACATGCAGACATACTCAAGCTAGCTTTGATCTAGCTAGCTCCAATAACAGCAGCAGCAAAGCTGCGGTGACATGGGCACATACCCAGGATTCCAGGCGGGCTCGTACAGCCTGTGCTGCCACAGTTTCACTGCTGGTGTTATTCGAGCTACTTAGGGTACGTCTACACTACGGGACTATTCCGAATTTGCATAAACCGGTTTTGTAAAACAGATTTTATAAAATCGAGTGCGCGCGGCCACACTAAACACATTAATTCGGTGGTGTGCGTCCGCGGTCCGAGGCTAGCGTCGGATTCTGGAGCGTTGCACTGTGGGTAGCTATTCCCTAGCTATCCCATAGTTCCCGCAGCCTCCCCCGCCCCTTGGAACTTCCGGGTTGAGATCCCAGTGCCTGATGGGGCAAAAATCATTGTCGCGGGTGGTTCTGGGTAAATGTCGTTAGTCACTCCTTCCTCTGGGAAAGCAACGGCAGACAAGCATTTCGCGCCTTTTTCCCCTGGATTGCCCTGGCAGATGCCATAGCATGGCAATCATGGAGCTTGTTTTGCCTTTTGTTGTGACTCTCACCGTATGTGTACTAGATGCCGCTCACAGAGGCGATTCAGCAGCGCTACACAGAAGCATGCTTTTGCTTTTGCATGACAGCAAAGATGGTTACCAGTCATACTGCACCATCCAAACCCTTCCATAAATTGGAACTGGTGAGGATGATTATGGCTACCAGTCCTTTTGTACCATTTGCTGCTGTCATAAGTGCCCCTGGCTGCTCTTAGCCAGGGGCGCAAAAGCCAAAATTGGGAATGACTCCCTGAGTCAATCCCTCCTTTTTGGTATCTAAAAATAGAATCAGTCCTGCCTAGAATATAGGCAAGTGTACTAGATAACCACTGTATCATAGAACCAGAGAGCACAGCTGCTCTGTGTCAGATCCTGCAGAAACTATGATCTGTATGCTATTCACAGGGGGTGCTCCTGTAACAACCCCACCTGTTGATTCCGTTCTTCCCCCAGCCTTTCTGGGCTACCGTAGCATTGTCCCCCCACTTGTGTGATGAAGTAATAAAGAATGCAGGAATAAAAAGACATGGTGACTTGTTAGTGAGAAATGAGTGGAAGGCAGCCTCCAGCTGCTATGATAGTCCAGACAGGACATTAAGCAGTGTGTAGGAGAGAAGCTGCTAGTCCAGGGGCAACTGAATCTGTTCTTTACACATGAAGGGTGGGGGCTGATGGAGCTCAGCCCCCTGTTGCTATGATGACGATGGTTACCAGCCATACTGCACCATCCACCATCCACCATAAAAAATTAGGGCCAGGAGCCCTTGATCGACCTGACGGATGCTAGTCAGCATGGTTACTGCCCCATGTGCCAATAGGCTGATGACGAGGACGGTTACCAGTCCTTTTGTACCATCAGCCACCCATGGCAGGGGGGAGTGAGGATGTTGGTGTTGACGGCTGCAGCATCGTGTCTATCTGCAGCATTCAGTAAAGATAGGGTGACATGTAAAAGAGTCAGAGGATTGTTTTCCCTTTCGCTTCTGGGGGTGGGTGGGGGTTGTGAGTAGATTGCCAAGCTATGCCCTGACCCACCGCGGACACTGTGTTTGACCCTAGAAGCATTTGGAGCTCAGCCAAGAATGCAAATACTTTTCGGAGGCTGCAGGAACTGTGGGATAGCTTCAGTCCTCCAGTCCATGAGCGTCCATTTGATTCTTTGGCTTTCCGTTACGCTTGTCACGCTGCAGTGCGCTGAGTCCCTGCTATGTCTGGAGATTTTTAAAAAAGGATTCTGAATTTCATCTTCTGTAACGGAGCGCTGATAGAACGGATTTGCCTGCCCTTACAGCGATCACATCCGCATGGTCCATGCTGGAGCTCTTTTTTTATTTTGATTTCGGACTGCATCGTCACCCGTGCTGATCGGAGCTCCACGCTGGGCAAACAGGAAATATTCAAAAGTTCGCGGGGCTTTTCCTGTCTACCTGAGCACTGCATCCGAGTTCAGATTGCGGTCCAGAGCGGTCACTGCTGCACTGTGGGATAGCTCCCGGAGGCCAATACCGTCGATCAGCGTCCACACTAACCCTAATCCGATATGTTAATACCGATACTAGCGTTACTCCTCTCGTTAGGGAGGAGTACAGAAACCGGTTTAAAGAGCCATTAAAATCGATATATGGTGCCTCCTAGTGTGGACGGTTGTGGCGTTAAATCGGTTTTACGCTCCTAAAACCGGTTTAAACGCCTAGTGTAGACCAGGCTTTAGATTGAAGCTAGCACAGGTACATCTACACATGCTGCAGTCATCCCTCTTACTGCAATACAGACATGCGATGTTTTAATATGCAGACTAATGGCTATATACATTACAGCCCACATTTTCTAGACTGGCTGGATAACTGCATAACAGATTAGAAGAACTAACATTCGGGTTTCTTTGTATAATGCAAATGTGGGCAAACTACAGCCTGCGGGCCACATCTAGCCCGTTGGACCATCCTGCCCAGCCCCTGAGCGCCTGTCCAGGGAGCCTAGTCCCCAGCCCCTCCCCTGCTGGCCCCCCTCCCCCACAGCCACACTGCCGCGCGGGCCGCACTCTGGCCCACTGCTCCCGCTGGGCTCCGTAGCTGGCTCTTGTGGCTGCGAGCTCCTGCTACTGGTAAGGGGGCGGGGGGGTTGGGTAAGGGAGTGGGGGGTCCTGGGGGGCAGTCAGGTAGGAGGGGGCAGTTGGAAGGGATGGCGGGTCTGGGGCAGCGGTCAGGGGATGGGGAACAGGGAGGGTTGGGAGTGGGAGTCCCAGGGGGCCTGTCAGGGGGCGGGGATGTGAATAGAGTCTGGAGGGCAGTCAGGGGACAGGGAGTAGGGGGTGTTGCATAAGGGGGTGTGATTCTGGGGGGCAGTTAGGGGCAGGGGGTCCCAGGAGGGGTGGGCAGGGGACAAGGAGAAGAGGGTGGTTGGATAGGGGGTGGAAGTCCCGAGGGGGCTGTCAGGAGGCGGGGGTGTGGATAGGGGTCGGGGAAGTCAGGGGACAGGGAGCAGGGGGTTGGATAGGGGGCAGGGGTCCCGGGAGGGGGTGGTCAGGGGACAAGGAGTGGGGGGGTTGGATGTGTTGTGGGTTCTGAGGGGGGCAGTCAGGGGGCGGGAAGTGGGAGGGGGCAGATAGGGGGCGGGGGCCAGGCTGTTTGGGGAGGCACAGCCTTCCCTACCTGGCCCTCCATACAGTTGCGCAACCCCAATGTGGCCCTCGGGCCAAAAAGTTTGCCCACCCCTGGTATAATGCATTAGTGCACTTCATGTCCCCTTAGCCACAGTTGGTGCTTCAATATGAGATACGGCAAATCAAGGAGCCAACTAAGTTTGAAGCATGCTGCAGGAGAACAAGTTTTTACATGAAAACACAACTTTAAATCTAACAGTGGCCAAGGATTGTTTTTTCAGCTTTCCAGTACAATATAATGTTAGTCATTTTTCTGGGAAGATGGCATTATTAGTTTTATTAAGAAAGCTTGTATGGATTGTAAGATTCTGAGAAAGACGAGCTGTTGACCCAGGCAGCGCCGGCTCCAGGGGTTTGGCCGCCCCAAGCAGCCAAAAAAATAAAAAATAAAAAATAAAAAAGCCGCAATCGCGATCTGTGGCAATTCAGCGGGAGTGAGGGACCCTCCACCGAATTGCTGCCAAATACGTGAAAGTGCCACCCCTCTTCAGAGTTGCTGCCCCAAGCACCTGCTTGATAAGCTGGTACCTGGAGCCAGCCCTGGACCCAGGAACCCTAACTGCATTGCATGGAGTGCTCTGGGACTGAAATACCAGCCTATAAGTTGCTGGGAAGTGTCAAGACATACTCATCTCTGTATATTTTGATCAAAACACGGATAGTGGTAATGTCAAACTACTGGTCATTTTATTAAGTTTCTCTGAAAAGCATCCTGGGAAATGTGGGACTGTTTAATGAGTTATTAAAAGGTATGAGATTCCTGTTGCATTTTCATCTGACAGTGTGGCCTCAATTACTGGGAACATATACACACAACTTGCTAAAGCAAAATTGTCTGAGCATGGTTATAGACTCTCTCTGCCATTTAGATGATATTTGAAGAGTCAAGAATAAAAGCTGTTTCCAAGACATTTGAAAATGTATTTCTGGCATCTTGGGTCAACTGTCATTTTATTTCCAGTGCAGACACATAACTACTCCTTATGGAACCTGATTAGCAGAAATGGACTGGAGTCCAAACCATCTTGTACTCAGCTATTCCCTCAAATATCCTCAGATAGGGTAAAGTTCTCCTTTTCAATCCGCACCACAGTTCTCTTATCGCTAGTGCTGGTCTCGGTCGCTTTCCTGCACATCACTGGCAAACAACAGAAACAACCTAGCTGCCAATTATTTTCTATTTTGGGTACATTTATTTTTATGGTGGATATATATTTTCTGGGACTACTACAAAATTGTGTATTTACTGCAGTAAACATGATTCAATTTGATATTAAGGCAGGGGTTCTCAATGGGGTAGCCAAGGCTGGTGTTAGATTTGCAGGGGCCTACGGCTGAGGCCGAATCCAAAGCCTGAGCCCAACTGCCTGGGGCTGAAGCCCTGCGAATGGGGGCTAAGGTTACAGGCCTCCTGCCCAGGGCAGAAGCCCTTGGCTTCAGCTTTTGGCCCCTCCCCGCCAGCCTGGGACAGCGAGGCTGGGTGGACTCATGCTTTGGTCCCCTCTCCTAGGATCGTGTAGTAATTTTTGTTATCAGAAGGGGGGTCATGGTGCAAAGAAGTTTGAGAACCACAGTATTAAGGGGAAGGTTATGTCTGAGTGAGAGCCAGACACCTCTCCGTCTTCCAACATTTACTCTACTGTCCAAAGTCACACATGAAATCTGTGGCAAAACCCAGTATTGAACCCATATCTCCTGACAGCTAATTCAATGACAAACCACTGCACAGCTTAGGGTGTCACCGTTTAAACTGTAACCTCCCTTCCTCACTGCCTCTGGTTTGTTAAAGCTCTAATGCACAGTGCACAATATTGAGGTTGGATGGGGGAATACATAGCAAAAATAAACCCACCTCTGAGACTATGCATGGAGACTGATATGTTTTTTCAGATTGATGGTTCAGTGTTTATATCAAGATATGACTCTAAAAAGCAAATGTTCTAAAAAAATTTCTTTACTTTCCCAGTTTCTCTCTCTCACACACACACACCTATATGGTATACTGTTGTGGAAAATCGACCACACGATTGATTTTGAATCAGATCAGCCTGAGGCTGATTACAAGCGTGCAGGGGGGTAAAAGCTCTCAATAGCTGCCCTCCGATTCAAGGAACACAAAGCTTTTTAAAGTTTAAAACCACAGACAAATTACACATGCTTCCGTATCAATTACCTTATTTGGAATACATTGCAAAATTAATAAAGGTCAAAAGTGAAAAGAAACAATCATCTCCCTTATTTGGCTTTTCCTGTTATTGTTATTCCCAATCTAGCTCTTCTGCGGTTTGACTTTTCTAACGCTTTCATTGCGGTTATATTTAACAAGCTTGGCTACTGCAAATTGTGTGTGGGGACCTTCCACTTCACATCCTCATTCCCCTATACCCAGAAAGCCATTGTTCTGTTTTGGGGACTTTCCATCCCACTTTTGCCTCCTTATGCCCCTTACACACAGAAACAAGTTCAGCTAATACTTCAGGCCTAGCTTGACCAAAGCCTGAGGACCTCTGTAAATTTTCCTCCACAATCCCTCCTTTGATGCCTCTTTGGCATCATTTTGATTCATACTTCAATATTCATCAGTTTATTAACTTCTCTCTCCTTCCTCACTGCCTCCCTGCATCTCTCCATAAACAGTCATTTCTGGCCTTGACCTTCTATTATTATCATAACATTCACTGACAATCATAAGTGCCACTTGTTCTCTTGCGGTGAGCTTAACAGGTCTTGGAGCAGGCAAACAACAACAAGAGCACTTATTACAACAACAACATAACCCTACACTAAACAGAAAAACCAATGGCACTCCTATAAATAATAAAACGATGGGGTTGAGATTGCTGAATGGTTTTAGTAACAAAACACAAAGCATCATATTTAGTACATAAAGTAGACACCCTATAGGCTGTGTGAAAAGCATTTTTTTCAATGTGATATATATTCTGGAGTATGTGAATTTGCCCTTGAAGTTCAGCAATTTCCTGTACTTCTGGTAAGACTGCAAACAAATTTTGGAATCGGTCAGGTACTAGGGTAGTCCAATCAAAGGCTGAAGGGCTGATTGCAAAATTATTTCTGTAGGCCGATACAAGATATGACTGCCTGCAGCAGTGTGAGATTAGAATGCATATTCTGCAAAATGGTGTCCTCGACAAGCACACAGCTGTCATTTGCTGGGAAAAGTAGGTGTCCTGTTCCTATTCCTATCCAGATATTGGGCGTTATTTTAGGAGCACTGACTATAAATCGGTTAGGCATACCAGGTGGTTTATTTTCCCAAATGTCTTGGTGAATTACCCAATTCCACATGCATTCTCCTTACGGACCTGGCAGGATTTGTTATGTGAGAGCCCACATCCCTCCGACTGGCCTGTATGCTTGGAAGGAGCACTGCAAACGTCTGCACTCCCACCCAGAAAATTTCCAAGTATGTTTTCATGACCACAGATTAGATGGTACTTCCGAAGAATCTGTAAGGGCAGTAGGCCACACCTGATGTTTAAGATTGCTCTGAATGGCCGTGAGCTGGTCACTCAGAAAATCCAAAACCTCTGAACAAGCCAGATCCCACTGCAATGCCTTCCCAGACTCGCTGGTACTTAATACCATCTCTGTCAGCAGCTTGCGAGTCATTGGACTAAGGGCGGAAATAACATGTAATTCACCAACACCAGCCTAGACTTGGGTCAACTGTGCTCCAGCAATAAGACCTGCGGCTTTTTCCAACTGTCCTCATTTCTTTTCATGTTGCTGGCCTTTATGGATATTCCAGATTGCAGCTACACCATTTGCACCATCCGATAGGTGTCCAGTCAAGTCCCTTTTTCTTTCTGGGGGAAACCCAGCTCTTTTGCTGTGCTAGCCGAATGCTAGCTCTTTTAGAGCAATTTGGATATGTAGAGGTAATTTGAAAACTGGATAAGGACAGCGTGAACTTAATGGTCCCTAATGTAGCATTAATTACAGTCCACCGATGTCCTAACACATCTCTCCTCTGTGAAGTGTTATACTACATCTGTTGGCCAAACACCTTCACAAAGGGAAGGGAAGCATCAGCATCAATGGCAAAGGAAGGGGTATATTGCAATAGGGTACAGGATAAATCATTAGTTACGGGAATAATTTTCAATACAGGTAAAATTTCCACTGGCAGAACAGACTCTTTGGGTATACGTTTGATTATTCACTAGTGAGGCTACTGATTGGCTAAGATTTAGAAAAATATTACTTTCCCATTTCCACCCTAAGTTTGTTAAGAAGGAGAGGCTGAGGAATAGTAAAAGTTTCATTTTCAGGTAGTTTTGGCTAGCCTCCACAAGCTATTCTTCAAGATTTCATAGTCTTACTTTACTTAGCTGTCTGGCAGTGAGGCAGCAAGAGAGAGGTTACTAGCACAATCACCTTGCTTGGTTGGAGGCTTTATTATGTCCTCATGTGGAGAGGTTGTTTTCTTAGCAAGATTTAAAGGCACAAAGGGTCTGTCAGTGAACAAAGGAGAGGTTACCAGCTTTTCACCGTGTTCTTTACTCCTGCTGTCCAGGAGGAGCAACAATGCCAGAAGGAAAGATAGACCGATCATCAGTCAGAGAGCCATTACAGTGAGAAACATAGGCCTGGTCTACACTATGGGTTTATACCGAATTTAGCAGCATTAAACCGAATTAACCCTGCACCCGTCCACACAATGAAGCCTTTCATATCAATATAAAGGGCTCTTAATATCGATATCTGTACTCCTCCCCGACGAGGGGAGTAGTGCTCAAATCGGTATTGCCATTTCAGAATAGGGTTAGTGTGGCCGCAATTTGATGGTATTGGCCTCCGCGAGCTATCCCACAGTGCACCATTGTGACCGCTCTGGACAGCAATCTGGAGTCGGATGCACTGGCCAGGTAGACAGGAAAAGCCCCGCGAACTTTTGAATTTCATTTCATGTTTGCCCAGCATGGAGCGCTGATCAGCACAGGTGACCACGTATAGCTCATCAGCACAGGTAACTATGCAGTCTGAGAATCGATAAAGAGCTCCAGCATGGACCGCACTGGAGGTACTGGATCTGATTGCTATATGGGGAGAGGATTCCGTGCTAACAGAACTCCGTTCCAAAAGACGAAATGAAAAAACATTTGAAAAAATTTCCAAGGCCATGATGGAGAGAGGCCACATCAGGGACTCAGTACAGTGCCGTGTGAAAGTTAAGGAGCTCAGACAAGCCTACCAGAAAACCAAAGAAGCAAACGGAAGGTCCGGGGCAGGGCCGCAAACATGCCGCTTCTACGCTGAGCTGCATGCAATTCTAGGGGGGTCCGCCACCACTACCCCACCTCTGTCCGTGGATTCTGAGGTGGGGGTAATCTTAGCCTTGCCTGAGGATTCTGCGGACGGGGAAGATCAGGAAGAGGAAGAGGAGGACAAGCTTGCCGACAGCACACAACACTCCGTTCTCCCCAACAGCCAGGAGCTTTTTCTCAGTCTGACAGAAGTACCCTCCCAGCCCTCCCAAGCCACTATCCCAGACTATAAAGTCATGGAAGGGACCTCTTGTGAGTGTACCTTTGTAAATATAAAACATGGTTTAAACGCAAGCATTTTTTTAATGATTAATTTGCCCTGAGGACTTGGGACGCGTTCGCAGTCAGTAAAGTTACTGGAAAAGTCTGTTAACATGTCTGGGGATGGAGCGGAAATCCTCCAGGGACATCTCCATGAAGCTCTCCTGGAGTTACTCCAAAAGCCTTTGCAGAAGGTTTCTGGGCAGAACAGCCTTATTCCGTCCTCCATGGTAGGATACTTGACCACACCATGCATGTAGCAAGTAATCTAGTATCATTGCATGACAAAGCCTAGCTGAGTATGGTCCCAGTGTTCGCTGCCATTCAAGCAACATCCATTCTTTAACTCGCTGTGTTATCCTCAGGAGAGGGATATCATTCATGGTAACCTGGTTGAAATACGGGAATTTAATTAAGGGGATAAGATGGATGGGCTGTTTGCCTGTGGCTTAAAAGAAATCCTGGAGGGGAGGGGGTGATTGGCGCTGAGCTTTTTCGCATTTGGCTAGCTGGGATCTTCCCTGCTATCAGCCACGCGGTGGGGGGAGGGTGGCTAGCAGCGATCTTCTATGATACCAGCCACGCGGTGGGGGGAGGGGTAAAGCGATCATCCCAGAGAATTGGATGGGGACGGTTCTGGTGCTGCACGTTAACAGGAAAGAAGCAGCACTCAACGGGCTTTGCTTGCTATTTGGGAAAGGAGGGCGCTGGATATATGAAGGCTGCAGAAGCCGAAAGACAATGGCTTACCATGGCCGCATGCAAGCCGAATTCTGATGCCCGGACCTGCGTCTGTGATCTCTAATACCAAAGCCGCAGGCACTCAATATTAAGATGCAAAATGTGACCTTGTAGTGAGATCACATGTGCAATGTAAGGTGAATAGTGTTGTTCACCGTGAAAGAGTATAACCATTGTTCTGTAAAATGTATCTTTTTAAGTACTTCTCTCCCTTTTTCCCCTCCCTCCTGCAGCTGCAAATTTTCAAGTCTCCCTCCTCCATCCCGAAGGCTCTCTCAGATAAGACGGTGGGAAAAAAAAGATGCAAGACGAAATGTTCTCGGAAATCATGGAAGTGACCCGCAATGAAAGAGCTCATCTGAATGAGTGGAAGGACGTGGTATCAAAGTACAGGAAAGATGCCAGTGAACGTGAGGAGAGGAGAGACGCTCAAGACGAGAGGTGGCGGCAGGAAGATCAGAGGAGGCATGATGCAACGCTGGGGCTGCTGCGTGATCAAACGGACATGCTCCAGCGTCTGGTGGAGCTTCAGGAACAGCAGCAGGATCACAGAGTGCCGCTGCAGCCCCTGTATAACCACCCTCACCATGTTCCACATCCTCCTCACCCACCAGACGACTAAGAATGCGTGGGGGGAGGCTCCGTGAACCCGCCCATTCCACCCCAGTGAACAGTCCAACCAAAAGGCTGTTATTATTTTAGTGGCCTTTTCCTTCCCTCCTATCCTCCTCCCAAACCCCACCCAGGCTACCTTGTCAGTTCTCTCCCTCTTTTTATAATTAATAAAGAATACATGATTTTTAAACGAGATTGACTTTATTTCCTTAGGAAGCAAGCGGTAATCGAAGGGGGAGGGTGGGTGGCTTACAGGGAATGAGTCAATCAAGGTGGGGGTTCATCAAGGAGAAACA